>NC_062544.1:183853671-185053671 GCF_016906955.1 Phacochoerus africanus | reverse complement strand
GATCAGTTTTAGGTTCACTTAGCAAAAATTGAGTGAAAAATACAGAGAGTTCCTTTGCATGCCTCTTGCACACATGTGTAATTATCAACATCCCCCACCAGGTGATGTATTTGTTTTAATTAGTGAACACACATTGACACATCATGATCACCTCAAATCCATTGTTTAAAGTTTACTCTTATAGTTGTACATTTATTTTATGGGTTGTGACAAATGTATAATGACTTGTACTCACCATTATATTATCATACGGGTTAGTTTCAATGACTTAAAAATTCCCCTGTACTCTGCTTATTCATTCTTTTCTCCCCTCTACTCCTGGCAACCATTAATCTTTTTACCATCTCTATAGTTCTGCCTTTTCCAAAATGACATACACTGGAATCATGTAGTGTGTACCCATTCAGAGAGACTTCTTTCACTTAATAATATTACTGAAGATTCCTCAATGTCTTTTCATGGCTAGATAGCACTGTGATACAAGCAGACAGTGAAATATTTTGTCTACTCATCTAATGAAGGACATCTTGGTTGCTTCCAAATTTTGGAAATTATGAATAATCCTGCCATAAACATCTGTGTGCAGTATTTTGTGTGAACATAAGCTTTCACCTCATTCAACTCCTTGGTAAATACCAAAGCACAATTGCTGGATTGTTTAATAAGTGTTTATTTATTTTGTAAGAAACTACCAAACTCTCTTCCAAAGTGTCTGTACTGTATTGCATTCCTCTAAGCAATGAATGAGAGCTTCTGTTGCTCTACATCCTCATCCACATTTGGTGTTGTCAGTGTTCTAGGTTTTGGCTATTCTAATAGATGTGTAATATATCTCATTTTAACTTGCAATTCCCTGATGGCATATGATGTAGACCATCTTTCATATGCTTATCTGCCATATGTTTATCTTCTTCAGTGAGGTTTCTGTTTGGATCATTTACCCAGTTAAAAAATTGGGTTGTTCATTTTCTTCTTGTTGAATTTTCAGACTTTGTATATTTAAGACACATTCCATTATTATATGTGTGTTTTACAAATGTCTTCTCCCAGTCTGTGGGTTGTATTCTCATACTCTTGATAGCCATCTTTTTCTGCTCCCAGCAAAAATCCATTTCTCCAAAAGCACAGCTTTCAGAAACTGCTTATGGTGCTGAAGAAGCCTAAGGGATTTTTTTCCATTCCTTTTTTTTCCCTTTCTTTTTAAATTGTGACTATAAGTTGTTCAGCAGCACTGATGTCTGAATGTTTTTAATTCTTCCAGCTGTGCTTTAACCATCTGTGCCCTGCACTTGCCAGGTCCCTCACATGGATAGGCTGCTGTAGCAGGCAGTTTTCTCATGGTGAACACATATATGAACATTTTCTCTCTTTCTGCTGATATGGTGATGAAGTCAACATAAATACCACAGATACTTATCACTCTTTTGAGTTATCTTTTTAAGTATAAGATCGGTAAGCCTCTTCAATTTCCATTGTTTTGATCATTGAACTCGTGGTGACAGGAAATAAGCAGTTAAAAAAAAAAAAAGGCAGTGAGGACTGCATATCAGAAAATTTTATTTCTCACAAAAGAGGCTTTTTGGCCACCCCACAGCATATGGACTTTCCGAGCCAGGGATCAGATCTGACCCACAGCTATGACCTGTGCCTTAGGTGCAGCAATGCTGGATCCTTTCACTCACCATGCCTGGCTAGCTGGGTATCAAACCTGCATCCTGGAACTGCAGAGACACTGCTGATCCCCTTGTGCCACAGTGGGAACATCTGATTTTTTTTAAATTATATTGGTATATAGGCTTTATTTTGCAAATTAAATAATTGTATTTAATCAGAATATATTATAATAAAAAATCCATATTAAACACTGTCACCATTGAATGTTTATGTGCAATATTTTAAATAATGTGTCTACAATCATAAATAAAAAGGAAATGATAAACTTAGAAGACATTTTATTTCTGAAATGTGTTTTCTACCACAGTTGTTTAAAATAATAATGAAAAAAGAACCCAAAGACACAGAAGTGTACTGAAATTGTTTTTATTTCCCATAAAACTGGCGCTATTTAACTGTGATCAGGGAAAGTAAATCCCAGATTTGAAATATATTACCTTGACTAAAGCTCTTCCACATTTTGATTTGACCCAATTTAACTACTTAGCTGTTGGGAAATAAAAACTCCAATACACTCTATACATTCTTAAGAAATAAAGTTTACTACTTATTACAGCAGAAACAACAAAGAGATTTACCATGCACTTCACAAGGAACAAGACAAGTTCTATATGTATAGTAATGTTAAGTGTAGTTTCTATTAATCACACACTGAAATGTTAACCTCTTACCTAGTCATGGATTTTATGAGTCACACAATGATAGAAGCCATTATATCAGCCAAGCAGAAAAAAGAAATTAAAAAACAAAAACCATTTATTTAAAACTCTTACATAATGATTACTTTGCTTTTTTAAAATTAAAAATAATGACTTTTAATGCCATCAGCAAGACATCTGCATTTTTTGCGCAATATCAGAGTTACAGTGCTAAGACTGACCTGAGTACATCAAGAATTATATGGAATTTTGATCTTTTTTCATAATTTCAGCTGAATTAAATTGTTAAAACATCTTAAATCTTTTGATTATCATTTGAGAGCTTTTGATATCAAAAAACTGATCATGGATGGTCTGAACCACAGAAAAAGGAGATTCTATTATACACAATTAAACAGTTTGAGACAAGGAGGATAATTTGCTATCAATGCTAAAATTTATTAGAAAACTTATGAATAATGATCAATAATGGAATACTTTAAAAAATCATATTAATATGATTTCACAATAGCTAATGATATAGTAAATAATAAGCTACAAAATATATTACCAAAAAAAGTCTCAAAGTGAATAAATGAACTTTAAGAAACTATTTAACAAAACAATAAATTAAAGTGGGGATAAAAGAAAAAGACTATGCTGTGCATGTCGTGTTCTTTACACATTTATAAAGTGATTTTCTAACTCCACGAACATTAATCAAGGAAAGGTAAAGGGTAATGTGTAGACAAATATTTAGGCTACACACTGTGCTACCACAGAGAATAAAACAAAATTTTTCTCCTTAAATGTTCACTTTGTAATACATAAGAAAAAAATCAAATATGTGACAAAAATTGTCAAAGAAAAACTGAAAAGTACTTCTTTAGTTTATAATACATCATATATTTTACATTTTTTCTATGCCTACTGTTAAAATGCTTTTAAGGCAACATAAATTTAAGACATACATATACAAGATAATTTTGAGTCAATTTTTTAAAGGAGAGAAATAATATAACAGATGAGGCATATTGTTTAAACCCTTAATATACTGGAGAAATTTGAGAACAGATTAGATAACATATTCAAATTTCTTCCTGTAAGTTAAGTTATAATAGATATAAGTAATTAAATTCATAGAGAACCCTCAAGCCTTAACCCACTGTATCCTCATGGATATAGTCAGATCCTTTTCCACTGAGTTACCTCGTGAATGCTAGTCAGATTACTTTCAGCTGAGCTACAAAGGAACTACTATATAAATGTCTTTTAAGTGTTTATTTTGTAACATTATGTATCCAGTATGCTATGTATGGAATTTAATAACAAATGATATTTAATGTAAAGCTTCACTTGTAATACTCAATAGGGAAATTGCAGTTATAGACAATAAAAGTTATACTGGTTTCTGAATCTCACAGGAATAAAGTTATGTATCTTTTGTTTTATTAGTTTCTAAAAACTCTGCCTGTACACACATAAACATATTTATGTGGGTATACACATACATATGTGTTTGTATACATCTCCATTAATTTTAATGGGAAAAAATATAGTGCATTCCATCTCAATCCAACATACATGAATATTTTTTCACAGACAGAAAAATATATCAAATGAACATTTAAAATAGATTCACATAAGTAATAAATAATAGTTTGGAAATTAATAATATAGTTTGTACATAAAACAATTTATTGAAGAAGAAAAAAATATAGTGAGTGGTGGCTGGTGAAGGAGAGGTATTAAGGACTTATCTTTAGAAGGTAGGTAACAGAGAGGCAGGTGATGGACCTCTGGCTAACATTTATTGTCAGAATCAGACATAATTGATAATTGATAATAAAAGAAATAAAAATGATGTTATTTGTTTCTTATACTTTTTTGTTAGTGAAAAATACACTCAGAGTTAAATTTTCAGCTCTCAGCTTCCTGCTAATAGACATTACAGAAAAGCAATGGAAAATATAATTCTAAATAATCACAAAGGCAAACATCTGTTAGGCATGTAAATGCCACATTCAGCAGCATTACTGTAACTGTGTATTGACAATACATGGGCTATACATTTTATTTCATTTCCACTATTGTGTTGGTAAGAACAGAATAAGCCCAATTGTGAATTCAGTATAAATTTTTCCCAAGTAAAGATTATGAAGAAAAAAGAAAAGACAGAAAAAACTACTGAAACAAAACAGAAAATATTCATAGCTCCAGGGAGTTCTTGTTTCAATACAGAATTCTCTTGGGGACTGGTTCAACCAGTGTTTTGCAGTAAGTTAGCTATGTATTGTAAGCAGACTGGTAGACAATTTTTAAAAGTTTTCATATTGTTAATATACCGGTATTGACAGACAGAAGAAATAAATTTAAATCAGTGGTAGTTTAATGTAAAGAATATAGTGTATGTGTAGTAATGACACTGAAAGACAAAGGAGTTTTTTTCTGACATCCTTTCTCTGACCTTAGCAGTAGGCATAATGAGATGGTTAGCTAGGGGATAATAAAAGGTCTGGAAAAGATAAAGAATCTGCTCCAGGAATAAAACTTATTTGCCAGAGCAATTTCTTCAACTGGCCAGTAAAAAGGAAAGAAGATGGTGGTGCATAAAACAAAAGAGAGTTATGTAACTTATCCAAGGTTATGTAGCTAATGGATGGTAAAATTGAAATCTGAATCCAAGACTCCCTTCAATAAATTTTCTCCTTCAGAAGAAAATGACTACTGCATATACTTATGATTCCTGAACCTATTAAATTGTGTGTGCACAAGCATACACACCATAAACACACTGCAACTGAACAGTGAAAATATACTAACATAAGTAAAAAAAATAGTTTGAAAATAAATGTATATAAATTTTCATCCTACTGTTAAATCTTCCTGAAACTTAGAAATATCAATTAGCTTCCCCAACAACACTAAATTAATAAGTAGTAGATACAAATTTGAATACAGTTATTTCTAATTCCAAAGCCAATGGCTCATATAATCTCATCCTTCTTCAGACTACAAAAACACACATAATTGTTGAGGTCATAATATAAAGTCACATTACGTCTTTTTAAGCAACCATTTTATTTATTTTATATTTATTTATTTATTATTTTTAGGGCTGCATCTGTGTCATATGGAGTTTCTGTGCTAGGGGTTGAATCAGAGCCTCAGCTGAGGCCTACACCGCAGCCATAGCAATACCAGATCTGAGCTGCATCTGCAAACTATACCACAGCTCACAGAAATACCAGATCCTTAACCCACTGAACAAGGCCAGGGATCAAACCTCCATCCTCATGGACACTATATTGGGTTCTTAACTTGCTGAGCCACAATGGGAACTCCTGTTCTCTCTTTTTTTTTTAATTTTTTTTTTTAGCAACCATTTTAATATATAAAACTGGAGTCCTACACTAGGGCAGGCCAGGAGAATTGTTTTGTTATTCTAAATTATGTTGAAGTGTGCTTTTCTATTGTTAACATGTCCTTGGAGAGTATGGAGAATTTGACAGAAAAAGAAGCTGAAAGTCAGAAGGAAAGAGGTTGTTAAATGTATGGAGAATAGCCTCCTTCTGCCTACCCCGTTGATAATACTTTTCTTATCTCAGTGAAAGCATTAACAACTCTAGATAAACTTCCTTTCTTGTATTTATGTAATAAAGTTAGTGCAACATTTTAGAAAAGTTAGAATTCAAAGTTTACAAATTAGTGCTAAATCACTTAAATTATTTCTTATGTGGATTGCACCAAAATCTATGGAAATTTACTATTTTCATATCTATTCTTTTTTTCCTCATTAAGAGAATTCTAAAACTAAATACCTTTGAGATAGTTTTCAACCAAATTTCTCAACTACAAAAAAGGAATATAAGTTCATCTACTCTCATTTATATTTTAATAAGTGATGTTGGAAAAGATCAAATATTATCTAAACTTATTTCCATATATTACAAATGTATACCAATGGATATTGTACAAATTTCCTGAGAGGCAATTAATTTACTTCATAACAAAGTTGGAAAGAGGAAGAGAGCGAGAGAGAAAGTATTTAGCCTGGTGATTCTTCTTACAGGAATTTAACCTTAGGAAGCAATCGCAGAAATTCACAATGACTGCTAATTATATTTATTACATTTATATATAACAGTAAAAACAGAAAATTTAGAACAGCACAAATAATTCAAAATAAGGAAATAGCAAGTTATTATAGATTTATATGAATATATAAGAATGACATTAAACAAAATAGTATATATAATATATAATATGATATATTATATATAATATGAACTACATTATATATAATATGAACTACATTTCATGTATAAATAATAAAACAAAATAGTATATATAATATATAATATGATATATTATATATAATATGAACTACATTATATATAATATGAACTACATTTCATGTATAAATAATAAAACAATGGCAGAAGTTACAGGATTAAGAAAAAGCATAAAAAAATAGGACTTGTAAATATATTCAAGATATATTAAAGAGTTTTAATTTATTTTAAAGAGAGTCTTTAAAATAAAATAAGACAAAATACACAAAAGTTAGTCACCTATAATTAGGAAAAAATAAGAACATCAAATAAAATTAAGAAATAGACATAAGATCATGAGATATATGAAGGATTATTTTTATGTTTTTTATGCTTTTTCCAGAAGTTACAGGATTAAGAAAAAGCATAAAAAACAGGACTTGTAAATATATTCAAGATATATTAAAGAGTTTTAATTTATTTTAAAGATGAGTCTTTAAAATAAGACAAAATACACAAAAGTTTGTCACCTATAATTAGGAAAAAATAAGAACATCAAAAAAAATTAAGAAATAGACATAGGATCATGAGATATATAAAGGATTTTTTTTTACTTATAAAAATATACAATTCTGGTAGTAATTTTGAGTATTCAGATACTACTTAAACTTTTCATGATATAGAAATGCATGGAGACCAAGTCAACCCATTACCAGATATTACGAATATAGTACAAAAAAGAAACTTACTTATGACTCTCTGAGTAAAACAGATTTAAAGAACAGCAATAGAAAGCTATCAACTAAATCATATAATTTTTTAAAAGAGTCTTCAACCTGGCCACATAAAACTTAGAACCAAAATATATGAATTAATTTAAAATTAAAAATATATAAAAGGAATCTTAAAAATAGTAATGTCATCATCTCAATGCTTAACACACATTTGATGAATTCAACACTTATTCCAAGTATACAGCTCTTGAAAATGGTGATTATTGGTGGGTATGTAATTATACATAGAAAATAAAAATGTACTTTGTTTATAAAGTTTGTTAAAGAGTCTACATTTTTTAAAAAATGTAAAAATATCACTTTTTTTTCGTTTTACTCATGGATTATATAAAGAGAGACCATTCATGCTTAACAAAACAATATAATTCAGATAATTATAATAAAAATCCTTCTGTTGGAATTTTAGTTTGCTTTTGGCTGCATATATTTAGAAACCCAACTCTAATGGGCTTAACCTATAAGGAAATGAATTTGCACACATAATCAGGTGTACAAATGAGAATAAATTTTGAATCAGTCGATTCAGTCCTGAGTGAGTTCACCAAGGACCTAGCTGGTTTCTGACTTTCTACTCTGCCTCCTCAGTATAGACTATCTTCCCTTAGTTCATGGTAACTGCATGCTTTGAAAATTCAGCGTATTATCGAACAATGAAACAGTACTTTGTGTATGAAAAGAAAATTAGGATCTAGGTCAGTCATGAAGTATACAGTAGAACTGTTTATTTGCTGGTCACTTTCTTAGGTATTGCAGAATGTTTAGCACTCTTGAAGTCCTCCACTGACAAAACGGCAATAGCATTCCCACCATAACTGTGATCACTAAAGTATGTATTTTTCCTACGTATTTCTGAAATGATGGATAGATCACCATCTTGTCACACATGCTATGAAAAATTTGAATTTGAATAGCAAAGTTAATAAACTTGATCTAAAGGCCATACTTAGTACATTATATACAACACATAGAAAGTACATATTAAAAAAATACATATGGTAAGTTCCCAGAACTATCCCTGTGAAGCAATGGTTTTAGAAAATTTTGAGGACTCTTTTCACTGTCTTGTGTGAGCATTTCCATTAATGCAATTTTTCTTAGCATGGTTTAGTCCAAAAAAGGAGAGCCTGAGACAAAGGTTTTATGAAGGAGATATTTTTTGGAAAATGATTTGCAAGGAATTTGAGTAGGGAATTAAGAAGAGTGAAAAGAAAAAGAGGGAAACTCAATCCCAGGATGGTCACTGAGGTAAACACTTAGGCTCAATTCCATTGGGGACTTTCTGAGGAGCCATGTAGAATGCTTTAAAATTTTGTCTACCCTAGGAGTTAAAAAAGGAAGTATTTGCTTATAAGCTGCTGTCCTGCTCTCCCTATTGGTTAAGATCCCTTTTTGTCATGTGGAATGTTAACCCCTCTGTATTTCTAAGTCTGTGCATGTGTTGGAATGGCCAAGTTGAGTTTTGGCAACTTTGATCCCTCAAATACATTCTGATGTTTACACCTGCATGAAATTTTAGAATAGTCAAAATTATAATAGAAAGTAGATTAGTGGTTACCTGAGGCTGAGGAAATTGTTAAATACAAAGAAGATTAAGGGAATTACTTGGGGTAATGGAAATACTTTATATCTTGATTGGGGTGATGGTTATATGAATGCATCCATTTGTCAAAACCTATCAAATATTATACTTTGGTTAATGAATTTTATTTTATGCAAACTTACACTTGATCTAAAAATTTTGTATTTAAAGGTATATCTAATCATTATATTTCTACATTATTTAAAAAAAGGCTCAAAGTTACTAAATTTTCTAACCCCCAAAATTAGAAAAAGAACAGTGGAATAAACTCAAAGAATGCAGCAGCAAAGAGATAAAGTAAGAGCAAACAAAATAGGAAACAAACATATAATAGCAGGGTCAGCAATGATAAAAGTTGGTTCTTTGAAAAGACTAGTGAGCAGAAAAACCACTGGTAGGATTAATTTAGGCAAAACAGAGAAGGCAAAGGGGACAAACCACAGATGCTACAGAGATTAATCAGATAAGAATATTCCAAGAACAAGTTTATACTAATATATTTGAAAAGGTAGATGAAATTAATAAACCTTTAAAAATATAATTTACCAGTTCTGACTTAAGACATTAAAATTCTTCATAATCATAACCATGAAAAACAAAATCAACTAAATAACTTCCTACAATGAAGATAAAAACCTAAGCATCTTACAAGTGAGTTATACCAACATTCAACAGTTTATTCCACTGTGTATTCTGTGTTTAATCAGAGAAGCTGAATGAGTAAGAGCATTGAATCAGAAAAGGCTGAACAAGTAAGCGTGACAGGGAGTAAGTTGATAAATTATAGCAATTAGACAGGGTCATCTACCTAATTTGTAGGATCCAGTGAAAAATGAAAATGCAGAGTCTCTTGTTGAAAAAGCAGGAGTCTTTTGTTTGTTTCCCAGTTTCTCTCTCTCTGATTTGATGTTTTTATTTGCTATTTAATGTCATAATCCTTTGGGCAACGAAAAATCTGTAGGTGAATGCAGATCCTCACAGGCAACTAAGGCCAGCCGTGTAACTTGATACTTGGGATGCATGCGCTCAAACTCAACCCTTCCCACACTCTTGTCCAGGGGGCTAATGGGTCTAAAGGACAGCAGCCATCACTGGGCAGATGCCAGGAAGTGGGCAGCCAAGAACTCCTCCAAAGAAGGTAGGTCCACATATTACTTAAGGCTTCAAGCATTTAGATTATGCTCCATTGTTCCATCAGACTCTACTTACACCACGCACACTCTAAGATAAAATTATTACAAATTTCAAAATGACAGATGAACGTGAGTATCCTTCTGAATGTGGTGCAGAGTAAATGCACTAATTGCGAGTTCATGGAGAAGACTCAAATCAATTCTTACACAGTTGTGGAAGATGAAAAAAACATCTATGTAAAATAAGGGAGAATATGCATGAGTAGTGGCAGAGGATATATTAAACACCTTTCTATCTTCTGCTCAATTTTGCCGTGAACCTAAAACTTCTCTAAAAAAAAAAAACAAAAAAAACCACATCTGTTGATGTATAAAAAAAGTCCATGGGAAGCTGTTACTTCTGCATCCTGTAGAGGGCTTGAAATCACTATACATCTACATGGATGGCAACTGAAAGATAATAGGTGGACATAAAGTAGAGGAAAAAGAGGATCATCTAGAATCAGGAGGATAAACTGGAATACACAGGGATAGTATTGAATCTGTATTTCTTTATCATCAATTTCAATCTCCTGTAGAAGGAACTAGTGCCCTTAGCCACATGCATCTGGCTCAGCAGTCAGAGAAGCTTAAGTATACATGCTCAAAGAGCTAAGGTTCTGACAAGGTGAGCAAGTAAATCAAGAAAACCATGTGCAAGCAGCAATGATTCCCTGGTACCCTATGCCTACCTTCAGAACATAAGCTACTTAATCTTTTCTTTTAGAATTGACACAAATTTCTTCCTTAGCCTACTTCTTTATGGAACCAGAAAGGGAAGGGAGTATTGAGAAACAGTTCCAGTTTAACTAAGCTGACAAAGTACAAAATTACCACACAATATTACATCAACACTCTCAAAGAACTGGCTAAGAGAAAATCACCCTTGTTTTCAAACTTAAACATAGTGGGAGAAACAAAATTTACAAAAGAATCTACACGATGAATACTGAAGCAAGGATCCTAGAAAAAGTATTCACTAAATGAACGGACAATATATAAAAAAGATCATGTTGGTACTATATATAGAAAACCCCAAGGACTCAACCCCAAAACTACTTAAACTGATCAACAAGTTCAGCAAAAGCAGCAGGATATAAGATTAACTTAAGAAATCAGTTGCATTTCTGAATACCAGCAATGAAACATTACAAAAGTAATACAGAAACACAATACCTTCTAAAATTGCACCCCCAATAACAAATACCTGGGAATACACATGCCCAA
Source organism: Phacochoerus africanus (assembly GCF_016906955.1). NCBI lineage: Eukaryota > Metazoa > Chordata > Mammalia > Artiodactyla > Suidae > Phacochoerus > Phacochoerus africanus. Next base: position 185,042,313 of record NC_062544.1, on the reverse strand, counting down.
GGAGGTAAAGGACTTATATGTCGAGAACTATAAAACATTAATCAGGAAAATTAAAGAAGAAGCAAAGAAATGGAAAGATATTCCATGTTCCTGGGTTGGAAAAATTAATATTGTAAAAATGGCCATACTACCCAAAGCAATTAACAGATTCAATGCAATCCCTATCAAATTACCCATGACATTTTTCACAGAACTAGAACAAACAATTCAAAAATTTATATGGAACCACAAAAGACCCAGAATTGCCAAAGCAATCCTGAGGAACAAAAACCAAGCAGGAGGCATAACTCTCCCAGACTGCAGGCAATATTACAAAGCCGCAGTCATCAAGACAGTGTGGTACTGGTACCAAAACAGACAGACAAAGGGAACAGAATAGAGAACCCAGAAAGAATCCCAGACATCTATGGTCAATTAATATTTGACAAAGGAGTCAATATAAAATGGGAAAAAGTCTTTTCAACAAGCATTGCTAGGAAACCTGGACAGCTGCATGCAAAGCAATGAAACTAGAACACACCCTCACACCATGCACAAAAATAAAAACAAAATGGCTTAAAGACTTAAGTATAAGACAAGACACCTGGGAGATAACATAGGCAAGACATTCTCTGATATCAACCTCATGAATATTTTCTCAGGTCAGTCTCCAAAAGCAAAAGAAATAAAAGCAAAAATAAACCAATGGGACATAATCAAACTGACAAGATTTGCACAGCAAAGGAAACCAAAAAGAAAACAAAAAGACAATTCACAGAATGGGAGAAAATAGTTTCAAATGATGCAACTGACAAGGGCTTAATCTCTAGAATATATAAGCAACTTAAACAGCTCACCAGCAAAAAAGTCAACAACACAATTGAAAAATGGGCAAAAGACCTGAATAACCATTTTTCCAAGGAAGATATACAGATGGCCAACAAGCACATGAAAAAATGCTCACTATCCCTGATTATTAGAGAAATGCAAATCAAAACTACCACGAGATACTACCTCATACCAGTCAGAATGGCCATCATTAATAAGTCCACAAATAACAAATGCTGGAGGGGGTGTGGAGGAAAGGGAACTCTCCTGCACTGTTGGTGGGAATGTAAACTGGTACAACCACTATGGAGAACGGTATGGAGGTACCTTAGAAAACTATACATAGAACTACCATATGACCCAGCAATCCCATTCTTGGGCATATATCTGGACAAACTTTACTTAAAAAAGACAGATGCACCCAACGTGTTCATTGCAGCACTATTCACAATAACCAAAACATGGAAAAAACCCCAATGTCCATCAACAGATGATTGGATTAGGAAGATGTGGTATATATACTCAATGGAATACTACTTGGTCATAAAAAAACAACAAAATAATGCCATTTGCAGCAACATGGATGGAACTAGGGACTCTTGTCCTGAGTGAAGTAAGTCAGAAAGAGAAAGACAAATACCATCTGGAATCTAATATAGGACACAAATGAACCTTTCCACAGAAAAGAAAATCATGGACTTGGAGAATAGACTTGTGGTTGTCAAGGGGGAGGGAGTAGGGTGGATGGGAAACTTGGGGTTAAGAGATGCAAACTATTGCCTTTGGACTGGATTAGGAATGAGATCCTGCTGTGTAGCACTGGGAACTATGTCTAGTCACTTATGATGGAGCATGATAATGTGAGAAAATACAATGTGTACATGTAATTGTAACTGGGTCACCATGCTGTACAGTAGGAAAAAAATTGTATTGGGGAAATAACAACTTAAAAAAATTACCTCTGTAAAAAAAAAAAAATTACCTTGGTAAAAAAGATCATGTTGGATTTGATCTGGCAACTCCAGCTCTGATTTGACCCCTAGCCTGGGAACCTCCATATGCCATGGGTATGGCCCCAAAAGACAAAAAAAAGTGGGATTCATAATGGCATCACATTTTTCACTAGCCACATTGACTAAAAGCTACTTAAGCTATGAGACGACAAATAGTTTTCAATATCTAAATAAAACTTAAAGGTCAAATAAAAGCCTAATAGAGGGAGAGGGGGAGGGAGTGGGAAGGCTTGGGAGCTTGGACTTAATAGATGCAGACTATTGCCTTTGGAATGGATTAGCAATGAGATCCTGCTGTGTAGCACTGGGAACCATGTCTAGTCACTTATGATGGAGCATGATAATGTGAGAAAATACAATGTGTACATGTATATGTAACTGGTTTACCATGCTGTACAGTAGAAAAAAAAATTCTATTGGGGAAATAACAATAAAAAAAATTTTTTTAAAGCTTAATAGAAACATAAACTACAATCAGACAATTAAGATTTATAACACTGGAATGCCCTTCATGGCTCAGTGGTTAATGAACCCGACTAGGATCCATGAGGTTGTGGGTTCAATCCCTGGCCTTGCTGAGTGGGTTAAGGATCTGGTGTTGCAGTGAGCTGTGTTGTAGGTCACAGAGGCAGCTTGGATATGGCATTGCTGTGGCTGTGGCGTAGGCTGGCAGCTATAGCTCTGATTAGACCCCTAGCCTGGGAACTTCTATATGCCACAGGAGCAGCCCTAAAAAGCAAAAAAAAAAAAAAAAAAGATTTATAATGTTAAAATTAAGATTTTTAATACTATGACAGTTGAATGTCACTTTGCTTTTAAAAAAACCCACAAATATATGCTAAAAATGATAAAGAAATAACTGCAGTTTTAAAATAATAACAACACACTAAGATGTTCTCATTCTACAAAGAAGCAACCAATAAAATTTAAAAACTGTTAAATATATAGCTAATCTTGAAAGCCAAAATAGGAATGTCTCCTTGGACTAGAAACAGACATCTTTGGTAGAAGGAATAATTCAGAAAGCCGTAACCAAAGGAGGGCTGGACCCCAGTTTCCCACAAAACAAGTGCTAAATCACAGCATGGAAGAAATAGAAATGAACTAACCCAAGCACTCAGGTTGTGCTATATCATAATTTTACTCTCTGACATAAGTCTCTAAACCTCACATACATGTATTTCCAGAGTGCTATAGGGATTGGATTGCATATACATTTATTGTATTTATTGTATTTCCATATATAAAATCTTTCATTTATCACTACAAAACCAAACACCTTAGCTTATTATCAAGGCTTAACATGATCTGGGCTCCGCCTGCCTCTCCAGTCATAGTATTAGCCATGATTCCCCTCATAACTCACACTCTGGCCATTCCAAATGACATACGGTTCTCTAAATATGTCACGCAAATGTTTTGATTATTTGTCTTTGTCCATTCTAGTCCCTTTATTTAGAATGCAAGCTCCTCAGATTGCCTTTTAATCCTCAAAACCTTTTCCCTACTAGATCGTCTTATTTTTAAGACACCTAGTGTCACTTCTATGAAGTATTCCTTGACCTTATATATAACATTAATAGCCTTTTCTTTTTATCCTTTATTGACTATAATACTGATGTTTAACAGAAAACCAGGTGATTATTTGATAAACTTGTTTTCGTATCCAGCTTTACTTTTCATAACTAGTTTAGAAGTTCCTTGAAGGTAGAAGGTCTTGCCCTCTTATACATCCAGATCTCTTCTACTTCAAGCAGTACTTTATTTATATATATAAAATCAGGTATTTACTAAGTGTTTTAGTAATTCAATGCATGATGAATAAATGAATGAAAAATAAATGTTCCTTTAAAATGTCTTCTGAAGTGTGCAAAGTTGTCATTTTGTCAGTGTGATAACATAGGCTGAGACTATCATAGTTTCTGATTTAGGATAAACCTTCTAAGCACAGTTGAATAAATGACATTGCTCTATGTCTCAATAGGAAAATGAGGGAACAAACTTAGTAAAAGTGATTGTGTTTGATATAACTGAAAAAACTGAATCAAAAAAGGCAACTGCCAAAAGTCTAAATGTTTCTTCCCCTACATTAATCCAAGTTCAGTGGTAAGTTGATGATAATTTATGGGAAAAAGACAAGATAAAATTTCAGTCTAGGAATTCATATTCAGTATTTTAATCTTTTTATATGCATTCTTTTTCACTGGATAAAAAAATGTACAATACCCTATACAATTGGTAAAAGAAGTGTGGTTTTTAAGCAAATATAATTAAAAAATCATTTTACTGCTATGATATAAATATTCTTGAGGATATGATGGTATAATATAATTATCATATTTTAATTCATATTAATAAAACAATCCCTTTACTGTGGTAATTAAGTCTACAGATATTTCATTTTACCATTTTTTCATTCAATTTATTTAAAAATTTTTTAAAAGTTCAGCCGTTCAAATTTTAACTATTTTATTTCTTTAATTTTTAAATTTTTTTTAGTACTCAATGAATTTATTACATTTATAGTTGTACAATGATCATCACAATCCAATTTTATAGGATTTCCATCAAATTGTAACTATTTTAAAACATCAAGCAAGGAGGGTTCTGGGAAGACAGAAGAGTAGGAAGCACCAGGAATCAGTTTCCCAACCTAGACAAATATTGCACTGGCAAAAGCTGTCTGCTGTAATTATTTTGGAACTCTGGAGTCTACTGAAGGCTTACAACATCCAGGGAAAAGCTTAGGTGGTAAATTGGTTAATTTCAGTTAGTTTCAACTCTTAGCAAAATAGCAGCTATGGACTCCTGAACTCTACCTTCATAGCAGGCATTTGCGTAGGTGTTGATGAATCAGGCTGCACACATGCTGCAGGAGGAGAAAAAAGGACTTTGTACTCTAAATATTGGGGATCTGTTTCTGGTTGCTTATAGCTGCTTTTACTCCCAGAGATACAGCAAAAGAGGTAGGTGGCCACTGTGCACTTTCCCACATTACTGCAAGCCCCTTGCTTTCAGGCTAAAGTGAATTCTAGGAGACTTACAGAGTTGGTGTTCTTTTTTTCCCCCTCCATTTTCCCTTTCCATATAAGCAAGTGCCTATATGGAATAAATTAGAAAGTGACTTGCATAACTGAGAAAAAGGCACAAACTTAGAAAAGAATGGAAAGATTATATACATTTTTACCTCAGGGTGATTTTCATCAGAGAGAGAGGCTGCAGCAATAAAAAAAGAAAAAAAGACAACAAAAGCCAGTAAAAAGTAAGGGGAAATAAAAATAAAAAAATAAAAATAAAAAAATTTAAAAAAATAAAAAAATAAAAAATAAATAAATAAAATAAAAAATAAAAATAAATAAAAAATAAAAATAAATAAATAAAATAAAATAAAAAAATAAAAAAAATAAATAAATAAAAATAAATCAACAGAAACTGTCTCTGAAAAATACTTGTTGGAAATCCATTAAACAGAGACTTTAAAACAACTGTCTCAGAATTTTAAAGAACAAAGGAACATGTAGAGAGAGTCAATAAAATGATGCATGAAAAAGGAGGAATATCAATAAAGAGACATAAACTTAAAAGTAATGAGAAAGAGCTAAAAAAGTACAATAATTAAAATGAAAAGTTCACTAGAGGGACTCAAAGGCAGATTTGAGCAAGCAAAAAAGAATGAGCAAACTTGAAGATAAAAAAATGGAAATTATTGAATTTGAGAAATAGAAAAAACAAAACAAAAACCCCCAAAAAACAGATCCTAAGGGATCTTTGGAACACCATCAGGTGGATTACCATATACATTGTGGGAGTCTCAGAAAAAGAAGAGTGAGAGAAAGGAACACAGAGAATAACTGAAGAAACAGTAGTTGAACACTTCCCAAATTTAATAGAAGACATGAATAAAACACCCGAGAAACTCAAAACACTCCAAGCAAGATGAATGCAATAAGACCTACATCAAGACACACTATAATCAGCTCTTCAAAGACAATGACAGAGAATCTTGAAAGCAACAAGAGAGATTCAATTCATCACACATAACGTATATTCAGTAAGAATATGAGCAGTTGTTTTTCATCAGAAACTTTAGAGGCAAGAAGACAGTGGATAGGTATACTCAAAGTGCTAATAAAAAAAAGTCAACCAAATAATCCTAAATCTGGCAAACTGTCCTACAAGAGTGAAGGGGAAATTAAAACACTCCCAGGCACACAAAAGCTGAGGGAGTTCATTAGCACTAGGCTTACCTTGCAAGAAATGTTCAAAGGAATCCTGCTGGGTGAAATGAATGCAAAGCCATATTAGAAATAAAGATCTCAGTAAATGAAAATACTAGAGCAGTAATGAAAGCTAGTAATATTGTAACAATTGTTTGAAATTTCACTTTTTATTTATCTATGATAAAACAAAACCCCAATTATGAGGCTAGTATGATTATAATTTTGGTTTGTAACTCCAAATTTTGTTTTCAACATAACTTAAAAGCCTCATAAACTTAAAATAATTATTAGTTTGTTTCGGGGGTACACAATGTATAATGATGTAATTTTGTGATACTGGCAACTAAAAAGAGTGGGAAAGAGCTGTAGAATATCAGTTTTTCTATGTAACTGAAGTTAAGCTGATATAAATTCAAATTAGACTATTACAATTTTAGGATGTTTAAGGTATTCTACATAGTAACCATATAGAGAATAGCTATAGAATATACATAAAAACTGAAAAAGAAATTGAAACATTTCATTACAAAATATCAACTAAACACAATAAGGTGGCAATGCAGGAAATTAGGGACAGAAAGTTATTAGAAATATAGAAAACAAAAATGTCAGAGGTAAGTCTTTCCTTAATTAATTGCTTTGAAAGTAAATTGGTTAATTCTCCAATCAAAACACAAAGATGACAAGAATGTCTAAAAACATATGATCAAACTATATGCTGTCTACAAAACTCAAAGATACAAATAGAATACAAGTTAAAGGGTAGAAAAATGCCTTTCATTGCAAATAATAACCAAAGAAGAAGTGGCTATTCTAATATGAGATAAAGTAGCCTTTAAATCAAAAGGTTTACAAGAAGCATAGCATGTATTAAAGAAAATGTTCAACACAGCAAATAGAAACAGCAATTATAAACATTTACATACCTAATAACAGACCATGAAAATATATGAAGAAAAAACTGGCAGAATTAAAGGGGGAAATCAACAATTATATAATATAATGGAGACTTCAATACTTTACTCTCAGTAATGAATAGAATAACAAGACAGAAGATAAGTAAGAAACAGAAGGCTTAAACAACAAAAGAAACCAACTAGATAATATAATATATAATTATATAATATATATTATAATATATAATTATATATTATAACTATCTACCCAACAATAATAGCATAAATATTCTTCTCAAGTGTACATGGGACACTTTCAAGAATAGAGCATATATTAGGGCACAGAGGAAGTCTCAACAGGTTTAAAAATACATCTTATATAAATTACCTTCTCTGAACACAACAGGTGAAGTTAAAAATCAACAATAGAAGTAAAACTAGAAAATTCACGAATTTGTAAAATTTAAAAATAACCCAGTCTACTTTTAAATTATCAATTGATCCATAAAGAAATCACAAGAGAAATTAGAAAGTACTTAGGGACAAATGAAAGCAAAAATACAACGTGCTTTGGCCAAATTTATGAGACACAGTGAAAGCAATGCTAAGGAGAAATTGTATAGTTATAAACACATTAAAAAAATAAGAAAGGGGTGAAATAAACAGTAAGAGATTGATAAAGGGTACAAAGTGCCAAGTATAAGATGAATAACTGAATAAAGTCTGAAGAGTTAATGTAAAATATGGTAACTATGAATGATAACACTGTATTATATAATTGATATTTAGTGAAAGTATGGAACTTAAATGTTCTCATACACAAAAATAAGTAAGTGTGAGATGGTGATCTTTTAATTAACAAGGTAGAGGAAATTCTTTCACAGTGTGTATATCAAATCCCCAAAACATACATTTTAAACATATTAAAATTTTACATGTCAGTTACACTTCAATAAAACTGAAATAAAAAATATAATATATAAGAAAATCAAGATCTCAAAACTTTATGCTTAAAGACTAGAAAAAGAACTAAGCATAAGCTAGCAGAAAGCAGAGACAAATATAATATATAAGAAAATCAAGATCTCAAAACTTTATGCTTAAAGAACTAGAAAAAGAACTAAGCATAAGCTAGCAGAAAGCAGAGACAAACAATACAGAGGATAAGAAAAAAAATAGAGAAAATTAATGAAACCAGAAATTTGTTTTTTGAAAAAAGTCAGTAAAATTGGTAAACCTTTAGTGGGTGAATTAAAAAAAGAGAGAGAGAGAGAAGACCAAATTACTAAAATCAGAAATGCAATTAGGGACAGTACTACCAATTCTATAGAAATAAAAAGGATTATAAGAGAGTACTATGAACAATTGTATGCTAACAAAGTGGATACCTTAGATGAAACAGAAATTCTTAGAAACATAAAACCCACTTAGATTTAAATCACAAATCAAAAGAAAAGCCAAATGGGCCTATAACTAGCAAAGAGGTTAATCAGTAATCAAAAATCTCCTGACCAAAAACAAAACAAAGAAACAAAATCAAAAACCCCCATAAACTCAGGATTTAATGACTTTGCTGGCAAATTCCTCCAAACATCTTAAAAACTTTTGTTAGTTCTCAAATTTTTCCAAACAATTGAAAAGGGAATACTTTGTAACTCATTCTGTGAGGCAGAATTACCCTGATGCCAAAGCCTGTTAAAGATACTGAAAGAAAAGAAAGACTAATATCCCTTATGAACGAGGATGCAAAAGTCCTCAACAAAATACTAGCAACCTACATTCAGCAGTATCATATTAAATATTAAGCCCCATCAAGTGGGATTTATTCAAGGACATGCATAGGATGATTCAACATTTGAAAATCAATACAATATACCAAATGAAGGAAAAGTAACCCAGGATCTTCTCAGTAGATGCAATAAAAACTTTTGACAAAGTTCAACACCCTTTCCTGATAAAAATACCTAAAAAACTAGGAATAGGAGGGAACGGTCTCAGTATAATAGAAGCCATATAGGAAAAACCACAGCTGATATCATAGTCAATTGTGAAAAACTGAAAGCTTTTCTTCAAAGATTAGTAACAAGGTAATGATGTCTAATGCCTACTTTTGCCATTTCTATTCAACATGAATACTGGAACTTCTAGATAGACAAATTAGGAAATTTTTTTTTAAAGTAAATAAAAGACATGCAAACTGGAAAGGAAGAAGTAAAATGATTTTTGTTCACAGATGATCTTTGATAAAATTTTATACATAGAAAATCCGAAATATTCCATTAAAAACTATTAAGACTAATAAGTTCAGCTATAGCAGGATATAAGGTCAACACATAAAAATCAGAAACATCTTTATACACAAATAATGAATAATTTAAAAAGAATTATGAGAACAATCTATAAGAGGATCAAAATTATAATTAAAAAAAGGAGGTTCTGCCGTGGCTCAGTGGAAACAAATCTGACTAGCATCCATGAGGACATAAGTTCAATCCCTGGCCTTGCTCTGTGGGTTAAGCATCCAGCGTTGCTGTGAGCTATGGTGTAGGTCACAGACATGGCTCGGATCCTGTGTTTCTGTTCCAGCAGGTATAGCTCCAATTTGGCCACTAGCGTGGGAACCTCCATATGCCATGGGTGCAACCCCAAAAAGACAAAAAAAAAAGTAAAAAAGATTAAAACAATCGGCAACATATTCCATCTTAATGGACTGGAAGACTCAATATTCTTGAGATGTCAATATGACCCAAAGTGCTCTAAGATTCATGCAATACCTGTCAAAATCCCGATCACATTCTTAAGAAAAAGAAAAGCCAATCCTAAGATTCATATAGACTCTCAAGGGACTCTAAAGAGTCAAAACAATCTTGGAAAATCAGAAAAAACTTGGAGGACTCACACTCCTGACATAAAAATTACAACAAATTTATAATAATAACTATGACGGTATGGTACTGGCATAAAGGTAGACATGAAGACCAATGAAACTAAATAAAGAATCCCAGGAAAACCTCTTATCTATATGGCAAAATGATTTTTGACAAGATGCCAAGATAATTCAGTACGAAAAGAACAGTCTTTTCAACAAATTGTGCTGGAAAAACTGGATATCCATATGCAAAGATAAAAAAAAGAAAGAAAAGAAAAAAATGAAGTTAGACAATTATCTAACACCATATACAAAAATTAATTCAAGATAAATCAAGGACATAAATATAAAATTAAAAACTATAAAACTCTTAAAAGAAAACATAGGTCAAAACTTTATGCCATGGGATTGTCAATGATCTTACGACATCAAGGGCACAGGCAACAGATGAAAAAATAAACAAATTAGACTTCATGAAAATCTTTTAAATTTTGCATTAAAAGACACTAACAGTAAAAAAGTAGCCCACAGAATGAGAGAAGATACTTGCAAATCATATATCTGATAAGAAGATAACATCCAGGATATATAGGGAACACTCAAATCTCACAACAAAAAAACTAAATAACCCAATTAAAAAGTAGACAAGGACTAAAAAATACATTTCTCCAAAGATGATATCCAAAAGCCAATTAGCACATGAAGAGATACTCAAAATCACTAATTGTTAATGACATAAAAAAATACAATGAATTTATCACCTCATGCCCATTAAGATGACTACTATTAAAAAAAAAAAAAAAAAAAAACCCAGAAAATAACTGTTGGTAATAATGTGAATATGGAACCCCCATGCATTACCGACAGAAATGTAAAACAGTAAAGCCACTGTGGAAAACAGTATGAAAATTTCTAAAAAAAAATTAAAAAATAGAATTACCATATGATCCAGCAATTCCACTTCTGGGTCACCCCAAAGAATTAAAAGCAGAGTCTCAAAGAGATATTTGTACATCCATGTTCATAGCCACATTATTCACAATAGCTAAAATATGGGAGCAACCCAACTATCCACCAATGAATGAATAGATGAGCAAAATGTGGTACATACATGCAATGGAATGCTAGCTCTAAAAAAGAAAGGGAATTCTGAAATATGCTACGGTATGGACGAATCTTCAGAACATTATGCCATGTGAAATATGCCAGTCTCAAAAAATAAATACTGCATGATTCCACTTATATAAGACACCTAAAGTAGGCAGACTCTTAGAAAGTAGAATGGTAGTTATCAGGGGCTGAGGAAAGGAGGAATGAGGAGTTACTGTCCAGTGAATATAGAGTTTCAGGTTTTCAAGAGTAAAACTGTTACACAGATTTATTGTATAGTGGTGATGGCTGCACAGCATTATGATTGTGTTTTATACCACTGAAACGTACACTTAAAAATGATAAACATGGTAAATTTTATGTGGTATGTATTTTACCACGAAAAAAATTGGGAGAAAAATAAAGTGATGTTTTCTTAGGGTTTCTTTTTCAAAATGAACAATATCCCCAAAGGACTATAATAGGCTCTTTTCCCCAATCTCAGATGATAGAAGCAATCTTTAGCCATAAGGCCATCTGGAGGAATTGCAAACAGCAACAAAAGAGCAGAGGTTAATGGGAACACAGGATACTTCCAGCTAGCATGTCAAAATTAGTATAACAAAAATAAACCAACAAAACTATCTTTTCATTGCATAATTTCTTTTTATGCATTTCCTTTGAAGTAATTTGTAAATTTGGTTTCCCGATAAAAATCTCCTGCCCCTCTCCTCTGCTGAAACCTTATCATCCTCATAAACCTGCCTCACCTTTAAAACATTCTTTACTCTTCAATATTTTCTCCTTCACTCAGAATCTCTAAAGAATTAAGAAAATCAGAATTATAGTTCAATAATCTACCACTCTACAGTTTGGAATTATCAAGTTTTGCCACTTAGGCCAACCTGAAGAGACAATCGTCTCCATCTTTTCAACACCAAATCCTTAATTCCTAGGCCACCAGGGAACTCCACAGCTCTCTCAGTCTTAATTTAATATTCTTCACAAAAATACCCATTTCACATTGCTTATTAGTTCCTGTATTTACCATAAATAAAGCTGACAAAAGTTCATGGGGTTATGGATTTATTCATGAGATCAAGATAGAGGATATGACTTTTCATATTTAGAATTAATCCAATGAACTACATTACCTCCATCATTTTAAACTGCTGTTGTCGAGACCCTGAGTAGGTCATCAATAAAAATGTAAATTGGTATTAATATATCACTAACTAATGCAAATAAATATGTAATATACTTTGTAAATACAACTATTAAATCCATGGATGAAAGACTAAGTCTGTAAAGCCGCAGTGATCAGATATACAAATATTCTTAACATAACCAATAATTTTGATATTACTAATACTGGTAATTGTATTTGGGTTCATTATAATAATGAACCATAGAGAGACATTCTAAGTCTATAACTTTATTCTTATTAAACATAAAAATTACTTATAGTTCCTACAAAAACTATGAAATAGTTCATATAAAAATGTGAAATTACAGAGTTATACATATAGGGGATATTTCTACATTACTTTTAATTGCCTGGTACATGGATGAAGATGAATAGAGGTAGCCTTAGGCAAAACTGAAGTCTCCCTTGCCCAGTTCTTCCTATAAATCTTGTTTTATGACATAACCACACAGATTTTAGTCTTTGACTCATTATTTTTCTTCTCACTAGTCTTAAAACAACATGTACACCTGTTTCTTCTTCAAGTTCATTTCTTAAAAAAATATAGATGCTTAATTTTATTCTATCACGATCTTTATACTATTTTCTTGTTCAGTTACTTGCATTCATTTCTATTTGTCACTCTTTATTCTCTATATCTGCTTCAAGAAGTTTTAAATTATAAACTCAATCTACATCCTCTAAGAAAGTTTGATCATCTAACTATATAGGAAGCTGTTTTCTAATATTAAAAAAAATACTAGGAAAATCAGCTTGCTTTTTTTCCATTGCCATTCTTTTATTTCCTTTATTTTTTAAAACAATGTATTGAATATGGAGTTCCATTCCTTAGCAAATACAATTTTCTTAATAATTTCCAATCAAGATTCTTTGAATCCTTCTCATCTTTGCTAGAGCTAGTACTATTTAAAATGACTCTCGTAAAATAAAACACATGGTCAAAAAAAAAAAAAACTAACCAAGCAACTATATTTTGTATTCTTATTGTAGGTAATATAAGAAAGTCCAAAGTTTAGGAACTTTTGGGAAAGTGAAGGATGCCATATTTATTAATGGACAAGTCAGTCCCATAAAAAAGTTCATATAGATAGGGAGTCCCATGGACTGAAGATAATGTGTCATTCAGAAGCAGGATCACAGGGCAAATATGTGTTCTTTGAAATCAGGCAGATAAATTCTAGAATGATACACAGAGAGGATGGAGGAGGATCAAGATGGTGGAGAAGTAAGATGTGGCACTCACCTTCTCCCACAAATACATCAAAAAAACCTACATGTAGAATGATTTGCACAGAACATATACTGAACGCTAGCATTAGACCTTACACCTCCGAAAAGGGCAGGAAACTCTGTACATAACTAGATAGAACAAAAGGAAAAAAAAAAAAGAAGAGAGAGAGAAGAGGGGGAAAAAAAGAATCAGGAAGGGACCACCACTTGTGAGAGGGATCTGTCAAAGAGGAAAGAAATCCGTACTCTGGGAGGTACCTAATTGACAGGAGAGGAGCCAAGATGGAGAGAGAACCTCAAAGCCTCAGAGAAAAGTGCAGCAGTCAGGCTGAGGAGGGCAAAGCAGAGAGCCACACAGACCATCAGCATTGGTCCCACTGCCTTTGGACGTCACAGCCTAAGATGCTTGGGTGTGGGCTGGGTGCTGAGACTAAGGCTCCAAAAGTCTCTTGCTGGGAGAGGACTAGGGTTGGCTGTGTGGAGACAGCCTGAGGGACTAGGGAGTGTGCTGAGGGAACATAAGAAGAGGCCTGGCTCTGCAGAAGAAGCAAGGTGCCACTGCTGGCGAGGGCGAGAGGAGGAGGAATATCTTTCTCTGCACAAACTCGGCTGGCTCTCAGGCAGTGAGGCACCACTTACACAGACAACAGGCATTAGGACACCTCTTGCAGGGGATACAGGCAACAGGGGCAAATTGCTGCAGCCATCTGAGACTTCAGGTGGCATGGCCAACCACCACCAGAGGTCCAGGAACAGATACCATCTGTAGCCCCATTCACCTCAGGAGATGCCAGAGAAGAAGGCACTGCAACTGAGCATGACCCATTGTTGCTCTCACTCACCTGGAAATGCACACGCCCTACTGTTGTCACTGCAAAAGTTTCTGGGTGATGCCTACACATGCCTGAGGATCACTGCCACTTCCCAGGGCCCAGCAACGTGGAGCAGCCTGCATCACCCCCAATGAGTCCTTGCCACTGTCAAGGGCCAGCAACCAGGTACTGGCTTGAGGACTGCCCATTGCCTCCATCTCCCAGGAAGCATACAGAGGCCAAACACCAGCACACCCTCTATCAATGGGACAACAGCCTGTACACACCAAGCAAAGAGACAGCAGGTGTCCAAACCAAAAGCAGCCCTCATGTCAAAAAATAAAAAGAGTAAGCCCTTGCAAACTACCTAGGGCTGCTCTTAAATAGCTCCCCAAGACTACAGTAGTTGTTTTCCCTAAACTCAAAGAATTAGAAACATATAAGCAAATAAAGAAGCTCGGGAACCATTCTAAATTAAAATAACTGGAGAATTCCCCTGGAGGAGCAAACAATGAAACGGAACTCTGCAAATGAAGCAACAAACAAGGGCTTAATCTCCAAAATATACAAACAACTCATACAACTCAAGAGCAAAAAAACAAACAACCCAATTAAAAAATGGGCAGAAGACCTAAATAGACATTTATCCAAGGACGACATACGGATGGCCAACAGGTATATGAAAAAATGCTCAATATCACTAATTATTAGTGAAATGCAAATCAAAACTAAAATGAGGTACTAAATAAAACCAGTCAGAATGACTGCTATTAAAATGTCTACAAATAAAAAGTGCTTGGGATGGTGTGGAGAAAAGGGAACTCTCTTACACTGTTGGTGGGATGTAAATTGTTACAGCTAATATGGGAAACAATATGGAAGTTCCTCAGAAAACTAAATATAGAACTACCATATGATCAAGCAATCCCTCTCTTGGCCATCTATCCAGAAACAACTTTCATTCAAAAAGATACATGCACCTCTATGTTCACTGTAGCACTATTCACATAGCCAGACATGGAAAAACCTAAATGTCCACTGACACAGGAAAGGATTAAGAAGATATGGTACATATACACAAAGAAACACTACTCAGCCATAAAAAGAACAAAACAATGCCATTTTTAGCAATATGGATAGAAGTAGAGACTCTCATACTAAGTGAAGTAAGTCAGAAAGAGAAAGACAAATACCATATGATATCACCTATATATGGAATCTAAAACATGGCACAAATGAACCTACCTACAGAACAGAAACAAACTCAGGGACATAGAAAACAGACTTGTGGTTGCCAAGGGGGAGGGGGAGGGAATGCCTTCAACTGGGAGTCTGGGGTTAGTAGATGCAAGGTTTTGCATTTGGAGTAGGTAAGCAATGAGGTCCTGCTGCACAGCATAGGAAACTATATCCAATCACTTGTGATGGAACATGATGGAAGATATTATGAGAAGAAAAAAATATATATACATAAATATATATATATACACATAAATATATATATATATACACACATGCACATATATATACACATATGTATAATTGGGTCACTTTGCTGTGCAGAAGAAACTGACAGAACATTGTAAATCAACTACAATAAAAAATTTGAAAACAAAAAAAGAAGCAGAAGACTATGCCAACATAGTCTGAAGCTGCATAGTAATCAGAAAGAATATGGAAGGAATGGTATATATGTTGACTTGGTTAAAAGTATAGTTTCAAAAAGACTCTACAAAGCATTAGTAAAGTAATTACCATGACATTGACCTAATGTAATAATCCACCTTTATAATTCCATTCAGCAAACATTCACTGAAAGTCTATTATGCAATATACATAGTATTAAATAATTCATTAAGGATTATATTATGTGCTAAGAATACAAATATGACATGATTCTCATCATTACTATGTTTACTGTCTAATAGATTGAAGCACAAGGTTGTCAAATTTGACTTAAATTTGGAAAATCATACCTTCTAAAATAATGATATAGGGTATGAATTAAGCTAGACAAGGCAAAGATAATTTGCTGTTTTCAGGGCCTATAATAAATTGGTAATATAAGAAAGAGTAAAATAATTCTACATGAATTCAAAACATTTAAATAATAAAATTAAAACATAAATATAAAAACATATAAGCATATATTAATCCAAAATATAGAAATTAAATGACATTCTAAATATAAAAATTTTTGAAGATATTACAAAGGGAAGTGGTGACAAATGTGAAGCACAAAATTAAAACTTTGAAATGTCTACCATTTTCTAGACATTAGTAAGATGTAAGAAACAAAAACATATTTGTCATAAAGATGATAAATGCTTAATATTAATTCATTAACAAGTTTAAAAAACACTGTAAATCATACTAAGTTATCAATAAATATAGGGGTATAAATATTCAAAAAAATTCATTGGGTAGGAAATGACTGCTAAATATTTAAATTTTTATCATGTAATTCAAGAAAGGCCAGTTTAAAGGATAATGATATGTTATTTCTATTGATTTGCCAAAACTTAAAAATAAATGTTAACTTCATATGATCAGGACATAAAAAAGAATCAAAGACAAGGAGAAAGTATAGATAAAAAAGAAAAGTAAATACTGACAATTACCTTTTTAAGAAAACAAAAAGGGATTTGAGCTAGAGCTTAGTTAAAGATATTTGACTTAAAATGTTTTCTTTTCCTCAGACTTTGGGCAAGGATGAAACAATCTGTATGTAGAGACAGTGATTGATTGAAATGAGGTGAAATGAGAGCACCCAGATCAACTGCCTAGATGTTGGCTGAATGAGAGTCAAGATTCAAAGCTAGACGTAAAGAAGGATAATGAGAAATAAGAATATGGAGAAACACAAAAAGTTAATGAAAGGAGGATACCAAAGTGCAGCAAGAATAAAAGTTGTATTTGGACTTTGTAAATTTATGCTGGGTCAAGCCTTTTAGGATGTAGGATTTTCTTCTTCTTTCCATTCATCTCCAGCAGCTACTCTGTTATCTACCTATATATTGAATGCTTAAGTGATTAGAGACCAATAGCATGCCAAGGAAGGGCATCAATAAAACAATTTATCTCAGAGCCCAAGGATAAAAGAGTCCACTGAAGCAAGGGTAATGCTAGTATTTGAAGAAAAGGGTGTTGAGCCCTTGAAGGTTCTGTGTTAAATAAAAATGAAATGATTTCTAAAGACAACAGCATAAATTGAGAAGTACATAATTGGGAATTCTGGAGGCTGAGGTAATATCATGGTACCTTTAATTCATCTAATTATGAGCTAACATAGTCCTTTTAATATCTTCATTCTTATAGTGAACTAAAATTTTAACTTGCCTTTTCACTGTGTTTCGTTCAGATGTGTGGGAGTTGAAGTTTAACTATGCCTATACTTCTTAACAGGCATTTATTTAAAAAATACAAAGGTCTATGCTTACTAGAAATATGATGAGATACTAGGGAACTAGTAAAGTTCAAAAGCTTGACTAGTTGAAAGGTCAACCAGTATCCCACTTCTTCTGAGCCCTTTGGATGTGATGTGTTTCCACAGCTGCCACAAATAGTTCCAAGTACAAATACTTTCCTGGTCTGCCTCCTCTCTCTACAACTCTAGTCACACAGTCTCCTATCATTGAAATAACCCAAATTTTCTCAAGTCATTTGCCATGCTTTCTATCCATGCAGATTCACCACTTAATCTAGCTTTAATACTTCAAAAGAATATTTACCCAATAACTGATGGATCCTAAACTTGTCCTTAATATTAATAGCTGTGTGACCTTGGGAAAATAATTTCATCCCTCTGTACCTCATTTTTTTGCATTCAAAAATTAATATTATAAATATATTTAAAATAACATATGTGCAGGTACCTGGCACAGAACATAGTATTGGTAAATAGTAGTGTTCTTCCTTCCCTGCTAGACAGAACTTTACTAGTCAGAAACTTCTAGGTTTTCTCCTCTGACCACTTCTCTCCAACTCTTCCCCAGGGCTACAAACAAGTCTCTTCAAATCTCAAACTTCCTTTCCTGGAAGACTCACAAGTTTCGCTTTGGTATGTACCCATCATAAACACTGGATCCCTTGGCTCCGTACCCATCATAAACATTTTCCTTTGTTTCCTCATCACCCTTCACTGTTTCAAATATTACCTCTTTTGAAAAAAAATGTCCAACTCCTCAAAATTCTCTTATTTCCTTTCAGTTCTAAGAGACTGCCAGTCAGTCTGGAACTCACCATGTGAGATGCTTCATCAGGGCTGAGAGTGAGAGCCTACAGACCTTTGTGGTTTGCTTTAGTTCTCAGCCTCCCAGAATTAGGAGTTAAAGAGGTTGGAAGAGAATATGTGGTCAATGATTTTGATCTGTTGGTTTGTTGCTGTGAAATGAAGAAAAGCAAAGTGTGAATAAGTATGAATTACAATAGAGCAGAGTACATCTAAATTGAATAAAATTGAGCACTTAATTTGGCGTGCAGCTTCCAGGAATTGTAATTATTTATTTCTAAGAAAATAGCAATTTCTCTATAAAATTAAGGGATTTAAATCTACACATGTTCTAAACCAGTGCTAAATTTTTAAGTAAAATTATTTTAAATACATATTTTGTTTAATACAATATATCCAAAATGTCATTTCAACTTGTAATCAATAAAAAATGATGCAATATTTCACTTTTTTTTTTACCAAGTCTTCTAAATTCTGGAGTGATGTTAGAGATGATAAAAAATCTACACACTGCTGTTGATTAGGTAAATACAAGTTGTAGTAGGCTGATACTAACACCACTGCCACTGACCTCCCATGCCAAAAAAGGAAAAAAAAAAGATGTCCACATCCTAATCCTTGGAATCTTTGAATATTACTTTATATGAAAACAGAGGACTTTTTAGATATAATTATATTAAAGATATTGAGATGGGGAGATTTTCTTGGATTTTCAGAGTAGGCTTTATAATGTATCATTATTATAATGTATTGTTAATAATGTATCATTATTAGAGGGAAGCATAGGAAGATTTTATGACAGAGGAAGAAGAGAAGTAAATAATGTGATTAGAGAAGCAGAGACTAGAGTGATATGGCTATGTAATATTAGCATCCTCAGAAGAGCCTCTGGAAGAAGCAAGGAGTAAATTGTCTTGTAGAGCCTTCAGAGGGAATGTGGCCATGATAACACCCTGATTTAGGCCCAGTGATAGTTATTGTGGACTTCTGGGATCATGAACTGTGAGAGAATAAGTTTCTGTAGTTTTAAAACACCAAGTTTGTGATAAAGTGTTACAGCAGCTACAGGAAACTAATATACAAATCATTTAGAGTACAAAGTAATAACATTATAGTCTCTCCTTTGTTGTTAATGTCTAAACAAAGGCCATTGGTCCTATTCCCAGAAACTGCCAATAAAATAGTCTATGGATATTAGTGCTGAAAGTCTCTTACCTAATCTTTCATCTTGTATGCTTTCAGCTACTAATCATATGCTAAAAACTTCCAAATTTGTATTTCTAGCTTTCACCACTCTCAGGTACTCCAAAGTAGTTTTCCAAATATCTTCTGGGCATTGTCACCAGATACACCACAGCTATCAACAACTGGTCATGCTCAAGTTGATATCATCATCAAAACTCAAAATTACATTCTTCTTCCCAGATCAGTTAATGGACCTACATTGATCATGTGTATGCAGAGTGACTTTACCTATCAGGTTAAGACAGCACTAGTTTATTGTTCCTAGATCCTATTCAATGTAGCACTTGTCCCAAGTTTTCAAGATCTCATATATATATATATATATAACACTCCCTATGGAATTCCAAGGCCAGGGATTGAACCTGTCCCACAGCCATGACAATGCGGGATCCTTAAACTGCCAGGCTACCAGGAAACTCCTTTAAGAATTCTTTTATTAATAATTGCCTTAAAATAATTTGGAGTGGTAAAATAAACCTCTATTTTTTTGCTTCCTCTTTGGCCATCATATCAACTAGTAGTGTGTGACAACCAATTAAGTAAATAGAACATTCCCTTTAGCATGGAAATAATCTTGGGTAAAAGAAAGACTAGTTGTAACACTTGTATCTTTTCCTGATCCTTTCCAGAGACAAGGAAACTCACATGATATTGCATTCATGATAAAATAAAGTGTTGTCAGTCATAACACAGACAGGTATCTCCTTTTAGTTTCAAGTGGTGGTATAGGAAGTTATTTGATGCTATTCTCCTTGCACAACTTGGTGTTTCAGCCAGTTGTCTCTGGACTGTCCCATGGCCTGTGAAACTGTGAAACTTCCACTTAGTCGGAGTTATATGAAGTGTGGGAAAGTCTAGGCTAAGTGTACAAGATATATATGCAGGAAATAAAGCTTGAGGGGTCCATCCAGAGAGTTATAGGTTATAAGAGGTCTTCATATCTTTGCAATGAACTTTTTTAGTGGCAAAGAACCAAGATATTTAAAATCCAAAAAGTTGGTATTTAATGACAAAATCTACTAGTAAAGGTTGCTATGATTTGTTGGCATTTATCATCTACCATATGTGAGGTCATAGTGACATTACAGATCACATGAAAATAAAGTCATAAATCTGCAAAAGAAGCAATAGCAGTTCATTCAAAATTTTAAAAAGAAAATAAAAAAAATAAATTTGAATCATTATTCTGTACATCTGAAACTAAATAATATTATAAACCAACTTAAATTAAAAAATAATTTAAAAATTAGAAAGCAAAGATCTATGTGCAAGTGTATCTTGATTTAATTAATATAGTTATAAAAAGGGAACTTGCTCTCTATGAAAATCTTTTCATTTAGATTAGATGACTATTCTACATTACTTTCACTCACTCATTTCTTAATCTCAAGTTTTCTTTTGTATACACAAAAAGTGTAGCAACGCTGTTCATGGGTTGGTTCTGTTTCCAAAGAACTTTGCAAATGGTAAGTTATGAGTCGTTTAACTATTCCCAACATTTGCTTCAAATAGTCAGATTAATCCCAATAATAGTTATGTTTTTTATCTAATCTATGGACTCTTAAGTAAAGCTTTTGGAATTTAATTATGCTATGGTGAATCACCTGAGATTATTGTGATTGTGATTATAAATTAAAATTTCTATCTTGAAGATTACAATTACATGCTTTTAGAGAGATACAAATAAACATATTTTAGATCACGAAAGTCAGAGTAAAGATAAAAGTCTTTTTGAATTAATAAATATAAGGAAAGAATCCAAATTGGAAAAGAAATAAGACTGTCACTGTTTGCAGATGACATCATACTATACATAGAAAATCCTAATGGTGCTACTAGAAAGCTACTAGATATCATCAACAAATTTGGCAGAGTTTCAGGATACAAAATGAATACTAAGAACATCAGAAAGAAAAATTAATGGAAAAAATCCCATTTACCATTGCATCAAAAAGAATGAAATACCTAAAAATAAACCTACCTAAAGAGGCAAAAGACCTGTCCTCTGATTTCCGTCATTGGTTTCTTGTAATTTTCAAAGATAACACAAACAGATTGAAAGATATGTCATGCTCTTTGATTGGAAGAATCCATTTCATCAGAATGACTATACTACCCAAGGGAATAAACAGATTCAATGCAATCCTTATCAAATTACCTATGGCATTTTTCACAGAAGAAAAACAAAAAGTTTTTAAATTTGTATGGAAACACAAAAGACCCCAAATAACCAAGGCAATCCTGAGAAAGAAAAATGGAACTGGAGGAACAAGGCTCCCTGACTTCACACTACACTACAAAGCTACAGTCATCAAAACAGTATGGTACTGGCACAAAAACAGAAATATAGATCAATGAAACAGGATAGAAAAATCCAAGGATAAACCCATGCACTGAAGATAAAGCAATTTATGACAAAAGGA
This sequence comes from Phacochoerus africanus, assembly GCF_016906955.1. Classification (NCBI taxonomy): domain Eukaryota; kingdom Metazoa; phylum Chordata; class Mammalia; order Artiodactyla; family Suidae; genus Phacochoerus; species Phacochoerus africanus. The sequence goes on along the minus strand of NC_062544.1, from coordinate 185,020,271 downwards.
GGCAAGAATATACAATATAGAAAGGAAGGTCACTTCAATAAGTGGTGCTGGGAAAACTGGACAGCTACATGTAAAATAATGAAAATAGAGCAGTCTCTAATGCCACACACAAAAATAAACTCCAAAATGAATTAAAAACATAAATATAAGGCCAAGTACCATAAAACTTTTAAAGGAAAATCTAGGCCGAACATTCTCTGACATGTCATAGCAATTTCTTTTTTGTCCCTAAAAAGCAAAAAAAAAAAAAAAAAGAATATAACTTCTTTCACACAGAAACAAGTCAAAATATCAAAATAAAAGAAACCGGAAAACTAGGTGAGAGCTAAAATGAATGGATACATAATTTGTTTTTGATAATCTACAATTGAACTGCAGAATAACTTGTGTTCTGAAGAATAATTCTTAAAGATTCTCCTTTTTTAAAAACTGAAAAAATTAATGATCTGTACTAACATAAACTTGAGAAGGCCTTTATTTTCTGCAGCATCTAAGTTTGACAAGACACTAAAAATAATCATAGAGACATTTTATTTGAAGAATTTTGTTATTTAAAAATATTTGTTGAAGTAAATTATTATGAATAAAGGTAAAAAGGCACTGTTCATAAAAACACTTAGGCTAAAATTTTTACGTTTCAATAAAAAAGTGAAATGAAGACTATAATTTATTTAGCAGAACTATATGTTCCTTAGGAAAAAAATAGTTTTCTTAGTTAAAATATTTCTGGCCTACAGAACTTTAACAATAAAAGCAGTCACGTACTTCAAATTTATTAACCATAAAATGTTTAACACTGAAAAACATTGCAATTTTACTTTTTAAAAAAATTATCTGAACACATTAAAAAATATAGTCTTTGGTGACATGGTTTAAGAGACAGATATGGCTAAGAAATTGATTTTTTCCTTTTTTCTATTCTTTATGATGTATATTATGCATTTCTTTTTAATTTTAGAACAGGAGATTTTTACCTCTTAATCCTCTACCTATTTCACCTCCACATCCCTTCTTCATTGGAATCCACCTTTTTTTTTTGTATCTATGAGTCTATTTTCATTTTGTCTTGATTTTTAGATTCAGTATATAAGTGAGATTATACATTATTTGTCTTTGTCTGGTTTATTTCACTTACCATAATATAATATCTTATTTATCCATTCATCTATTCATGGACACTTAGTTTGCTTCCATATCTTGGCTATTGTGAATAATGCTACATTAAATACTGGGGTGCATATATCTTTTTGAATTAGTGTTTTCTTTTTGTTTTTCTTCAGGTAAATACCCAGAAGTAAAACTGCTGGATCATATGGAAATTCTACTTTAATTTTTTAAGGAACATCCATGTTGTCTTCCATAGTGACTGCATCAATTTACATTCCTACCAGTGAACAAAGGTTCCCTTTCTCCACATCCTCACCAATACTTGCTATTTTTTTTTTGATATATATTTTTATGATAGCTATTCTGACAGGTGTGAGGTGGTAACTCATTATGGTTTTGATCTCATTTCCCTGATTATTAGTGTTATCTTCCCATGTGTCTGTGCCCACTGGTTTGTCTTCTTTGGAAAAATGTCTATTTAGATCCTCTGCTCATATTTAAATCAGAATGTTTATTTATTTTTTCTATGTTGAGTGGTATTGGTTCTTTGTACATTTTGCATATTAACCTCTTATTGGATATATATTTGCAACTATCTTTTATTCAGTAGGCTGCTTTTTTTTTTGTTAATAGTTTCCTTTACCGTGCAAAAGACTTTTGTTTTTGTTTTTGTTTTTGTTTTGTTTGATGTAGTCTCATTTGCTTATTTTTGTTTTTGTTGCCCTTGGCTGGGAAGTCAGATCCAAAAAAAATATTGCTAAGACCAGTGCCAAAGAGTGTACTGCCTATGTTTCTTCCTAGGAGTTTTATGGTTTCAGGTCAACCATTTATGTCTTTAATCTGTTTTGACTTTATTTTTGTTTATGGTGTGAGAAAGTAGTCCTGTTTCATTGTTTTGCCTATAGCTGTCTAGTTTTCATACCACCATTTAAGAAAGGTTGTCTTTCCCCCAGTGCATTTTTTTGTCTCCTTTGTCATAGACTGACTGCCTATTTAAGCATGGGTTTATTTCTGGGCTCTCTATTCTATTCCAATGATCTATGTGTCTGTTTTTGTGCCAATACCGCACTGTTTTAATCACTGTAGTTTTATAATATAGTTTGAAATCAGGGAGCATTATACCTCCAGTTTTGTCCATCTTTCTCAAAATTACTCAGCCTATTTGGAGTCTTTTGTGCTTCCATAAAAATTTTAGATTTGTTTTACTTGCGTGCCTTTGATATTTTGATAGAAATTGCATTGTGTCTGTAGATTGTCTTGGAGAATATGATCACTTTAACATATTAATTCTTTCAATCCGTAAGTGTGGTACAGCTTGTCATCTGTTTGAGTCATCTTTAATTGTTTTCATCAGTGTCTTATAGGTTTCAGAGTATAACTCTTTTGCTTCTTCAGTTAGATTTATTCCTAGGTATTTTAGAAACTGGTTAAAATACATGAATATGAACCAAATAAAATATTTCTATCCATGTAATTTTTATACTTATGTGAATAACTTATGTAATATTTTGCTTTGCTTTGATATGTATGTTTATTTGCACAAATAATTTTATTTATTAGAATAACTTTCAAATACAAGTATTTTTTGTATTCACAAATAGAAGAAATCAAAAAATTCATTAAGAAATAAATATCACCATTATAAAAGTTTGATTATTTTAGTGCCCTTTCTTACTTTCAGGAGTTTTTCTGATTTGGAAAAAAAAAATTACATAGTTTTCATGTCCAAACCAGATGATAGGCTTCTTTCTCTCTTACTGTTTTAACTTTATGTGCAATAGATTACTGTATCTTGGCATTTCTCTCACAACACTTTCCTATTTATCTTCACTTCACTGGCTTAATTTAGGTCTTTACCATGTCTTGAAAACTATATGATAACCTATCTCTGCCTCTACTCTACACACCTTAAATTCATTAGAACTACTGCCCTTATATGAATTAAAAAAAAAATGGAAATCAGGTTTTATTATTCAAATGCTATATTAGAATCAGGGCTATTATATTAGCCATAATATAAATTCCAACATCGTATATGGAATCACAAAGTATTCTATGAATCAGTGTCTGTTTTTTTCTTCATCATATAGATTGTCCCATGTCACTCATCTCAAGCTATATGCTCCTTCTCTTTGCCTTTGCACATGATTTTATCTTTTTCCTACAGTAAATAATTCCATCTTAAGTACTTATAAATCTCCTTGTTAGGCTTTAAGAACTTAGTTCAAATGACTTTTTCCTCTCTAAAGCCTCCCCTGTCTATGTCACCAAGTTGAAATCACATTTCTCTTTGTTCAACACTATATATGTTCTGAATGTGTGTGCGTGAATGTGTAGTAACACTCTTCATGCTACATTTTAATCATTATTTTTAAGTGTTCCTCACTTAAAAATGTGTGGACTACAAGACAGCAAGATATGACATTTCGTTTTGTATTTAAAGTGCCAAGTGAAAATAGATACTCAGATACCTTTGTTTCCTCAGTGGGCGGATGGATGGATGGATGGATGGATAGATGGATGCATAGATGAACAAGGAGACCACTCACAGACTATTTAAGCTTAGTTATTTCTCTTTTAGCTGGTTATATTTTTTTCTTATAGATATACATAGTACACAAAACCAAAGTAAAACTCAGAATATATATAATGCAAAAATTAAGCTGATATAGAATGATAAAATATTCACAGTTTTATTTGCCAGAAATGTGTTCTCTTTTGTTTGCTTCCTAGGTTTGGAAGTTTACACTTAACAATGATGATCACGGAATCTGTCAAAAACAATTGCATTTGTGTATGTAATTAGAGAAGTTCTGACATTTAATAATCAGTTTTACCTTAGATTGTCACTGTCCAGTACAAATGGCATAAAGTATACTATCAAAATTAATTTTATATTACATTATAATTTATTTAGTATCAACATTCTTTTGTTATAGTATCTTTAGTAAATGAAATGTCTTTGCCAGACTCTACAACTAATATAACTGCATTACTAAAACATAATTTGGGGAGTTAAAATTCAGTATAGAACATTCACTTACTTGTGATTATCCAAAACCTTTGCTGTGATTTTAGCTGGGGCATGAAACAGCCTAGAAGTACCCAATAATTTATTTTACTTGAACTAAGCATTTGCACATCCAGGATCTATAATTTCTGTATATTTTCTTATTTGTCCAAGTTAGTTGTTTAGAAATTTTGGTACGTAAAAGTGTAAAAAGATAAAAAAAAAATAGTCAAAATTGTATTTGTGGTGTATTAACTCTGAACTTTCTTTTAACCCCATAAATAGGGGATTTAGATCTGTATGTATGTTTGTGCATGTGGGAGTTCTAGAATCTTCCATGGACTCCATTAAATTTGATGATAATCACGATGTAAACTGGTGATGATAAAGATGACAATAATGATGGTGTAAGAATTACTTGCACTTGTTTACCAACAACATTATTTCACCTTTAGGTGTTATTAGACTCACATTATTAATCAAAGAACTAAACTGAAGAGAAGTACTTGACCAAACACACTCTACCTAAAAGAGGCAGGACACAACACAGATCAAATTTAATATTCTTTCCACTCTGTACATGATTAGTGAAACTGTTTGATTACATCTGAACCTTACAAACATAAAAGTATCCTTATATGATTTTTTTTCAGGATAATATTTATAGTGTTGAAGTAAAATCATTGGTATAAAATTTTTCCTTGAATGATGAAATAGAAAAATCCAGCACTATCAAAACAGTAGATTTTCCCACTTAAAATATAATATAGTCCATTAAGCATTATCCATTGGGAGGACAATAAATAGGTCCAGAGGAGATTCTTTATAAATGTTACCAACTCTATTAAAATTTAAGAACACATGCTGCAATTCCAGGCATTTGTACAACTTTGGCAAATTTAGAATTTTAAGAACTAGGAAAACAAATTTCTTTACAAATAGCAATATTAACCACAAGAACAGCAGGGAAGTGAGAAAGCACAGGTCAGGAACCATGTATATATAAAGAAAATTATTTAAAATGATATTTATCTTATTAGTTGTCTTATAGAATAAACATTTACAATTGAAAAAATTCTTCAGTAAACACTAAGATCAGGCTAATCTGTTAATACATTATACATATATTATATATTTCAGAATATGCATACATTCTGATTATTAAGAATCTATAGCCAAAAATAATCCCTGAATTGCTATTCTCCCACTTCTGTTTCTAAGTGAGTTACAATACAGTTATTAAAAGCTTATGTCCAAATAGTTTGCTTGAGAAATCCTACTTTGTTATTGGGTACAATCCCCAAGCAGGTAATAACAGACATCAAAATAGACTCTGCCTAAATCATGGGTTCCATTTCACTACATAAACAGCCAACGGTTTTTCAGCAGAGAAACCAGTGATGATCATACAGTTAAATAATAGCTACATACCTGCCAGGTTACTGTGATTTTTGGCATCCTTGGCATACACTTTTAATTTGGCCAAATGCTATTTTGGTTGTTGCTGTGTCATTCCAAGAGGTACTCTTCGGCATTCTAAATTGATCTGATATCTGCAGTACTTCCAGAAATGAGATTTAAAATATAACAGTGATTCTGTGGAGAGGTATATAGAGACCTGGGAATTCTATAAATAAATAGTGTTTTTTCCACTGGATGTTACAATACATTTCCTATCTATAACAAGATTTTCTTTAACATACATACTTAATCTTCATAGAAGTTTTAAAGCAAAGTACAAATATATGGTGAAAGTTAAAAGCACTACAGCCATGTTAGTAAAATTTTAGGTAGCTGAAAATCAGATTTTTTGTCTTTTGGGGGGGTGCTGCACCAATGGCACATAGAGGTTCCCAGGCTAGGGTGTGAATCAGAGCTGTAGCCTCTGGCCTACACCACAGCCCTCAGCAACCCCAGATCCGAGCCACCTCTGTGACCTATACGATAGCTCACAGCAATGCCAGATCCTTAACCCACTGAGCGAGGCCAGGGATCGAACCTGTGTCCTCATGGATGCTAGTCAGATTCATTAGCCACTGAGCTACAATGGGAACTCCTGAAAATCAGATTTTTTTAAAGAACAGCTTTTAAAAACTATCCGTCCACATTGTGGTTAAATATAAATTTCACAGATTTATTACTCTTAATTTAGTCTCCCTGATATCTCCCTTGATTTAACTTTCAAATTTTAGTTTTCTCTTTCCCTAACAATAACTATGGTATTCATATTTATGTTATCCCATTTTTTTGAGACTTTTAAAGAACAAGTTTGATAATTACACTTTTTTTAATCTGACTACATTATTTTTATTCAAAATTTATCAATATTATTCCTTCTAAATCTAGAATTATTTGAAAACTAATATTTTTTATTTGTCCATTTATCCATTTTAATTTTTGTTATTATTATGTTTTGTAGATTTTTACTCATGATTAACTTATCTGCTATATATTAAATTTTCTTTGTAGCATAATTTTGTCTCTTATCTCAACATATTCTAATTCTCTACATTTTCAAAAATAAATATATCTTTCCTAGTCATTGAGGTTTTATTTTAAGCAACTTTGAAAAAAGATGTTGGAGTTCCCATCATGGCGCAGTGGAAATGAATCTGACTAGCATCCTTAAAGACACAGATTTGATCCCTGGCCTCGCTTAGTAGGTTAAAGATCTGGCGTTGCTGTGAGCTGTGGTATACACCTCAGACATGGCTTGGGTCTGGTGTGGTTGTGGTGTAGGCCAGCAGCTACAGCTCTGATTTGACCTCTAGCCTGGGAACTTCCATATGCCGCAAGTGTGGCCCTAAAAAGACCACAAAAAAAAAAAAAAGAAGAAGAAGAAGAAGAAGAAAGATGTTATCCTTGTTACCTTAATTCTTTTCCAAGTGGAATATTGTGTTGACTTATTCCAGAATTTCCAAAGGTTAATATGTTAAAAGTGGGAAAATAACTTTCCATGGCAAACTAACTTTAGGATCCAATTGATTAAATATGATATATAAGACTCTTTACTGCAAAATTTTACAGAATAATAGACTAAAAAAAATTTATAATAGAATCTTCCAAATTCTTCCCCCACCCCCTCAAATCTTTCTGTGTCCAGGACTGTTGTAGATTAGCATGTACCCAAACTGGTTTAGGGGAACTGTGGATCAAATATCAATCACTCCGTACATAGTGTACATAAACTATTTCTGTTTCTCTCTATCTCTCCCTATCTTATGTGTCCCCATTCTCCCAGGATAAACACCTAGGATGTTCCAATTATTCTTCTAGATGTTGGAGATAGAGTGATGAAAGATCAGAAAAAGTCACTGTTCAAAATAGAGTTCATATTTTATTTATTTATTTATTTATATTATTATGATTATCTTTTGCCTTTTGTCTTTTTAGGGCCATACCCATGGCATATGGAGATTCCCAGGCTAGGAGTCTAATCAGAGCTACACCTGCCGGCCTACCCCACAGCCACAGCAACATCAGATCCAAGCTGTGTCTTGTGACCTACACCACAGCTCACAGCAATGCTGGATCCTTAACCCACTAAGTGAGGCCAGGGATTGCACCTGCACCCTCATGGTTCCTAGTTGGACTTGTTTCCAGTGTGCCATGATGGGAACTCCTAGAGTTTATATTTTAAATGAAAGAAAAATAATATGCAAACAATATAAAGTCAGGTAATTATGAAAGCAATGCACAAAAGAAAATAGTAGATAAAATAGAGAAAACTGAGGTAACTTTTTAGATTAATTTTCAGGAAAGTTTTCTTTGAGAAGACAACTTGGGCTGAGTCTTGAGTGAAAGGAGAAAGCTAGACATATGAAGATCAGAGGGCAGAGAGTTTTCCAAGCAGAAGAAAAGTAGATTCAAGTTTCAAGGGTGGAAATAAATTTGGTGTTTTCCAGGGACTTAAAGCATTCCAATATAGTTACAGCAAATTTAGTGAGGAGGGGAGGGAAATAAGCAATAAAACTAAAGAGAGATATAGTGACTATATCATGTAGAGACTTATATGAGGCTTGGATTTTATTCTAAGTGCATGAGAAGATATTGGAGGATTGTGAGCAGAAATATACATGAATTTTAAAACATCACACTGGCTGCTGTGTGGAGAATGGCTAATTAGGAAGCAAAAATAGAAACAAACCATAGACTATTGCATTAGCCCAGATAAGCAAAGATTTCTTGGATCAGGCTAGTACCAATGCAAATAGATGTATTTTGGAAAGAAACAACAGAATTTGTTGGTGGGTAAGATGTGAGATTTGAGAAAAGGACAAATAATGATGAATCATAGGTTAATTTAATCAACAGATTGGAAGTGGTGCTATGTATTACTATAAGAAAGACTGGAGGAGGAATATGGAAGTACAATAGGAAGATGAGAAGATAATTGTGTTTTGAGATATAAATATAAAGATCGGGAGTTCCCGTCGTGGCGCAGTGGTTAACAAATCCGACTAGGAACCATGAGGTTGCGGGTTCGGTCCCTGCCCTTGCTCAGTGGGTTAACGATCCGGTGTTGCCCTGAGCTGTGGTGTAGGTTGCAGACGCGGCTCAGATCCTGCGTTGCTGTGGCTCTGGCGTAGGCCGGTGGCTGCAGCTCCGATTCGACCCCTAGGCTGGGAATCTCCATGTGCCGCGGGAGCGGCCCAAAGAAATAGCAAAAAAAAAAAAAGACATAAATGTAAAGATCGAACACTTGTATATAAAATTTGAAGCTGGGAAGAGATACAAAGGCTGGAGAATGTGCACTAAAGATGATATTAGAAGTTAGTGCATGGATGGGTCACCCAGAGAGGTAAAGTTGATAAGAAAAAAGTAATGACCTACAACCAAACCCTGGGAACTACATATATTTAGACCTTTTTTAATTATAAATTACAAGTTTTTCTATTGCCTTGTATCATGAGAAGTGCACATATTCAATAAGCTTCAATACCCTTTGAAAATTTATAGATCAAAGTTCTGGGGAAACCAAAGAACAAAATTACCAGATCATACCAAAACTAGATATCGAAATCGCATTCTTAATCAAAGGAGATAACTCTGTGAAGGCAAAAATCTGGTTGCATTATTCAGAAGTACAATCGTTATGTTTTCTTCCACCTTATTATTTTCTATAAAGAATTACCATTTAATTTCTGATATATTAAGGCATAACACTTGATTTTCTGAGAGGGGAAATGAAATATCATTAGTAATGATTCAGGCAAGGAGATTCAGCAAAATCATTCAGGTCATGCACTAAGCAAAACTTTACATTAAGAGATCTATTCGAATAGACACCACATCTATTCGAAGGACACCTCATTCCTTAGGGAATTTAGGGACTTCTTTTAAAATGCTGTTACTGCTGCAATGCACATAATATTTGATAAATTACAACTAGAAAGTCTGTTTCAGCGGTTAAAACAACTCACTAGAAACCCAGTAGAGCCCCAATAATGAAATTCACCAGCATATAAATATCATTTATCTTTGTAGCTATCTATCACCTCTCCACAATCAATCAGCCAGCTATATTATCCCTCAAACATGATCTTTAAACAGCTTAAATATCTTCCAAATATTTTCTTTTTCATGTCTAGAAGAAAATATCTCACTAGTATTATTACACTGTTCCCAAGAAAACTGAAAGACGAGCATAACGAAGTGGTTCTATTTAAATATCTGCTTAAATTAGTATTAGCTCTTGGGTAAACTGAAGATTGTATCATGAGAAAAAAAAAGACCATAAATATTTAGTGATTCATTAAAAAATTAATTACTAAATACATAATTAGTATACATTATGTATCTATAGTTATACATATATAGTAATATGTTTTCTCTAGGAAATAACTGGTGGATTGGGTTGTCAGCAGTTCCCATTTTTTAAAATATGTGTAATCATATTCTGGCTTTGCGCAGTATAGATGATGACAGATTGCACAGCTATAGCTGTGGAGGCTTACCAATGAAGACTAGATTTTTGGAAACAAAAGTGTTTACAAATGGCAGCTGACTTCATTTAGAGTCTAAATATGCTTTAGATAAGATCTATTTTGATAATTCTTTTGAATAATAGTGGTGGTGAAAAGTAGGGAAGCAGAGTAAAATAGTAATAAAACTGAAACTAAAAAGAAAATAGCTGAGTTATTACAGCAGGTTGATGCAAAAAAATAAAGTATAACCAAAAAGTGGTGATACTTAGTCTGAAGTCATAGCTCATATGAAAATCAGTTGCTGTGATCAAAAGGATATTTTTATACACAGAGTTATAAAAAGATACAGAGAAATACTTTTGTTTAATTTTATCAACATTTTCAAATAACACAGCACTGCATAATTTCTACCTTTTCACTCTTTCTACATTTTTCCTCTTCAATGAAACATATTTATTCACTATTGAACATTTTTGATAGCTCAATTACATAAAAAGTACTTAAAATCTATGTTTTTATTATCTATAAAGAAAAAATAGGAGTTCCCAGGTGGCATAGCAAGTTAAGGATCTGGCATTATCACTGCCATGGTGAGGATCTGATCCTTGGCCCCAGAACTTTTGCATATGATGAGCATGGCCAAAAAAAACAAAGAAAACATACTTTAAATTCTCATACTCATAAATTTTCAATCCTACCTATATTTACTGTAGAGATTATAAAGAAAATCAGATTAACATATCTTGAGAATTTTGGCATGGCACCATTTTAAGGTTATTTGAGTTTGTGAGAAATAATAAACAATGGTCCTGCCCTGAAGCAACTTTAAACTTGGTTTAGGAAACAAATTGAAATTATGTGGAAATGAAATTCCAATAGAACAGGAATTATATTACAGTTTAAATAAATACTTTTAAAATTATTAATAAATACATAAAATTTATTTAATTTTTAAAATAAACTTTAATAAATTAATAAATAATCATTAATAAAATATGAAAGGCATTGAAAAGTTCAGAGTGATATCAGAAGGATAGTGGAAAAGGAGGTTCTAGCCATCAACCCTCAACAGAAACACTGATTTGAACAAATATCCACAAAGAAAAATAACTTTATGAGAGCCCAGGAGTTCAGTTAAAAGATTCAAGCACTTCAGGAGAACAAAACATGCAAGAATAGAAGCATGAAAAAGTTAAGAAAATAGTTTCACTTTACCTGTGCCATTTACCCATTGCCCAAGGTGACACAACTCAGTGCCAAGAGTTGTCCTTGGTGCAGCTAGAAACAAGAAAAAGGGAAGGTGGATTGCAGGAGCTGGGAAAAGAGGGAGCATTCCCAAACTCATTTTATGAGCATTATCCTGATACCAAAGCCAGAACAGTATTAAAAAAAGAAAAGAAAATTAGAGGCCAATAACCTTGACAAAAAGATGTAAAAATCCTCAACAAAATACTAGCAAACTGAATTCAACAGCACATTAAAAGAATAGTATACTTTGTATCAAGTAGGATTTATCCCTGAGATGTGAGAATGGTTCATCATTCACCAATCAATGATGCATCATATTTTTTTTTTTTAGCCATTTCTTGGGCTGCTCCCCACGGCATATGGAGGTTCCCAGGCTAGGGGTCTAATCGGAGATGTAGCCACTGGCCTACACTAGAGCCACAGCAACTCAGAATCCGAGCCGTGTCTGCAACCTACACCACAGCTCACGGCAACGCCGGATTGTTAACCCACTGAGCAAGGGCAGGGACCGAACCGACAACCTCATGGTTCCTAGTCGGATTCGTTAACCACTGCGCCACGACGGGAACTCCTCTTTTTTTTTTTTTTTTTTTGATGCATCATATTGACAGAATGAAGGATAAAAAATCATATAATCATCTCAAGAGATACAGAAAAAAAGCACTTGACATAATTTAGTATTTGTTCTTGATAAAAAATAAGGTATAGAAATAAAGTGCCTCAACATAATAGAGGCAATATATGATAAGCCCACAGCTAACATCAAATTCAACAGGGAAAAGCAGAACTTCGTCTTTAAGATCATGGACAAGACAGGAATGCCAATTTTGCCACTCCTATTTTGGCATAGTACTAGTACTATCCTACTTGGCATTATACTGGAATTGTTCTTATCTTTGCCAGAACAATTATATAAGAAAGATAAATAAAAGGCATCTAAATCAGAATTGAAAATGTAAAATTGTCTGTTTGACAATGACATGACTTTTTATATAGAAAACCCTAAAGTCCGACTAGGCACACAGCTCCCCCTAATCAGATCCAGAGACAAAGCCCCAGCCATCAAAGGGACAAGTGGGCAGGCACCAGTCCCTCCCATCAGGAAGCATGCAACAAGCTCCTCTATCAATTTCACCCACAAGTGGCAGACACCAGAAGCAAGAGAGGGTACAACCTTGTATCCTGCAAAAAGGAACCAGAGGAAAAGCTACACAAAATGAAAAGGCAGAGAATAGAAGAAAGATGAGGGAACTAAACAAAACCCCAGAAAAACAACTGAGTGAACTGGAGAGATTAGCAGCCTTCATGAAAAAGACTAGAATAATCATAGTAAAGATGATCTCTTGCAAAAAAACAAAAACAAAAACAAAAAAACAAAACACTGGAGTCAAGGATTGCTAAATTGAAAGAAGAGTTGAACAAATAAATAGATTTAAAGGTTAAACAAGCAGAGATCCAAAATTCAATAACCAAAATAAAAAATTCACTAGAAGGAAACAATAGCAGATTACAGGAGTCAGAAGAATAGATAAGCAAGGTGGAAGACAGACTGGTGGAAATCACTGATGTGGAAAAGAAGAAAGAGGAAAGAATAAAAAGAAATGAGGAGCATCTAAGAGAACTCTGGGACAATCTTAAACACACCAATATCCTCATTATAGAAGTGCCAGAAGAAGATAGAAAAGGCCAGAGAAAATATTTGAAGAGATAATAGTCGGAAACTTCCCTAACATGGGAAAGGAATCACTCACTCAAATCCAGGAAGCACAAAGAATTCCATATAAAATAAACCCAAGGAGGAACACCCCAAGACACATATTAATCAAATTGACCAAAATTAAAGGCAAAGAGAAAATATTGAAAGCACATTGGAAAGAGCAACAAATAACATACAAGAGAACCCCAATAAGGCTGTGAGCTGATGTTTTAGTAGAAACCCTGCAGGCCAGAAGGGAATGGCATGATATACTTAAGGTGATGAAGGGAAGAAACCTCCAACGAAGGATACTCTACCCAGCAAGACTCTTATTCAGATATGAAGTGGAAATCAAAAAATTTACAGACAAGGAAAAGCTAAGAGAATTCAGCACCACTAAACCAGCTTTATAACAAATATTAAGGGAACTTCTCTAGAATGGAAAAGAAAAGGCCACAACTGGACACAAAAACATTACAAATGACAAGGCTCACCAGTAAAGGCATACATATAGTAAAGGTAGGAAATCATCCACACACTTCTCAAAACCAGCAATTTGAGAAGAGGTGGGTACAAATGCACAATATTGGAGATAAAGTTGCAATTAAGAGGCAAGCAACTTAAAACAATATTGTATATATATAGACTCCTATATCAAAACCTCATGGAAACCTCAAACAAACAAAAAAAACAACAAAAAAAACCCAGCAATAGAAACACACAAGAATAACAAAAAGCAATCCATATACAATTCTAAAGATAGCCATCAAACCACCAAAGAAGAAACTAAGAGAAGGAAGGAAAAAAGACCAACCCCCAAAAAAGTCCAAAATAATTATCAAAATGGCAATAAGAACTTACATATCAATATTAACCTTAAACGTAAATGGACTAAATGCTCCAACCAAAAGACACAGACTGGCTGAACTGATACAAAAACAAGACCCATATATATGCTGTCTACAAAAAACCCACTTCAGCTCGAAGGAAACACAAATTGTGAGAAGATGGAAGAAAATATCCAATGCAAATGGAAATCAAAAGAAAGCTGGAATGGCAATACTCTTATCAGACAAGACAGATCTTAAAGAATATTACAAAAGACAAAAAAGGTCATTACATGATGATCAAAGTATCAATCTAAGCAGAAGATACAGCAATTGTAAACATATATGCACCCAACATAGGAGCATCTCAGTATATAAGGCAAATGATAATAATTGCCTTAAAAGGAGAAATCAACAATAATGCAATAATAGTGGGGGATGTTAGTACCTCACTTACAATAATGGACAGATCATCCAGACAGAAAATAATCAGGGAAACAGGCCTTAAATGATGCATCAGACCAGATGGACTTAACAGATATTTATAGAATATTCCATCCCAAAGTAGCAGAATGCATATTCTTTTCAAGTGCACAAGGAAGATGTGGTGCATATATACAATGGAATATTACTCAGCTAAAAAAGAATAAAATAATGCCATTTTTAGCAACACAGATGGACCTAGAATCTATCACACTAAGTGAAGATAGACAGTGAAAGACAAACATCATATGATATCATCTATATGTGGAATATAAAAAAAAGACACAAATCATATTTGCAACTTATTTGCAGAATAGAAACAGAATCACAGATTCTGAAATACTTATGGGTACCAAAGGGGTCAGGTTGTGGATTGGGAGGGATGGACTGGGGGTTTGGAATTGGCATATGCACACTGAAGTATTGGCCAAAGGGGACCTGCTATATAGCTAGAGAACTCTACTCAGCATTCTGTGATAATCTATGTGGGAAAAGAACCATAGAGAATGGATATGTGTATATGTATGACTGGGTCAGTTTGTTGTACAGCAGAAATCACAGCCTTGTAAATTAACTATACTTCAATAAAACTTTAAAAAATGGCCCCTATACCTTAAAGAACAAACTGAAAATAAACAAAAAAACAAATAAATATCTGTCGGAACTACTAAAGTTCAGTAAAGTTGCAGGATATAAAATTAACATACAAAAATCAGTCACTCCCTATACACTAACAATAAACATCCAGAAAAGAAACTAAGATAAGCACATTCATAATAGCATCAAAAAGAATAGTTTTTTTTAATATTAAGTTTAACTAAGTAAAATATATATATTGAAAACTATAAGCCACTGATGATAATTTGAAGACAGAAATAAATGGAAAGATAACTTGGGTTCGTGGATTACAATAACAAATACTGATATAACTTCACATGAAACCAGGAGTTCCCTCATGGCCTAGCAGTTAACGACTTGGCTTTGGATATCTACACGGAAAAGAATTAAATTGGGCTCCCTTCTTACTATGTACAAAAATCTACTCAAAATGTATTAAACTTTTATATGTAAGATCTGAAACAGTGAAACTTTTAGAAGAAAATGCAAAGTACCTTGATATATTGGTCACGACAATAATTTTTTTGGCTATGATACCAAATCGCAGCAATAAGAGAAAAAATAATTTGTCAAAAGTTCATATACTTTTGTTATCCATGTTTCTGGCTTTCCTTCTTTCTGATACATGGTAGTAAAATAAATGAGGAAAAAGCAAATGCTACCAAGAAAAAGGTTTCAACAAATACAGCTCCAATTCAATTGATAAAAGAATTGGACAATTAAATTCAATAATCATGCAAGTGTCTAACATGTGCAAGGCACAATGATAGACATTTTTCTAATAAGGTTCTGAATACATTTTTTTACTTTACTAACTTACAGGTTCAAACAAATATAGACTGTAGAAGCTGTGAAAATAGTAGGTTGCCAGATTGACTTAATTCAGAAAGGTCATTTATTTGTTATTCTCTCTGAAAATGTTCAGGCTATTTTGCATATCAAACATCTCTGAATTAGGAAGATTTACTAATTCCATAGAAACAAGGTTAAAATGTGAACATAATGCAAACTGAAGCTCACCATCATTTTCTATGAAGGTATACATAGAGAGTGGCTATATGGCCGTAGTTTCCAAACTGGGCACGTGTTTGAAGGCTTTTTAAGATTTTTTTTTATGGCTCTACTGTAGGCATATGTAAGTTCCAGGGGAGGGGCAGGGATTGAGTCAGAGCCCCTGCCAGCAACCAATGCAACCAAAACCATTGCAGTTGGAGTCCTAACCCACTGTTCCACAGCAGGAACCCCAAGACTTTTTAATTGAAGAAAGAAACGAATAATAAACATGTGAGAATACTTAATTTCATATAAAAAATAAAAATTTCACTCTATAATTTTATAACTTTTCATGCTAAAATATAAATAAAAATGAACATTTCATCTTAACAGTTGAAATAACATACATGTTGTTCAGAATATTTGTATTTCTCTTGAATATATGTTTATAATCTGCTCTGTCCACAATGGTAGCAGCTTGCCATATGTGGCTATTCAGATTGAAAAAGTGGTTAGTCCAAGTTCAAATCTGCTGTAGGTTTAAAATATGCACCAGGCATCAAAGACTTAGTAGCAAAGAATAGAAAATCTCTCACTGATTAAGTCTTTTATATTAATTACAGGCTGAAATAATATTCTAGTTATTTTGGTTAAATAGAAGATACTGCTAAAATTAATTTTACCTTTCTTTTTACTTTTATAATCGGCCACTAGAAAATTAAATTACATATGGCTCATATAATATTTTATTTGAACACTGGACTATGTAATCATGTTTTACTTTTAATGCTCAAATGTATTTCCAAATATTAATTGACAGCATTTGGACTGCTTCCATTACATGTTTCCAATTCTGGATAATGCTACACTATATAGCGTAATGTTTATAACCTTATATTGCTATTAAATTATTTAATGATAATAAAGTGGAAGAAAGGTATCAAGCTAAAGGTTATAGATAGCATTGTAGGTATTGTTATTTTCAAATATATAGCATTTTATGAAAGGCTTATATTCTTACTGCCAACAGCAATAAATCAGAACATCAGCAAAACCATTGTAGAATCAGTTGTTTTGTGTTTAAAAATATTGCTACTTAAATGGACATAAAATATTCTCTTGAGGTTACTTTAATTCACATTTACAATTTTTACATAAGACAAATGTTACATTTTTAAACTTAGTTAATGTATCTCTGTAAATTGTCTCTTCTTTTGCCTGTTTATTTGAATTTTTATGTTTCCATGAATCTGAAGAAAATGTCTCCATTTTAGTAAAGGTACATCTCTGTAAATTGTCTCTTCTTTTGCCTGTTTATTTGAATTTTTATGTTTCCATGAATCTGAAGAAAATGTCTCCATTTTAGTAAAGGTACTGATAGGGATGGAGTGGGCACAGGTAGCTGTAGAAGTCCCAATAAGGGGACATAGATAAAGAGGGAAAATTAGGGGAATTTGGGAGATCATTGTAAGTTAATAATTGCTCAATAAAGCCATCAGAACCATCAGAACAAGCCAGGCTTGCTTGACTAGTGGAGGTGAGAGAATTGCCTCCCAGTAGCTGGGTGGGGGATGGAATGAGGCCTGCATTCAGATTCAGATCAAGGGCAGGAGCTTGAGGACCACTCTTCTGCTGATTTGAATACACACCTTATAGGATACTAAGGAAGAGCTACTGCTTGGAGGAAGAGGTCATCTTTACTGACCCCTGCCCCCCTTGGATGATAAAACTGTAGCCCACCAGATCTGGGTGGGGTGGCAGAGCTTCCTTGCCTGCCCACTTGCATCTCTCACAAGTGTCCTATCCTAATAAATCTATTTCTTGACTATCACTTTGTCCCTCACGGAATTCCTTCTGTGCGCAGGCAAGAAGAAGCTGAACCTTAGTGACTCCAGGCACTGGGTCAGCGATTTTAACTTAAAACCATGGGTTTAAGTCCCAGACTGAGTTTAGGCTGGGTTTGAGGCCCAGCACATGGATTCAAGTCCTAATCTGTGCTCTGGTTAGGTTCAGGCTTTTAGTGCTGCCAGTTTCAGTACTATCTAGTAAATTTGCATATTTATTTATAATTAATCTTCACATTAACCTTAGACATAGGTATAACTAATCACATTCGAGTGCCTGAAATAAAGAAGTTTTAATAAGTCTAATGAGAATCACAAATCTTGTAAACTGCATAGACAATCTTTAAAGCCTGTGTTTTTCTCCACCATATAACTCTGTCCCTTTTGTTGATTACCTTTGATGTAGCTATTTACTAATTTTTTTGCTGACATTTTATTAAATATCCATTTTACTATTTAAAAATAACAATAATAAATTAAAAATACTGAGGCAACATTTTTCTGGAACTTTTTAATATGATAAAAATTGTGGGAAGAAATTCTTAAATCAGATAATTGAGATAAAAAAGCTAGATTGGGGAAAAGTCTAAGAGAAAAAAGTTACATTTAATTTGGGAAAAATTATATATAATATAGGCAATTGTGGAAAGATCACACTTTATTCATTCAGTAAATATTTACTGAATATATAAATAACCTAAAGTGCCAAGGAAATGAGGCAGAGTACCTCCTTACCCATGTGAGTTATCTGAGTGACAAAGAATTGTAATAAAACACACTAATGCTGCCTAAAGGTCACAGAATTCACACAAACAAAATGATATATGATCTCTACAGACAAGGAGGAATTTATTCAGTAAACAAAGAAGAGGACATTCCAGGCAGAGACAATAGCAAAAAAATAAAAAGAAAAAGAAAAAAATAAAAAAGATTGAAAGGACTAGACATATTTGAAAAATGCTAAAAATCTCAGATCTATTGATGCTTAGATTACTGGGTTGGAAGGGAAGGGATGTGTTAGAATATAGAATAGATCCTAATTACCACTTATTGAATACCTCCTGTGTTTCCAACACTGTGGAAGGTGTTTTGCATACATTTTCTCTAATTTTCACATTTCTTTATGATTCTATTTATAGACGGGGATCCTGTGCTTCAAAGAAATAAATAATTTGCTTAAGCTCACACACAACTAGTTAAATTGGCAGCATCGGGTGCTAAACCAAATCTGATTACAGGGTTCTACTCTTTAAGTGTTATGTTTCTAGGTTTGTGAAAGGGCCTTATAGGTGTATTGGCAGGGGGAAGTTACATTTAAATGAAGAGTCATATTTTAAGAAGATGAACCAAATTAATAATGTTTATTGTAGCTTAAAGACTTGGGAAGTGTGAATAGCCATTTAGAAAGCTATTATGGAGTCCCTGTAGTGGCTCAGTGATAACAAACCTGATTACAAGTGTCCACAAGGTTGTGGGTTCGATCCCTGGCCCTGCTCAGTGGGTTAAGGATCAAGCATTGCTGTAAGCTATAGTGTAGGTTGCAAATGCAGCTCGGATCCCAAGTTGCTGTGGATGTAGTGTAGGCCAGCAGCTACACCTCAGATTTGACCCCTTACCTGGGAACTTCCAAATGCTGAAGGTGTGACCCTAAAAAGACAAAAAAAAAAAAAGTTACTGTGCAAGATCTGATAAGAACAAATTAGAATCCTAAGCAAAGCACTGGAAATGAGAATGGAAAGGAGGAGGAGGTTTCATACCTACGTAAGAGTTAGGGTAAATAATTGTTGGAGACTATCGACTTTTAGGGAAAAGGATTATTACCTAAAAGTAGATAACTAATTAAGAGTAACTTCTATTTTTCTCTTGAAAAATTGCTTGATGGCAATCATGCTGTTGAAATCAGAGAGAAAAAAAATGAGTTGAGAAGACTGAATGCAGTTGTTTGGTCTTGAATTTGTGGAACCTGGAGAATATAAACCTGGAGACATAGAATATAAGTTGAAAATATATGTCTGACACTTAAATGAGAAGTTGAAAATGTGCATTTTAGTCATTGGCCTGAGACTGTCCATTAAAACCACTGGAGAAGACGAAACATTCAACTGAATGTGACCACAATGAAGAAATGACAGGAGAGAAGACTTTGGAAGTCTTTTGGCACTAGCATAGGGCAGGCAAGGATATGAAAATGGTGCAGGAAACAAAGAAGGGGTGGTGTTGGTGGTGGTGGTGGAGAGGTGTTAAGCAAGAGGAGAATAAGGAAAGAAACGACATAAAGAAAACTACATAAATTTTAAGACACAAACTCCCAGCTGTAAGATAAGTAAGGTTTGGGGATCTAATTCACAGTATTGTGACTATAATTAACAATACTGTATTATTAACTTGTAAGTTGTTAAGAGAGTAAGTTATAAATATTATCACCACACACTCAAAATAATAATAATTACATGAGGAGATAGAGGTTTAACTTATCTTACTGTGGTAATTATTTTTCAAACATGTAAGTGTATCTAGTCATCACATTGTACTCACGTATGGTATACGTCAATAGTATTTCAATAAAGCTGGGAAATTTTTTTAAAGAGAAGTAAATAAAGATCAAATGCCACAAAGAATATAGTAGACTGATGACAAAAAAATAAGGCACAGGGAGTTCCCGTCGTGGCGCAATGGTTAACGAATCCGACTAGGAACCATGAGGTTGCGGGTTTGGTCCCTGCCCTTCCTCAGTGGTTTAACGATCCGGCGTTGCCATGAGCTGTGGTGTAGGTTGCAGACACGGCTCGGATCCCGCGTTGCTGTGGCTCTGGCGTAGGCCGGTGGCTACAGCTCCGATTCAACCCCTAGCCTGGAAACCTCCATATGCCGCGGGAGCGGCCCAAAGAAATAGCAAAAAGACTAAAATAAAATAAGGCACAGAACTTAATAATTAAGAAGTTGCTTGGAGGGGCTGAAGGAAAATATTTTATGTCAAATATCTGTGTAGTGAAAATTCACATTTAAGTTATATTTCTAGTTAAGATAACAACAATAATAATAATAGAAATAATATTATTTGCATAGTATTTTCAATTTCCAAATATACCTAGTCATATACCCTTCTCTGAAGAAAAATCATTCTCTTTCTGGGAAAATTTCAGTCAGCTTTGAGGACAGTGAAGTAAGATCTGAGACTCAAAGAAGCCAGATCTTTTAACTCTAAACCCACACTCCTTTAGATTCATCATGGGGTGCCTCTTTTGTTCAATGGAGTCTCAGTGTTTTGAATGGTGAGGGAGGTACTGATGTTCAGCAGAATTAATCCAGTATTCGGCATTCGGACTTGAGTAAGTCCTGGGTCTGCCATGCACAAGCTATGTGAGCCACTTTCCCTTGTCTGAACCAGAGGATAATAACACCCCTCCTTGAGTGTGGCTGTGAAAATTAAACTTGAAAGCAAGTGAGAAACATGTGCTAAGGAGCTGTCACTAAATAAATGTTTTCATCTTTAAGTTCTATAAAAGAAATGTGTAGTTATTTTAAAATATGACAAGTTATTACTAACAATTACATATTTTAAATTAGCTAAGCAAATGAAATAAATACTGCTAAAACACTGAGATTTTTAAAAATAAATCAAAGGAATGGGGCCATGTTCATAAGCAGAAAAATATCCTGTTTTCCAGTCTCTGTAATTGCTTTACAGGCCACCATATATAAGATGAGGTATTTCATATTTTAAATCTCATTTTCTATAATTTTAATTCTGAAATAAGTCACTGCTGTTGCTAAGTATTCAATAACATTTTTTTCCCAAAAGCTCTCAATATTTTTTATCCATAGTTATAGGTACATAGACATTTTGCAGGAAAACCTGTATGCATTTTCCTATAGACAGAGATCACATTTTCATTTTGAAATCCTTTATTACAAAATCACTTCTTGGAGTTCCCTTTGTAACTTAGCAGTTAGTGAACCCAACTAGGATCCATGAGGTTGTGGGTTTGATCCCTGGCCTCGCTCAGTGGGTTAAGGTTCTGACGTTGCCGTGAACTGTGGTGTAGGTCGCAGATGCAGGCTCGGATCCTGTGTTGCTGTGGCTGTGGTGTATGCTGGCGTCTACATCTCTGATTTGACCCCTAGCCTGGGAACCTCCATATGCTACGGGTGTGGCCCTAAAAAGAAAAAAAAAAATCACTTCTGAAGTCATGATTTTATATAAATACTTAGAACTTTTAGTAGTAGTAGTACAAATGGAAAGGACTAAAATAAAGATTGTCTTTCCAGTTTTGCTCACAAATAGCTCTGTGCTTCTTACAAGCCACTAAGTTTTTTTTCCAGAGGTTTTCTCAGATGAAAATAATAACTAAAAAGTATTAAATATTATATTCTAGGCATATTAATTTCCATATGTTAAACATTTAATCCTCTCATAAAACATATGAGGAAATATTTTGTGGATAAAAAAATGAAACACATGGAAGGTTTGTTTAATTCATACCACTAATAAATAATAAGCAAGGATTAAATAAAAACCAAAGATTTCTGACACTAGAGTTTATGCCTTTAACCACTGCTGTCCTGCCCTCTGAGATGGCTAAATTCACAGAATTTGAGGGTTAGAGGAGCATCTAGAGAACACATCAGCTGACTCTCTCCATTTAACATGAGGGCAATGAAGTAGGGCGAGGTTATGTAAAATGTCAGTTTAGATCACAGTTAGATCTGGACCTATGGCCTAGCTCCATCAACTTTCTAATATGTATTTTACTACATTACCTTTCTCAGCATAAAATCATAATTTTATAAAACTAGTTTAATAAGGGTTAATCTTGTAACTGCAGATTCTAAATAGCATAAGATGACGTAATTATTATTGTGTATGCAGCCCACACAATAAAGTGGGCTGCAATGGACCTCACAAATTTTCTGATGCAAAATTGTTCTGTTATCTTAACAGTCAAGTTTTTATAGGATTCATCAGATATTGAAATTTAGTAAGATCATTCAGTAAGAGACTGTGGTAGAGACTTTCCATGTGCTTCTCTAGATTTTCTAGCCACCCTTGAAATTATGCTGGTCACGTGGCCGTCTGTGTAATGCACACAGGAGAGATGTAAGAAACTCACTGCTCTAGCAATTTAAAACACCCCATCTAACCTTCTGCCTCCATCTTCTGTCATGATAACCTTGCAGGCTGTGTTCTTCCAAGAGCATGACTAAACAATGAAACAGCTTAAACCATGAGTCAATGTTAGAGGAGAGACACCCAGCAAGACACCTGGTATGAATCAGATGATGCCTCAGTGAGAAGTAAACATTCAAAATATTAAGTCATTGGTACTTGGGGTTTTATTTAGTTCTTCAGCATACTCTAACCTATCCTGAATAATACATAAATTGCTTTGGAAATGAAGTGTGGCCATAGTGAAAAATTTATAATTTGAGGTAATTGGTTCAGCAAACGGGTGGGAATGGACTGCTATCAGAGGCTGAAGAAACATAGATACATAATTTGCAGTAGTAAAACCTTTAGTATTACATGTCTGTGGTAACTTGAAAAGCTGTCCTCATCTTACCAAATTCTCCTTAAGGTCAGACTCCTAAAAACTAACATCTCTATCATTTCTACTACAGGAAGTTATGGTGGAGTTTTCACTTAAACATATAATTAACTTCTGAAAAGCATTTATAATCCAATAAAATGGGGGTTATAAAAGTTATTTCTCAAAGTTGAAGAGGATAAATAGATATCTGAAAGCATGTTGCACTACTTAATCTTAAGATGGTTCTGAGAAACTTGAATGCAAATAGAAAGAAAATGGTGAGATGTAAACTGTAAGATAAACTATATTTAATTTAGAAAATATATCTTTAAAATACATTCAGGTTTTAATAATATGAAATTAACTAAAGGAACCAGTATCTCTAGTTAAAATTTTAACTGCAATTCCTATAATTATGCAAAAAAGTAAAATAGTAAAGACCTGTATCATGCATTTAATTGTTCGTTCATATTGTATATGTGTATATATATATATATATATACATACATATATATATATATATATATATATATATATGTATAGTTATTGGTTAAAAGCACAAATTTTAGACTCCAAAAGATCTGAATTTAAATTAGTTTACTGACTAAATTACACTCAGTAACTAGACTCAGCTTCAATTTTATCTAGAAAGTATTAGATCAAAAAATTACTTCAGGAGTTCCCGTTGTGGCGCAGTGGTTAGCTAATCCGACTAGGAACCATGAGGTTGCAGGTTCAATCCCTGGCCTTGCTCAGTGGGTTAAGGATCTGGTGTTGCCATGAGCTGTGGTGTGGGTCGCAGACGCGGCTCGGATCCCACTTTGCTGTGGCTCTGGTGTAGGCCAGTGGCTACAGCTCCGATTCGACCCCTCGCCTGGGAACCTCCATATGCCGTGGGAGTGGCTCAAGAAAAGGCAAAAAGACAAAAAAAAATAAAAAAATAAAAAATAAAGAAAATAAAAAAGTAAAATTAAAAAAAAAATTACTTCAATTGTTGGTTAAAATGACAACATGTTAATTTGTGTATTTTCTGGATCACAAAAAGTGCTAAGATAGTGGTAGCTATTTTATTGCTTCTGCAAACACTGCCATCATCACCGTTTTATACATGCCATCATCACCGTTTTATATCTTTCACCAAGACAACTGATGAACTCAGTCTTCAGGTATGAATTCAACAGGATCCTGACACTTAGGATTAAAACAATGGATTTTTCAGAAATGCTTTTGTTCTACTGAAACATTCTCTCTACAATCATAAAATGACCCTATCTTTCAGTGGGGTGATTGGTTTATCTGGAAGTAATTTTCATAAATTTAAAGTTTTTGTTCTAATTGTTCGTTTATTCTCTCACTTTTATTGAGATGTAATTGATATACAGCACTGAATAAGCTGAAGGTATATAGCACAAAGGTTTGACTTATAATGAATTAATTATCATTATAAGCTTTGTAAGCATCCATCACATCATATAGGAACAAAATAAAAATTAATTTTTTCCTTATGATGAGAACTCTTAGGACTTACTCTCTTAAATCTTTAAACATTATTTTTAAAAATCTGATGTTTTGCATAAAAATAAATTGTGTCATTCTTTTCACTCAATGTTAATATGAAGAGGAATAGACTGCTTATGGGAAAAGGCGACTATAAATTTCACAACTAAACAAAATAACATCACCTTCAATAGCCAAAAGAAACTCAGACAGTATTAGTCATCAGTTATTTTCTACATTATTCTGTCTTCAATTTAAATTTTAGATTTTAAAATATGAAAACTTTGTGTTATTCAATTAGATTGCCATTTAGTTCTGTATTTAATCTTGGCAGATTGTCACCTATTGTTCCAAATGAGCTAACATTAATTTGAAACCTGAGATGGGTAATGTTAGTTTTTTACAATGAGGCTGAAAACCATTTTGGCGCAATTTGTGACATCTTTTCATAGGAGTTTTCACACGGAGGCCTCTCAAAACCTTTAACTAGACTCATTATTTCATTTAAAAGTTTTTTGGGAGAATTTTAAAAGCACTCAGAAATCTCATGATTTGACAGAGGGTAATCTCGGAATACCTGAGCAGCACTGGACAGCAGGGAAAGAATGCTGGGCAGGGAGTGCTTTGCAACAGGCTGAGAATAGTGAGCTTTGACAGTTTCTTTGCCACTCAGAAGTACTTCTAAATTACACTGAGTATAAGCCACTGCCTCCTGACTTCATGGCATACAGTTTATATTAGATGACACTAAAATTCATGAGGAAATATATCTGTATGCATATATATAAGCAGTAGTAATTTTTAAATTTTTTCTCAAAAGTGCATACATTCTTTTCAATAGTTTAAACAGGTAGTTGTGAAGAAAAGCACTCCTCTCTAAATACTAGATTTCTAATCATATCATTGAATAGTTAATCGGAGCAATGGTATGCAAACCATCTTAAAGAAGCATAAGTGATCTGAGGTCAAAAGACCTAATTCTGTCTTGATTGAATACATTAAAATATACAGAGAAAACATGTTTTTAAGGAGAAGTAGCTAGACATGAGATAAATCTAAAGTCATTGAGCGCTTACTACATTTAAAACAGCATTCTAATCTCTTTAGAATATCTTTCACTTAATCCTCAAACAATACAAAACAAACGTGATTATTATCATATTAAAACTGAGGCACAGAAGAAAAGGAATCTGCCCAAGGCTACACAGTTGGTAAGTGCTGAAATCAGGTTAGAAAAAGAGAGTTACAGTGAACAAAACGTTCAGGGGTCAACCTAGCACAGTTCAGAGTAAACATATTGCTATCCCAAGGAATGGGAGTGTTTCATTTTATAGGCAAAGGTATTCCTACTATGATGATAACAGAGATTAAATTATCTGAATCTATTGTCACTGGACATTCTTTTCTTCTAATGAGACCCATTTGTTTAGAATCCATACTAATAAAGCAGTTTATAATTTGGTTTTCCATCTACAAGAATACAACTCAATATGCTGAAATAAGTATTCTGATAGGATTGATAGTTAAATTTCTCATCATAAATTTAAAAACTGCCCTTTTTAATTTATATGCCTTTGTTTGTAACAAGTATGTTTCCATCCAAAGGTAACAGGACATCAGACCAACAGTGGCTACCTCATAGGGGTTAATTTTTTCTCTTGAAACAAAGGAGTAAAAATAGCTAGCTGCTGTGTTGGTTTCATTGCTTAAAATTCCAGGACCTGAATCTATGAGATTAATTTAAGCTTCTCATGGTCACAAAATGGTACCTCAGCTCAAGGCATCAAGTCAGCATTCAGGGAAAGAATGAAGGGAAAGATCTCTGTTTCTGATATCTGGCTATTTTATCAAGGAAGAGAAAGCTTTTCCAGAAATCCCTTAGTCAACATTGGCCAAGACTGTTTAACTTATCTACCTGTACTGATAAAAATACTGGAAGTAACGGGGGTTTATGTTTTCCAATTTACATAGTAGGGAAGAGAAAGGAGAAGCAAGTTGGAAAGTAGTGTTGTATTAGCCAAAGTAGAATGACAGTCATGAAAGAGAGACTACCTCTAGGGTGGTTGACACATCTGGGTTCTGAGTTGATAGGTGAATGCCTGGACTCCACCTATGACAGATAACCAACGTGAAGGAAAGTATCAGTGAGAGAGAGCAAAGCCAGTTTCTCCTGGTATCACCTGTATTTTCAACCATTTTGAACTTTCTAAAATTAAAACAGAAAATTCCAGGTAACCAATTGTCACCACTGTAGAAATATTTGTCTTATACTTAATGTAATGTTCTGGCAAATTTATTTCTTCACATCCAAGTATTTATGGTCCCAGAGTGGATTCCTAAGAATAGAACACACCAAATTCCGGGCAAGTCCAAGACTGCTGGGGCACCATGACCAACCCAAATTTTATTTACATGAATACCTGTGAGTCCTGTGGGAAAGACAGATTTTTGAGGCACACTACCAAAAATTCAGAAAAAAAAAACAATAATTCTCATCTACTATAGTGTTAAAAGGTTGGGAAAGAAAACTAACTTGAGGTAGAAAGTCAAAATGTATGGTCTGAAGATGCTGGTGAGTGCCAGAGAGAGGGAATGGTTTTGAGAATACAGGTAGGTAACTATAAAATCTGTAATATGACTTATTCTAAATTCCTAGAAACAAAAGGGCTATGATCAATTTATAGAACAAATGAAATGAAAATATTCTGTGAATTAAGACCATTGTACTATTCATTCTACTCACAAACTAGAGTTTTAAAATTGTGGGTAAAATACTTGTTTCTTAATAAATGCTTGATATATAAATATATATAATATATATAACATATAAACACAGATATGTATGTACATACAATAGGTAGACTATATAGTTGCAAGTTCTCTTAAATTCAAAGTACTAGAAGCTCAATAAAGTGATTGCATGGATCTGAGGATCTTTATCTTTCCACCGTGCTAAGGCATTCTGAGGGTAAAGGCTTTTGGCTTAGTGGGTGGACCTGCAGAGGAAAGGGAGACAAGAGCTTTATGGTACAGTGGTTAAGAACACAGGATTTAGGAAACTTCACTAATACGGTAAAGGAAACACTCACTCAAGTTGAAGAAGCACAGAGAGTCCCACACAAGGATAAACCCAAGGAGGAAAAATGGAGGGACATATACAAATCAAATTGACAAAATTAAATATGAAGAAAAAATATTAAAAAAGTAACAAAGGAAAAGCAACAGATAACACACAAGGGAACCCCCATAAAAACATCAGCTGACTTTTCAGCAGAAACTCTGCAAGCCAGAAGGGAGTGGCAAGATATATTTAGAGTGATGAAGGAGAAGAAACTGCAATTAAGAATACTCTACCCAGGAGGCTGTCATTCAGATTTAATGGAGAAATCAAAAGCTTTTCAGATAAGCAAAAGCTAAGAGAATTCAGCACCACCAAACCAGCTTTGTAGCAACTATTAAAGAAACTTCTCTAAGTGAAAAAGAAAAGGCCATAACTAGAAACAAGAAAATTACAAATGGGAAAGTTCAATGGTAAAGGAAAACATAAAATAAAAGTAGGAAATCACCTATTGACAAATATGATATCAAAACTAGCAATCCTGAGGAAAGTACAAATGCAGAATATTGAAAATGCATTTGAAATTAAGAGATCAGCAACCTAAACAATTTTGTACATATATAGACTGCTATATCAAAAATCTAATGGGAACCACAAACCAAAAAAAAACTGCAATAGATACACACATAAAAAAGAAAAAAGCAAACCAAATAAGGCAACTTCTAACAGCCATAAAAGGAGAAATGAAGAGTAACACAATAATAGTGGGGAATTTCATCATCCCACTTATATCAATGAACAGATCATCCAGACAGAAAACAATAAGAAAACACAGGGCTTAAATGATACATTAGACCACAAAGACTTATTTGATATTTATAGAACATTTCATCCAAAAGAATATACATTCTTCTCAAGTGCATGTGGAACGTTCTCCAGGAAAGATCACATCTTCAGCCACAAATAAAGCCTCAGTAAATTTTAAAAATCTGAAATTATATCAAGCATCTTTTTCTTACCACAATGCTATGAGACTAGAAATCAACTAAAAAAAAAAAGCAAAAAACACAAACATCTGGAAGTAAAAAATATGCTACTAAACACACAATAATCCCTGTAGTAATTAAAGAGAAAGTCAAAATACATAGGGACAAATGAAAACACAATGATCCAAAACCTATGGGATGCAACAAAATCAGTTCTAAAAGGGAAGTTTATAGATATATAATCTTATCTCAACCAACAATAAAAATCTCCAATAAACAACAAGCCTACCTCAGGAAAGAAAAAAATCTCAATAACCTAACTTTACACCTAAAGCAACTAGAAAAAGAAGAACAAACAAAGCACAAAGTTACTAAAAAGGAAAGAAATCATAAATATAGAGCAGAATAAATGAAATAGTAATGAAGAAAATAATAGAGGAGATCAATAAAACTGATAAACCTTTAGCCAGACTTATCAAGAAAAAAAAAAAAAAAGAGAGGGCTCAAAACAATAAAATAAATGAAAAAAAGTTATAACTGACACCACAGAAATACAAAGGATTATAAGAGACTACTATAAGTAACTATATGCTAATAAAATGGATATCCTGGAAGTAATGGACAAATATTTATAAATATAAAACCTTCCAAGACTGAACCAGAAAAAATAAAAAAATATGAATAGACCAATCACAAGTATTGAAACTGAAACTGTGATTTAAAAATTCCAAAAGACAAAATTCCAGAACTGGGTTGCTTCACAGGTGAATTCTATCAACTATTCAGAGAATAGTTAACACCTATCCTTATGAAATGCTTCCAAAAAAACTGCAGAGGAAGGAATACTCTCAAATTCATTCTATGAGGCCACCATTAACCTGATACCAGAACCAAAGATACCACACACACAAAAAAAAAGAAAAGAAAAAAAAGAAAATTACAGGCCAATATCACTGATGAAGATTGATGCAAAAATCCTCAACAAAATTATTAGAAAATCATATCAACTATATATTAAAAGGATCATACACTATGACCAAATTGGATTTATCCTATGGATACAAAGATTCTTCAATATGTGCAAATCAATCAGTGCAATACACCTCATTCACAAACTGAAGAGTAAAAAGCATATGATCATTTCAATAGATGAAGAAAAAGCTTTTGATAAGATTCAACAGTCATTTTTGATAAAAATTCTCCAGAAAGTGTGCACACAGTGAATCTACTTCAACATAACAAAAGCCATATATGACAAATCCAGAGCTAACATCACTCTCAAAGGTGAAAAGCTGAAAGCATTTCTGCTAAGATCAGGAACAAGATAAGGATGTCCACTTTCACCACCGTTGTTCAACATAGCTTTGGAAGTCCTAGCCATGCCAATCAGAAAATTAAAATAAATAAAAAAGGAATTCAAATTTGAAAAGAAGTAAAACTGAGAGTTTGCAGATGACATTATAGAATACTTAGGAAATCCTAAAGACGCTACCAAAAAACTGTTAGAGCTTATCAATGAATTTGGTAAAGTTTCAGGATACAAAATTAATACACAAAAAGCTCCTGTATTTCCATATACTATAATGAAAGGTCAGGAAAAAAAATTAAGTAAATAGTCCCATTTACTATCACATCAAAAATAATAAAGTACCTGAAAATGAACCTACCTAAGGAAGCAAAATACCTCTATTCAATAACTATAAGACTGTGATGAAAGAAATCAAACAGATGGAAAAAAATACTATGCTCTTGGTTTAGAAGAATCAATATTGTCAAAAGGCCTATACTACCCAAGACACTCTACAGATTGAATGTCACCCAATTACCAATGACATTACCAATGTCAACTTACCAACGACATTCTTCACAGAATTAGAACAAAATACTTTAAAATTTACAAAAGGCCCTAAATAGCCAAAGCAATCTTGATAAAGAAAAGTTGAACTGGAATAACAAGGCTCCCTGACTTCAGACTAAACTGCAAAGTATAGTCATCAAAACAGTATGGTACTGGCACAAAAATAGAAATATACATCAGTTAAAGAGGATAGAAAGCCTAGAAACAAACCCAAGCATCTAAAGTCAATTTATCGATGACAAGGAAGGCAAGATACAATGAAGGGAAGATAGTCTCTTCACTCAGTGGTGATACAGGAAAGCTACATGTAAAAGAATGAAATTAGAACATCTTCTAATACCATACACAAAAATAAACTCAAAATGACTTAAGGACCTAAAGGTAAAGACAGATACTGTAAAATTCCTAGAGAAAAACATAAGCAGAACACTCTCTGACATAACTCACAGCAATATCTTGTTTTATCCACTGATTCACTTTGCTGAACACTGGTAACTCATACAATATTCTAAGTCAACTCTACCCCAATAAAATTAAAAAAAAAAAAAAAAAAAGAACACAGACTGTGGATATAAATGCTTAGTTTGAATCTAGGCTCTTCCTGTAACTATGTGATTTTCGTCAAGCAACCATGTCATAGACATAGAGATGTTCTACCCAGATGCATTGTCAAGGATGGGCTTGTCTCAGCTACTGGAAGTGCTGTTGGCAAAAAGCCTGCAGCTGTCATTCCTTAAGGGATTGTTTGAGGGGCAGCCCTAAGGTCTCCCAAAGTCACACTCTTCCTGGAGGCCACATCCATTAACTGTTGGAGGCAGGGCTATCAAGGTGGGACCATTTTAATTTCAGTAAAACCTGGGACAATTCTGACAGGTCAATGTCAAGCTCCAGAGCTCCCTGTAAGGTCCAGTGAGGTTGTCCAGACTTCATCAAATCTAGACCTTTCCCTGATTCTGCTTCTTTCTCCTACCTTTCACAATATCAATTTCAAGGGCCATTCCTAATATCTTACATCCTAAATTTCACCTAAAGTCTGCTTCCTGGAGACCTGAACCTGTGTATCCTTAGTTTTTCTTATATGAACATATGCAAATCAGTCAACATCATATACCACATTAACAAAAGAAAAGTTAAAAACCACATGATCATCTCAATAGATGCAGAAAAAGCATTTGACAAAAATGGATATTGGTAATAATATCAATCTCATATTTAGAGTTTGATATTTTGTTAACAAGTTCAAGCAAGAGGTATTATTCTGATATTATTTCACCCACATTTTGCTATTGTACCCCCAGGGTAGTTAGATCCACCCATGTGGAAAAAATTACATAAATAAAAATCAGTCTAGTTTCTTGTAAGTAAACTGTTCAATATTGAATTTTGACATAGATGGCATCATGATAAAATATTAAAAATTTGGGTTTGTTTTGCTTTAATAATCTCAAATTCATATTAACATATCTTTTCATTTATCTTCGTATTTACAAGAAATTTTGTCAAGATTACATTACAATGATATAAATTACTATTAACATTTTTTCATAAATAATTTTTTAAATAAAGTTTCTTTGTTGCAGTATCTTCCCATAACTACTGCAGAATCACTATTTCCCTTGAACTATAATTGATATCTTAGATATTTCAAAAATTTAATCATATAATTGGATTATAATCGTTTATGACATTTTAAAATAAGAACCCATTCTCCTTTATAAAACACTCTGAACAAATTTTATATTTTTGTGATTTTTAAAAAATATTTCTATTTCTTGCAGTTGACATACAGGTCTTTGAAATCATTTAAGAGTGGTAGTCCAGATTCTATGAGACTAACTACAATTACCCCCACTGTTACTGTAATTTTTTTAATCAAATATCATCATAGGCAGTAAAAACATTTAAAGGTAAATTCACCAGTGCATTAACATAAATATTATCAAGAACAAAGACTATCTTTAGTGTATTTAAAACTTTATTCCCGAAAGTATGGAAATATATAAAGAAAATGAATGAGAGTATATTGATATGTTCAGTATGTACAGTATAATCTGAAAGATGATACAGCTGAATAAATTAAAAGGAGACAGGATCAAATGAAAAACTAAAGTGACTATAATAGCAAATCTTCAAACAAATATGGGAGTTTATTATCTATAAAACTTCAGGCTAAGCACATCAGGGAATATAATGATGAATAAGTTTACCATTTTGTAGCTAAGGAAGAAAAGTATACAAAAATCAGGATATAATAAGTATAAGAAAGGAAAGATATATTGAATATAAAAAATACTGGTAGGATGGTCTGGGGTTAATAGATGCAAACTATTACGTTTAGAATGAGTACACAATAAGGTCCTACTCTATAGCACAGGCAACTATACCCAATCTCTTGGGATAGCCCATGATTAGTGAAAAAAAAAAAAAATACTGACAAATGCTAGAAGAAATCAGGAGAGAAATCACACATTTAATTAAAAAATTTAGAACTTTCCTGGTGGCCTTGTGGGTTAAGGATCTGGTGTTTTGTTGTCACTGCTGTGGCCTGGGAACTTCTGCATGCCATGGGCACAGCCAAAAAAAAAAATTTAGGAAAAAAAATGGCGAAAATAGCTTTCATAAATGGCATCTATAATTTCAGCATGTAGGATGGAAGAGAGGTAGGGTGGGAAAACCCTATAAAGTAGAGAAAAAGCATGAATTGGTATGTCATGATCAGCATTACACAATGGAAAATGGGGAACAGAATGTAGAAGAGACGATTAGGTAAAAATAATAGATTATTAAATAAAGATACATTCATATAAATATTTTATATTCTAAATGTAAGGATATAGCCTTAATAAATATGTACATGTTGGCCTGATTTTATATGTAGACATTTTTAGAACAAGAGAATATGGAATGTAAAACAATTTTAAAAAAACAAATCTCATCTTCCCATTGTCTTTCAGTATCAATTTGGAGACATATTGCTAAAGGGGATGGGGATAGAAAAGGTGGATTCCCAAGCTACAAAACAAGAACTTCTTCATATTCATCCTATCTGTTTCATTCTATTTAACCCCTTTGGACTCTTTGTAAATGTGTGTACTTGCAATTTTGAAAACTCAGCCTTTTCCTGAGCCTTCAAATTCAAGTCAGGCTGTTTGTAATCCTATCAGTGGTTTTGTAAACTTCCCATCTATTAAACAGTAGAATCCCTCAGAAATGTGACTTCTTCAGCTAAAACAAAATGAACACCTGTATCATTTTTCTTCTTTTGCCATGTTCCCTATCATCATTTCAATTCCATTTCCTACTGACAATCCATCATCTACCCAGTAACTTTTTTCCTTAACATCTCTTTATGCTTTTCAAGCCTCACATCATATTCTCATCATCATGGACATCAGAACCTTCCCACTCTCAAGATCTTAAATTAAATGTTTCCTATTATTATAAACACTTTGTCTTTTCTTTCAGGCTCACTAAATTTTCTCTTTATGTTTTTTGGTATGAACACTGAACCCTGCAAATTTACTCAGTTCTTTAACCTCTAAGTATAATTGACTCCAGAATGCATCATGACCTTTATTTCCAGCACTGCACCCATCTCAAGCTCAGATTTCCCCAGCATTTATTGTCTTTCTCTACTTTCAGGCTTTGAACCATTGTTTATTAAATATTTGAATATACAAAGCCAAATCCCACTTTTAAAAAGCATGGCATATATCTTTTACTGGATATAAGTAAAACACTATTGCAAAACTTTATTTAGTTCATACATTTTTTTTTCTTTCCCTAGCATAATCCCAAGAAAGCAGTACCAAAATCTACACATCCTCATATCTCCTCAAATACCCAGTTCACACGTACTTTAATAACCACTCCCAGTATGAACTTCCTCAGGTAATATCCTCCAAAACTCAACAAATGGCTTCTACCATATATATCTCTTATTTTATCATTTAGTCTCAGAGAAAGAAGTATCTCTCTTTGCAACATTTATATTTTATTTTATTTACTTATTTATTCATTTATTTATTTATCTTTTATCTTTTTTAGGGCTGCACCCATGACACATGGAGGTTCCCAGGCTAGGGATCAAATCAGAGCTGTAGTCGCCGGCCTACACCAAAGCCACAGCAACATAGGATCTGAGCAGAGTCTGTAACCTACACCACAGTTCATGGCAGCCAGATCCTTAACCCATTGAGTGAGGCCAGGGATCCAACTTGTGTCATCATGGATGCTAGTCTGGTTCGTTAACCACTGAGCCATGGTAGGAACTTCCCAACACTTATTTTAAAATGCTTGCTTTACCATTCATACATTTAGCCCCTCCCTGGCTAACATCTACCCCCCCCCCCAAACTGAATGTCTATATGAAGGTTCCACTACAAACCCCATTAAGACAAAGATCTAATTCATCATCTTGCTCTTCTCTCTTCTCATATACTTAACATAGTGAACCCGTCTCAACTTTTAGGTCATTTTTTCACTTGCTTTTACATCATTGTCAAGTTCTTTAAAATCTATTTGGACAGTCATATGTTTCATTGTACTTCCTTCCACTTCTTTTCATTTCTGCTAACACAAGGACTGAAAAAGGATGAAATAATTTCACTATTGCAAAAAGCTCTTAACTAGACTGATCCTGCTTTTACTTCTCTTCCATACATTATTGCCAAATGAATCTTCTGAAAATAGGGCACTATTGTATTGTTTGCTTCCTTGACAATGCATCATTTGCCAAATAGTTTCAATTCAGTCTTATGCTTGAGCTTCTCCTGCATTTACCAGCTGTATTTTTAGAATTTTACACCATTCTGCAAAAAAAAAAAAATGTACATTCCAACCAAACAGGAATGATCACATAATACAGTGTCAGAGGAGATTGTGCATTTTAGCTTCCCAGCTCCTTTTGAGCACATTGCATACGTTGGAAGGAATCTCCTACTTTATGACTTCAACCTCCAGTGCTGCCAAGAAATAAGAATGATTCTTCAATCAGATTCACTGACTTGAAATAAAAGAAGAGAAAGATAAGAAAGGTACTGTGTGGAGCAAATTCAGGTGAGGAGGCCGATGAGATACTAAGCATTCAAAGGCAAACAGATTTTTTTCTCCATAAAATTCTCAATTTAGTGTTCTGGATCAACTATTTTTATTTTATTATAACCTCTTCCTCTTCTTAATCTCCTCAACTGGCTTATTTACCCAAAGCATATGAACATGCACTTTAAATCTCAAATTACTTTTCTATTGACTAATCAAACGCCCTCTTCTAGGTTTTAGTTCTTGTAAGTTTTACGGCAGTATTTCACACATCTGACCGACTTTTCATCCATAAAAAAGATTTTTTTTTGCCTGAAATAGCTCTTTTTACCTGAGCAGTTATTACCTTTCTGATCCTTTACATTCTTTCCTCACTAATCTCCCAAATGTGGGTTTTCCCTGTAGTTCAAAGAAAAAGGGCTTTTCTTGCTCTACATTTCCTTTCATGTTGATTTAATCCTCATTAATGCCTATATACTGACAGGCTAAAAATATACTAACTTTCGACTTTTGTATTTTTGTAATATATCTCCAATATCTTTCACGATATTGGTATTGAATATCTCACCATATTTCTAAATTTCTTATGTCTAGAATTTAATTTAAAGAAGTCTTCCATTCCAACTTTCTGGTTTCTATCAGCATCACTATCACTCTTCCTGTAGCACCATCTTGGAGTATCTTTCCTTTAGAAATCTATGTGAATTCTATAAAATAGATTAATCTTCTCTAATAAACATCAAGGTAATAGGATACTAAAAATTCTCTTCTCAAACAGAATTGCAGGATGCTGAGGATAGACTGGTAAGAAAACCTTAGTATCAAAAAAAGCAAGTGCAATAATTATATTCAATTTGAAAAAGGGGAAAGTTTCCTTGTAAATTCAATATAACCTTCATATTTACTTAAAATATTTTTTATATTGTGAAACAAAATAAGATTGCAAGCAATAAGAAACATGGCACTTTGTCTTTTTTAATATATCTAAGTTAAATAGACATTGTACCCAAACTTCCTTAATCTTCACAGTTTAAAATTTATGATTTGTTTTCAAATTACATTCAGTGAGAATATATAGGTAAATCCAATGATAGTTGTGCTCATTTTAAGTTTGTAGTAATTTTTATGATATGCTTTGACTTAGAAGTTATAATACTGTTGTATAGCTTAAACTGTATTGTGTAAAAGTATCTATTTCCAGGCTCTGTGACTGGCATTCAAAATTCAATATAAAGGCAGGGGGAGAAGATAAAAATGAAGGAGAATAAAGAATGGCCCTCCAAGTTGCCTGGAAAAAGACAAGAGGCCTGTTGAGGGGATATATGTAATTTAGTAA
Organism: Phacochoerus africanus; assembly: GCF_016906955.1. Taxonomy (NCBI): domain Eukaryota; kingdom Metazoa; phylum Chordata; class Mammalia; order Artiodactyla; family Suidae; genus Phacochoerus; species Phacochoerus africanus. The sequence continues at coordinate 184,983,215 of NC_062544.1, read as the reverse complement.
TAAAGGTAGAGACTGAACAATAGTTACAGGAGAGTGAAGAGCCTAAGCAAAGGATAATATATTTAGAAAGAAGACACAGGCATATTTAGGGATAAAAGAATAAAGATAAATTGCCATTGCTACCAATGTACTGCTAAGAATGTTACTGGTATGTTAATGGTACCGCTACAAATGCTACCAGTTATAGCGAAAATCAAAGGATGTGGCATAGAATACCTTCTGGGATATACACGAAGATACTTTCTTCAGAAAAGAGGTGAGAGCTAGGACTTAAAATTATTGTGGCATGTAAGTCACATTTCTGATTACAATATATAAATTCTAGTTATTCCAAATATCTAAAAATATATTACAATACGCATATAATGTTGGCAATGTGAAATTTGTCTCTCCCATTACCTATACTGCCTGGAGTAACAAAACCAGAACAAAATAAAAACAAACTATAGCTTGGGCTTATCAGACACAACTTAGAATAGATTTACAAGGAGATCCTGCTGAATAGCATTGAGAACTTTGTCTAGATACTCATGTTGCAACAGAAGAAAGGGTGGGGGAAAAAATGTAATTGTAATGTATACATGTAAGGATAACCTGACCCCCTTGCTGTACAGTGGGAAAATAAAAAAAAACAAAAAACAAAAAACAAAAAAACAACAACAAAAAAAACCAAACTATAGGAGTTTCCGTCATGGCACAGAGGTTAACGAATCCAACTAGGAACCAGGTTCCATCCCTGGCCTCGCTCAGTGGGTTAAGGATCCGGATCTGGCATTGCCATGAGCTGTGGTATAGGTCGCAGATGCGGCTCGGATTCTGCGTTGCTGTGGCTCTGGCGTAGGCCGGTGGCTACAGCTCTGATTAGAACCCTAGCCTGGGAAACGCCACATGCCACAGGTGCGGCCCTAGAAAAGGCAAAAAAAGACAAAAAAACAAAACAAAAACAAAAACCTGTAAATAAAAAATTATAAATACTACTTTTTAATTTCATGTAATTTAATTATGTGAACATCCTCGCAACAACAAAAGCATAATTTTCTTATCAGGTTAATTGGTGACATGTGGCTGGCCATTCCTCTTTTCTTGAAAGTGGGTCAGGGCACAATCTCAAGGATGTTGAGATCAATCTCAAGTTTACATGTTGGAAATAGATATAAAATAATTTAAAAACTTTAAAAATTATAATTTTTATAATAATAATTTCATAATAATAATTAATAATTCAAACTTCAGTGTTATTTATGCCAAGACTTTGTTCATTGATGGCAGACATCTATGCAAAATGTAATATACATATATAATTGTAAAGTTCATTTTAAATTAACGACACCGAATTTTTCATTTCTACTCTGCCAAGTTTTTTCTTCTGTAAGCTCTGTGGTTGGCACACAGCCTCGCCAAGCTGCAGTGAGTTTACAGCCTCAGGTCCTTTTAGTAAGCTGCCTTATCTTTACTTAATGCTGTGTATACTTTGGTGTTTCTGAGGTTGTATTTTTCACATTCAGAGTTTTCCTTTAAAAGAAACATGGCAACATGCCAGAGAAGTAACTATAGTGGCTTTAGGGTGGCTAATCATTAGTGTTTTAAAGGTTCCAAGTTTTCTATTATGAGCCTACCTGATTTTTATAATTTAATAAAATTCACTAAAACATGCCAGTCTTCTTTAAAATCACTAGGTTCTGTTATTCGTTAAATCAATCAAGGAATGGGGCCTGACCTAATTTTATAAATTAGTACACAATATATCAAAGAAATAAATACAATGTACTCACCCATAGTAGCATTTAAAGATGAATCTATTCTCACGAGTTTAGGTCCCTCTAAAGCCATAGGATCTCAGTAATTAACTTCCAAAATGAAGTAATAGAAATGAGGACAAAATGGTGATCATAGGATTGCTTGGGATCATCAAAAAGAGAGAGATTCATTCTCTCTCTTTCTCTCACTTAAAAGGCAACCAGGGATAATTTTGCTAGATTTCAAATCAAAACTACACTGCAAGATTTCAGAAGGATTCTTTTCTTCTACACTGTGAATGGCATCAGCTATGTAAGTAACTGGAGGCTATTATCTAAGAAAACATACTGACATCACAGTTCAGAATCATGGAGAACCTGTCTCTAAAATCTACTGACTGATTAGAGACTTAGTGTGAATATAGAAGCAATCTATCAGCCCTTGTCTCCTCTCCCCATAGTTCTGGAATCATAAAAATCCTGGTCACTTTCTCAGCCTGACTGCCACCAAGGCCACTTTACGCTTAGCCAAGAAGAATTCAAATTGTTTAGTTCAACTGAATAAAAATCAATATGAAATCATCCTTGCTGCTCGTCATTCATTCTTTCATTAAACAATAATTTATAGAGGAATAGCTGTGTACCCAAAATCACGAAGAGCTGGAGATGCAGACATGACTGACACACACAAAAGCACCATGTGCACTGGCAGTATAGAGCTAGGGCTCTGACCCAGCTGAGAGGTTAAGGGAGAATTTATGACTAGGGAAGTGGCTGTGAGATGTGATGCAAAAGAATTAATTAGAATTAACTAGATACAGGGGCAGGACAAAAACTGCAAGCGAGTGGAGAAAGAGAGGGGAGGGAGGGAGGGAGGAATGGAGAAACACTATGTGCAATAGCACCAATGCAAGAAGAAAAAGGGCTCATTCTAGAAATCTGAGACAGGTGAGTGTGCCTGACTCACAGAAGAGGGAAAAGTGGTGTGAAACGAGAGGCTAGAAAAGTGGCAGGGAGTAGAAAACGAAGGTACAAATCAGCCTCTCAGATTTCATCTTAACAGAAACTGGGAGACACTAAGGGGATATAGGCATTATGGAGACATATTTACGGCAGTTTTTTTTTTTTTTTTAAACTGGCTAAAATATGAAGATTTCATTAGGCAACACAAAAGAGGGAAGAAGCCAAACATGAAGCCATTGCAGTAGTCCAGATGAGACTGGTGCTATAGGAGATGGACATAAAGAAAAGCATATGAGGAGGTTTTCTAAACAGGATCAGCTAGACTTGACAACATAAAAATAGGGTTAAGGGTGAGAGAGTTATCAAGAATGACTTTTGAGTTTCTCATTTGACTTTTCCTTAGTCTATGCACTGGTTCTTAAACCTGGGTGCCTGATGCATAAACGTTTGCTTTGGTAATTTGGCCCAGACTCCACTGTTTCAGCAGTCAGCTGAAAGATGGCCTGAGACTGCCTGCTTACCTGCTAATGCAGACATTCAGTTATTGCCTATTCCTAGATTCCCCAACACCTGCCTACTGAAGCATCCTATTCCAATGTTTTGACATTGAAGACTGCTTTGACTACTCTATTTATTCCTTCTCCTACCCTTGGTGTTTTATTTATTTTACACTGCTTCATTAAAAAAAACTAAGGCTACCTTTCAAATAACTACAGTTAAATTGCTAAACATTAGGACTAAGGGAAAATGCAGACTGGGTGAAACCAAGGAGGGTTTGTGCAGGTCAAACCTGGGAGGGTTTGTGCAGGTCATTATGTTTATAAATTTTTTTCTTAAAGTTGCAAATTTTAAATATCATATTATGGTAGTCAAAGCAAAAAAATAAATAAATAAACATGATCTTCCTCCCAATTTACAATATCTATAAATTATAAACACATCAATTATTTGAAGAAAATAAATTTATTGGCTTTTAGGATAGGAACATCTTTCTTTAGGTGATGCTAAATGATGTGATGAATGCCAGAAATCTCCTTGCAACAAAAATAAACCTAGTTTCAGAAAACAGATTTGCACTGGACTGGTGAAAAAGGAATAAAGGGGAGGTGTGCTTCCCCTGGGAAGAACCTGATAGAGGGAGATCAATTTCTAACTATATCTATTCTTCACCCTGAGACTAAAATGCTTACTAAGAGAGTAGTCTTTCTGGTACACACTATCCAATCTAAGTAGTGTACACTCCAATTATGCTAGAGGGAAAAGAAAAGGTGAGAACACTGGTATTCAAAATATGAGAAGAAGCTGTATCTCAAACAACACCCCACTCCCTGCCACACATACACACACAAACTCATAATCTCAGCTGGACTTCTGATAAAAGCTGGATCAGATTAAAACTGGTTCAAGATCATTTATGTGAAGGTAGAATTAGTGATGTGATTAAGATTATAGATACTGGACAGTATCTATCTAGCTTTGATCTTATGCCAAGTTAACCAATCTTTCTAACATAAGATAGGAATAACACTGGTACCTACCTAATTTAATTTTAAGGAAAATTAAGTAAATATTTTTTATTAAATGTTTAGAAAACTGCCTGGCATACAGCGTGCATTTTTCTTTGTTTATCTTAAAAACTTAAGAAACCCTCTATAAGGATGTGGAGGATCAATATTCCGTATTTTTCTTTTTTTTTTTTTCTTTTGTTGTTGTTGTTGTTGTTGTTGCTGCTATTTCTTGGGCCGCTCCCGTGGCATATGGAGGTTCCCAGGCTAGGGGTTGAATCGGAGCTGTAGCCACCCGCCTACGCCAGAGCCACAGCAACGCGGGATACGAGCAGCGTCTGCAACCTACACCACAGCTCACGGCAACGCCGGATCGTTAACCCACTGAGCAAGGGCAGGTACCGAACCCGCAACCTCATGGTTCCTAGTCGGATTCGTTAACCACTGCGCCACGACGGGAACTCCCAATATTCCGTATTTTTCAATCATTTGTTTATTCAATGAATACTCATTGCATATCCATTTTGCCAAGCCCTGTACTTAAAATACACTATGGCAATTGTGAATATAACATATATTTCATTAAAATCTAATAACTGTTTCTCTCTCTTTCCTTTCTCTTTTATTTAAAAATTTTTCTCACTAGTTAACAGTTCAATAAAATATTGCACATAAGACAGTTTAGAAAGTGATCTAGTCATATTGCTTGGATATACACACTTTACAGATTAATTGAAGTAATGGTAGTGCTAAATTTTAGTGGGGGTAAATTGAGGAGCCAAATCCAAAGCCCCGTTTATTTTGATATGGCTTTTAAGTACTGATTGGTGGAGACATGGACTTACATATATTAGTGTACAGCTAAATATGTTCATTCACAGAGGAGGTTTAGCTCTAGGTGCAAGTTAATTCTATATTATTCTCCCTCACCATAAACCAGGAAAACACAACCACTGATAGCTCCAAAAGATCCAAACACGATGTATATTCTTGGTAACATTTGAAGATGACCAAAACTAATGCTTTATTTCAATAGAAACAAGTCATAGGTACTTAAGTATGCATAGGTTGAAATCAAGATATAATATTCAAAATGTCTTATATTAACATGTATATTTCTTAGCCTCTTAGATTAAAATTACCTGTATTTGAATATATACATATCTTTTTGTATATCCTGAGTGCATACCAGGAAGCTAAAATTTAAATATTTTATTTTCACTTATTGGTAGAAAAACCAATTATGATCTAAACTTTCCTCTAAATTACTTGTGATGTGTTCTCCACTAAAAAAATGGAAGAACAAATATACTTTAAGAATAAATGACATCATCATTTTTATTAATGGAAAAACATTCATTGTAATGCCAGGTTTAAAGTGTTAATGCCTCACAGGAAAACATTTTTACATATTAAGCATGAGAAATATTTTAAGATAGTTAATGCAAATCATTTAAAGGATTTGAAGAAAACATTTATTTAGTTTACCAAAAGGCGGTTTCCAAAGTTAAATTTGATTTTAAAAAACTACATTTACACTATTCAGACCCACAGATAATTGAAATTACACGAAATTAATTTAAAAGTCAGGATTAAAATTTTTGTTGTGAACTAATATTTGTGACAGGAAAATACATATTTTTAAACATACATTAAATGCTAAATTAACAATTACTCTTTACAAGAAATACAAAAATGCTTTGGCCCCACCCACAGCATGAGGAAGTTCCAGGGCCAGGGATCATGCCTAAGTCACAGCAGCAATAAGCCAAGCTGCTGCAGTGACAATGCTGGATCCTTAACCCACTGTGCCACAGAAGAATGTCAAGAAATACAAAAATTCTTACATGATACATTGAGGGCTTAGTAACAGATACTTTAGGTAGCTTTTCAATTTTTGTTGATTCTAAAGTATTCATTAAAACATATCTTTAAATATATTAAATTTAAAAACATCTTTTGGAAGATAGTGTTTCAGGTATTTCAATATTTTAAGTATTTAAAATGTATATATGTAGACTTCTATTTTATTTTAATCTTTAATACCAATATATAGGGCAAGGTAGTAGCTAATATGTTTAAAGCAAGTAGTGATGTGATCATAATAGCAAACAAATCAGATCTGTATATAGATTCGGGAGTCAGATATTTTTGAACTAAGGCAAATTCATATTAGAGACCCAGGTGATTTCCTGACAGAAGCAGTCAGCCACAGGCTGCTGGAGTTGCAGAGTACTGTAAATCACAACACTGTCATCTCAGTTTGGGGGCAAGTTGTATAACTTGATCCTGCCTAAAATACTTAAAAGCTCAACAAATAGCTTTGTTAGATTGACCAAACAAATAAGCAAACTTTTCTAAGAGTCTATATCCTCTTTTGCAAGATATTCAAACAGGGAATCATAAAGTGAAATATAGTTGTTTCCAATTATTATTTTTTGTATTATTATTCCTATTACTACTGGCAAGACATTGTTGGGACTACACCCTTCTAAATAATATTTTATATAATCAACTATCGTCAAGCCTGTCAATTAACTAAGATATGCTGAAAAGTGCTCAAAATATTTCCTTATAATAGCCAAATAATTGAAACAATAGTACATTTTAAAAAACAGAATAAAATAACAAAGAATTTGAACTCTTCTATGAAGGAATAAATTAACTTACACATATTTTAATAAAATATATTAGCACTGAAATTCTGTTATGGACTATCTAATCCAAAACAAATTTAGGAGTCTGTATTCACAATGTTTGTAAACAAATGTCAATATATTATTTATACTATAATACCATAAAATAACAAAAACTTAGCAAAAATAATATACAATAAACCTATGAGAAAATAAACTACTGAAAAAAAAAGAAAGAAAAGGGCTATAATTTCTGGTAGCTTTAACTACAGGATATATATAATTGTTTCCCCAAGATGACATTTTAAAATTAAATTTTATTTATAATGTTTACTTATAAAGGGATAGAAACACTGGCAGGTATAAAAATATTGATAATGGAAACATTAATTAGGGCATACTGTAAAATAGAACGAATATCATGTCACTAACAGATGCTATGAAACAATGACAACTAATGTTGAAATAAAATTTATTGATAAAAATCAATTAGTATTTTTCTGTAATACTATGATATAGATCAGAGATCGGCAAACTACTGCCCACAAGCCAGATCTGGTCCACCAATTGTTTTGCAAATAAAGTTTTATGAAACAAAGCCACACTCATTCCTTTACATATGGTCTATGGCTGCTTCTGTGCTACAATGTACTTAAATAGTTATAATAGAGACCATATGGCCTACAAAACTTAAATTATTTATTACCTAGCTCTTATAGAAAAAGTTTTCTGGGAGTTCCCTTCGTGGCTCAGTGGTTAACCAACCCGACCAGGATCCATGAAGATGCGGGTTCGATTCCTGGACTCAGTGGGTTAAGGATCTGGTGTTGCCATGAGCTGTAGTGTAGGTCGAAGATGCAGCTCAGATCCTGCGTTGCTGTGGCTGTGGAGTTAAGCCAGCAGCTGTGGCTCTGATTCGACCCCTAGTCTGGGAACTTCCATATGCCGCAGGTGCGGCCCTTTAAAAAAAAAATGAAATAAAAAAGAATAAAAGAAAAAGTTTGCTAACCCTCAATACAGGTCATTGTTATAGATAATCTATTATTAATAAAAAGGTGGATTATAATGGTACATCATATGTTTCTTGTTTCAAAAGCATATCTGCCAAAAAAAATATTACTCTAGGAAGTTTTTATTTCTTCAAAACTTCAAATTTCCAACAGTGAAGATAAAAATTCTATTTCATGATATTCTCTGACATTTTAAAACTTCTAAAATTAAACAGGCTTTAAAAGTACCATTTTAATTAAATATTTGGTTTAATTTTTTTATATCTGAATTACCACAAGAGAACCCAAACTCTACAATTGTTCTTTGTGAAATAAACTTGGCTCATTCATGGATCTATGCAAATAATGAAATAGTTTATACATCACCTGATTAGTTTTATCCATTCTGCTTATTAACAAGTAAATAGTTTTTAAGTTTAAAAGTTATTTGTAACAAAATATTTTTCTCATATATGTGTAATTGCTGTATTTTTACATTTGCTTCAAGAGATATGCACTGGCTTCCTTTTTTTTTTTTTTTTAGTAAACCAAAGAAATGCTATAATTAGAACAAGTATATATTTTATAAATCCATCTTGATAAACCTCAATTTTTTTCTGATTTTCTAAATTAACAATTCTTAACTACTGGCAAGCCATAAACTGTTTTCATTTCAAGAATGTCACTTTCTGCTTTGTTACAGAGATATCTTTCTAAAAAGCATAATTTCTGATGATAAGGAGATTAACACATGTGCAAGAGTCACTTAAGTAGTTATTATTCAATTTAAATCTAACTTCTGCATAATTCCATCATAATGTACCTTCCCTTCAGCTGCTTAATATTATTGATACAATGTAATCTCAAAGTAATCACTAACCTAAGAGCAACCTCTGCTGGCAAACAGAGGCTGAGCTGCAAGTATTTTTGCTATAGTTTAACAATGTCATTTGACCATGTCAGATTAAAAAAATATATTTTGGGGAAGGTTTTAACATTTTTGTTATATATAGTAGTATGACCAATTGTAATTTTTAGTATAAAATGAAGGTAACTATGGTATATTTGTTTTAGCATGAAATGAAATTCAGAAGATTTTTGTTGAAGGCTGGATTCTCAATTTCAGCTTTGTGGCCTTGAGGATCACTTAGGAAGAATAGTTAAATAAGGATAAGAGCTCAGATTTCACAGGATTTCTAAGAATAGTGAATGAAAGGATGATGTATCAAAAAGTTTACTATGGGAGTTCCCATTGTGGCTCACAGGTTAAGAACCTAACATAGTTCCTCAAGGATGTGGGTTTTATCCCTGGCCTCACTCAGTGGATTAAGGACCAGGTGTTGCTGTGGCTACAGTGTAGGCCTGCAGGTGCAGCTCCGATTTGACCCTATGCCACAAGTGAAACCATAAAAAAGAAGAAAAAAAATAAGTTTACTGTAAAATATAAAGCTCGGAGTTCTCTTGTGGCTCAGAACGTTAAGGATCCAATGGTGTTGTCACTTCTGTGACTCGGATTTGATTCCCAGCCAGGAATTTCCCCATGCCAGGGGTGTGGCCAAAAAAGCCAAAAAAAAAGAAAAAAGAAAAAGAAAAATACAAAGCCCTATATATAAATAAGTTAATTCTAAATTTTATTTTATTTTTATTTTTTTTGTCTTTTTTTTTGCTATTTCTTGGGCCGCTCCCAAGGCATATGGACGTTCCCAGGCTAGGGGTTGAATCGGAGCCATAGCCACTGGCCTACGCCAGAGCCACAGCAATGCGGGATCCGAGCCGCGTCTGCAACCCATACCACAGCTCACAGCAACGCCGGATCGTTAACCCACTGAGCAAGGGCAGGGACCGAACCCGCAACCTCATCGTTCCTAGTCAGATTCGTTAACCACTGCGCCACGACGGGAACTCCCAATTCTAAATTTTAAGAGTAGTTCCAGTATAGTGAACCCGATATGAATACCTTAATGAATTCTCCTTTCCAGAAAAATATTTTAAATGGGGGACCACACAGAAGGAATAAGATAATACTTCTCTTTTAAGAAGCATATAAAAGAAATGCCACTTAGATATAACTTTCAAAGATTACATCTACTAAGTACAAAATCATTCTTTCCAGGTCTGTGTTACATAAACACATACCAAGTTTGACTGTAAAATATGGCTTGTGTAGTAGCAAATAACTGTTTAGTAAGTAAATATAATTACCTTTTCCTTTGGGCTGAGTGCCAAGGAGGATATATATTTTATAAAGGCAGGCACATCTAGTCTGACAAAACCAGATACACAAAAGTAATTCACTCGAACAATAGTGAACAACTCAAACCTACAAACTCTGTGGACTGTATAGTTATATGGTCTAAATCCATTTGACTGCTATTTTTTGGGATAGAATTATTCCTCTATGCTTCATGGAAATATTCTGAAATAGCTTGGAAAATAACTAAAATGTTAGGTCTCATTTTGTTCGTTCAATTTTTTTTAATGCAAAGTCCCTTAAACTACAGAACTCTCTACAATGGGCTTTTACTTCCCCCAAGTATTTCCTATATGAATCTGCCATTTCACATTTATCTACTCTACTAATTCTTTATACAGTCCTTGGCTGTTCTTTCCTAATAGTAATATCTAACATGAATGCCTAGTACAGTGGTTCTCAAAGTAACACTGTGGTTAAGGATCTTGGAAGTCCCCATGACAATTTCATGGGGTAACGAGATCAATACTATTTGTGTAATACTAAAATGATGTTTGCCATTTTCACTGTGTTGACATTTGCACCGAAGGTACAAAACCAACAGTGGAGAAAACTGCTAGTGTCTTAGCATAAATCAGGGCACTGGCATCAAACTGTATCCTTTACCACCACATACACAGTTGAAAAGAAAAAAAAAGTCAAATTCACTTAAGAATATCAACAAAGCAATAAATACTAATTTTATTGAATAGCAACCCAGGAATATGTCTTTTTTACTCTTCCCTGTGATAAAACAGTAGATTTTACATAAGCACTTTTGTTGCATACTAAAATAGGCTGGTCATCTCCAGAAAAACCAGATGTACAATTATTTGAGTGGTACTTGATGCTTTTTATACTTTTAAAAGAATTGTTACTTGAAAGATCAATTTACAGACAATGTACAAGTATTCATACAGTTATTTGGCAGAAATTTTCACAGTAATGAATAAAGTGAGTTTATACTTCAAGGAAAACAACTGATATATTATTTGTTAATAATAAAATCCAAATTTTCAAGCAAAAATAACAAAAATCTTGCACCTGCCACAATAAGCTTAAAAGGGTCTCAATTTTTAAAGATTTTTCTAACATGATTTTGGTGACATTAGGAATGTGATTTTCTGATATCACATAATGAAATGTGGCAACATTTGGAAGATCAGCATATTTCAGGTCTAAGAAATGACCAATGCATGATGCAATAAAACTATGCATTGGTAAAATAGCCATTCAAAGTGCATGATAGATCAGTGGACTTTAATGTAACAGAGCTCTAAAATTTCATTGATATGGTTTCAAATTCCACATTCCAACAAACATTTAAGAAATTCATTTGTTAAGATTTGGTGTACTATCAAAGAATATCCACAATTATGAGAAAAACTTTTAAAAACATTTCTCCATCTTCCAACACTTCTATGTATGACCAGATTCTCTTCATATACTTCTATAAAAACAACAAATATATCATGACAGATTATATGAAGAAAAAGATGATAATCCTGCTCTGTTTATTAAGGCAAATAGTAGATACAAAAATATAACAATGTAACAAGGCCATTTTTAACTATTTTTTTTGGTCTGGAAAGTATAGTTATTTTTCTTAAAAATATTATTTATTTTATCTTGTAATGGGTATGTTATAATTTTAACTAAGAGAAATATTTTAAAAATCTTATATGGCAAGTATTAATAGCTATAACCCACCAAACATTCCTTAACATGCATGAGTTTTAAGTTTGTAAAGGGTCCTAAAACCCAAAATTTTAGAACCATTGTCTTGATACAGCTGGACACTATTCTAAGGACTTTGCAGGTATTATTTCATTAATCCTCAAAACAATCATATAAGTAATACTATTTTCATGATTTACAGATGAAATGGAGGTATAGCAATGCATCAGAGGTCACATAGCTAAAGTGGAATAAAGCCAACATTTGAACACCAGGACCATACTGCTTACTATTATACTACCTCCATGGTTTTGGTAATGAAATTTCCTGAAAAGAGTTTACCTGATGGTCTAAGTCCTCCACTGAATATCACTGTATCACAAATAGAATAAATAACAAAACAAAAAGCCCGACTTTGACTCCCAACTCTACCATAAATTCCTCGAGGTTCAATAGCCTAAAAAAATGAGCAAATTAATAATGTTCATTGTTTTGTTCATACAATTTTTTTGTACAAATGTCAAGTATGCTAAAGTTATTACTGCCTTATGTCCCAACTGAAGGCATTCCTCCCCACAAATCCTTCTTAACTATCACATATCTCTATATCTGTGGCCTTTCTAAAGACTTCATATGGCACTTTTAGGTTTTTTTATTTTTATATTTTTTCCTTTCATTTTTCAGCTGCACCTGTGGCATGTGGAAGTTCCCAGGCCACGGACTGATTCCAAGCCACATCTGTGACCTACACCACAGCTATGGCAATGCCAGATCCATTAACCACTACACTGGGCTGGGGATCAAATCAGCAACGTCAGAGACAAGCCAGCGGAACTCCCCATATGACACAAATTTAGTAACTTTCTTTTTTGTCTTTTTAGGGCCGAACTCACGGCATATGGAGGTTCCCAGGCTAAGGGTCTAATTGGAGCTATAGCTGCTGGCCTATACCCAAGCCACAGCCACGCCATATCCCAGCCACGTCTGCGACCTACACCACAGCTCACACCAAAGCCGGATCCTTAACCCATTGAGCAAGGCTAGGGATCGAACCCACAACCTCATGGCTCCTAGTCGGATTCGTTTCCACTGTGCCACGATAGGAATTCTGTAATTTAGTAACTTTTAATGCACTCATTTAGTAACTCACATAACTTATGTGAGTCCCCTATATCCTTATTTATGTTATAGGATCTAGAGCACAGAGAATCTATTATAGCTAAATGCATCTTCAGCTTCTTCCTTGAGGCCCTCTAGCCAGCAAGCACCCAGTAAACATTTTCTTGTACAAACCTTGGTAAGTTGGTTTCTAACGCTCCCAAAGGCATTACAAAATTGTAGTGGATCTCTGGATACCATAGTGATGACATTAAAGGATTGAAGAATACACACTGAATGAACTGGTTTTTTTACACACTCTGTATCTCCAGTGTCTTTGTCTAGTAAACTTCAGGTGCTCCCTCTTCCCCACTCAGATGCAGAGGTCTTCCACTTCAATAGTCAATTTTCCCTTCTTCTGAAGAGAATGCCCTGTGGTAACTACTAATATCACCACCTCACCCCATCCCCTGCCTGTTAATGTGCTTATACAGTTTAAACACTGCTCAAATTGAGATAAACGCACACATTCTTCTTTCTCTTGGGTCTATGTCCTTTTCCTTCTTTCCTTATAGCACAACAGAGCCCTAATTTAACACGCATGATTGTCCCTGTAGACTTACTGTAAGACTTATTAATCCCTTGAGCATCCTATGAAAATGTTTGGGTATATAGTCAAGAACAGCACATACCTGTTACACTGTAAAATATTTGAGTGTATCTTTTTTCAAATAAATTTAGGCAATTCTTATTATTGATTTGTTTCCTAATTACATTCTAAAAAGTTAAAAAAACATATCCAATTAATTCAAAATAATCACTTTTTTTAAAACTCCACATTCCTTTGTGAGTCTTAACTACTTCTGAATAACATCAGATCTCTTTCATTGGAACATTTAATTGTTCATCTTCAGTTCATTGATGCATCAGGGTGTCATTTTTGATAAAATATCAGCTCACTTACTGTATCAAAATAAAATTATTGTGCAGTAATTTTATGACATAGCTCTTAACATTTATGAGCTCAGAAAATATCTCATTAACAGTTTCACAAATTACAATAACTTACGCTGACATGCTCATTTATTCTCATTTACAAATAAATCTGGTTGACAAGCCTAATGAAATATTACAGGGAATCCCTGACCTATGATATGTATCAGGCATGATTAGAGAATCCAAAATAAGGATTACTTGAGCCTAAACACTGTACTATAAAAGTGAAATAGTGGGTTCCATCAATTTTACACTTAAAATGTATTTGTTAGCTAACACTTGATCATGGTACAATGTGGAGATGTTCTTACTTCCCACTCATCAAGAACCACAGTGATCTCAACCATCTGCCTGATTCCTCAGGAGAAAAAACAATTCTGTAATACCAAATTTTACTTTGCCTCATTTATTATTTTACCATTGTTTTGCTTGCTAATTAGGATAGGCCATGCTCAATGATTATTTCTATAAAAGAAGAAAATTAATGTACAAAATTATTTTGGAATTGCTCCAAAAACATTTTATTAAAAGTAGATGTTACTTAAAATTGCTATGAAGAGACAAATAAAAAAAAAGTTGTACTTTAATCTCTGAGGTTTTCAAAAATTATTTTAATTGTATAAGGAAGCAAAAGTGAGCTTTTAAAATACAAATTTGGATATATATTTTTATTTAATTAAACATCTATGTAAAAGATATTAACTAAATATTATACAAAGACTGATAAACAGGAATAGTTCCTATCTTTTTTGAGATTATAGTTTTATATATTTTGAATATGCCCATAGAAAGATTTGCATTCACAAGTTACCCAATTTGTTTCCACATTTTTAATATATCTTTCCCTTTGACATCAGAGTCTGTTTTGTTTCCTCCTTTACAAATTATTTTAGAGTCACAAAAAAGAGAGTGTGCAAGACTTCCTACAGTCATAGCTTCAGTCACATTTTTTTTATACCTTCAAACATTTTCTATATTTATGGTGTAAAAAGTACACTGTCTGTGATATGGATATAATGCTATACTATAGTTTACTACATACATATGATAGTGCTTTGGCCATTATTGGGTTGAAATATTTAAAGATTACAGATCTAAATCTATTAATTCATTTCCTTTTCATCCATTGGCCTTCATTTCACCATTGAAACAATAAATCAATTTCAATTACTATTTATTAAAAAATATTTATTGAAGTACCTCTATTAATAGGATGTGGTTCTTGATTGCCTCTCTCATGTTATTTCTGACTATCCCCCTCTATTCTTCTGCATGGATTCTAGCCACAACAGACCTTCTCTCAATTCCTCAAACCACCAAGCTCATTGCTGTTCTTCTGAGCCTCTCTTCTGTTTAGAACTCTCTTCTAGATCTTCATGGTGCTAACATAGTTCATCATTCAGTGCCCACTTTAAGGATTACATGCTCAGATATGCTTTTCCTGAACATTTTTTTTAAATTTAGACCAAACCTGAACTCTCTTTTTATGACATTATTGTCTTATTTTCTATGATTAACTTATTTGTCCATCTAGCTACAGGCTACTCCTCTCAAAAAAAAAAAAAAAAAAGAAAGAAAGAAAGAAAAAAGAAAAAGAATGAAAGAAAAAAATCAGCATAAAAATATGGTCCTTGTTTGTTTCTTCATTAGTGTGGTATCACACAACAGTACCTAACTTCTAGTATGTCAATAGAATTTTATTGAATGAATTATGAGTAAATAAATGAATGATTATACAGTCCTGGCACCTAAAAGCACATTCTCTAGAGCAAAAGGCAGATTACTAAACAGAAAATGTTAATGAAAGTGTTAAATGTTACAGAAAGCATTTTTTTTAACTGCCATAGGAACAAAGAAGGAAACAATGTTATGCTAATGGAAACTTAGAGAAGCTTCACAAATGCATTAAATGTATGACCTGCACCTTAACAGAGTGAATATTATATAATTTTTCATTCATGCCAGAATACATTTAAGAGCAAAAGGTAGGCAACAGATATAGACTGAAAAAATAGCAGATTGGGGGTGTATGTGGAAGAAGGCAGAGAAATTGAAAATGGGGATATATTGGCAAAACATGGTATCAAAGTATATAGTTCATGCTATAGAGTATAGATTTTATACATCAAGCAATAGCTTATGTTAAAAGTCGGGTATGGCAAGATGACATTTGTGTTTGAAGATATAGCTCAAACATCCAATGCCTTTGTAAAACTTCCCTAAATTCCTATAAGCCCACTTGAGAGTGGAAAGAATGAAGCTTAGTAGGAAGGAGTGTAAAAAGTTGAGAAATGAGATAAGGATATGCAGAAGGATGAGGTCAACCTTCTGCACAATAAAGACTGGCTGCACAGGTACTCTGGTCTTCTACACCTAAGAGTCTCTGTACTGCACGAAGAGCCAAGTGATTTGAAACAAAAACCTGAAATTTCAGAATTGGGTGAGAGAAAATGCAAAAAGAAAAGCCCTGGAGTTTAAATAAAGGAGATAACACTGAAGACTTTTTTTTTTTTTTTTTTTTTAAAGAATAAAATTCAAGGAGTTCCCATTGTGGTTCAGTGGGTTACAAACCCGACTAGTGTCCACAAGGATGCACTGGCCTCACTCACTGGATTAAGGATCTGATGTTGCCATGAGCTGTGGTGCAAGTTGCAGACACAGCTTGGATCCCGTGTTGCTGTGGCTGTGGCTGTGGCTGTGGCATAGGCTGGCAGCTGCAGCTCTAGATTCGACCCCTAGCCTGGGAACTTCCATATGCCACAGTGTGGCCCTAAAAAAAAAAAAAAAAGAAAAAATCTATTTCAATAGAAAATAAGAAAGAGAACACATAGAAACCCAGACTATGCTAATCTGTTTTAGACTTTCTCTGACAACAGATAAACTGATAAGTATTCAATATATTATTATAGAACAATGAATTATTTTACTGGCTATTTCCAATATGAAAAAAGATAACAAAAAAACAAGCAAAAGTAAAAATTCCTCTGCATTTTTAGTTAAATTGATGAAACAAGTGTAAATCTGACTTAGAGCTTTGTCAATTTCATGTTCTTGTTTAAACCTTTTTTACTTAAAAATTCACTAGAATTGGTGAATAAATGTTACTATCAAGGTAGATTTTGTTAGGATTTAGGACAGCTGAGCAAGGTAAGAAAATCAAAGAAAATATAAAGAACATGTTGGATTGTGCACACTAGGCTGGGAAAGCAGGACTCTGTATCACTGTATTTCATACTCAAAAGGGACACTAGACTCTTTACAGGCTGGATATAAAGTGGTCCTTTCTTCCTCTGTTAAAATGCAGAGGTGTTCTGTTCTGCTCAAACACCTTTTTGTAATAATGGCTTTAGGAGTGAAAGTGAAGAGTAATTCATCTAATTGAAACTTAAAATGCTACAGAGAGGCAAGAAAGTCATTACCTACCCAGGTTTATGGGAATAACGTTTGTATTGCTATGAAAAGTGTTATGATGTTATTCAGGACCATGAGCATCAGTACACCGTTTAAATCCTATCTGCGCCGCTCGGAGTTCTATATGAGGCATAAATAGGAGTATAGTAAATGAGAACAGCAAGGTAACCCTCCTATTACATTCACCAGTTGTGGGATCCTACCATGGCTAGTATGATATCTCAGAACTTAAGAAGAATGAAGAGAGCTCAGGATAGAAGGAGAAAAATAACTGAAGGGTGAAAATGAGAATTCCAAGAAGAGTAAAAATGATTTATATTATTTAGTTTAGAGAAGAGCAAATTGAAAGGTCATTATTAATGGGCTTCACTGAAGAGCTATTTGACAGATTGCGGTGACCAGTGCTTTTCATTTTTATTGAAAATATAACAGAGAAAAATGAATTTTAATAGCAAAACAAAGAAACAAAGAAAGAAGTTTTTGATAAAGGAAAAAGCTCTTCAATACTAAATGGGTTCCCAATGGATTTCAAAACATTGTAAATGTGGAATTTTTTAAAAATAGAATTTTAAATATTTGAGGCTTTGAGGTCAAGGAAAGGACAAAATGACTTTTAAGATGATCTCCATGACTGCAATTCAACAACTGTATTACAAAGGAATATAGGGCATCCATTATTCACTAAGATATACTCTGTAGAGCGAGGAAGCAAAAGTAAGTACAAAATGCAATCAAATGTGGAATCTCTTCTTGAAGTTATTTACCCAATTTGACTGTACAAAGGTTTTCTTCATGTGAGACTAAAGGAAACACTTTTACTATTTGATATAGACATACACCTGCACAAGTATGTAGACACATATACGCTCTTCAAAAAAAAGAGGAAATTGGACTTCTCACTGTAGTGCAGTGGGTTAAGAATCCGACTATAGCTGTAGGGTCACTGTGGAGGTGCAAGTTTAATCCCTGGCCCAGTACAGTGGGTTAAGGGATCTAGTGCTGCCAGGTAGGTTGCAGCTGTGGCTCAGATTCAATCCCTGGCCCAGGAACTTCCCTATGCTATGAGCGCAGCCAGAAAAAAAGAAAAAGAAAATAACCGTTTCTCATTGTGAGAATGCTTCCTCTCAACACAAGTTCCTTCCTGATTTATATGAGATGAACTCTCCCACATTATATTAATACAGAAATAAAAAGGAAAATCTTATAGAACTGGTGACTTATGCATCAGTGGCAACACAGGAAAGTTCTGGATTAAGAATTCAGAAAAATTTTCTAAACTTTAGTATGCATAGAAATAACCCACAGGTTTGTTAAACATGCACATTCATGGCTTAAACCCTCAGAGATTCTCGTTCAGTTGGTCTGAGGTGGAACCAGGAATCTGCATTTCTGTTATAGCTGAGATAATGATGATGCAGGTTTCTGAGGACTACAATGATGGGAACAATGATCTAGAAACTTTGGTTTTGGTTCATGTGTACATTTACTCAAATTTTTTTTCTGGTAACTATATATAACTAAATTGGAGATTATAAAGTTACTATGGATATATCATGTGTAATCAAAATCTTTCTTGAAGCACCCATAAATCGCCCAAAGATTAAATACTATATATAAAGAACTTACTATAATGCCTGGCATAAAATAAGCATGAAGTGATAATTGTTGGTTCAGTTGTCCTTATACTGAAATGGTCATTATCACCGCTCCTAAATCTGCCTTTGTTCTAATTTTTGTTTACATAAAAATCAAAAACAAATCATGAAAAGTAACTGCAAAACTGAAATGTTAGCAATTCATTAACAGGATCCTTTTCATATGTTAACAAAACTCATGTAACTAAACAGAGGCCTCTCAACTATTAAGATAAATTATGTTGGTATATTACAAATATTTAAATTGTACATATCACATTTTTCCTATAGAAAGCAGGTTTTAAGGAGTTCCCTGGTGACTCAGTGGGTTAAGGGTCCAACATTGTCACTTCTGTGGCAAGGGTTCAGTACCTGGCCTGAGAACTTTCACATACCTCAGGCATAGCCAAAAAAAAAAAAAAAGAGGCAGATTTTAGAGACAGCCCTATTCTTAAGAAAATAAATTTGGTTATTTACATTAATAAGATGACTCTAATAGTGTAAATTATGCTCAAACAACGAAACAATAAAAGCCAGTGGCATTCTGAATCATCTTTTCAGGTCCATCAAGTAATGCTTTTTTTTTTTTTTTTTTGAGGTTGAAGTGTATTATAAAAGAATTAAAAAAGAATAAGATATTTCCCCAAGTATGTAGGGCAAAATATTTTGACACGTTAATAATGTATTAAAGGTTGCTTTTACAATAAGGAAAATTTAAGTAAACATTTTAGAATGATATTAAATGAATTATGTTAAATTCTAATGCTTACTTGACACAAGCAATGATAAACTCTATTATCCATTCTAATTAAGGGTTTTTCAATTTTCATATATTCTGGTTGATATAGTTTTCATACATATATGATTTGCCTATTTTCATAGGATTAGCATACATCAATATCCACTAAATCTAATTTAATCACAACTTAATCACTAAAGATTTAGAAAGCAATTCAAGATATTTTAGTGTTCTGGGTTATCATTAAAAAATCAGTAATCATTATCACTAGAGACTTCTACTTAATAAACCCTTAAAGAGCACTGTTCCTAAGTTTTACATTTTTACTCAGTTCTCTTTCTTTTCCCATCAATATTCTAAACTCATCAGTGCCCACAGTCTCAGGAAACCCAGTCCCCGATTCTCCCGTTTCCATTTTAACATTTTCATCAGGCTTTCTTCAAGGTCTCCTTTCATTCCTACTATAAGCAGATTAAAGATCCCTTCAATTTTAAACAATCAAAGGAAACAGGGAAGAAAAGCTTTTCATTTTCTTTCTCTTCCACTGCTCACTGATTTTCTAGCAGGGACAAAACCCTTCCAGACATGATATATGCCCATTATTTCCTCACACCATCAACCTATCTATTATCTTTTCAAAACATGAAATCTGATTGCTTTTCCAGAATCTTATTTCTCAAAAGTTTCTATTCTTATCACTGGTTTAATCTGCCAAAAACACCGCTATTGTTTCCTATTCAATAATCTGCAATAGTGTCCTGTTTCCCACTTCATCAAGTGCAAAGTTTTCTGTCTAGCTTTCAAGACATGCCATGATCTAATTTATCCTATCCTATCCAAGAATGGATAAGCAGTTATCTCTAATACATAGTTACAGGCAAGCTAATATTTGCACCATCCCCTCTGAACATAATGTTTCTTTCTTAAATTGTCCCTTTCTTAATATTCTTTCTTTCTGGAATAACCCTTATGAATTTATATACAATTTCCTTCCTGGCCAGGATGATGCATTATCTTCTTTAAGGACACTGTCTTTTACTCAAGTTCTTACTTATATTTTATTCTCTTAAATTTATTCAACATTAAGTTGCTTTCTACTTATTTTAATTACAGCAATGACCTCCTAATTTTTTTAAACAAATGGTGGAAATAATTATTTTTTTACCTTTCTTTCATTTATTCTTTTATCTATAAGAACCATGGGTTCCAAAAAGTAGAAGAGACATCCTTGCTACTTCATACACTAGGGCCATCTTTCATTTAGATAAAGACATGAAGATGACTCCCTAGATTTTTGAGGAGAAAAGCCCACACTGTCATACAAGTCATAGAAAATTCTGTGCCTATAATCAGAGAAGATTTCTTTCAATACATGTTTCTTAAATTTTTTTGTTTTTACTATATTTGGGTCAAAGTCCAATTATAGATGAAATATTGCTATGTAATTACAAATATTCAAATATATAAAAGGGTTTACATACAAGTATATATGTTTCTGTATGTGTTTCTGTTTCAATATATACGAACCCACTATTTTTTTTGGTTTTTGTCCTTTTAGGGCTGCCCCCGCAGCATATGGAAGTTCCCAGGCCAGGGGTAGAATCGAAGCTGCAGCTGCTGGCCTATACCGCAGCTCACAGCAATGCCGGATCCTTAACCTACTGAATAAGGCCAGGGATCAAACCCACGTCTTCATGGTTATTAGTCGGGTTCCTTACCACTGAGTCACAATGGAAACTCCACGAATCCCACTATTTAGAAACATAAGTAATATGTTAAATTAAAGATCCTTCAACAGTAAATCTTAAGAATTTGTAATTTTTGAGCACAGGACAGTAGCTACTGCAACTTCTGCTGCCAACATACAGCTATTCATACTATAAAGAAGGCTTGAAGAAAGATTACCCTCAAACTCCTTCTTGGTAGATTGCAGTCATTTCCAATAAAAGAATATAGGAGATCCTCAATTTACTGTTCCTCTCCACCACATCTCAGATTCAGAAACATTAGTATGAGCATCAAATCAGTGACTTACAAAAAATCAAAAAATGTGCTTAAGTTTGAGGAGCCTTGTACTATAAGAGATTCTAGAGGTCCTAAGAGAATTGATGGTTTCCTAGGTGAGTAATTTCCTACCAAAAAAGTATCTCAAGCATAGAGGAAAATAAATTATATTGCTTCTAATAATAAACTACCCCCACAATTTTAAAGTGCTGATCTCTTTAACAATATTCTTTATTTTTTGCCAACTACTTGCCAACTATTTGGAAATATAAACTACAAATGTCTATCTGTGGTCTTGGGTTCATTTTCTTAAAACAGAATTTGGCAACCATTTTTATATTTTCTGGTAATGTAGTTTTGAATTAGCATTTATAAGTTTAATAACATGAATACATTATATTGATAGTGCTATTAGAATACAGACATGAAAATGGTAGTCTCATTATAACCATTCATAAAGATAATGCATATCATTTTCTAATATTTGAGGGAGTATCGTTTGATATATGCTTTTGAATTCAAAGAGATGTATGTCTGGATAAGGATTATATCAGAACCTTTATTATATTTTGTTCTATTGTATGAATTTTATCGAATACATTATTTCATGAGCTATAATTCTTTCTATAATGCGTTAACATTTCAAATAAGGAACACATTGTGGTACTTTGTGAGACTCAGTCTATTTCTTTACTAGAAAAAAAAAGTTAAAAATGGAGGAATCTTTTGTTAAATCAGAAATGTCAAATGAGGAACAGGATCCTTAACTTGTTCTTGAAGAGGAAATTCTGCTTCTGGGAGGGTCTGGTTCAGGAATAAATAAGGACATTCCTGTTCTGGGAGGCAGGCTGTTCCCTGTCAGATACAAAAGATCCAGTGAGAATAAAGGAGATGATTAATGGGGGAAAAAATTTTGGCCTGTTAAGAGGCTAACTTAGTGTCTCAGACTCCTGCTGCTTAGAGCCTGAATTTACACTCCGAAGTGGATCAGACTTGACTAGTGTCTCTTTACAGGGTTTAGGCAGGTGGAGAAGCAGGAGAGTTAATCTGAAAAAACAGGAATGTAGGAATGCCTCAGGGCAGAAAAGGATCTGCCTTCTAGACACTCATAAAAAAGGGAAGATGGCTTTAAATTAATACAATCTTTGTAGTAAGTCTTTCTTCTTCTCTCTCTCTTTTTTTTTTTCCTCTCCAAGTCATGGCTCCTAATCGCCTATTTTTCCCCCCTTTGGCTATTTGAGGTTTCTTCATTGTTTTGCACAGCATGAAAACAAAAATAGAAACAAATTAGGCATTCATGTAGTATTCTTCCCTTGAAAATAAATGAGCATCACCTTAGAATATGCCTTCTAATGAATTCATCAATTTAGCTTACATTTCTATTAGAAATTACAACATGTCAACAATGAAAAATGTTGCTTATTTACAAAGCAAAGTGTTTACATTACAAATAGACTTGGAAAGGACAGCCTTGGAATTCAATAAAATGAGAGATTTCACCACATCTTGGCAGTATGGAAGCAAACTGCAACCAATTTTGCAGAAGCTTTATGTCCAAATAATAGTTATAGTAAAATGTCAGATCTCACCTTTAGGTCAACTTCAATGTAGTATTTATTAATAATACTAAAAACAACAATAACCTGAATAATAGCAAGCATTTTCTTTCTAGGATCTCAAAGTGCTTCTCCTCAATTATCTCATTTATTCTCATGGCACATTTTTGTAAGGAAAGAAAGCAGATATTTCAGGTAATCCTGGTCTACACTTTACCAAACAAGTGCCAGAGGATCCTGTGACATTCTGGCACTGAAATCTGCAGGCTTATAGCCAACTGGCTGCATGCCTGGTAGTCTAGCAGCAGCTGGGCTCTCTAATGGACATCTTAGGGCTGGGGGAAGGGTTGGCTTTACAGAAAGGCTGCAGTAGGTGATTAGCCAAGACAGTGTGCTTGAGGGATGCTTGGAATATATGCTAATATATGGGAGTACCCCCTTCCCAAAGCCCAATATGTGTTAATATAAGAAATCTCACTGTTAGTTGGAGTTTGGTAACAATACTTAAGTCTGAGTATTGCTCTAAAGGTTACACATTCACGTATGAATAACTATAAAGATGTTAGCATGAATTATCTCACCAAAACTTTCATTAATTGGCAGTTTACAATGGAAGAGAAACATATCAATTAGGTTTGGATAGGGAACATAAAGTTAATATTTTCATAAGAATTTAATGATTAAGCTGTCATTTACAACATTTTAATAGGTCTGATAGAGAAAGAACAAAAAGAACCAAGGACATTCAGGCACAGGCAGGACTCCAGAATTCCAAAGAGGAGGCAGAAAAGCCTAGGAAGGAGTACAGTAAGTAAAGAGAAGATTTATCAAAAGGAAAGGTGATGAAGACAAACTGTGATATCTTGCATAATCCTGCATATAATTAGAGCTAAAAATGACATGCCCATAACTCTAGGTTTTGTAGATTCTTCCAGACTTTATGCTTCAGTACTAAACTACTCTGTACTAAATAACTCTGTAATAGAGTCATTACAGAGATTTGCTCTTTTATGAGATAACTAAGTAGATAAGTAAATTCAGGAGTGTCCAAACAATTTTGGCTTACCCTGTGGACCCAAAAGTAAATTTTTGGAAGTTTGCCAGAACAGAATGACATTCATGGGAACACAGATTGTTAGCCACCACGAAAGAGGAATTAGTTATATAAACTAAGTATACTATCATTGAGATTATCCCAACGATTACAAGATTATTTTAGGTATCATTTAAAAAAAATAACAAAATGGCTAATATTAGTCTTATTTAAACTTCAGGGAGTCAATACCTGAAAGGTTAAATATACCTAAAACAGAGTCAGCCTTTCCACTTAGTACAAGAAGAAATTTTTAAGCAGGATATAGATGGGTCCCAGGCTGGGCAACTGTAATCTATTACCTGCGGACAGATAACTTCAAGATAAAAGCTGCATCCTGCTTATATAAGACAGAGACCATCTACTTCTCATTTTTGAGGTCAAGGAGACCTCTAGAACTACACATTAGCAGAAAGGTTCCTCAGTGCACCAGACCACAGTACATCCTGTCAACTTCCCAGAGACCCTTGTGCTACAATCCATCCTGAGGGCAGGGACCCAAATCAGGCCAAAGACAGACAAGCAAGAAAATCCACCAGAGGAAGTCTAGAAGGACTGCCCCCCAGACAAGTGATTTAAAGGACCTCCAAAGCACATGTTTCTCTCTTCCTCTTTCTTTCCTCTCTTGCTTTTTATCCCCACCCCCCACCCACCTGTGCTTTCTCCTAACTTATCTTCTCTCTCTTCTTTCTTTAAACAAACACTTAATGGTCTCACTACCCTCAGTCTCTTGGCTCCAAAGTGACAAAGTTCTATGGACCTATGTCAAGTGGTTAGAGTTCAGCATTCTAACCCGACAGCCACCATATTGCTATACCCATTTTACAAATGAAGACAGAACACCTATCCAGGAGAAGTAACTTGTTTCCTATCTCTAAGGAAAAAGCTAGTTTATTTCTTAGTCCAATAAATACAATCTGATTTCTTTTTATTTCTTCACTATTTTTACTAACAGAGCATTTCTTCTCATGCTGTCAAGACTTCCTCACACTTAATTTCCCTGAACTTCTTCCCTAATATCCCCCTTCTACATTACCTTTTTTAATGTCCAAAGGAACTGACATAAATTAAGACAGAAATCTCTTTAGGTGGGCTCTCCAGAGATAAACCATATTCCTACTTACAAGTGTTCAATAGAATGACTTATAAATGGGAATACAGTTTGATGTTCAATACAGCTTTTCTCCTAACCTATTTTTAATTAGTCATAGGCTTGCATAACATGAACCTTTGATGTTCAGTATAGCTTTTCTCCTAACCCCATAATATAATAAACTTTAGATTAGTCATAGGGTTTCATTCTGGCTCACCTCCCTGTCATGTCAGAGAGGAAACCATTTAGGGTTTCTAAGTTACCACACATGCTGAAATGGGGAAAATCATGGTGATATGATGACAAAAGCTTTATGTTAACAAAGAAGAGAAAGAGACTTAAATACTAGTTAGATCATTTAGGAGCTGTTGACCTCAAACAAATCATTTAAAATCTGTGAACTTCAGTATCTTTTTCTTATATAAAACTAATATCTGTTTTGTTTTCACTATGAGACTATTATAATAAATAGGTATAAAATGTATTAGAGAACATTGTTAAATACAAAGCTCTATCAGTGTGAACTTAATCATATACTAATTACTCTGCTAGGCATTTCATAGGCTATGAAAATATAGAAAGAATAGAGCACTGGTCTCTGTCCTCTAGGCTCTTACAAACAAGCATCCAAAAAGGAGATTTAGTGAGAAAAATTAGGTGATACAATGAGATTAAACTGAAAATGTTTAACAAAGTTATAAACTCTTGATCTCAGGGCAATGTTCAGCCAGGATCATATCCTCTGGTATAAAATATAAACTCTATCACAAAAGTGCATTAATAGTTATCACAAAATCACAAATCACTAGCCTTTGAAAATGACTTTCTCATAACATGCTACTTATATACATCTGCAGTTCCTGTGCAAAGAAATTTTTTCCTAGTTGCATAAAAACATAAAAGTGATCATTATCATTTTGATATTTGTCTGACAGTTTCTGGGACTCACTATGCTGGGGCATTATCTCAGACCATCAACAACTACATTTCCAGGTTTTTAGCATTTATCATTCCTGACATCTGTTGGGGCCATCTCCTCTACCTACTTTCAGCCCCTGTATGTTAAACTATCCCAGCATTCATTTATTAGAAACTAAACCAGAGTTAGTGAAATTCTGCAGTTATCACAAGATCAGTATCTATCTAAGCATCTGTGTTGAGTTTTTGCCACAGGGTCTTGCATTGATTATTAGCTGGGATAAATTCCAAAATATTGTATTCTCTAAAGAGAACCAGAACATGGCTTTGAACCCAGAGTAGATAAGACAACAGAGCTGTTACAAAATTATAATTCATCTCAAGAATGAATGCATTCGTTTTTGGAAAGAAGACCATTCCTAACTTGTTTTTAAAGTAAAGCTTCATGAACAGTTAAACATAATCTCATTTGCTTCTATAATTTAAATATGCTTGCTTTAGTTTGCTTGGCAAATTTTCCTTAAATTTTTTGTAACACATAATAAATTCAGCCATTCCATTTATATTGTGGGATTCTTAGAATCATAACACTTAAAGAATATCTAAGTCATTCACTTCTTATTTTTACAGAGAGTTATACTAGTGACTTGCCCAAGATGACTCTCCTACTTAACAAAAATGTATTTTCTAGTGAATATTATTTTTTATTGCAAAATGCTGCCTTCCTGGGGACAGTGATCATTTTAAAAAATTACTTCCAATATTATTACATTTTTTCCCTATATTCTTCACTAGTAAAGAAAATAAGGATTTTTCGTGTATATATTCAAGACATGGCTGAAAGAAATTGAAAATGTGGGATTGACAAAAATTTTACTTACAAATTTAATTAAAATTTGTATAAAACATACAAATGAGACCTATATTTAAAAATGCTAATAAAAACAACCTAATATACATTTCAATGATAACTGATGCTCTCTGAATAAGTACTATTATATGAACTTTTATATAATTTTATCTCAAAATAATTCTATGAGTTAAGCCTTATTTTTTCCATCCCTTTTTGAAGAAGAGAAAAGTGAGGTGTTACATAACTTTACCGTTAAAATGTATATAGGATTTTAATATTATGAATATTATAACATTTATTACAGTGTATTTGCATATTTACAAGATTTTATATCCATAGGACATGTGTGTCATATATATGGCAGTTATCTTGTATTCTTATTTCCATAACTCTTTGCATTCAAGCAGTTCCTGTTTTTCTATGTTTTAATATCCTTGAGAAAAATAACTGGTTATCTCAGAAGGTACCTAAGAACCAGGCACATAATTAGCTTGCAATAGATACTAAAACAATGGATAAAAATGCATTAAATAGCCAGCATTTGTTATAATTGTAGTAAATGATAAAAGCAGTAGTGAGGTGCCTTGTTAAGTATTCTCCTTTACAGAGATTTTTTTCTTTAAGAATTTTCAGAACCAGATCAAAAAATAATTTTCTTCTTTCCCTGTAACTCATATTCATTAGGGTTAGAAATACTGATTTCCATATTTTTCATTAAATAATATTATTCATAATATGTTTGTGTTTCTCTGATTACTAGGAAATTGAGATAAATCTTTTAGGTTTTATCTAAAGTGATTGTCATCCAACTACCTCAGAGGCCAGAGCAGAACAAAAAACACAGAATTAATGAAATTATGAAGAAATAGTTTCAATAAATCACTGTATTTTATTTATTTTTACAATTCGGTAGTCAGTTACATACTTGGCCTTCTTATCTACAGAAATGCACTGATAATCTGTCATCATACCTAGGAGAGATCATTTTTAATTTTTTTATTGAAATGATAAACTAGCAGGTAATAGTCTCTGCCTGGTGATATGAAGGCACATAGAGGAAAGCTTGACTGATGCAGAGCCTAAGAACTCAAAGCATGCCTGTCTCATAATAGATGGAACATGTGGTACTGAGGTTACTCAATAATCTTAAAAGTTATAGATTAGGTCACAGCAGTGAAGTGAGATGTGTTAATCATTCCTTCTCTCAAAATGAAGGGTGTCATCTCTTGTATTCCTGTTGTTAGAACTTTTACCTCCATAAAAACAAAAAATTGGTTTAATTTGTATTATTAGTACAACACAATGAAAGTAGACCTGATGACTTTCCAAAACTTGAATTCAAATGATTTTTTTGCTAGGGCTCAAAATTGATTTTGTAGATCTGTGACTCAGGCACATCTGACACTTTTTAATACTATATTCTATTAATAGAGTTGTCCACACTCAAGAGAAATTGAGAACTCATGAAAAAGTGAGTTTTCCTTTACCACAGTTAATTGAACAAAGATTCTCCCACATTCTTCTAGTTCCTCCCAGCTCTGAGTCTATGATTAGCAGGGATGTGACATGGCGGAATTGAATCCCAAGGGCATACACTAACTGCTACTTCTCATTCATCACTACCTTTTTCTTATTTTATTCAAAATAGATTGAAGACCTAAATATAAGACCAGATACTATAAAATTCTTAGAGAAAACTGTTTTGACATAAATCACAGCAGTATCTTCTCAGATCCCCCTGCTAGAATAATTAAAATAAAAATAAAAATAAACAAATGGGGCCTAATTAAACTTAAAAGCTCTGCACAGTAAAAGAAACCATAAGAAAAAACAAAAGGGAACCCACAGAATGAGAGAAAATATTTGCAAATGAAGCAGCCAACAAGGGATCAATCTCCAAAATATATAAACAACTCATGCAGCTTTATATAAAAAAAAAATCAAAAAAAGGGCCAAAAATCTGAATAGACCTTTCTCCAAAGAAGACATACAGCTGACAAAAGCACATGAAAGGATGCTCAACATCACTAACTATTAGAGAAATGCAAATCAAAACTAAAATCACCTCACAATGTAAAATCACCTCATACCAGTCAGAATGGTCATCATCAAAAAGTCTGCAAACAATAAATGCTGGAGAGGATCTGGAGAAAAGGGAACCCTCCTACACTGTTGGTAGAAATGTGAATTGGTGCAACCACTATGGAAAACAGTATAGAGGTTCCTCAAAAATCTAAAAATAGAACTGTCATATGATCCAGCAATACCATTCCTGAGCACATATCCAGAGAAAACTATAATTAAAAAAGATACATGTTCCATCCGTGTTGCTGCCAGTGGCATTATTTTGGTCTTTTATATGGCTGAGAAGTATTCCATTATGTATATATACCACATCTTCCTAATTCAATCATCTGTCAATGGACGTTTGGGTTGTTTCCATGTTTTGGCTATTGTGAATAGTGCTGCAATGAACATGAGGGTACAATGGAAAAAATAAAAATCATTATACATAAAAAAACATACTTGCATTTCAACATTCATTGCAGGACTATTTACAACAGCTGAGACATGGAAAAAACTTAAAGGTCCATTGGCAGAGGAATGGATAATGAAGATGTGGTACATATACACAATGGAACATTAATCAGCCATAAAAATGAAATAATGACATTGGCAGCAACATGGATAGATAGACCTATAGATTATCATACTAAGTGAAGTAAGATAAAGAAAGGTAAATACTATCACTTATATGGGGAATCTAAAAAAATTATACAAATAAATTTATTTACAAAACAGAAACAGACTTACAGACTTTGAAAACCAACTTACAGTTACCAAAGGGGACAGAAGAAGAGAGGGATGGATTGGAGGTTTGGGACTGGCATATTTACTTTTGCATATGGAATCAAGGGGGACCTGCTATATATATAGCACAGGGACCTCTACCCCAATATTCTGTGATAACCTCTATGAGAAAAGAATCTGAAAAAAAAAATGGATATGTGTATAACTGAAGCACTTTGTTGTACAGCAGAACTTATCACAACATTCTAAATCAATTATACTTCAATAAAACTTAAAAAAAATAAAAAGGAAATATCATCATCAATAATTTTCTATGGATATACAAACAATTTCTGCACCTCAAATTGTCATTAAAGATAGCCTTGGTTGATAAAATAAATAAACTTTTCCTCTTAAAAAAAAAAAAGAAATGGCTTAAGCTAACAGTATACCTCAAGATGGAAAAAGCAGTTAGCATGTATTGGAAATGGGTATATCTAGACAAGTTTCAAATGATAATGATACCTTAATTTAAATATGATGCTAGGGAGCTCTCACTGTGGCTCAGCAGTAATGAGCCCAACTAGTATCCATGAGGATGTGGGTTCAGTCCCTGGCATCCCTCAGTGGGTTAAGGATCCAGCATTGCCATGAGCTCTGGTGTAGGCCACAAAACTGGCTCAGATCTGATGTTGCTGTGGCTGTGGCCTAGGCAGGCAGCTATAGCTCCAAATCAACCCCTAGCCTGGGAACTTCCATATGCCACAGATGCGGCCCTAAAAAGACAATAAATAAACAAACAAACAAATAAATGTGATGCTAGAGTGTCATGCACAATTATGCTCCTATAATACCATTCCAAGCACAACAAAATAACTCCAATAGTGGGAGATAACTGTTAAAAAAAAAAAAAGAATGAATAGCTAGATGGGGCATCAATCCATCAATCCACTCTAGCACATATAAGTTTATGTAGGAAATGACTTTCTTCTGACTATTCCAAAATTGTTGCTAGTACTCAGTTTTTTTTTATTTCAGCTCTCTGCATTTATTCATCTATATAATCTCTCTGGGAAACCAACTGATCCACATTCACTCTGAATCCACACACTTAGAATTTATCAGATACCAATTCTTGAATAATCTATTAATAGCAATTATTTCTGTGGATATTAAAGCCTTAGTGAGCTAGTATTTTTTCACTGGGATATTCACTAAACTCTTAACAGTGTCATCCTACCTAATATGTTTCTATCTAATATTGTAGAAAATTCTGAAACCAGTAGGTAACTGTTTCACGCCTTCTATACTCTTTCTAGGATTATATTCTTCCTATGCTTTCTCTAAGACTGTTGTTTCAACAATTTATTATTTATTTTTGCTTGATTATTATAATGTTTCCAACTGAGCTAGGAAATTATTTTGAAAAGTTGTTGAGAGGCTTGCCTCTCAA
This sequence comes from Phacochoerus africanus, assembly GCF_016906955.1. Taxonomy (NCBI): domain Eukaryota; kingdom Metazoa; phylum Chordata; class Mammalia; order Artiodactyla; family Suidae; genus Phacochoerus; species Phacochoerus africanus. Next base: position 184,951,841 of record NC_062544.1, on the reverse strand, counting down.
GATTGGTTGATTCAAAAAAATTTGATGAGGATCAACAAATATGCCAGGTTTATAAAGTAGTTGTCAGTGAAAATGCATTAATGAATTCTCAGACTAATGGCGAAGACTGGCATATAAACAGATAGTTACAACATAAGTGATGCTTACTACTACAGAGGTATATATTTAGTGCTTCAGAGTATCCACCTCTGTATGAGTCAAAGAAGTCTCACAGTAGATAATGGCACTTAAGATTTGCTCAAAGGCAGTTTGCCATGTAAAGAGAGGGGAAGTGAATCTGAAAAGAAAAAGAGCATGGCAAAAGACACAATCTAAGAAAAAGACTTGTAAATGGGTAAGCGATGCATGAATGGCATAATGTTGACAGGAAAGAAGACAAGGGGTACAGAGGGCAATGAACTCGAGAAAGATAAAGATCACCAGGCTGGGAGGAAGCATATTTGCCAGCCTAAGGAATTCTGATTTACTTTTTTAACCTACTGGAGAGTGTAAATTACTTTTTTAAAAAGTAACTAAAGTGGGAGAAGGTTAACACAAGAAAACACCAGAGGCAGGAAGACAAAAAGATAGGCAGTTATTAAATAGACCAAAGAGTAAGCAGTTATAAAAGCCCCAGTAAGGGATAATAAGAGTTCAACTCTGGCAGAGATGCTGAAAGTGGAAAGAAGCACATCCAGAGAGACTCTCTTGAGTTACAGATATGTCGAGGACAGGATGAGGACAAGTGTCAGTTTTTTTGCATGTTTCCATAGCTGAAATATTTCAAGAGCCACCTGATATGTCCTAAATATGTTTATAAATCACTGTTATTTAGACAATATGAAATCTCCACTTTCCTTTTACTATCTTATACCCGTTCTTCTCATTTCTGCATTTTCTGCTGGGTACTCTACTCAACAAGCAGAAGCAATCTCCCACCTTTAGAGAAACTCCAGCTACTATATTATTCTCAGCAACTGTAAGAACCACTTTTCTTTCTCTCTAATGAGAATAAGATGAGGTCCCTTTATCATATAGTCTCCTGTCAAAATTTCAATGAGGATGAAAAATTTAACGTACCTCAGTTTAGGAATTCTTAAATTGCTGGGGGAATGTAGAAAGAATACAGACTTGCATGCAAACTCTCTCAAACAAAATATGAGTGCCAGATGTTTTTTAGGTAACTGGTTTTCAGTTGTACCCAAATGCCAGTAATAAATGTCAGTACAACTACATATTTAGTTAAATAATTAGTCTAATAAACAAATATTGTTTCTGTTGAGAGTAATTGTCATTGAAAACACACTGCAAAGTTGATGGTCAATGTGAGTTTAAGGAAAGTTTGGTGCATAGATCTGATATATGTACTAGACAAGAAAAATATTTGCCAGTGTAGAATCACTTTTCTTTTTCTAGTAGAATCAAAATGAGCTCATGTGGAAGCTAATTCATTCCATTAACACATTTTAACTGAGTGCTCCCCCTTCACATTCACTGGGCTAAAAATTTGAACAAGGTAGACATGGCCCTTGGCTCACCTAGAGATTACATCCCAGTAGGGATGACAAACACAAAATAAGCAAAGCACAAATAAAACTATTATAACTTGCAAAAAGGCTATGAATGGAAAGAAGATCCTTTTGATCACATTCCAGCACAGAGGACAGAGGGTGGAGGAGGAAGACGGCAAAGGCTCAGATGATTCTGTTCTCTGCCTACCTGGCAACTCATTTTTTTTTTCTAAGATATTGAGCTCATTCAGGGTAAAATTGATTTTATTTATTCATTCAACAAGTATTTATTAAATTCTTATTAATCACTAAGTTCTTAAAATTGGGAAACCTTGACACCAGTCACTCTTACTAAATAGGTCCTCCAATTGGGCTAATTTCTTTTCTTTGAAGCAGTCCTTAATATAAATCCAAGTATCATACAGTTTATTTTAAAAGATTCCTTTTTCTTGTGACAGTTGAAAAAGAAATGCAAATAAAGGGACAAATATTCACTTAAGTGCATATTCACCAATAAAAGTGGAATTTGAGAGCAGATAGAATAAGATACAGAATAACATATTTTTCCACCTTATTTAGAAAGAGGTAAAGGATTCACTGTTATGAGAGAACAGCAAGTAGCCACAGTTCAACAGATCCAGAATTAGAAAAGCTATTATTTAAATGTACTTCAAACCAGCTATAATAAAAAAATAAAAATCATTATATAAACTAAAAAAAAAGTACTTCAGTTTTATCAATATTAAAAATAAAATCAAACTTCAAATTATAACTAAGACAAACAAGAGAGTTTTTCAAATATACTAAAATAGTTTTAAGACACAGCTATAAGAATAACTTATAGTATTATGTGAAGATGCATGAGATTAATGGCAACAATCAAAGAGGAAAAATAGTCTATAGTAATAAAATATAATATTACAGAGGAGCCAATTTATAGTGCTACTTTTGAAATACACAAATTTGTTAACCTATTCAAACAATAGTCAACATCCACATATATATATGTATATAGTTTATTCAAATTTATCCTACTACCTAGTCTAACAATTACGTTTTCCTGAAATAAATCAATGTTCTATTTTCCTCTATTAAAATTAAGAGCAATAGAGTGTGAGAATTTTGGTTAAACACTTCATTTTCTGATTTATATAGCATATCACCTACTCTGAAGTCCTTCCAAGTATTTAAGTGGATCACTCAGTACAAACTACTAGCAAAATGAAAATTAGACAGCCAGTGCTTTAACTGATTGTAATAATGTATAAGTGCTCCATAAATATTTCAAAAGGAAAATTCATAATAAAACAATAAGAACTAATTATAGGAAAGATTTAAAACATATATTATTAGTATATATTCAAAATGAGCAAAAAGGAAAAGATTCAGACTGAGATCTTTGAGCCTACTTAATCAAGAAAGTATTTTTTATTCTTATTTTTTTCAAAACTGTTATTTTATTGATTCATTGAAATAAAAAAACAAAAGAATCCCCAGTACATTCAGTTTAGACTTAGGATTCACATTTATAGCACATTTTTTTTCTTTTACATTCTTTTAAAAAAAAATATTCATCTCCATTGTGGTTTTTCATAGGATATCAAATATAGTTCCATAGGCTTTACAGAGGACCTTGTTATTTATCCATTCTATATATAAGCTTACAACTGCTAACCTCAACCTCCCACTTCATCACTCCCTCAACCTCCTCTCCCTTGGCAACCATAAATATGTTCTCTATGTCCATGAATCTGTTTCTGTTTCACAGATAGATTCCTTTGTGTCATATCTGATATTCCAAATACATTAAGTGACATTGTATGGGCTTCCTCTTTTGGACTTACTTCACTTGGTATGATAATATCTAGCTGTATCCATGTTGCTGCAAATGGTCTTATTTAATTCTTTTTTACGGCGGCGAAGTATTGCACTGTATATATGTACCACATTTTCTTTATCCATTCATCTGTTGATAGACATTTAGGTTTTTGCCATGTCTTGGCTATGCAAATAGTACTGCTATGAACACAGGGGTACCTATATACTTTTGGATTATAAAACATTAATAAGGGAAATTAAAGATTCAAAGAAATAGAAAGATATTCCATCCTTTTGGATTGGAAAAATTAATATTGTTACAATGGCCATACCACCCACAGCAATCTAAAGATTTAATGTAATACCTATCAGATTACCTGTGACATTTTTCACAGAACTAGAACAAATAATCCTAAAATTTGTATGAAGTCATAAAAGACCCAGAATTACCAAAGCAATCCTGAGGAAAAAAACAAAGCAAGATGTATGACCATCTCAGACCTTAGACAATAATACAAAATTACAGTAATCAAAGCAGCATGGAATTGGCACAACAGACATATGGATCAATGGAAGACAATAGAGAACCCAGAAATAAACTTACACATCTATGGTCAGTAATCTTTGACAAAGGAGGTGAGAATACACAATGGGGATAAAAGTATCTTCAGCAAGGGGTGTTGGGAAAGTTGGACACCTACATGTAAAATCAATGAAGTTAGAACACACCCTCACACCATGCATAAAAATAAACTAAAAATGCTTAAAAACTTAAATGTAAGACCTGACACTATAAAACTCCTAAAAGAGATCATATGCAAAACATTTTCTGACATAAATCATATCAATGTTTTCTTAGGTCAGTATCCCAAGACAATACAAATAAAAACAAAAATAAACAAATAGGACCTAATCAAACTTACAGGCTTTTGAACAGCAATGGAAACCATAAACAAAACAACCTATGGAATAAGAGAAAATATTTGCAAATGACATGACTGACAAGGGCTTAATTTCTAAAATATACAAACAACTCATACAATCCAACAACAAAAAACAAACAACTCAACTAAAAAATGGGCAAAAGATCTAAATAGAATTTCTCCAAAGAAAAGACCCAGATGGCCCATAGGCACATGGAAAGATTCTCTACAACCCTAATTGTTAGAGAGGGGCAAATCAAAACTACAAAGAAGAATCACCTCACACTGGTCAGAATGACCATCATTTAAAAGCCTACAAATAACAAATGTTGGAGAGGATAGGGAACTCTCCTACACTGTTGGTGGGAATGTAAGCCACTATGGAAAACAGTATGGAGGTTCCTCACAAAACTAAAAATAGAATTACTATATGATCTAGCAATCTTACTTCTTGGCATATATCCAAGAAAATATTTTTTAATGGATTAATGGCAATGAAGAGGCAAAGCAGAAGAGGAAAATGAAAGAGGAGAAGGAGGAGAGAAGAGAAGGAGGGAAGAGAAGGAAGGTGGTGGAGGAGGAGGGGTAGTGAAGGACAAAAGAAAAGATAACATTGAAGCATTAAAATACTATCAGTACTCCATACCTTGATTTCATTAAACTGTTAAAAAAAATTAATGATAACTTGTTGACAATGGTAAGGCAGATTTTATTCAGGCCCATCACAATAGGTTATAGGGATCACTACAACAGTGGGGAAGAGGTATTGGACTCAGTTCTAAATACAGAACAAGCAAATAGGAATTTACAGTCATGCAGCAGGGTGGGGACCAGAGGGTATTTTATTAAAAGGAACATTCAAGATAAGGGGGATTCTGGCTAAACTGACTTAATAGGATTCCTGCTAAAGATAGACCAGCGTGTTCAGACTACACCTGGGCAATGGTGGAGAATGAGGAACCTATTTAGACATTAAGGATGGTGAGATATTAAGCAGGGGAGGGGTAGTGGTTAACCTGACTTGGCAGGGTTCTTGCTAAAATTTTAGATTTTTACAAAGAATTGCAGATAGGCCTAGGAGAAAGTTCAGGAGTCTGACTGAAGTTTTGTCAAGCAAAGAATCTTCATCGAAACAATGAGAACTATAACAATTTTTTATTTGTGAACTACAATATTTTTGACATAGAAAAGATACTGTATGTTGTAACTAAGAATAAAAGGAGATTGTAGAGTAACTCTAGCTATTAAGAAAAAGATTACAAATCATTTGGGGATGAACAGTTATTCTGTTATGATCTGAGTCTTAAAATCCCTTAATGTAACAAGTGAAGAACTAAAGGAAGTCAAAAATGGACAGAAGCATGGCTACCTGAAATTTACTAAAGAAAAGAGAAATCGTCCTTACATAGCCCCAAGTTAACACCATTTTTCCATCACAGAGTGCCTCCTGGGATGGTATGTTCATAATTGCCACACTATAAAGGAGATGGCACTAATAGTCTCAAGAGATAGTGTACTGATTCTTGTTGTCAGAAAGACCTAGGTATAAATTCTAAACTCTAATATTTCAAAACTTCTAACTTTGGCCAAATTGTTTAAAACCTGGTTATTAATGTGTAAACAGGGCTAATACATACTTTATAGGGTTTTATGAAGATTAAAATATGACAATGTAGGTAAAGTCAGTACATTATCAGAAATCAGTTAAATAAGTATTAGCTAATATTCTAAAAAGTTGTTAAAATGGCACTAGCCCCATATAGTAAATACTCAAAAATAGTATTTTGCTCTTAGAGTACGTTAATTATTTATACTAAAAAGGAGAAAGACAACACATCATTACAAGGGTACATTGTTTTAAAGAAAAAAGCTTGATAAGAAGGCCAAGGGAGAAACCTATGACAACAAGAGCAGAACCTATCCAGATATTAATCACAGGCTTCAATCTGGGCCAGGTACATGCTAAAGGATAATGAGTGTCAGGTCAGCAGCGTCCACACGAAATGTTAAATTCCTATCCTTAGGCAATCCCTGTCTAAAATATTATGGAATAGCTGAATGTGGGTGATAGGCAGTTATTAAGGAAATATTCTAGAATTTGGTTGAGTCTAGAGTTTCAGGAATGAGGTTAAGGCACAACAGAGACACAAAGAACGCAATAATGTACATAAAAATGTGATCTCAAAAAATTGTGTAGCATTTATTGTTGTGTTCCAGGGCATATTAATCATGCCTTTGCAAAAAATAAACAAAAGCTAATGTGCCATTTCTACAAAAATGCCTCAATCTCAGAACACTTCAATTTTTATAACTGTAAAGCTATTGCTACCTGGAGAAGGGTTACCAAAACTCACAAAATGGCATCAAGCTGTACTGGAATCTCAGGTTTCCTCCAAAGCAGCCTGCAGCATCTGTTAGATGAATGTCAAGTGCTCTCCTGATAGTCAGTATCTTAAATGACTTATTAAAAAATAACTCTGGGAGCTCCCGTCATGGCGCAGGGGAAACGAATCCGACTAGGAACAATGAGGTTGAGGGTTCCATCCCTGACCACACTTAGTGGGTTGAGGATCCAGCATTGCCGTGAGCTGTGGTATAAGTCGCAGATGTGGCTTGGATCTGGCATTGCTGTGGCTGTGGTCAGCAGCTACAGCTCCGATTCGACCTCTAGCCGGGGAACTCCATATGCCACGGGTGCAGCCCTCAAAGGACAAAAGACAAAAAAAAAAAGTAACTCTGGTTCCTAGTACAATCTCTTCAAGAAGATTCTGGGTTAGTTAGGCTATCTGGCTTGGGTAAAATAAATTTATAACTCAGTATTTACTGCCCAAACATGAGGTTGTAGTTCAGATTCTGCTATGCGATATATGGGCTCACTAGAGAAATGTCCTTTGAACAAATAAGTGAGATGTCTAAGCCTCAACATAAGTTGTCCACTCAACTGATTAATAGGTAGTTATTCAACTTATAGCAGTTACTCAACTACTAATAGTTGAGTTGTACTAGTTAGTCAACTCATAGCAGATAATAAAGATCTCATACCTCCAGGAAAATTTTTCATATAGAGTACAGTAGTTCCCCTTCATCCGAAGTTCCACTTTCTTCAGTTTCATTTACCTGTGTTCAACTAGCTGTCCAAAAACAGTAAATTTAAAGTTTCAGAAATAAACAATTAATAAGTTTTAAATTGCCACATTGTTTAGAGTAGTTGATGAAATCTTGCACTGTTTGGCTTTGTCCCACCTGGAGATGAATCTTCCATTTGTCCATTGTATCCATCCTGTATATGCTACTTGTCAGTTAGCATAGGGTGAAACAATATATATTAAGTTTCAGGCATTCATTGGGGGGTCTCACAGTGTATCACCCAGGGGTAAGGGAAGACTACTTTGTTATCTGAGGAAATTACAGTGGGAAGCAACAGGGTTGTGGACTAAATGCCAAGGATTAGCATGAAGAAAATAAAGGCATCAGAGAATTGTATCATCAGAATAGAAAGGCAAAAAAACTCCAACTTGGAGTGCAAATGGAAAGACAGACAAAAGTTATAAATTTGTATTGTGAATTTACTGGAAATTTAAATTCATAATTAAAGTTGTAAATGCTGTATACTTCCCATGACAGTAAAGGAAGAAATGAGATATGTTGGTAATGATTTGTTGGAGGGCTTTTTATCCTAAGGATGCCAATGATTTACATATTCTGATTCTGTGCTTTATTGCTCTATCTGGGGCACATGGAAGTTCTCAGGCTAGGGGTCAAATCGGAGCTGCAGCTGACAGCCTACACCACAGCCATAGCAACACAGAATCTGAGCTGCATCTGCAACCTACACCACAGCTCATGGCAATGCCAGATCCTTAACCCACTGAGCAAGGCCAGGGGTAAAACCCATGTCCTCATGGATACTAGCCGGGTTCATTACTGCTGTACCACAACAGGAACTCCATGCTTTATTCCATAATACAAATGATGGTCATGATATCCTTTGCCGATCACAAATTTTAAATTTGATTAATTCAGATCTAAATCCTGTCCTTTAAATTTAGTTATGACTTTGTTACCTCTTTTAGAGAGGCTTTCTCCATGAGAAGATTATTAAAAAATATTCCTTTTTCCTTTTCTTTTGTGGCTGCACCTGTGGCATATGGAAGTTCCTGGGCAAAGAATCAAATCCAAGCAACAGTTGTGACCTATACCACAGCTGCAACAATGTCAGATCCTTAACCTGCTGCACCACAGCAGGAACTCCTTAAAAATATTTTTTACATTTTATCGTTGTTTTAAATACTTGCGTCTTTATGCCATCTGGCACTTCATTTGGGATAAGATTTGAGATAGGCAGCACAAAATTTTCTTCCCCAAAGCAATGTTCCCCAATACTTTTACTGAATATTCTCTTTTCCTTATCAATTCAAAGTCATCATATACTATATTAACAAATAGACAAATAGACATAGATAAGATTTTGGATTCTTTCACTCATTTACTCATCTATGTTTTGGCATCTGAGCAGTCACAGTCATTTTTAAGAACTTTTGATATTTGGTTAAAAGTGCCACTCCTTATCTCCACCCCAATAAATTTAATATAATAAAATAATAATAATAAAGTTTGATATACAAATCTTCTAAACAAATCTTCTAATCAAACCTTAAAACTAGCATGTAACCCACACCCACACCAATCCTTTTGGAATTTGATTGCAATTGCTTTGTCTCATAGATTAAATTGAGGAAGTTAAATTTGTTAGATAAATTGGGGAATGAGGCCCGTCACAGGTTAGGTTCACTGGAAAGGAGGCTTGAAGACCAAGAGAGCCTGCACAATATTCCAAAAAAAGAACAAAGTAAATAATAATGGTCAGAAGGGAGTTGAGATGCTGCAGGTCCAGTAATAGCCTCAGTTGATCTCAATGGGAGCTTTGGAGTTAGATGGGCCAGTCAGAAATTTCGAGTTAGGTAGAAATAGCCCAATTCTCTCAATCATCAGTCTTTAAGAATGAGAGATCAGGGAAGGGCTGTGGCCCTAGGCAAGGATTTCTGTTCAGCTGAGACAATTTCTAAAGGGAGCCTAGTACTGCCTATCCATAGCACTCCTAACAGTTATGGGAACAACTCTTTAACTGAAGAATCTGGGTGTTGCATCACACTATCCACACAATGACTTCATCTCCATTTATTCTGGTCTTTAATTATGAGTAGTAGTAAATAAATTATACTTTTCTTCATATAGTTCATTATTATGATATATATTACTATTGGAAAGTCTCATTTTTTAAAAACTATAATGATTTCTTTCATTAGAATAAGAAAGCTGTTGGTTTTTGCATACTAATCCACTATCTTCTGGTTTCATTCATTTTTCTCTTTCTAGTTTTTTATTATTATTATTGAGTGCTCACAATATTTTTAGTCTCACATATTTTAGTCTCTTCTATAATGAATATGTTGATAGTTCACATATTTTTGGTCTCTTCTATAATGAATATGTTAATAGTCTTCACCTAAACTTTGTTCAAGCCTCACACTATGGGTGTTAATTAGCTGCATTTTTAAAATATTTTCATTCTAAATATTTTGCAATTTGTTTTGTTTTTTTCTTTAATCCGACAGTATTATAGAAGGTTAATTTTTTCTAAATTGGTTTAATATTTTTGCATTTATTCTGTTTTTCAGTTATATTTGATTGACGACTATGACTTTATTTATTTATTTATTTATTTATTTATTTATTTATTTATTTATTTATTTATGTCTTTTGTCTTTTTAGGGCTGCACTCACAGCACATGGAGGTTCCCAGGCTAGGGGTCTAATTGGAACTGTTTCTGCCAGCCTATGCCAGAACTGCAGCAACGCCAGATCTGAGCCATGTCTGAGACCTACGCGCAGCTCACGGCAATGCCGGCTCCTTAACCCACTAAGCAAGGCCAGGGATTGAACCCAAAACCTCATGGTTTCTAGTCGGATTCATTTCCGCTGTGCCACGACAGGAACTCCTATTTATTTATTTATTTATTTATTTATTTGCTTTGTAGGGCCACACCCATGGCATATGTTCCCAGGCTAGGGGTCAAATCAGAGCTACAGCTGCCGGCCTACACCACAGCTCAGGGCAACGCCGGATCCTTAACCTACTGAGCGAGGCCAGGGATCTAACATGCAACGTCATGGTTCCTAGTCGGATTTGTTTCCTTGTGCTATGACAGGAACTCCCATTTGATTGAAGACTATGTCCTACATGAATTCTAATTTAGGGAGCATTTTAGGTTAACTTACAACAATTACCACAAAAACAAACAAATGATTTGGGAAAAATACTTTTGGTTCAATTTTCTAGATGACAAATTTGTTCATTTGGTGTTTTTATTTCCTTATCTAGCCCTTACATTAGTTGTTTGTTTTATTTTAGCAATTTTACTTTAATTCACATCAACTTTGTAATGTTCTTCACATCTTATTATATCAGCCTTATTTACAAATGTAACTCTAACTAGTGAATATAGAAAAATTTCTACTTCATCTCCTCCATTAACACATTTTAAATCTGACCTGGTTACTCTATTCATTTGCTGTTGAATTACTGAGACTCTCATTGAGAAAATAATAGGGGAAAAAAACTGTAAATGCAAAAAAACAAAACATGAAAGTAAAAATAAAGTTACATTTATGGAATGAAGACAGAAATGGCTATGTTTTTTAAAACACCTTTCCTGAGCAAGCCATGTTTTTAAAAAAACACCTCTCCTGAGCAAAAAAGTGCTGTAGCACTCCAAGGTCAATACGCTTTCTTTCCTATAATTATTACTACCATAGATTAAGTATATGAATATTCTATTTGTAATACTGGCTGTTTTAGATATTATAACAATTGTATGGTTCTTTATGTTTGGGATGGGGAGATTTAGCTTTGTTGACAGGAATACTTCATTTTTTCAAAAAATATTAAGTCCTTTAAACCCACAAGGCTATGTTGTTTGCTTGAATCTGGCATTAGAGAGCATAAGGATCCAGACATTGTGAAACCAATACCACAGTTTTCCATTAAAAAAAAAAAAAAAGAGCCAAAGGATTCCATGCATTTGCTATATACTCAGTACTGATGGTTTCATGTAAACAACTTCATTTTCTACCCTGCCAAGACTGAGTGGATGAAATATATGCTGTGGGATAATTTGCTAGATGTTAATGTGGAAGAAATGAATCTGATCCAAAAAGAAAGGATCCAAAGCCAAATGTTGAAAGAGTGGTGATATTTTCTAAATCTCTATTAGGAGAGAGGAAAAATAGATATTTAGATCCTAAGGAAAATAAACCTTGTTAAAAAAAAAAGTCCAAAGCAGGAAAAAAAGACCATGGCCACTAAAGCAGAAACTATCCATATATTTATGACAAGACTCCAATAGGAAATCACAATTCTGAGTTAATGGTGATCAACTTCAGCACACATGCCTAGATTGAAAGCCTCGACTAAACAAACGTTTCCATTTATGCCTAGAAGAAAGGCGCTATTTAAGAATATAATATAGGAGTTCCTGTCATGGCGCAATGGAAATGAATCTGACCAGGAACCATGACGTTGTGGGTTTGATCCCTGGCCTTGCTCAGTGGCTTAAGGGTCCGGCGTTGCCATGAGCTGTGGCGTAGGGCAGGAGCAACAGCTTGGATTAGACCCCTAACCTGGGAACCTAGGTATGCCGTGGATGCAGCCCTAAAACGAACAAAAAAAAAAAAAAGAGAGAATATAATATAAGCTTTACTGGTATAATGGTTACTAGGGTAATACTAGACAAGTCTTCATCAGCAATAGAAAGGGTATAATCTTCTATTTTACCTCTAAAATGCTGAATAATTGTCTTAGTAACTTATGTAACATATGTTTTAAAATATAGCTATTTTTAAGTAATCAAAAATAATTAAAAGAAAAAGTCCTGAGCTAGGGACTGAATCAGAGCTGTAGCTGCTGGCCTACATCACAGTCACAGCAATGCAGGGTCCCAGCTGCAATAATTAAAATAATTAGATTGTGTTCAAGAAGCTGAAGAAATAAGGGAATAAGATCAGATCCTTGAACTCTGATATAAACACAGTGTTACACACCTTTTATAACCACTATATTCTGTTTTACATATAAGTACTTTTCTTACATTCTCTACTAGACTATAAACTCATCTAGTCAGAGACTATACTGTCATTGTTGAACTATTATTAGTTTCTACCTTTTGTGGTATCTTGTATATGATAGATGCCTTTCTTTTTTTTTTTTTTTTTTTTTGCTTTTTAGGGCCACATCCGTGGAATATGGAGGTTCCTGAGCTAGGGACTGAATCAGAGCTGTAGCTGCTGGCCTACATCACAGTCACAGCAATGCAGGGTCCCAGATGCATCTGCAAGGTACCCACAGTTCACAGCAATGCTAGATCCTTAACCCACTGAACAATGCTAGGGATCAACCTGCTCATGGATGCTAGTCAGATTCACTAACCACTAAGCCATGACAGGAACTCCAGTAGATGTTTTTAAAATATTTATGAATGGATAAATAAATGTATGTGAAAATGAATGAATGTACACTATTTTTAATATAACAGTTCTGTATAATATACATAGGATATTGACTATATTTTATCTAATATAAAGATGTCTAAAAGCTTCAAATGTTTGCTATTCAAAGGAAAAATATTTACGATTAATTTTAGGTAAATCAGTATAAATAAATGTTCATTTGTTATCAAACTTATGTAAGAAGTTGTTTAAAATATTATATAAGGGAGTTCCCATGATGGCTCAGTGGTTAATGAATCTGACTGGGAACCGTGAGGTTGTGGGTTCAATCCCTGGCCTTGCTTGGTGGGTTAAGGATCTGGCATTGCTGTGAGCTGTGGTGTAGGTCGCAGACACAGCTCAGATCCTGCGTTGCTGTGGTTTTGGCGTAGGCTGGCAGCTACAGCTCTGATTAGACCCCTAGCCTGGGAACCTCCATATACCACGGGAATGGCCCTAGAAAAGGCAAAAAGACAAAAAAATAAAATAAAATAAAATAAAATAAAATAAAATAAAATAAAATAAAATAAAGTAAAGTAAAATAAAATAAAATAAAGTAAAATAAAATAAAATAAAATATTATATAAGATTACTTAATCCAAGACATAAGCAGTATCCACAAGGCGCTGAGGTACTTGTACAAGCACAAGTACTTGAAAATCTAAATCAATGAATCGGTTATTACATTCTACATATTTTTATGTGTTTCATTCTATATATTGTAACTCAGCTATGGTGAAATAATTCAGCTAAAGGGCCTACTACTTGAGGAATCAAACAGGCCATCCTAACTGTAAAAGTAGGGGTCCCAGATTATTGCTCAGGAAAGTGGAGCAGTATGGTGAAATGAGGACTCATTATTTTAGAACATCTGGTCTCAATCAGCATTAACTTTCAGGAAGCAGTGAGGAATGACAATGAGTAGAGTTAGGCAGAATATTCAAGTTTCAACCAAATGAATCAGGAAAGAAGGGAAAAGTTAACTCATTAATTATTTTAATCACTGGTTAGGCATATTATGAATATCTATTATATGTCAAGTACTGTGCTTTGTACTGAATGTTCAAACATGGTCCCTGCCTTCATGGAGTTTACAATCTAGTTATTCAAAGAAATAGACAAGGTAAAAGGACTATTTAATGGCATAATTGCTAGGCAATGGTGATACTGAAAGAAAGCTTTGAACTGGCCCCAGCAATAGCCAATTTATTATTACTATGACTATATTATAGTCCACATAAAATGTAGGTTTGGGAATTTAAACTGCAAAATTTATAGAAATTTATGCAGGTTCTTAAAATGAAGAGCATTATCATTTTACATGAAGGGATGTAATTCTTTGATTCAAAGTAATTTGTATAAATTTGTTAAATAAAATTCTCTCTTTTCAATGTATACCAAATTTGCCAGATTATAAGAAAATGGTACTTATAATTAATACAACAAATATTAGATGGTTTTTTATAACAATTAGGATTTGTCTTTTTTAATGCTGACATGACAAGCTGCCTCTCAGTAATAATACCCAAGAAAGAGTATTTGAAGACATCATTAATACACTATTATTAATAATACCTAGGAATATTGTGTTATATAATACAACTATATTACATAAGATCATTTTTAGTGGTTATTAAAAAAGTGTGCACAAATTAAAACATTTTAAAATTTAAATTGCATAGCTTTTTATTTAAATATATCCTTCTAGGTACACAGAAGTACAGGTCTCAGGAGAAAGTTTTCACCCCATCCCAGTCCCTTTAAACATATTCAGCATGCACATGAACTGCTGCATGAATGCCCATCCCCCAACCACCAAGCTTTTTCAGGTGTCAACATTGCTACCTTGGAAATGTCTCAGATATTTTTCCTGTTTACCCTCTTGTTACTACTCATTACTCAGTTCTGTTGGTTCCATTGCCCATATTTAGCTCTCTTCATTGCCTCCTAGACTTTGTCTAGGTAATATTTACTATTGTCTGTACACTCAAGGAAAAGATTTCAGGATATACCATTCATTTCCATGAAACTTCATTTAAAAGTGTTCCTGCCCTTCTCATTCTGAAGGCCTGTTCCTAACGATTCTCCACAGAAGAGAGGGAATTAAGCAGAACCCTTTACTTCTTTAAATATTATAAAAAATTTTCTCATATAGTATATGAAAATGCATAAAATTATAGTAAAGTTTTTGTGATACATTAGTCCTAGATTTCCTATAGCCATCACTTGTCCCATAGATATCACTTACGGATCACAAACCTATAGTAGTCTGATCTAGCAACAGGTTACAAATAGCAAAATTTTAAAAATCTCTTTTAAGGAGTTCCTATTGTGGCTCAGCAGTAACAAACCTGACTAGTATCCATGAGCCTGTGGGTTTGATCCCTGGCCTCACTCAGTGGGTTAAGGATCTGGCATTGCCATGAGCTGTGCTGTAGGTAGGTCACAGACATGGCTCAGATACTGCACTGCTGTGACTGCAGCATAGGCCAGTAGCAGCAGCTCCTATTTGACCCATAGCTTGGGAACTTCCATATACCACATAGAGTGGCCCTAAAAAGCAAAAAAAAAAAATCTTTTAGAACATAATAAAATCACTATCCAAAGAGATATTATCAAAATCTTAACATTTTTTACTCTTTAAATAAAAAAAAAATCAAGATAACATTTTATTTATTTATTCATTTATTTGCTTTTTAGGGCTGCACCTATGGCATATGGAAATTCCCAGGCTAGTGGTCCAATCAGAGCTACAGCTGCTGGCCTGCACACAGCCACAGAAACACAGGATCTAAGCCATATACATCACAGCTCACGGCAACACCAAATCCTTAACCCACTGAGCAATGCCAGGGATCAAACCTGTATCCTCATGAATCCTAGTCAGATTCGTTAATCACTGATCCACTAAGGGAACTCCCAAAGATAACATTTTAAAAAGAATCTAAAGTTTAAAACAAAAAAGCAAGACTTTAAACCAGCATTAGCTGACTCTATGGAAAATAGGTGGTTCCACTGAATTAAGAAAAGGAATGTACTTCAAAAACACTATTAGCTTTATCTATAATTTATTGGAATGAAATGAATTAGTTTTACAAAAGTGTACTTTTCAGACTACTGAAATATACCCATTTAAGAGACAAAATTGTATTTCTTTAATAATCTTTGATAAAACCTTCCTACAAACATTATAAACATCACTGTTTTTTAGAAATAATTAGCATTATGATGAGCCTCAATTATTATGCTAAGACAATACAAAGATTCCTCATTTAGCATTAAGGGAGGCATATGAGAATGGTTTCCTTGGGCTCAATATCCTCAAATCACTAAGCTTTTTACTCTTGTGTTGTTTTTTTATGGTTATCTCTTCCCTTCCTTACTATGAGCCTGTCATCTCTTATTGAGTTCCTATCATTTCACTTTGATTTCAAGCTATTATATTAATGTGACATAGATTTTAAGTGGTCTGGGGGCAATCTCCCATACTTTTCTGGGATTTTAGACAAGTGAGTCAGCCAGAAAAGGAGCTTCCTAAAAAATGAATTGTCACTGTAATTAATTAATGTTATCAAGCCCCATCTGGTTGATTGTATAGGAGATAAAAAAAATAAAAGAATGAACTATTTTATTTCTAGTATTGGTTATATTTAAAAAGCAATTTTGTAAATATAATCAAAATTATATATTCTCTAAATATGCGATTTAGTCTAACATTAAAATTGAAATATTGGAACCATGGTTGTACATGTTAACATTATTTCAACTCAGATGCAGTTCTACTTTGTTTTTGTTATTCTGAAAAAAAAAAAAAAAGCCATAAGCCAGTCTTATATTCCTTCACTCTGCTGATTAATTTGGGTTTCTCCTATTTCCTATCAGTAAATCTCTTTGGCCTGATTCGATGCAGCATTATCCTTCATTAGGGAGTCGGATTTCATGCTATCAGAGAACACTGTGGCAGAAAGGACCTTAGAGATCATTTGCCCAACCCTTTTATTTTAGAGATTAAAAAAGGATTTAAGAAGATGCTGCCTTTTGAAAAATCTCTTTTGTTCTGATTAAAATTTATCTTTTTTTGGTACACTTAAATAAGTTTCTTATATTTTTTTTTACATAAAAAAATCTCACTATTATATAAGGCCAGCTAACTTGTGTCATACTTAAATCAAGCATTACCATGTTCAGAAAAGAAAGAAAATAACTTTTTTTGTGTTAAAATTTCACACATAGTAGTCCATAAATTACATACACATGTTATAGCTTTAGTCTAAAGAAGTAGGTAACTATGACCAAATAACTCCTATCACATCTCATCTCTTTTTTGTTCCATTTTCTATTTTATGTTAACAGTGTAGGAAGAGATGTAACTGGGAAAAGTCATTTTAGTAGTATTTCTGAGAATAAAAGGACATTTTAGTATATATTTCTGATCATAAAGGTAATGTAAACTATAGGAAATAAAGAATATAACATAAGTAACAGTGACCTATTATGTCATTATCCAAAGGTTGAATATCTTGAAGCATTTCTATTTCGTCTTTTTGCTATGTTTTTTTTCCACATGCAAATATACACATATTTGAATTTTTAAATCTGGATACCTTCTTAAAAGATCATTTACTAGATTTTTTAGTTTTAATATAACACACCAAGGATAGGACTGCTAAGTCAGTATCAATAATTTCTCATTCTGTGTCTACCATTAAATCTTAGCTCAATTCAGGAAGAAAGGGAGTATTACTTAGAAGAAGTAAAAGAAAAGTTCATCCCATTTAATCCTGAAAAATTATAGACAAAAGAAATGCTTTGCTGAAAAGAACAGGAACAGTAGGAAATTTTCCCCTGACTACCTATTCAACTACTGGCAGGAGGTGATTTTGAAGGGGATGTTGTAAATAACTTTGAACAAAATGTGGTCAAGTGGGGAGAAACTTTGAAATCTAGCTTTCTAAATTTTTTACTTTATTTTTTGTATGGATTGGAAGTGAACTGAGAGCCAGAGAATCCCCAGTCTCTATGGCATTTGTCATGGTGTGGTGAGGAGACATGTGTCAGACTATGGGTTGAAAACAGGGGCCGACAGCTGGAGGATGCTGAGGAAAAGGAAAGTCAGCAACAGGAAGATAGCTGAGAGGTCTTCAGCACCCAAACCAAAAGAACAGAATGCAAATTACCCTGCAGGATGTATCCTGAGCAAGAAGAAAATAGTCATCACCCTTTATACACCCAAAGACCAACACAAAGTTCTTTTATCCTCAAATTTACAAAAACCTCACATCTTTTGTTCATATGAGATAATGGTGATTTTAGGGGAGAGGATATAATTTGAGAAAATTATATCCCAAAATAAATAAACCATAAATGATACTTGAAAAAAAGTGGATTGTTCTGGACAGAATCATTTGGGTAGTCACTCCCCTTCCCCTCAGACACACACACACATACACACACACACACACACACACACACACACACTGTTCAAAGGTTGAGGTTCAGGAGAAACATTCACAAATTATAGCAAAAACAAAGCAGTTACTTTTACTCTGTTTATCTACACTATAGGATGAGTTAAAATTCACAGATCCTTCATATGCATTTACTTTCCTTAAATTTCTGTGGATAATATGTGCTTCAGGTTGCCATACCTTAAATTTGTTCGAGAATTTGCACTATTAGTGACAGGGTCAGGGATTTAATTTCAATGTCAACCAGTTTAACATTTGCCTATCTAGACTTGATTTGTTCCTAAAAGCCACAGGGCAAAAGCATGACACTGTACAAGATGTAGTAGAAAAACAATATGATAATAGCAAGTTGGGTCTTTACATGGATCTTTTACATGAAAGTTAGTGAAGCCACAAAGTTATTGTTATTGCTTAAATTTTATTTTTTATTCATAGTTAAAACCTAAATCCTTATTTACAGAATAGCTATAATATAGAAGACATGCCCAAAGCAGAGGGCCCGCATGACTGAAAGTGTACTATGTTTTTCTTTGTTCCATCTCCTCTTTATTAAAATAAATTCTCCTGCATTATGTATTCAAGATTCCTGATTTTGAATAGAGTCTATCTTATACTGATTTTCCTAACAGCAATTAGTTGCTGCAGGTTGATACTCCAGGATACACCCCTCTTTAAAGAGAGATTCAGAGAAGTTACAGTCATTAAAGAAAAACAAACCTAATGGAGACTTTACACTCTGAAGTCTTGAAAGAACACTAGATGGGAAATTTTTAAAGAAAAATATAAAGAATTAACTTAAATGTTTTATGCAAAGAACGAATATTTTATTTTTTCTTACTTGAGTTATTCTGTGGCAAGTAGATCTATTGTATTAGACACACACACACACACACACACACACATATATATTTAATTCTGGTAGACATGTAGTTTTCTATAACTCTAGATCCAAATTTAGAAAATGGAGGGACATGGGATAAAGTAGTGCCATTCTTTGGCAAAGAAAGAGAAGACAATTTAATAACATGGCACCTAGAAATTATGTAATTGGATTTCATTTGGGGCATCTACAAACTTGAATGCTAATGACAATAAGCTAAAATATTCTTATAAAACATTACCATTTACAAAATGCATTCACAATTTCTACAGGAAAAGGCAACATAAATATTCTGAATCTTACCTATTAATAATAAGTAGAATTTATTTCATGTTTCATTTATCCTATTCTAGTCTCCTATGTAGAAACAGAAGGGTTAGCATGATTGATTAACTTGCAGATAGTTACCTGTAGCTTGTAAATGTAAGTCAGAAATCAAACTCAAGGATAAGTGAATAACTACTACCGCATCAGAAAGATTTTAAAAATTTTTATTGATTTATTTAAAAATAAAAATAAACTCATTACATGTTAATATGAAAATATTTATAAGTACAAAACAAAATCATGCTTTCCATAACAAAAAAAAATGAGAAGCATGACATTATTTTACACTTTTGCAAATCTTTTTTATTGGCTTAACAGCTGAACACGTTTTTGGCATTCAGTCAAGTAGCCTCTGGAAAACACCACTGGATACTCAAGCGAGAACAATAGTAAAAAGGAAGTAATAATTTAAATTAAAAAGAAATTAGTGAGATCTGTGGTATCCCTTGAACAATCTCAGGCACAGCTAGATTTTGATTAGAAGATCTGTATAGATCTGAATTAAAAGATCTCTATAGTTATTTTCAAATTCTATAATCCTAAATTTTAATTGGTGAGTTACATATCTGAAATCAGGCTTTTCCTTTGTGGTTATGATCAAATTCTTTTTTTAAAAAAGGAATCCTGAATCGGCATTGAAGAAGAGAGACTGAAAAGAAGACAAGGAGAATTCAGAAAACTACAGTAATAAATACTCAATAGTGATAACAAGAGTGCTGAGTAGAAGAGATCCAAAGCCAATCTAAATAGAATCAGGCCCATAGTTGAAGCTGAACTGAATACAGATGGCATAAATGCATGATTGGATATTGATTAGCTCAAAGTCACCAACAAGAAGCTGACACATGATTAAATATTTACCAATGTAAGTCCAGTCCTATTACATCCAGCTAAATGAAGACCACAGATATTTGCCATTGCCTTGCTGTTAGAAGAGCCAGTTTTCTTTGAAAATATCCTAAAATAAATGGAAATCAAGGTAAAGAAATGACTCTAAAAATGATACAGCTGCCAAACATCATTCATCCAGGATGAGATAATATGTTTTAGTACAAAAGTCCTTGAAGAGGGGACTGATATTCCATATCCTCTAATAACTACCTGAAAGATAGAGTTAAGTAGCTTAATCTCTCTGTGCCTCAGTAATTCTAAATGAAGGAGATGAATAGAATGATAGCTAAGTTTTTCTAAAGTCCAATATATAATGTAACAAACAATAGAGAGAATAGAAGATATTATTAAATATCTGATTAGCATTTTGAAAGTTAAGTAACAGAATATATTTGAAACCTTCATTTTGTTGGCAAAGTCTCTGGTTATGTTAGCATTATTATTGGTATAGCTTCAAAATCTTCTCAAAATATATACTGAAGAATGTTTAAAGAACAATTTGGTTTCCTTTTAGGAACTGAGAGTGAGAGGGAAGAGACCAGTTTAGAAATACACCACCAGGAATTAAAGAAGTATATATAAAATGGGAAATATGTTCCAGATAAGTGAAAGAATGTAAAAATACCTCAAGAGGTCAAAATCAATCCCTGTAGTCAGGCAACAAGCATACATAGCTAAAAAAAGACAAAATAGATTCTATGAGGACTCGAGAAATCAAGTAGAAAGGAGATCACACAAGAACTTACAATTCCTGTGGCCTAGAGTATAAGGAAAAGCAATAGAGAACATGGGAGATGTTTCCAAGAAAATATTTCCAAGAAGGAAATGAGAGAACTGAAGCAGAAGGAATCATCTATATCATGAATTAACCATAAGAATTATTAAGATTAAAGAAAACTGAGAATGCAGATCCAAACTATTACTATATTCTAAAGAAAATAAATAAAAGGAGACTTGAACCATATATAGCCTAGCAATTTTTTTATTTATAGAGAAATAAATCTGAGAGCCATCCATATAGAAAAGGGAGTCAATAACAAATTAGGTTTGAATCTTTCTTCTGAAGAAAACAATGGAGTAATATGATAGGATTTTAAAAGATAATGTTAAGAATTACAAATACTATGCCCTTTCAAGTTATTTCCCATTCATTCAGAAAACTAAAAGAAATTTCAAGATATGTAAAGGCTCAGAAATAATGGTACTGATATATATTCTTACATTAAAAATAAAAATGTATTGAATCTAACTTGAAAAAATCAGAAGATAGATAATAATTTATAATTTTAAAATGAAAAAATATGATTTAATGGATTAACAGAACTTCTTCTTTTTGGATCCTAAAGTCAAAAACAAATTCTGCAGGCTAAAATGTAAGGCTTAATACCACCTTTAGCTGTTTCTTTTTTCTCCTTCCCCTGTACCAAAGAATATCTCTTTAGCTCACATCATTCATCAAGAGTGCAGATGAAATCTTTTTCCTGCATTGATAGAAGCTTACAACATGAAATAGTGCTTTTTCATTCAGGTGCCTGCTAATAATAGCTAAACTATACAGTTGAGCTACTAGGTACAGTGCATTATTAAACTGAAATTTTTTGTTTTGTCTCTCTCAGTAATTGGTTTGCTTAGAGCAACATAGAACCCACTTTTAATAACAACACACCTAATAATTTTCTTTATAATTAAAACATATTGAATTACTTGATCCGCTGCTTTGCTTTGATTTTAATTGAAAAATAATTATAAATCACTTAGAATGTGATATTATCTGTCATACAGCCCCCTTTTCATATCCTCTGGAATATCAGACCACTGATATTCCCTCAATAACTATGTAATATTCAGTATATAAATATTTATGCATATCTGAGACTACTATAATATCAAAGAAGTATACCACAAATATTAGTTGTCATTTATCACCTATAAAATTCTAGATAATTTTAGTTTTTTAATGTACACATTTTTTTAAATAAAATGTTGTTTTCATACAGAGAAAACAAGACAAAAATATCAATATTTAAAATTCTGTCTAAGAATAATCACAACTAAATAAAATGCAGGCAAAATAGTAGTTTTCTCAAGATGTTGGCATTGTGTATATTTTTATTTGTAAAATTTGATACCTTTCTATATTTGTCAAATTTTCCACTATGAATATTCATTTTTATAATAGAAGAAATGCATTAGTGAATACAGTATATGTTGTCATATTAATACATTTTTCATCATGACTAGGCATAATTGGCATTTTGGAACATGCCATTTGAGCCTTTCACAAATACTGGCTTGGGTCAGTAGTGCATATCTTTTTCCTCAACTGAACTGCAGTGTCCTAAAAGAGCAAATCTGCCGTGGCCCTAACATCAACAGGGCCTGAGACATGAACAGAAATGCAGGCCTTCCTATCATAGGTCTTAATATTTAAAACTATAAATAAAACAAACTGTAAAATAATATACCTTCTAGCCTCTTACCTTAGCAAATATACCTTCCTAATGACAAAATCAAAAAAATAAATGTCAGGAGTTCCTATGTGTCACAGAGGGTTAAGGCTCCAACACTGTCACTGTAGCAGCTTGGGTCCCTGCTGTGGCAAGCTTTCGATCCCTAGCCCAGGAGCTAGGGATGCCACGGGCTTGGCCAAAAAAACCCAAAAATCAAAACAAAAAAACGTGGCAAGCTATCATTTTCAAAGGTTAGTAATATATCAAATATGAATAAATGTAGCTATCACTACACATGCCTGGATGTTATGTGGATAAGCTGCTGATGTGAGAAGCATAAATATATATGTACACACATACATATGTATTTCATAAATTATTACAAATCTACTTCATAAAACATATTTTTCTTGCCTTCATTTCAGCAATCACTAATCACAGTGATAATCAAGAATGTCACATAATGAGTTAAAGAAATTAACACATGTAATTATTTTAAAGGATATGAAAATTCAACACATTTTAATAAAATATGTAATTAAATACAAAAATGAAAAAAATAGATATGAGATTAACATTCAGACATCAGTCACATTTCTGTATATCAACAATGAAATATTAGAAAAGGAATACAAAAATATAATACCTTTTAAAATTGCACCTCACAAAATCAAATATCTCAGAATACACCTGACCAAGGAGGTAAAAGACTTATATGCTGACAACTATAAAACTTTAATCAAAGAAATCAAAGAAGATGGAAAGAAATGGAAAGATATTCCATGTTCCTGGATTGGGAAAAGCAATATTGTAAAAATGGCCATACTACCCAAAGCAATCTACAGATTCAATGCCATCCCTATCAAATTACCCAGGACATTTTTCACAGAACTAGAACAAACACTCCAAACATTTATATGGAACCACAAAAGACCCAGAATCACCAAAGCAATCCTGAGAAACACAAACCAAGCAGGAGGCATCACTCTCCCAGACTTCAAGCAATATTACAAAGCCACAGTCACCAAATCAGTGTGGTACTGGTATCAAAACAGACAGACAGACCAATGGAACAGAATAGAGAACCCAGAAATAAACCCTCACACCTATGGTCAATTAATCTTTGACAAGGGAGGCAAGAACATCAAATGGGAAAAAGAAAGTCTATTCAGCAAGCATTGCTGGGAAACCTGGACAGCTGCATGCAAAGCAATGAAACGAGAACACACCCTCACACCACGCACAAAAATAAACTCCAAATGGCTGAAAGACTTCAATATACAACAGGACACCATCAAGCTCCTAGAAGAAAACACAGGCAAAACACTCTCTGACATCAACATCATGAATATTTTCTCAGGTCAGTCTCCCAAAGCAATAGAAATTAGAGCAAAAATAAACCCATGGGACCTCATCAAACTGAAAAGCTTTTGCACAGCAAAGGAAACCCAAAAGAAAACAAAAAGACAACTTTCAGAATGGGAGAAAACAGTTTCAAATGATGCAACAGACAAGGGCTTAATCTCTAGAATATATAAACAACTTATACAACCCAACAGCAAAAAAGCCAATCACCCAATAGAAAAAATGTGCAAAAGACCTGAATAGACTGTTCTCCGAGGAATATATACAGATGGCCAGCAAGCACATGAAAAAATGCTCAACATCGCTGGTTATAAGAGAAATGCAAATCAAAACTACCATGAGATACCACCTCACACCAGTCAGAATGGCCATCATTAATAAATCCACAAATAACAAGTGCTGGAGGGGCTGTGGAGAAAAGGGAACCCTCCTGCACTGGTGGTGGGAATGTCAACTGGTACAGCCACTATGGAGAACAGTTTGGAGATACCTTAGAAATCTATACATAGAACTTCCATATGACCCCACAATCCCACTCTTGGGCATCTATCTGGACAAAACTCTCCTTAAAAGAGACACGTGCACCCGCATGTTCATTGCAGCACTATTCACAATAGCCAGGACATGGAAACAACCCAAATGTCCATCGACAGAGGATTGGATTCGGAAGAAGTGGTATATATACACAATGGAATACTACTCAGCCACAAAAAAGAATGACATAATGCCATTTGCAGCAACACGGATGGAGCTAGAGACTCATACTGAGTGAAATGAGCCAGAAAGACAAAGACAAATACCATATGATATCACTTATAAGTGGAATCTAATATATGGCACAAATGAACCTTTCCACAGAAAAGAAAATCATGGACTTGGAGAATAGAGGGTGCCCAGCTGGAGAGGGAGGAAGTGGGAGGGATCGGGAGCTTGGGGTTATTGGATACAACTTAGAATAGATTTACAAGGAGATCCTGCTGAGTAGCATTGAGAACTATGTCTCAATACTTATATTGCAACAGAAGAAAGGGTGGGGGAAAAAATGTACACATGTAAGAGAAACTTGGTCCCCGTGCTGTACAGCGGAAAAAAATTAAATAATAAAACAAGAAAAAAAATAGAAAAAAAATTTTCATATATTTATTATTCTAAAATATTCAAAACATTCTTGTAAGATAAAGAGAAATAAATTATCATTAGTGAACACCAAATTTTCAATTTAAAAAAAGATGCAATTTTATAAAATTTTATGAAATGTTTATTTAAAATAATTTTTTTACAAAACTAGAACTATATGCAGCTATCATTTAGTGTCCATCACTAAGTCATGTAAAGAACTAGCGTCATGCTTTATGCACATTACATGTAAACTTATATTTACTGAAAATTATGAGTAATGCGAATTGTTAAACATTAAAAAAAATTCCTCATCCAGAATGTGCAACAATTGTAAAAAACATACTTATTTCTGAGTACCTTAATGCTCTCCAAACAAAGAAATGTAAGAAAATGGATACTCAGCATTCCCAAGAAACTGTTTTCATTATGTAAGAATCTAACACATTCATGTTAGCTAAGTACTTCCACCTCTAAAACTTTCTCTTCACTCTGAAGAAGTATGTGAGTCTTTGACATTGGCAATGGTACAGCTTACAAATTTCCAAAACATTTGGTTACAGTCACAAGAATATGTGCCAAGATACGTAGTGAAGCTTTTCTTGGGATCTGAATGGTGTTAATCATGACAGCAAATGTTTAAGAGTATGTGTTGTGCTGTGTATTCTTTAATAAATGTAGATATATTCAAAGCCCTTTGACTTCTGGGGCTTTTCTGCACTGATCTAAAGGTGATATTGGTAGGAAACATGTTCTATCAACTTGCACATATAGTTATTAAAAGAGCATCGTCTATAATTCTAAGTGTTCAAACCTGTAGGATTAGTTGAATTAATTTGAAATATAATAATCAAGAAATTGCTGAAGACATACAGGGGAGAGGGTCTTAAATATGAATTCTGCTACTTTTTGGAATTCACCAAATGAATGAGTGAATAACATAAAAAATGTGATTAAGGATTTAAGACTAACAGAACAAAACCAAAGAGGGTACATGGTGGGGACTGCCTGCAATATTCCCTTCCTTCTTTAGAGTATAGATGATAAATCTGAGAGTTCCTAGTCTTAAAAATTATGTCATTAAAATATCATTATAAATAATAAAATAGACAGTCCTTTTCAAAAGTAAATCCAACTTTACTTCTAAAAGAGAATCTCCTTGTGCACTATATGTGCAAAGTATGCATGCTTTTGTGAATCCAAAGCTTGTATCCTTGTAATAGAAATATCTTGATTTTTATAAGCATGGAGCAGTATTTAACATAATTGTTATACTAAGATAAATTATAAAATGTAGCCTAAATAGTTATTTAGTAAGTAAAAAGTATTTTTAACTGTCAGTTTATTGAAGAAAACATCAGACAATGCCACTCTACTGTGGTCATATCTCAAAATATCTCTATTTTTACTCCAAAATAAGAAACACTTCTGTAATATATTTGTGTATCTCAAGATGATTTCACTGAAACCAGTGCAGGGTTTCAACAAGGTGATCAAATCCTTTAGAGACTCTTCTAAATATAATTCTTAACTTGTAAGGTATTGTATATTCTTTTTAAAAGAACACTGACAGAAATAAAATATGAAAGGATTTCCTCCTTTGTCCCCACAGACATGCAGTGGATCTGATTGTGTTTCAGTCTGAGTCAACAAAACATATTAATGGAAATATTACATCTCAGTATTCCTCGCATTGCTAAAGTTGACAAAAAATAGTCTAAAGTAAAACACCAAGCTAGAAAAGTTTAGTTTTAGTTGATCATTGTGAACCTTGAAAGGAGTCATTAAGTCTATATTTTGATGATAAATTTCTCTGAAAAAAAAATATATATAAAAGAAGTGAACTATTTTCACTATATTACTGTTTTATATCCCTACTTAAATGGTTCTAAAATTATTTTCTTTAGGAATACAGTTATATTTTATCTACATAGCTTTTAGTGCCATATGATAAAATATTATTTTCCTTCTGCTATATACACTCACCTTAAATTCTAGTCAAGTATATTTGTAAAACACCATTCTGAGAACCATAGAATCAACTGGAACACGAGGTTCAAATGGCAATAAATAATCATCTATCAATTATCACCTTAAATGTCAATGGACTGAACACCGCAATCAAAAGACACAGAGTGGCTGAGTGGATAAAAAGGCAAAAACCGGAGTTCCCGTCGTGGCGCAGTGGTTAACGAATCCGATAGGAACCATGAGGTTGCGGGTTCGGTCCCTGCCCTTGCTCAGTGGTTAACGATCTGGCGTTGCTGTGAGCTGTGGTGTAGGTTGCAGACGCGGCTTGGATCCCAAGTTGCTGTGGCTCTGGTGTAGGCTGGTGGCTACAGCTCCGATTCAACCCCTAGCCTGGGAACCTCCATATGCCGCGGGAGCGGCCCAAGAAATAGCAACAACAACAACAACAACAACAAAAAGACAAAAAAGACAAAAAAAAAGGCAAAAACCTTCAATATGCTGCCTACAAGAAACTCACCTTAGGACAAAAGATACATATAGATTGAAAGTGAAAGGGTGGGGAAAAATAGTTCACGCCAATAGACATGACAGAAAAGCAGGAGTCGCAATGCTCATATCAGACAAAATAGACTTTAAAACAAGACATAAAGAAAGACAAAGAAGGACACTACTTAATGATTAAGGGATCCATCCAAGGAGAGGATGTTACTATCGTCAACATATATGCCCCAAATACAGGAGCACCCAGATACATACAACAAATATTAACAGACATAAAGGGAGCTATTGATGAGAATACAATCATAGTAGGAGACCTTAATACCCCCCTCACATCAATGGACAGATCCTCTAGACAGAAAACCAATAAAGCAACAGAGATCCTAAAGGAAACAATAGAAAAGTTAGACTTCATTGATATCTTCAGGACCCTACATCCAAAAAAAGCAGAATACACATTCTTCTCAAATGCTCATGGAACATTCTCAAGAATCGACCACATATTGGGACACAAAGCGAATCTCAATAAATTTAGGAGCATAGAAATCATCTCAAGTACCTTCTCGGACCACAAGGCCATGAAATTAGAAACCAACCATGGGAAAAGGAAAGAGAAAAAACCTACTGCATGGAGACTCAACAACATGCTACTAAAAAACCAATGGGTCAATGAGGACATCAAGAAGGAAATTAAAAACTACCTTGAAACAAATGATAATGAAGACACAACCTCTCAAAATCTATGGGATGCTGCGAAAGCAGTGCTCAGAGGGAAATTTATTGCAATACAGGCCTTTCTCCAAAAAGAAAGATCCCAAATTGACAACCTAACCCTCCACCTAAATGAATTAGAAAAAGAAGAACAAAAAAGTCCTAAAGTCAGCAGAAGGAAGGAGAATATAAAGATCAGAGAAGAAATCAATAAAATAGAGACTCAAAAGACAATAGAGAAAATTAATAAAACCAAGAGCTGGTTCTTTGTAAAGGTGAACAAAATTGACAAACCCCTGGCCAGACTCACTAAAAAGAGGAGAGAAAGAACCCAAATAACCAAAATTAGAAATGAAAAAGGAGAAATCACAACGGATACAGCAGAAATCCAAAAAACCATAAGAGAATACTATGAACAACTATACGGCAACAAGTTTGACAATCTGGAAGAAATGGACAATTTTCTAGAATCTTACAGCCTGCCAAAACTGAATCAAGAAGAAACAGACCAACTGAACAGACTGATCACTAGAAATGAAATTGAAGAGGTCATAAAATCACTCCCTACAAATAAAAGTCCAGGACCAGATGGCTTCACAGGTGAATTTTATCAAACATATAAAGAGGAATTGGTGCCCATCCTCCTTAAACTCTTTCAAAAGGTTGAAGAAGAAGGACTACTCCCAAAGACATTCTATGATGCCACCATCACCCTCATTCCAAAACCAGACAGAGATACCACCAAAAAAGAAAACTATCGCCCAATATCATTGATGAATATAGATGCAAAAATTCTCAACAAAAGCTTAGCCAACCGAATCCAACAACACACCAAAAAACTTATACACCATGACCAGGTTGGGTTCATCCCAGGTTCACAAGGATGGTTCAACATACGCAAATCAATCAGCATCATACACCACATTAACAAAAAAAAAAGTCAAAAATCATATGATCATCTCAATAGATGCAGAAAAAGCATTTGACAAAGTCCAACATCCATTCATGATCAAGACCCTCACCAAAGTGGGTATAGAGGGAACATTCCTGAACATAATCAAAGCCATTTATGACAAACCCACAGCAAATATAACCCTCAATGGGGAAAAACTGAAAGCCTTCTCAGTCCAATCGGGAACAAGACAGGGATGCCCACTCTCACCACTGCTCTTCAACATCGTTTTGGAAGTCCTAGCCACAGCAATTAGACAAACCAAAGAAATAAAATGCATCCGTATAGGAAGAGAAGAGATAAAACTGTCACTGTATGCAGATGACATGATACTAGACATAGAAAACCCTAAGGACTCAACCCCAAAACTCCTTGAACTGATTCATAAATTCAGCAAAGTAGCAGGATATAAGATTAACATTCAGAAGTCAGTCGCATTTCTGTATATCAACAATGAAATATTAGAAAAGGAATACAAAAATATAATACCTTTTAAAATTGCACCTCACAAAATCAAATATCTCAGAATACACCTGACCAAGGAGGTAAAAGACTTATATGCTGACAACTATAAAACTTTAATCAAAGAAATCAAAGAAGATGGAAAGAAATGGAAAGATATTCCATGTTCCTGGATTGGGAAAAGCAATATTGTAAAAATGGCCATACTACCCAAAGCAATCTACAGATTCAATGCCATCCCTATCAAATTACCCAGGACATTTTTCACAGAACTAGAACAAACACTCCAAACATTTATATGGAACCACAAAAGACCCAGAATCACCAAAGCAATCCTGAGAAACACAAACCAAGCAGGAGGCATCACTCTCCCAGACTTCAAGCAATATTACAAAGCCACAGTCACCAAATCAGTGTGGTACTGGTATCAAAACAGACAGACAGACCAATGGAACAGAATAGAGAACCCAGAAATAAACCCTCACACCTATGGTCAATTAATCTTTGACAAGGGAGGCAAGAACATCAAATGGGAAAAAGAAAGTCTATTCAGCAAGCATTGCTGGGAAACCTGGACAGCTGCATGCAAAGCAATGAAACGAGAACACACCCTCACACCACGCACAAAAATAAACTCCAAATGGCTGAAAGACTTCAATATACAACAGGACACCATCAAGCTCCTAGAAGAAAACACAGGCAAAACACTCTCTGACATCAACATCATGAATATTTTCTCAGGTCAGTCTCCCAAAGCAATAGAAATTAGAGCAAAAATAAACCCATGGGACCTCATCAAACTGAAAAGCTTTTGCACAGCAAAGGAAACCCAAAAGAAAACAAAAAGACAACTTTCAGAATGGGAGAAAACAGTTTCAAATGATGCAACAGACAAGGGCTTAATCTCTAGAATATATAAACAACTTATACAACCCAACAGCAAAAAAGCCAATCACCCAATAGAAAAAATGTGCAAAAGACCTGAATAGACTGTTCTCCGAGGAATATATACAGATGGCCAGCAAGCACATGAAAAAATGCTCAACATCGCTGGTTATAAGAGAAATGCAAATCAAAACTACCATGAGATACCACCTCACACCAGTCAGAATGGCCATCATTAATAAATCCACAAATAACAAGTGCTGGAGGGGCTGTGGAGAAAAGGGAACCCTCCTGCACTGGTGGTGGGAATGTCAACTGGTACAGCCACTATGGAGAACAGTTTGGAGATACCTTAGAAATCTATACATAGAACTTCCATATGACCCCACAATCCCACTCTTGGGCATCTATCTGGACAAAACTCTCCTTAAAAGAGACACGTGCACCCGCATGTTCATTGCAGCACTATTCACAATAGCCAGGACATGGAAACAACCCAAATGTCCATCGACAGAGGATTGGATTCGGAAGAAGTGGTATATATACACAATGAAATACTACTCAGCCACAAAAAGAATGACATAATGCCATTTGCAGCAACACGGATGGAGCTAGAGACTCTCATACTGAGTGAAATGAGCCAGAAAGACAAAGACAAATACCATATGATATCACTTATAAGTGGAATCTAATATATGGCACAAATGAACCTTTCCACAGAAAAGAAAATCATGGCCTCGGAGAAGGGACTTGTGGCTGCCTGATGGGAGGGGGAGGGAGTGGGAGGGATCGGGAGCTTGGGCTCATCAGACACAACTTAGAATAGATTTACAAGGAGATCCTGCTGAATAGCATTGAGAACTTTGTCTAGATACTCATGTTGCAACAGAAGAAAGGGTGGGGGAAAAAATGTAATTGTAATGTATACATGTGAGGATAACCTGACCCCCTTGCTATACAGTGGGAAAATAAAAAACAAAAAAAAACAAAAAACGAAACAAAAAAAACACCATTCTGTCAGTTTTTCTCAATAATGAAAACATAATTTTGCTCTTTTAAAAATTCTAAAACTGATAGTAACTTAAAATTTTAGAACCAGGGCAGAGTTTTCAGCTAATTTGTATTTGAATTATGGCTTGTTCTGAAAGGGTCTTTCTGATAAAAATGTGTATTTTATGTAAAGTGGTTAGTCATAGATAACTAACTGATGAACAGGTAAATACATTGCATAAATTGGTTGGTTAATTTATGTGAGGTCTGATGTGAGGAAAAGGCCATATGAAAAGGAAGGCAGAAATTGGAGTAGTGCAAACCGCAACCTGAAAATAGGCAAGGGACAGAGTTTCTCCTAGAGCTTCTGGAAGGACCGATGCTCTGCCAATACCTTGATTTTGGACTTAGAGGTTCTGGAACTGGAAGAGAATAAATGTTTATTGTTTCAAACCACCCAGTTTGTTGTAATCTGTTATGACATCCCTAGAAAACTAATACCTCTGTAATTTTAATTTTTGTTCTATAATAGAGCAATCTTAACTCAAACCTCTTTTTCCTCATTCCAGAGCTATCTTTTTTGTCAAATAAAGTCCTATGTGTACTGAAATGTTCATACTAATTAGAGATTTTATATATCTTTTTAATTGCACCAGTATATTTACAAGAAATGCCACTATTTGTTTGTGTTTATGTTCCAGCTGCAAAGTTTTACAGATAGTGGCCCTGCCTATCCTTGATTTTGCTAAAAAGCTCTGCTATTTTTAAGGTGAAATTTTGTAAAAGAGCTAAAAAACGTTTAGGAATGACTATTTTGTGAGATGACAGAAATACTTATATATTATGTGAGTATATGCCCCATTAAAAAACTTAATTCTATATAAGAATTGAAAGCCTAAAATAATAGTGATTATTAAAAGCTATTTCATAATTCCTAGGATATATAAAATCACAGAATGAGAGAACTGGATGTGATCATGTTGATCATTTTGTCTAACTTTCAGACCAGTGCAGGAAACCTCCATATAACATTTCTACTAGACTGTCATCCAATAATTGTTTGAATACTTCTACTGAAAGAACAGCCAAAACTTTAAAATACAGCCCATTCAAATTGGAGTCTTGTAATCATCTATGGTTTCTAAATTACAACTTCTTGAAATATATTTAAATCTTACTATTCATTTTTACTTTCATTTATACTTCTATTTTTCTTGTATTTTTAAATTTTTCATATTTAAACAGATTTAAAATAGTCTTTTGGTAAAATACAATTTGACAGGGTAACTAAGAGTTTAGTACATTGAAAATATAGTAATCTAGAAGCAAGAAAATTCTCTAAGGAGATACTGGAAGGTAAAGATATGATCTGGATAAAATAGCCTAAATGTTCATCACCTTATGAATGGGTAAACAAAAGGTGGTCTTTCCATATAATGAAATATGATTCAGCAATATAAAAGTGCCATAATACAGATAAGTCTTGAAAACATTATGCTAAGTAAAAGAAGACAGCTACAAAACACACACACATTTTGTAACTCCATTTTATGAAGTGTCCAGAATAAGCAAATCTATGGAGCAGATAGTATATTAGTGGTCACCAGGGACCGGCAGTAAGGGGTAATGCAGAGTCACTGCTAATGGATTTCTTTTTAAGGTGAGGAAATGTTTTACATTAGACAATTTTAACTGTACCAACTCTCTAAGTATATTAAAAACTACTGAACTGTACATTTTAAAATGTGAATTTTCTTTTTTTCTTATTCAGCCACACTTGTGGCATACGGAAGTTCCCAGGCCAGGGATCGAATCTGAGCCGCAACTATGATCTGTGCTACAGCTGTGGCAATGCCAGATCCTTAACCCACTGTACCAGGCCAGGGATGGAACCAGTGCCTCCATAGAGACAAGCTGGATCATTAACCCACTGTGCCACAGCAGGAACTCCCTTAAAATATGATTTTATGATACATAAATTAAATCTCAATAAGACTACTATAAAATACACATACAATACAAAAATAAAAAACAAAATAAAACAAGTACCATGTAGTATTGGTAACTATAAGAAAAGAAGCAAGGGGGTTGGCAAATTTAGATAGACCTGAGAGCCTGGGAACTTCACATCACATACAGATAAATGATATACTTTAAGCTCCTAACCAGCTAATCAGAGCATGGCAGTCAAAAACTGTGCTAGGGTTGTACACATTCTAATTCAAAGGCATCTGTGAGAAGACCATCTGAATTGTGTGGTGGAAGAGGCTGGGTCCTGTGGATTCTTGAAACCTACTAACCAGATGTCTTTTCCAGAACAGTTCTATATTGAGATAAGCTATAGAATACAGAATCTAAATTGAGAAGGTTCAGATAGAATTGAGAAAGAAAAAGAGAGCCAACAGATGTTAAAAATACATGGCTATATTTTTTAACATCTATAAAAATAACAGAAGTTCTGGAGCAAAGAAGTTAGGAATGCTATCTTGACAAACTCTCTTATTTAAGAGTATTGCATGTGATCAATAGAAAAGACTGTGGTAAAGCCCATGAAAATATACTATAAATTAAATAAAAATAAGAGCAGAATAACTTATCTCCAACAAATAAAGACACATCAGAAAAAAACTGACTTATGATTTCAAAACAAGCTAAAGAAACTTAAAATGACAAAACAATGAAAGAAAAACTTTAAAATTAGAAAAACTCATATACGATGTGTTTGGAGAAGCCAGAATTGCAAATGACCTTACATAATTTAAGAAATAATTAGAAAGAAAGAAAAGAAAGCATTTCAGAAATAGAAACTAAATTAGAAGTTTTATACTTTCTCTTAACAGAAGAATATAGGAGGGAGGAAATCATTTTAATCAAAAAGAAGAGAATAAATAAATACAAAGTACTTAAAAGATATTGAGTAACAGAGGCAAATAAAAGCAAAGCAATGAAATGTAATAAACACTAAAAAACGAAACTTAAGAATCATTCTTTTTTCCTGAAATAAAAGAAGACTAGAAACAACTTACTGAAATGACAGACTACACACCTGGGAAAACTGACCCAGAAGAGCCAAAATAAAATATATACTGGTAAAGCTGCTGAACCTTTAAAACAGAATTTTTCTTAAATTAACTTAAAGAGGAAAAAAAATCAGATTATTGCCAGAGTATTCAACCTTAACATGCCAGAAAACAATAGAATAATATATTTATGAAATTCAAGGAAAGAAAACATGAGCTAAAGATTTTATTTACAACCAAAACTGCTTTCAAGTAAATAAGCTACAAACAGGAAACACTTCTTAATGAGCTCTTCTCTGGGAGCAAGCTTCATGCAAATAAAATGACTGAGTAAATATCAGTACATATAAGGATTTGTGGCAAATATTAAGTATAAACCATACCTAAAATTAAGTAGTTATAAGGAAATTAAGTAGTATGTAATGTCGATCTACCATGAAAATATATAACTATCAAAAAATGGTGTAAGGGAATAGAGAGAGTAAAAGAAAAGTAAATAATCTCACATATTTCTTAATTTGTATTAACTAAAGGAAAACATTTTTTCTTTTTTCTTTTTTATTTTAGGGCTGCACCCGCAGCATAGGGAGGTTCCTAGGCTAGGGGTTGAATTAGAGGTATAGTCGCTGGCGTATGTCACAGCCACAGCAGTGCCAGATCCAAGCTGCGTCTGTGATCTACACCATAGCTCACAGCATCGCGGGATCCTTAACCCACTGAATGAAGCCAGGGATAGAACCTGAGTCTTCACGGATAGTAGTCAGATTTGAATCATGATGGAAACTCTGAAATAATATTTTAAACTAGCTGTTGTGGGGATTTATAATACTTTTCTCTCTGCTTTCATATATGTTTGCAATTATTCATAATAAGAATGTTAATAAAAGAGGTAACTGAAGTTTGCAGTTTAGAGTCTTGCAATAAAACAAGCAAGAGACAATGAAGACTTGAAACATGGCAATAATGACAAGAATAGAAAGGAGTGAACAGCTGTATTATTGGATGGAATTGCCAGGAGTTTGTGACCTGTGGAGATAAAAAGGATAGAGGTGTCAGAGATGACTTCAAGGTTCTAGCTGAGATGGCTTGGTAGATGTGGATGTCATCACTGAGACATGAAGTCACGTGAAGAAGAGAGCTAGTGATGTAATTAACTTAGGAGCAAAGAAGAATACATTTGGAACAGAACATAATGAGCTATATCTAGAGAGATTAAATTTACCAAAGATGCTAAGGTAAATGAAATATAATTTTATTTTTATAAAAAATTATATTTCTATAATTTATAAATTTCATTTCTATAAAATGATTTGAAATCTAAGTCCAAATTAACAATAAAATCTTTCAAATAACTTCAAATTGACTCTCTTCTTTCCCATCTACTTTAGTTTGTAAAGAGCTTTCCTGTTAATTCATCTCTTCTGCTTTCTCCTCTATTCTTACACTTAAATATTTATTTTTTAGCAAATAGTATGTCCTTGTTTTAAACATTCAAATTATAAGGGAAAATATTAAAAGTTGTTTAAAAGAAAAACAGACCACTGCCTTCTAATTCTACTCTCCAGAATTAGAATACCTCAAGCTCTTTTGTTGATTCTGGAATATACTTTTGTATTTTGAAATTACATGAAAATTCTACCAACTCTGAATTTATCAATTATTGGATTATCTATTGTCTTTCCATTAGTATAAATATTTGGTTCTTTTTTTTTTTTTTTTGCTGTGCCCACAGCACGCAGGCCAGAGATTGAACCTGAGCCACAGGAAGGACATCACTGAATCCTTAACCCCTAGGCAACAAGAGAACTCCCAATATTTAGTTCTTATACTCACTTATTCTATAAACAAAATACAATTTCCACATTAATGTTAAATCAGCATTTGGTGCTTTCATTATTACGAGTAGCTAAATACTGTTACCCTTGACCCAGGTAGTACACTCAAATGACATTTTGTTTTTCTATTTCAACAGAGTTCTTTGTTTATGTAAGTTTGTAATTACTACTTTTTTCTACATTTTAAATTTCCTTTGGTCCTTTATAATGTGCCTTCTCACATCATCCAACTGTCCCTCAATTAAACTTCCTTTTTATATCTTTCTTTAATTGAAGTAAAATAGTGAATTCAATTAACCTTGAGATCAAACATCACAGGTTCTATCAGCTTTCCTTTAGCCACCAAAAGACCTGGGGAGGTACATAGCTTTCAAAGACTTTTGCATAGCTGTGGCCTCAAACATCCCATTACTCTAATTCTGAGAATTTCCTTCCAAGTACTGCATAAGGAGAAGGAGCATATTACAGGGTTTACGAGCACAGATTTTGAAGCCAGTTCTAACTGGGTTCAAATCCTACTTCTCAGGGGTGTTACAAGACATAAATTGTTAATATGTGTAAACTATTTAGAGCAGCTAATTTACAAAGGCAAATGACACACAATATTTTAAATAAAATTTTTCTCCCTGCATCATTTCTAGGGTTTCCTCTTTCTTGGCTTCCTCTACCATTTTGGTGAAACAGATGTCCCAGGAACTCCTTGAGAAAAGATGAAAGGTAAGTTTTTGAGATGTTGCACATTAAAAATGCACTTCTTGGAGTTCCCGTCGTGGCGCAGCGGTTAACGAATCCGACTAGGAACCATGAGGTTGCGGGTTCGGTCCCTGGCCTTGCTCAGTGGGTTAACGATCCGGCATTGCCGTGAGCTGTGGTGTAGGTTGCAGACGCGGCTCGGATCCCGCGTTGCTGTGGCTCTGGCGTAGGCTGGTGGCTACAGCTCCGATTCAACTCCTAGCCTGGGAACCTCCATATGCCGCGGGAGCGGCCCAAGAAATAGCAACAACAACAACAACAACAACAAAAATAAATAAATAAATAAATAATAAAAATGCACTTCTTTTTCCCTTAAACTTGTTCAAAATTCTAGTTTAAAAATATCTGACTCACATGATTAAATTAATTGCAGTCATGTGATTAAACTCAATGTAATTGGTAATTAAAGTGCCTTTCAAAATCTCAGATAAATAGCATAAGGATTCCCTGCATCAAAAGCTAAAGGTAAATTAATAAATTTTGATGATGAAGATTCCCAATGACTAATGAGAACAGAGAAGCAAAACAATGGTAGGAGTGTAATGAGCTATGTTATTGCAAGGGGATGTACAATCTTGTACAGAGAGAACTAGCTTGTACATCATATATGTGAAAGTCCATTTGGATGTAAATGAAATACTTCATCTTCACTTTGCTGAGAAAATACACTCTAGCTACCAGCTGCCAATATGGTTCAAATTAAATTCTTTTCCTTAAAATGAAATGTAGACTATAACAACATTAAAGAAAGTTTTTAACCAAAATAAAAACAACAAAACAAAGCCATTACCATCAATAACAAAAAAATCATGGTTCAAGGAAATGAAGTTAATGAAAATGATAAAATGTAATAGAAGAAAAAGACCAAAATATTAAATAATACATTTAATAAGTAAATTATTAAAATAAATAATTTTTATCTAATGTTAAGTTTGTAATGTTAAAATAAGAGAAATATGACACTAAATATACTTTAAAGTATAAAATAAGTAAATAAGTAAGAATATTAAGTAAACAAAACTTTAAAAATGATAAATAAACTAGAAAATAAGGAAGAATATGACATTTTTTTAAAACTCAATTCCTAGAACTTAGAATACTACTCTATCCTCCTACAAACAAAACAAAACAACAACAAAATTTGATTCTTAACAACTACCCTAAAGAGCAAATGAGACAGGATTATACATAAATATAAACTGGAAGAATCAGCAAAATATTACTCTAATAGAAATTTAATACTAAGAGATATGACATTTATATCCATATTTCCACTGACAAGGCATCATATTACATAAGAATGCATAGGATGGAAGGGGAAAAAGTCAAAGAAGTAATGTGAGAAAATATCTGAACTGAAGAAAGATAAGAGGCTTTAGACTGAAAAGTATACCATTGAATGGCAGACTATAATAAAGACAAATCACAAGAAAAGCATATAAGTGGAAAAATGTTGAATATTGAACAGAAAGATAAAAATTGCAAATTTTCAGAAAAAATAAACACAAGTGGTCATACTAATATTGAACTTTCATCTAAAATCATGACCTATAATGTACTAAATGAGCTAGATTCTAGATTGCTTATTCAGTCTCACACCACTATTCTCCCCTTGCTCCTTTATGTCACAGCAATACAAGCCGCCTTTCGTTATCTTGAAAACCCCAAGCTTGTTTATTCATTACACTTTTGAATAAGCTGGTTTTTGTGCCTGAGATGCCCTTACCTTGGACCTCTGCAAGCTGCCTATTAATTATCCAAGTTTTAATTATAAAGTTATTTCCTCATATAACCCGACTTCTCCTTCTGGCTTCCATTCCTAATCACTTCCTAGTCACTCCCCAT
Organism: Phacochoerus africanus; assembly: GCF_016906955.1. Lineage (NCBI taxonomy): Eukaryota > Metazoa > Chordata > Mammalia > Artiodactyla > Suidae > Phacochoerus > Phacochoerus africanus. The sequence continues at coordinate 184,912,647 of NC_062544.1, read as the reverse complement.
AATATAAATCATCACTTTCTGAAAATATCATGATTTCCAATCTGATTACTTGCTTTTTATCAGTCCTCTTTTATCAGAATATAAGATATGAGTATAGAAAATATCTACCCCTCCTTCAGATCCATTATTATTTTCTATTCTACATCAATAGGAATTATATCTAATACATATCGTGTTCAGTATCTGCTAAATGTATGAAATAATGAACATGCTAGTTTTCAATAACATCATTTAACCACTCATATTTAGTTACCTTGCAGAAAAAAAATTAAAGCAGCTAAATGAGATAGCTTAAATTTTAATGAACCAATGTTAACCTCTTACACTCCAAAATTCAACAGATCTTAACTCATCAGTCTCTTTAATTTCTCCTATAGAATAGTAAATATTTGTCTTTCTCTTGCTATTATTGCTTCTGTTACCCTGAATATGAACTCTCCTTCTGTATTGGAATACCTATACCTATCCTGTGAGTCTTAGTTGCAGAGAGAACCAATACCTGAATCTAGAAGTGGAAGACCTCAGATAAAAACTAAGAAATTCTTCCCAGGCATCCCTTATTTGGGAGCATGAGCAAGTGACCTAAATATAAGATTCAGATGCTCTTCATTCAGACAATATGGGATCTATTATGGTGCCAGGAGGTGGCAGTGGTTTCCAGGGACAGAAGTGGCAGTGACATCAGAGGCCACATCCAGAGTCTAGAGTTGTAGCAGTAAAGCAAGCTGCCATGTCTGATGGTCAGCAGCACTGGCAGTAAGGAATGTTTCGCTGAAATGATTTCAGTTATAGGGCTGGGTACTGCTTAAATTCCTTTATTCCTCCCCTTTTCTACTGAGTGATTTTTTTTTTTAGTTAGTATCTTTTCAATATATTTCTTTCAGCTTACAAAACATATATTTTGCTTTTTAATCTTTTCAGCCAAGATTACTAATATCTGGCAATACAGTGAGAAGATATTTCTGAAACAGTCTCAGTAAATTTTTAGAAAGACGTTCACAAATATTATGACTCCACAATTGTTAGAAATTGTGGTATCAAATTATTTTTCAGTGAGGATATATTTGATTAATATTCCGAAAAAAATATATTAAGAGTATACTGTAAGTTCTTTGAGGCAGCAGGTCTTTTGTATTTCAAATATTTGGTGCATGTATATTTGCACATACATGTAACAGGAAAGAATGTTTCTTGAACTTAAAAAATAAAGAACAGTGATAAAACTTCTAAAAATTGCTGAGAGATAATGTACACAAGTATTTAAATTAGAATGTTAAAAAGGTTGAAAATAATGGGAAGGACAAATATATTAAGAAAATGGAATTCAAAGCAAAACCATTCAATAAGAAAAAAAAGATAGTTTATACTAATAAAAAGTAGACCCTACCAAAAATATGTAGCAGATAACCATCATAAATTTTGTCATGAAATAATATATTTTATGACAAATATTTACAATTAAAGGAAAAAAATCTCCATAAATGAAATTTAATTCATAAATTAAAGGCTTAAATATGTATATATATACATATATGTATGTATACACATGACTTTCAGGACAAAATTGATTATTTAAAAACTGAGGGTTAAAAATAACAAGCTTGATACACATAAAGAAATATATTTCTTTTCAAAAAATCATGCTCACTTTATAAAAAAAGAACATGTATTAGGCTGTTAATATAATCTGAAGTTAGTTCACAAAGAAAAAAAATGGAAATGATACTACTAATATGATCAAACCAAAGTAAAATGCAGCTCAAAATTTTAAAATCTATAAATTAATTTCTTAATAGAAATTAACAACAAAAAGAAAAAACTTGCAAAATATTAGAATGCTCTTGGTAAAAGAAAAAAGTATATACCACTCAGAAATAAAAAGTATAAAAATACTCCATCTCCCAAATATATGAATCTAGTCAAAATTGTACTCAACTGAAAAATTTGTCTTGAATATTTGTCATGAAGATAGAGGTTGGATATAAATGAAATAAAATTTTTATCTCAAGAAATTAAAGGAAAAAAGAAAAGCCTAATGAAAGTGAAAAGAATAAAATAATAAAGATGAAGTAATAACAGCAGTAGTCTTAATTAGACAACAATAATAATTCAAGCAATAAAACAGTGTAGGCTTTAAGAAATATAAGTAAAAGAGAAACTTTTTAAGACGTTAAAATTTTTAAAAATATTATAATAAACTACATAATGGATACGTAAAGAATATAAGTATTTATTTTTAAGACTGTTTAGAGAAGACTAAGTATAACTTTAAGTTAATAACCTTGAGGTTTTACATTATCAGACAATTTCTTATCCTAGCTACCAAATTTGATGAAAAAGGTAAAAATACCTGAATAGAATGAAAAATTTACATAAAATTGAAAAGGTAATCAAAGATCTCTAACCTCTAAACAAATATTTGATCAAATTCAGCACCTTTCCTTAAAATTATATATTATATTGTCATATAATATTATCCACAAATGATAAATAAAAATAATGTGAGATTCTAGGATAACAGCCAAGTTTACAATGTTTATATGTTCCATGTTTATAGTTTCACCCAGCATATTGGCAATTTTTTTTTAAACTGAGAGTCTAGATAAATAGGACTAGTGTACAGTATAAGTTTTAGCATATACTGATATATAAATTTTGAAGGACAATTTTAAATGTCCATAACCTTTGCCTGAGAAATGAATCGATTTTACAGAATTACCTCAGTATACTTACAGTGTATTTATTCACAGCATTGTTGGTAAGAATGAAAAACTGAAAAATGCTACATGTACATCAGTGATAAATGATTAAGTAAAACACATGGAGATTTTAAAAAGTAGGATCTCATTAGTATAAACAATCTTAGAAACAATCTGGAGATTTTAGAAAGTATGATCTCATTTACATAAAATCAAAACTGGGGAATATATTTTACTTATAATTTTATGTGACATTTAAAATTTTGTATAGGATTCACGTGTGCAATATACGACAACTTACTTCTTTTTCTTTAATTCAAATTAAATCTGGCTCTAAGCCTACAAAGCAGTAAAGTTGAGAAGGATACAAACTTCTATTTTTTTTTTTTTTGTCTTTTAAGGGCCATACCTGTGGCATATGGAGCTTCCCAGGTTAGAGGTCTAATCAGAGCTGTAGCCACTGGCCTATACCACACAGTCAAGCAATGTGAGATCTGAGCCATGTCTGAGACCTGCACCACAGCTCACAGCAATGCCAGATCCTTAACCCACTGAGCGAGGCCAGGGATTGAGCCTGCATCCTCATGGATGCTAGTCAGATTCATTTCCACTGAGCCATGATGGAAACTCCCTGGATACCAACTTTTAAAGGATACTAGACTATTAAAACTAGGAATGGGAGAAATATATCAAAAGAAGGCATATATTTTGTTATATAATCCTTTTATTTATTTGCGTATTTTTAATATTAAGTATATATTTGCTTTTTACTTGTGTCAAAGAAATATGTAAAGAAATATGGTAAATGTATTTTCAAATTTCTTATCATTTTGATGCTTTCCTTTGTAGTATTGTTATTATCCTGTTTTACTGCCTATTAGCTGCTCTAGTGCCAATTAATTTGGCACTGGCTTATGAGGTATACAGAATGAAATAAAGTTCAGTAATGGTTAGTAAAATTACGCAAAACATTTATAAGAAGTGATGACATGAGCAATATCACTAGCTGCTGAAAATGTGCCGAGATTCACTAAGTGAAAGCAAACAAACAAGACTTCATTACACAGTTGACTAAGCTCTGCAACTGATGGGCAATCCTCATTGCCTTGTGACATTCAGGGTCTCATTAGTGATTTCAGGCCAGAAGAGGAGACAATAAAATTGGATGCATGCTGTCAAGGTGCAGTTTTAAGAGTTATGATTCTGAGTTTACTGTTAAGAATCAGATAAGAGTAATACATGGCAAATAGATTTTAAAATGTCTTTACAGGAGTTCTTGCCATGGCACAATGGGTTAAGAATCTGACTGTAGTGGCTTGGGTTGCTGTGGAGGTGCAGGCTCAGTCCCTGGCCCATGCAAAGAGAACTAAAGGATCTAGCATTGCTGCAAACTGCAGTGTAGGTCACAGTCGTGGCTCTGTTTCAAACCCTGGCTCAGGAAGTTCCATATGCCGCAAAACCAAACAGACTGCCTACAAAGGCTTCTGAACTTAATTTTTTATTTATAACAGAGAACTGCCAGCTATCAATAGAAAATCTCAACCAAAGGATTCATAGAGCTTAATCTATTAGATTAAACTGAGAAGCAGTTCACAAGGCTCTTTCAGTCTAAATAAGAATGGTATAATAATATTTTAGAGGAATTAGTAGGATTTCTAAAACCTGCTGTTAGCTTTCTAAAATCATTGTTAATGTTTCAGTTTCCATCAATAATTTTATCATAATCATATTTATGATTTCCAAAATAAAATTTATCACTATGTGATGCATAATATAAAGGTCTTTAACATTATACTATTATAATAAACCTGGACTGAATTTTAATTTTTAGCTTTTAAAATTCTAAGCAAACTATACATTTTTTTCTTGAGAATTTTAAGGGTTTTTGCTGATCATAAGGATTATAAAAGTATATTATGTGAAAATAATGAAGAAATAGTAATTTTAATAATGAAACAAATGCATTGTAAAAGTTGTACTACTATTCTCAAACAACTAAGCAATCAAAAATTATAAAATGTGTATTTATTAATTATATAACATTAAATTAAGACTTTTTTACTAAAGAATCTGTTTTTAAAACAATGTGGTTTAAAATATGCTCCTTTTCAGTTTACCAAGTGGCCTAACTCTAAGGAAGAATTGTTTTAAAAAATTAAAAATACAGAAACTGTAAATGCCTAGAAGTTGAACCTTATAATTTTAAATTAAGGAAACTGAAGCTCAGTGACATTAAATACCTTTTACAAAATCACACTATTAGAAGAAAAAAAGCTAGCTCTACAGCCTAGGGTCTCCTGACTACCAGTTTATTTTCCCAATCCATTATTTTGGACTATAATTTTCAATTAAATGTTAACTACGCTAAAAATTTACATAGTTGAATAAATTAGAAACAAACTATTGAACGTCTTATAAACCAAGTTGTGTTTATCACTGTTAGTAATCCCATAAATACTCAATAAAAATATTCAATAAAAAAAGCATTTATATTTACAAGTTTATCAGATATTCTGAACTGTTATGAGCCACATTATAGGACAGAAAAACATAAATAAGGTAAATACTTATAGCAAAACTTTTAATTTTTGAGTCTAAAAAGCAAACTGCACATTAAGTAAGCCTCACATTTTAAGTTTTTACCAGCCATCATTAAATATTATTCACAAAATTTACTTAGATTAGTGGCAAGGTTTATTATTCCTAAAATTAAGTACTATGTTTAGTCAATTTAAATCTACTCATTCTATTAAAATAAATAATTAATTCAGGAACTCCAAAGAAAATGATCCTAAAGATAAATATGTACTAAGGCAGAAAGACTGTTTGTTACTTTTTAAATCACGTTATTAATTTATTTATTTATTTATTTATTTATATGGCTGCACTGCTGGAAGTTCCCAGGCCAGGGACTGAATCCCAGCTGCTGTGTCCTAAGCTGCAGCAACACCAGAGCCTTTAACCCACTGAGCCAGATTAACCTATATCTCACCGCCACCCAAGTTGCCTCAATAGGATTCTTAGTCGACAATGGGAACTCCCAGTCGCATATAATTTATACCTTATATGATTTAGAACTGAGCACACTCAAACTCGCTAAATAAGGAACACTTCACATCATTCAACGAAGAGCCTCTCCTACAGGTTTTCTCTTCTCAAGCCCAGCTCCACTTTATCACAAAGGCTATTGCAAGTACAATTTTGTGAAGCATTGATACAAGGTTCAATGCAAATTCAAAGCAAAATATGCAGTTCAGCCCACTGAAAAGGCTGACTCAAAGCAATGAATGTTGCAGCACTAGGCTATTCACTAGCAATGAAAAGTGTGCTTCTGTCTGTTGTAGACCAAGGTCAGTGATTTGCAAGTAAACAGCTCCCTCCACTGGCCCAACCATCATTCTATGCTCTGAAGTCCAAAGTCACTTGAGCTCCCCAACTAAGTTTGCATACAGACCACAAAAATGCTAGAGAGGCTTGAGAATTTAGAAACTCGGAATTAAAAGGTAGGTCAGCCGGCAGAGGTGGCAACCCCTGTAGAACACTAAGATTTCAACGTAAGCTTAATGAGATGAAGAAATACATATTAATATATATAAGGACCAGAACTCCTCTCAGGAAAAGCAACACCTGAGATTGGAAAACACTCTAAAAAGTAGTTTGCAGTTTTAAAAGGATGTGATGATAACAAAGAGAGGACCAATCAATGATCTCTAAACCACTGTCAAATGACAGTGGCTAGACTTTTGTTTACTTAGGCTTTTGTCTACTTAGGCTTTTGTTTCTTTGGTTATATATTAAAGTTTATGGGTTAAACTGAATTGCTTGGGTCAGAGTAGAGATTGACTATTCTGTTATATATCTTTGCCCTATTATCATAAAATCTTATCCTCTTCTAAAGAATAAATACATTTTCAAATGTTTTCGTCTATGTAGGGGCTACAGCTGTGGCATACGGAGGTGCCCAGGCTAAGGGTTGAATCAGAGCCATAGCTGCAGGCCTTACACAACAGCCACAGCAACGCCAGATCCGAGCCAGTCTGCAACCTATACTACAGCTCATGGCAACACTGGATCCTTAACCCACTGAGCAAGGCCAGGGATCAAACCTGCGTCCTCGTGGAGACTAGTCAGATTCATTTCCCCTGAGCCATGACAGGAACTCCTATTTCAATTTTAGAGGATACTCATTGTTAGCCTGTTTGGGATATCTATATTTCTGTTATGGCATTGTGCAGTCCAACTTCATTTTACAAGTGAGGAGGTTAAAAAAAGATGAATCATTTTACTAAAAATGTCCTCACCTAAGCCCTCTCCAGATCACCTGACACTTAATCTGGCATTCTGTATAGGAGAACACTGTTTCTCAAAGTATAGTCTCTGGACTACCAGCAGCAGCATCCCTGAGACTTGTTTACAATGTAGATTATAGGCCCATCCCCCCAGACCTATCAAATCAGAATCTTGGAGTAGATGGGGAGGAATCTGGGCTTAAGCAAGCTCTCCAGATGATTATGATGTAAGTTAAAGTTTGAAAAATTTACTTGACAGATATAATTAAAATTTTTAATTATTTAATAACATTAATGAAAAGAAAAATTAACTGTTGTTTATGTATTAAATTTTAGTGCATAAAATCAACTTGTGAGGTGTTATGGTCCAACCGATCCTGTTCAGTCAAAGATAGATAAATTGTTCTCATCCATGCTGATTGTTATCTCTCCCAATATCCCAGTCTGTTTCGTCACAAATACTATTCGTTGTTCTGGTTCAGTCAAAGGAAAATTCATGTGTATTTTTTTTTTCTCCTACAACTCAACTAAGTACCAGATCAAACTCGCCTTTCTCTATTACTGTAGACATATTCCTACCAAAGGAATTTTAACACTTAACTTACTCATTCACAATAACTGATTTTGATCATAACATTCTAATTGTTTGACAGGCCAAAGAGTGTTTTATTCATCTTTGTGTATCATTCCCTCACCCTAAGCAAAAAAATATCCAGTACAGAGTAAGTAAGCATTTCACGTTTGTTAAATGAATGACTGGATTAACGAACCTTATCTGGTCCTCACAGTTTTTAAGATTCTTATAACCAACTACCTTAATGGATAATTCCAGTCAGTATCATTTAGATAGTTATCTGCTCAACTAAAGAGCTTTCAAAAATTACTGGATCCTCTCATATCTTTATCAAGAGGCTCTGATCTAATTGTTATGGAATATGATCAGGACATCAGAATTTTTAAAAAATTCCTCAAGTGATTTTAATGTGAATTCAAAGATGAGAACCACTGACCTACAATGATCTCCAAGTCAGTATAAAGAATTATGTTGAATAACAGGAATCAAGCTGGACTACCATCTCTACAGCAAGCTCGTGTAAGTACGTCTGGTTTAGTCTATGGAATTGGCTAAGTTTACCGCATCCATGCAAAAGGAAGAAAAGTATGTTTACAGTGCTGGAGAGTTCAGTATTTAGAAAGCAATAATGAGGGCAAACATTTCTACTTATGAGAATACATATTACATACTAACTGCCTCAAATATCTTACCTAAATCTTTCCCCAATTCCAGAGATGATATAATGAATTACTACTTTTACAGATAAAAATTTCACAAGTCTCAGCCTCAGTCAACAGCAGTATTTTGGGATTCCATGCAAGATTTATTTGCTTGGCTGGACAGTTTCTTAGAGCCACATTCTGGTTCTTTAATGAAAATGCTATTCTCAGCATATCAAGCCCTAGTGCCAACTATTTGAACAGATTTCTAATATAATGTTGCTACATTCTTAGTACCTTTTTGAAAAATGTAAAACACTTTGATCATCTGGGCCAGAAGTTTCAAACCAGTTCTCCCAGATATGTATAATCACTATACTCAAAAAGAAAAAAAAAGTAAAAAGAAAAGACAAACAAAAAACACAGAAAAGGCAGTTGTTGTCGTTGTGTCATTTGGGAGATTGCATTTAAAATGTGAATTTCTGGCTTTAAAAAAAAATAAAAGCTGCAATGTGTAGCAACACTGGGAGTCAACTCTTCATGACACATGAAAATGAAAGCCAGAATCTGTATCTTCAGCACTTAATCCTTATAGGTCTTGCTCTTGGTTTGCCACAGTCCCTATGAAGATTGCTTCATTCATTTATTAACTTTCTGACTCTTGATACTCTACACTTAGCCAGTCCTCACGTTTCCCTGATGAGGGTATTAATGCTAAATGGAAAAATGGAGATAGGGTGAAGCAGATGCAAAGTTATTCAGCTGAGTATGGTAGAGATATCTTCCCTTTTTTTTTTTTTTTCAACCTGACAACCTTATCTTTTAAAAGAACTCTGACCAGTTCTACAAAGTGGTCAGAGTCCCAAGAAAAGGCAAACCTTACAAGAACTATACACAGTCTACATATTTTAAAAAAGTACTAAGAACAACATGTCTGGGAATAAAAAGAAAGAAAAGGAAAATATATGAAGGAAGGAAATTTGACTTTAGAAAAAAACTTCCTGGTGTAAATATAACTTATGAATTCCAAATGTCAGTATGTCTTATAATTCAGAAATGAATAAATATTACATGTACATGTGCATGCATAGTAGCAATTATTTCCTCATATTGTCATCTTTTCTCTTTGTTCTTGTTTAAATTTCAGATGATTGACACATTCTGGTGGCTTTGTTTTGTGTATTTTGTCTTTACAAATGCTCTGATGTGAGTGACTACAACTTCTGAAATATCTTTCCTTCTACAATCCAAAATATGACACCTATAGGAATCTAGCAATTTTAATTTTCTTTTGAACTACCTTGTAATTCACTGATGATATTTTTTGACCAACCTTCTTTGATCATTTCCTATGGTAAATGTTTACTATCCCCCTTCTCTCCCCTTTTAGGTTGGAATATTCCCTTCAAGTAGGTTCTATGTCTATGTACCTCTAAGGTAAGAAAGAGAACAAACTCTCTCAAATGTGCCAAGAGAAAAAATATTTCTGAGAAACATTTAAAGACATAAATTTCAAAGTCTTTTTCTGTTTGCTTTGCTTTCCTCAACACTGACAAAGGGTTAAAGACTCAAACAGAGTGATGTTCTAGAACTTAGGATTTAGGATTTAACTTGTACTGTGCCAGCTGTATTCTATTATCAATTTTTTGATGCTATTTTGGACTGATATCAGAGATTCAATATCAGAATGAAATTCAATTCTCTATTCCAGTTAGAGAGTATTTACTCAGTTAGAGAATAATTGGCAACCAATACCGAGGTGTTCTCAGAGATTGTGATGACAGATTGCCACAGCTTTTCTAGCCTGTAAAAAGAGGGGCAAGATTCAGAATTTCCAAACAATCATAAATACACACACTGATACACACTATCTGGATGTGTATGCACATGAACAAATACTCACTCCATCCAAATATTAATTTACTTAGTCCAAAGAATCACAACCTCCACACTATTGACATTGTGAACCAAATAGTTTTCTTTTGAAGGACTGTTCTGTGCACTCTAAGACATTTAGCAGCATCTCCAACCTTTACCCACTAGATGCCAGTAGCACTCCCCAAGTCATGTGGTGACAATCAAGAACATCTCCATGCACTGCCAAATGTCCCCTGGAGAGTAAAATCGCCCCCTGTCGAGAACCACTGATTTAGTCTATTTTAAACAGATATGCCTAAATCATCTTTAAGAGACAGATTTTGATATGAACCTTAAATGAAACTTGAAAGAGTATTAATACCTAGTAATATTATTTGAGGTGAATTGTAAAACACTGTAGTCACCATTAGCAAATAATTAGGGAGCATCAACAACATGCAAATTCTATTCTCCCTTTTGTTCCTATTAAAATTCAAGGCAGGGAATTCACATCTTGGCTCAGCGGTAAGGAATCCAACTATTATCCATGAGGATGCAGGTTTGATTCCCAGCCTTGCTCAGTGGGTTAAGGATCCAGCATTGCCGTGAGCTGTGGTGTAGGTCACATGTGTGGCTCAGAATCCAAGTTGCTGTGGCTGTGGTGAAAGCTGGCAGTTACAGCTCTGATTTGACCCCTCCTCTGGGAACTTCCATACACCATGGGTGCGGCCCTAAAAAGGAAAAAAAAAAAAAAATCAGTACAAGACATAGTTAGACTTATATAACAGCTTGATAAGGCATGACATGTTTTCAGGGAGTTAGATAATTTTGAAACAAAAAAAGTTTACTGTACTAGTTATAATTATTCACTGTTTTTAAATGGCTTAATAGTCTAAAAATTAGACTTATTTTGCCTTAACAAGCTGTTTATATTTCAAAATATAAGTCTCATGGTAATGATTAATGTTTTGATTCATTCTTAACATGGATTTATGGATTCTGATTTATCTTCTTACTACTGCTGTAACTGAGATATGCGTACCAGTAACACACATTTTTGCTAGAGTCAGAGGTGAGAAGGTTAAATTTTACTTCTGTATGTCCTTTAAAGGAAAGAGGTTTTGGTGACAGTGTTGCACTTTAGCTGAGACCTGTGCTCCTAGAGAGCAAAAAAGGTTAGTGACAACCCCCTATCATTTGTATTTACAGAAACAGCAAAAGACCATATTGCTCTGTATATTCCAAAAGAGTCCACCTCCATCTTTCTTCAATCATTCCTTCTCTTTATAAACTCCTAGTTCTCTCCTTCTTTAAAATGTTCACCATTGATGAAGATTCTCCCTAGTGTAATAGTCAGAATAAATCACATATTTAATTGTTTCATGCATTTCTGTCTTTCACAACTGCTTCTTTTTTTTTTTCTTTGTCCAGACCTGCAGTATGAGGAAATTCCCAGGCCAGGAATCAAACCTATGCCACAGCTGTGATCCAAGCCATAGCAATAATAATGCTGGATCTTTAACCCACTGTGCCACAAGGAAACTGGCCACAATGGCTTTTTATTTTATTTAAAAAAAAGTTTTTATTATAGTTGATATACAAGGTTCTGTCAATTTCTACTTTATAGCAAAGTAACCCAGATATACATATATACACATTCTTTTTCTCACATTATCCTCCATTATATTCTATCACAAGTGACTAGATATAGCTCCCTGTGCTATTCAGCAGGATATCATTGCTTATCCATTCTACATGTAAAGTTTGTATACACTAACCCCAAAATCCAAGTCTATCCATTTCTTCCTGCTCCCCTTGGCAACCACAAGTCTGTTCTCCATGTCCATGACTTTGTTTCTTTTCTGTAGATAGGTTCATTTGTGTCATTTATTAGATTCCAGATACACATGATATCATATTATATTTGTCTTTATGTTTCTGACATACTTCACGTAGTATGAGAATCTCTAGTTCCATCCACATACCTGCAAATGGCATTATTTTTTTGTTCTTTTTTATGGACAAGTAATATTCCATTACATATATGTTCCACATCTTCTTAATCCGTTTATCTGTTGATGGACATTTAGGTTGTTTCCATGTCTTGGCTGTTCTGCATAGCGCTGCAATGAAATTAAGGGTACTTTGGATAAAAGTTTTGTCTGAATATATGCCCAGGAGTGGGATTGCTAGATTATATGGCAATTCCACGTTTAGTTTTCTGAGAAATCTACATACTGTTTTCCATAGTGATTGTACCAATTTACATTCCCACCAATAGTGTAGAAGGATTCCCTTTCCTCCACACCTTCTCAAGCATTTATTTGTAGACTTACTACTGATGGCCATTCTGACTGTATGAAGTGATACCTCATTGTAGTTTTAATTTGCATTTCTCTAATGGTTAGTGATGTTGAACATTTTTTTCATATGCCTGTTGGCCATCTCTATGTTGGAGAAATGTCTATTAAGGTCTTCTTTCCATTTTTAAATTTTGTGTGTGTGTGTGTGTGTGTGTGTGTGTGTGTGTGTGTGTGTGTGTATTTTCTCCCATTCCATAGGTTGTCTATTTGATTTTTTTATGGTCTCCTCTGCTGTGCAAAAGCTTGTAGGTTTGATTAGGTCCCATTGGTTTATTTTTATTTTTACTTCTATTGCTTTGGGAAACTAACCTAAGAAAACATTTGCATGGTTGGTGTCAAACAATGTTTTGTCCATGTTCTCTTCTAAGAGTTTTATGGTGTCTTCTCTTACGGTTTTAAGTCTTTAAGCTATTTTGATTTATTTTTGTGCACAGTGTGTTCTGGTTTCACTGATTTATGGGCAGCTGTCCAGTTTTCCCAGCACCACATGGTGAAGAGATTGTCTTTTTCACATTTTATATTCTTGCATCCTTTGTTAAAGATTAATTGACCATAGGTGTCTGGGTTTATTTCTGGGCTCTCTATTCTGTTCTGTCGGTCTGTATGTCTGTTTTGTACCAGTACCATACTGTCTTGATTACTGACATTAATATTGTCTGAAGTGTGGGAGAGTTATATCTCCTGCTTGGTTTTTGTTCTTCAGGATTGCTTTGGCAGTTCTGGGTCTTTTATGACTCTGTATAAATTTTTGGATTGTTTGTTCTAGTCCTGTGAAAAATGTCATGGGTAATTTGATAGGGATTGCATTGAATCTGTAAATTTCTTTGGGTAGTGTGTCCATTTTAACAATATTAATTCTTCCAATCCAGGAGGATGGAATATCTTTCCATTTCTTTGAATCCTCTTTAATTTCCTTGATTAATGCTTTATAGTTTTCAGCATATAAGTATTTAACCTCCTTGGTCAGGTTTTTTTCAAGGTATTTAATTTTGGGGGGTATGATTTTAAAAGGTATTGTATTTTTGTATTCCTTTTCTATTATTTCATTGTTAGTATATAGAAACGCAACCGATTTGTTGTATCCTGCTACTTTGCTGAATTCATTGATCAGTTTGAGAGTTTCTGTGTGGAGTCATCAGGGATTTCTATACATAGTATCATGACACTTTTACCTCTTCCCTTTCAATTTGGATACCTTTTATTTCTTTTGTTTGTATGATTGCTGTGGCTAGGACTTCCAATACTATGTTGAATAACAGCAGTGAGAGTAGGCATGCTTGTCTTGTTCCAGATTTTAGTGGGAAGATTTCAGCTTTTCTCCATTGAGTATTATATTGACTGTGAGTTTGCCATAAATGGCTTTTATTATGTTAAGGTATATATCCCCTATACCTACTTTGGTAAGAGTTTTTATCATGAATGGATGCTGGACTTCGTCAAATGCTTTTTCTCCATCTATTGAGATGATCACGTAGTTGTTTACTTTTTTTGTTAATGTTGTGTATGACATTGATTTATTTGTGTATGTTGAACCATCCTTGTGACCCTGGGATAAATCCCACTTGGTTGTGGTATATGACCTTTTTTATATGTTGTTAGATTTGGTTGGCAAAGATTTTGTTGAGATTTTTGTGTTCATATTCATCAAAGATATTGGCCTATAATTGTCTTTTTTGGTAGTATATTCTTTGATTTTGGTATTATGTGATGGTGGCTTCACAGAATGTCTTTGGGAATATTCATTCATCTACAACCTTTTGGAAAAGTTTAAAAAGGATGGGTATAAGTTCTTCATATGTTTGGTAGAATTCTCCAGTAAAGCCATCTGGTCCTAGACTTTTGTTTTTAGGGAGTATTTTTATTACATATTCAATTTCATTTCTAGTGATCAGTCTGTTCAAATCATCTATTTCATCTTGATTCAGTTTTGGCAGGCTGTAAGTCTCTAGAAAGTTGTCCATTACTTCTAGGTTGTCAAATTTATTTGCATATAATTGTTCATAGTATTCTCTCTCTTTTTTTTATTTCTGCAGTATTTGTTGAGATTTCTCCCAATTCATTTAATATTTTATTTGAGTTCTTTCTTCTTGGTGAGTCTGGCCAGAGATTTGTCAATTTTGTTTACACCTTCAAAGAACCAGCTCTTGGTTTTATTGATTTTTTTCTACTATTTTTTGAATCTCTATTTTATTGATTTCCTGTCTGATTGTTATGATTTCCTTCCTTCTTCTGACTTTAGGTTTTGTTTGTTCTTCTTTTTCTAATTCATTTAGGTAGTGGGTTAAGTTGTCAATTTGAGTTTTTTCTTCTTTTTCTAAGACCCGTATTGCTATGAACCTCCCTCTAAGAACTGTTTTTGTGACATACCATAGATTTTGAAAGGTTGTTTTTTCATGATCATTCGTCTTGAGGTATTTTATTGATTTTCTCGTGGACCCACTGGTTTTTCAGTAGTGTGTTTAATCTCCATGTAGTCAGGTTTTTTTTCATTTTTCACATGGTTGATCTCTAATTTCACGCCATTGTGGTCGAGAAGATACTTGAACTAATTTCCATACTCTTAAATATGTTGAGGTTAGTTTTGTGCCCCAGTAGGTGGTCAATCCTTGAGAATGTTCTGTGTACACTTGAAAAGAATATATGTTCTGATTTTTTGGGATGTAATGTCCTGCAAATGTCAATTAAAAAGCCTAACTTGTTATTCTGTCACTTAGTATCTCTTTTGCTTATTGATTTTCTGACTTATCGATTAATGTGAGTGGGTTGTTAAAGTCTCCTATTACCATTTTCCCATTAATTTAATTTTTCCTCTTATGTCTGTTAGTATTTTTTGTATGTACTTGAGTGTTCCTATATTAGGGGCATATATATTGATGAATGTAATATTCTCTTCTTAAAAAGATGCTTTAATTATTGACTAGTGTTCTTCTTTGTCCTTCTTCATGGCCTTTGCTTTAAAATCTATTTGCTCTAAAAAGAGTATTGCAACTCCTGCTTCCCTGTCTTGTCCATTGTCATGAACTCTCTTTTCCCATCCCTTCACTTTCAATTTATATGTGTCCTTTATCCTAAGATCTCTCTTGTAGGACACATATTGTAGGGTCTTGTTTTTTTTAATCCAGTCTGCCACTCTATGTCTTTTGATTAGAGCATTCAGTCCATTGACATTTAAGGTAATCATTGATAAATTTGTATTTTTTGCATTTTAAACCTTATTTTCTATATGATTCTATGTTTTTCCTTTGTTTTCCTTTCCCTTTTTTTGGTTGATTTCCTTTTATTTTACACTTGTGTCATCTTCCTTTTAGTTTTTGGGCATATATTGTTTGATTTGTGGTTGTTTTTCAAATATGTTAACCCCTTCCACTATCTGCTTGCTTTAGACTGACATTCATGTAGAGTCAAACACATTCTAAAAAAAGTTTAGATTTTCTTACTTTCCTTCCCCACATTTTATGACTTTGATACTTTTTTTAACATATTATATTTATCCTTTTGCTGTTCCTTGCGTTTATCATTGCCTTTGCAAATAGTTTTTTTTTCCCCCTTTTTAGATCCAAATACTGGCTTATCTATTTACTTTCCCATTGTGATATCCTCCATCCTATTTATTCTTACTTCTTTTTTATTTAGAGGAGCCCTTTCAGTATTGCTTTTAGAATGGGTTTAGTAGCACTGTATTCTTTTAGTTTTTGTTGGAGAAGTTCTTTATTTATCCCTCTATTTTAAATTATATTCTTGCTGGGTAGAGAGAATTCTAGACTGTAAATTTTTCCCTTTTAGAACTTTGAATACACCTTGCCACTCTCTTCTGGCTTGTAGTGTTTATATAGAAAGATCAGCTGATAGCCTTATGGGGACTCTCTTATAATTAACTCCTTGTTTTTCTCCTGCTTTATTTAGAATCCTCTCTTTAACTTTTGCATGTTTATTATAATATGTCTTGGTGTGGGCCTGTTTGGGTTCAACTTGTTTGGGGCCCTCTGTGCTTCCTGTATCTTGCTATCTGTTTCCTTTAGATTTATAAAGTTTTCAGACATAATTTCTTCAATTATATTTTAAATCCCTTTTCTTTTTCTTCTTCTTCTGGAATATCTATTGATTGGCCCACTTTATATTATCTTATAGATCTCTTATATTGCTTTCATGTTTTCTCATTTGTTTTTCTGTCTGCTTTCCTGATTGGGTGATTTCTATTATTCTGTCTTCCAAATCACTTATTCTTTCCCTTGCATTATTCATTCTGTTCTTCAGAGTCTTTAACTCAGATTTTCTGCAAATGAATTTTCTAATTTTTCTTTGCCCCTCCTTATATTTTCTAGTTCCTTTCTAAAGTAATCTGCATTACTGTTCACATCTGCTCTTAATTCCTGCATATTCACTCTTAATGCCTTTGATATTTTCACTGTCTCCATTTTGAACTTGGTGTCTGTTATACTGCAGAGGTCTGTTTTATTGTTTGCTGCCTCAGGTGAGTTCTCCTGCTCTTTAAACTTAGAATGGTCCCTGAGTTTCTTTATTTTGCTTATATTTTTCTTATTCTGTGAGTTTAAGGAAAACAACTACTGTAGTCTTGGAGGGCTATTTATGTGTGACAGTGCTGTGCTGCTGGGTATTTTGTGAGGGCTTATTTTTTAATTTTGGCGTGAGAGGTGCTTTTGGTTTGGATGCTTGCTGTCTCTTTCCTCAGTGTGTGCAGGCTGTTATTCCCTTGATAGGGTGCTGCATATGCTTCCAGGGAGATAAGGGCAGTGGATGGGGCTAGTAGCCAGTGCCTGGTTGCTGGGCCCTTGACAGTGCTGAAGACTCATGGGAAGGTGGCACAGGCTGCACATAGTTGCAGGGCCCTGCCAAGTGACAGTGCCCTCAGACAGGTTTAGGTGGTGCCTAGAGCATTTGGCAGAGGCAGTGGCAGTGGCAGGGCATGTGATTCCCAGAGGAGTGATAGCAACATCAGTTGGTACTTGATTGCAATGCCCTCCTCTGTGCCAGCCTCTGAAGTGACTGGGCTGGCAGGTGGTGCCTATTCACGGACCCCTAATGGTGCTGGGCCAAACCTACCTCTGGAGACAGAAATGACTGTGGTGGTTTGCCCTGCCTCCTGTAGAGGTGCTCCATTGCTTTTAGCCTGTGCAAGAGGTGCCTCATTATCTGTAGTCCTGCCTTTCAAGAGTTTGTGAATGCACAGAGAAAGATATTCCTATGGCTATCTGCCCCTCCTCCTCTCAACCTCCCCAACAATGGCATGTTGCTTCTCCTGTGGGTCCAGATCTCCTCCTAGGTTCTTTTTTTGGCTCTGGCACTCAACTCCCCAGACTTTGACACACCACGCCCTAACCCCTCAAGCTCACTCCACAGAGCAAACCCTAGTCCTCTCCCTGGGACTGATCTCCAAGCCTGAGTTCTCAGCATCCAGCCCTCTCCCAAGCCTCTCAGTCTGCAGTGTCCTGCAAGGTGGTACGGTGGTCTGTGAAGCTGTCTCTCTGTTTTGCCCTCCTCAGTCCTGCTGCAGTGCTTTTCTCTGAGGCTTTGAGGTCCCTCCATCTCTGCTGATCTCCCCACCAGTTAGGTGGTTTCCTAGGATTGGGTTCCTTTCTCATTTGTGGCTTCCTCTCAGGTGTGCTAGTCCCATCCTTATTCTTTTCTGTCTCTCTCTCCTTTTTTTTTCCTTTTGTTCTATCCAGTTATGTGGAGTGTTTCTTGCCTTTTTTGGAGGTTTAAAGTCTTCTGCCAGTGTTCAGTAGATGTTCTGTTTGAACCATTCTACATTTGTATTTTTTTATGTTGTGTTTGTGGGAGAATGTGACTGCCAAGTCTTACTCCTCTACCATCTCGATCCCACCTCACAATTGCTTTTTAAATTCATTTTTTCTTTGTTTTCATGTCTTTTCTTTGTTCATTTTGTTTTTATTTATTTGTATTCAGGCTGTGTAAGTAGGGAAGTCTAGCAATCTCTGAAGATGATGTGACAATCTCAAATTTATGCTTGAGCAATCTCCCATCATTTAACAAGATTCTCAGATTATTTATATGCATATTCAAATTTCAGTTACATATATTTTTGAAATGAGTAAAGTGACAAAATGACCTTAGAAGATTTAAAGACTGACATTCTGATTTTACAGTTTAATTTATTGATTTGGACCTATATAAGGCATCTCAGTATTAAAGAATTGACAGTCAGGTCAAGGAATTAGCTACATTAATTTTACCATTTACTTTCTCTTAATTGAGATAATGGTTAAATGACTGGTATCCAATTTTCTCCCATGGTGTTTTGAGTTTTATAATATACTTTTCAGAGATTATTCTAAAAGAGTTATTATTTTTATGATTAACATACTTTCATGCTACAGATATTATTTCAGTGTTTTAAATATTATATACTCCTGGGTGTCTCTGGATAAAAATTTCAAAATAGTACAAGTTAACAAATTTTTTGTGTTTTCTAACATATTTGGGGAAGAATGCAGTTAAAGATAAGAAACCTCTATTTTCAGTGTTACATAGGCACACTATTGCAGAGACCACACTTCAGAACAAATTGCAAAAAATACCATGATTTAGGAATATACAAGTCTAACAAAAGCATAACATGATTTCTTTTTTTTATAAAAGGTTAATACATAATATTAATATCTTGAATTTAACAGATTCATCATCATCTATTTTTATGAAAACTAAAACCAAACCAAAATCTTACTTTATGTATGACAAAATTATAATCCATTGCACTTGGAAGTTTTAATCTTTCTACTACCCACTGTTTTCTCTTCTGAAATATTTTCAAACTCTAAAACTTCTTGTCTTTTTACTTCATTGCAAAGTATCAAGTGTTTCATTTCTCAATCATCAAGGTGAATAATACTAGGGCGTGCACCGAGCTTAGGACACTAAATTTCAATTCAGAACTTTCTTTAAATTAAATATGTAAGTCAACCAAAAGAACCACCAGTTCACCTAAAAACTTTTCAGAGGAAGTCAAATGATTTAAAAAAAATAGCAGGAGAGAATCAATTTTAGTACAGTAATGTGGACTATCCTTTGATATCAGTTTCCCAAACTGACACAGACTTATCTAATTCACCTCAGACCTATCAACCAACTAGTTCTAGTCTTTCACTTTTCTCATAATTTAATCATAAGTTGAATTAATAAAAGTAGGTTAATCTTATGACTGACAGTTAAAATGGATTTCTTTTAAGATTATCTTCATACAGCCTTTTAGAATTAGATATAAATCAATGATTTAAATATAGGAAAAATTAACAAAGTGGGAAGCCTAAAAAAAGAAAGAAAATGGCCAGGAAGTAAAAACAATTCAGTACAGAATAGGTACTATTATGTCATATTAAATTTTGGAAGTGCTTTTTGAAATTATAATTTACATTTTAATATTATACACTTTCAAAGAAATAATGTCAATTTTATTATATCGGAATGTATTTAGTACATACTTAAATACAGTTTTCCCAATGCTGGCATGACTGGTTCAAAGAATTCTTGAGACTTCCTAAATATACAAAGAGGGATTTGAAAGGCCATTCTTAGGACTTCTATTACTTATATAAATCATAATGGAAAACATCTCCTAATTTTCAAGCATTAATTAACCAAGGCCTCAAATATCAACTTCTCTTAAAAGCGTATAAACAGTAAGTATTCTAGTATTGAAGGTTATGTAACTTACATGTAACACAGAGAACTCAGAGCAGATATTCATATTTGAGTCTTACTGCCCTGTTAAATTTCTTTAGTGTGGGTATCCCTTGTCCTATCTTTGAATAAAAACTCATGTAGGTTCTTAAAAATTTTCAACTCACTCTCAAATAATAGGTCACTTTGAATGACAAAATGTAGTCTATGTTCAGTAGTTAGAAGTGAACTTTTGAGTGTTCTTTCTGGCCAAGGTAGAGTAAGAGAAACCAAATTTACCTTGACACCTGAATCAAAAAAGCAACTGGGAAAAATATATAAAACAATGGTTTTTAAGACACTGTGAATCAAGCAATGAAGGACAGCAATATTTGAGAGAAAGGAACAGATGAGGTGAGAGGAAAAAATAAAGTTCAATTCATACTAACACTATACACAAAGATTAACTCATTTGAATCATGATTTAAATGTAAAAAATAAAACTATAAAGCTTCCGGGGGAAAAAAAAAAAAGATGAAAATCTTTGTGCCCTTGACTTAGACAAAGATTTCTTGGATACAATACCAAAACCTGGATCAAAAAAACATCAAATTGATTATTTGAATTTTATCACAATTAAAAACTTCTTTTCTTAAAAAGGCACTTTTCACTCTTTCAAAGGTGAAAAGAGTGGTGTTTAAAAGTTAAAGGAGTGGCTTTTAACTGTTAAAAGAGTGAAAAGATAAGCCAAAGAAAGACAATACTTATGATTCACGTAGCTGACAAAAGACTTATGTACAGAATATATATACTACTCTCAAAAATCAATAAGAAACTTAAAAAGAAATGAGCAGTAATTGGTACAACCACTATGGAAAACAGTATGGAGGTTCCTCAGAAAACTAAATATGGAACTACCATATGATCCAGCAATCCTACTCCTGGGTATATATCCAAACAAAACTATAACTCAAAAAGATACATGTACTCCTATGTTCATTGCATCACCACTCACAATAGCCAGGACGTGAAAATAACCTAAATGTACAGTGACACAGGAATGGATTAAGATGTGGTACATACATACTATGGAATACTACTCAGCCTTAAAAGAGAATGAAATAATGCAACTTGCAGCAACATGGATGCAACTAGAGACTATCATACTAAGTGAAGTAAGTGAGAAAGAGGAGGACATATCACTTATACGTGGAATCTAAAATACGGCACAAATGAACCTATCCACAAAACAGAAACAGACTTATAGACATAGAGAACAGACTTGTGGTTGCTAAGGGGGAGGTGGAGGGAGTGGGATGGACTGGGAGTTTGAGGTTAGTAGATGCAAACTATTACACATAAAATGGATAAGCAATGAAGTCTTGCTGTATAGTGCAGGGAACTACATCCAATCACTTGTGATAGAATATGATGGAAGATAATATGAGAAAAAGGATGTGTATATATATATGACTGGGTCAATTTGCTGTACAGCAGAATTTTACAGAACATTGTAAATAACTATAATTTAAAAACTTAAAAAACAAAATAAAATAAAATATGGTATAAGGAACCTATCTACAAAACAGAAAAAGACTCACAGACATGGAAACCAGACTTGTGATTGCCAAGGGAGAGGGAGGAAGTAGGATGACTGGGAGTTTGGGGTTAATAGATGCAAACCATTACATATAGAATGGATAGACAATAAGGTCCTGCTGTATAGCACAGAGAACTACATCAAATAGACCATGATGGAAAATAGCATATATATTAAAAAAGAATGTATACATATATACACATATATATGTGTGTATGTGTGTGTGTGTGTGTGTGTATATATATACATGAGTCACTTTGCTGTACAGCTGAAATTGGTACATTGTAAATCAACATAATAAAATGGAAAAAATAAAGTTTTGCAGTGAAGACCTGCAAAATAATATATCACAAGAAGCAAAAAAAGAAATGAGTAAAGATTTGAATATACATTTACTCCACCATGCAAGATATACAGATGGCAAATAAAATCATGAAAAACACTATGATAAAGAAGATTTAAGGATATAGGTTCAGTTCATGAAAAGATGGTCAACATCTTGACTAGGAAACTGCAACTAAAACCACAGTCAGATACCACCATACACATATTTGAACAGACAGCATTTAAAAGACAGACAATAGCAAGTGCTACGAATGAGGTAGAGCAACTGGAATTCTCAAACACCACCAGTAGGAATGTAAAATGGTAAAACCACTTTGGAAAACAGTTTGGCAGTTTACTAAAAAGTTAAACATAAACTTTCCATATGATCCAGCCATTTCACTTTTAAATATTTCCCCAAGAAACGTGAATGCGGTGACTTGTACACAGATTTTCTGGGCATCTTTATCTGCAATAATTCCAAAGTGAAAACAATCTAAATATACATCAGCAGGCTAATGGATAAATAAA
This sequence comes from Phacochoerus africanus, assembly GCF_016906955.1. Taxonomy (NCBI): domain Eukaryota; kingdom Metazoa; phylum Chordata; class Mammalia; order Artiodactyla; family Suidae; genus Phacochoerus; species Phacochoerus africanus. The sequence goes on along the minus strand of NC_062544.1, from coordinate 184,890,134 downwards.
TTATGCTATAGTCATACAATGTAATACTATTTAGCAACAAAATGAGTAAACTGAGGATACATGTGATAACATGGACAAGTCTCAATCACATTGAGTGAAAAAAGACTAAACAAAAACAGAGTTCATACTGTATTATTATATTATTTATATTTCTAGAAAGTGCAAACTAATCTGAAGTGACCAAAAGCAGAGCAGTGTTTGCCTGAAATAGAAAGGGAGAGAGAGAGAAAATGGAGGGATACAAAGAGGCATGAGAAAACTTTTCAGCATTATGGATATGTTCAATATCTTGAGTATAGTGATGGTTTCATGGGTGTGCACATATGTTAATAAATTATAGACTTTCCACATATACACCTGATTGGATGTTAATTTTTTTGGCACACCCCCTCAAAATTCTGCAGAATGTGGAATTTCCTGCGCCAGGAATTGAACCAGCACCACAGCAGGGTTTCAAGCTGCTGCAATGATGATCCTTAACCTGCTGTGCCAAAAGAGAACTCCAGACTAGATGTCAGATATATCTCAATAAGACTGCTGAAACCAAAAGTGACAATTTTAGGATGTGTTTCTGGTTTCAAGTCACAATGTTCTAAACACTCCATTTCTTTCAAACATATTCGACACTGTAATCTTAATTTAAGGAAATATGCTTCATCTTGCAACAAATAGCTAGCTAGGGTTGACTGCCTTTGAGGAAAAGGATGTAGGGAGCTTCTTTTTTTCTCACTCAATAGCTATCTTTCGGGATAGGACTGGGAAGAGATATATTAAAAGTTAGGGTTTGATTACCACTATCATGTAATGGATTGGTGATCTCTGGGTCTGATAGAAATTTAAAGCTAACTTTTTCACTCAATGACATTTCTGTAGGTTCTCTTGAGTTGAAATGTCCAATATGGTATTTGTCCCATATGAAGCTACTGTGTACTTGAAATGTCTATACTATGAGAATAAATACACACTGATTTCAAAGGCACAGAATGAAAAAATAATGCAAACTATCTCACTGATATTTTTTTATGTTGACTATATTCTTGGAATAAAATATATTAAATATCTTAAATTATATTTTCAATGGAAAAATAGAAAATAACCTTAATTAGGAGTTCCCGTCGCGGCTCAGTGGTTAACGAATCTGACTAGAAACCATGAGGTTGTGGGTTCAGTCCCTAGCCTCGCTCAGTGTGTTAAGGATCCAGTGTTGCTGTGAGCTGTGGTGTAGGTTGCAGACATGGCTCAAATCCTGTATTGCTGTGGCTCTGTCGTAGGCTGGTGTCTACAGCTCCGATTAGGCCCATAGTCTGGGAACCTCCATATGCCATGGGTGGGGCCCTAGAAAAGACAAAAAAAAGAAAAGAAAAAGAAAATAACCTAAATTAGTAAATGTTTTTAAGAGTAATTTCAGGAGTTCCCTTTGTGGCTCAGCAGTTAATGAACCCAACTAGTATACATGAGGACGCGGATTTGATCCCTGACCTTGCTCAGTGGGTTAAGGATACGGTGTTGCCATGAGCTGTGGTATAGGTCACAGACATGGCTTGAATACTGCATTGCTGTGGCTGTGGCGTAGGCTGGCAGCTGTAGCTCCAATTCGACCCCTAGCCTGGGAACTTCCATATGCCCCAGGTGCAACCCTAAAAAAAAAAAAGAATAATTTCACTTCATTCTTTTCTATTTTTAAAAATGTGGGTAATAGAAAGTTTAAAATTCCATACGTGGTTCACATTATAATGGACAGTGCTGCTGAAGAGCATCCCCTCTTAAGCTTCCTGATATAACTTCCTTGGAATTGGCAGTGTTCTTCCTTTAGCTGATTACTTCAGATACACTCTGGGCTAATGTCCCAATGATACACCCCCATCATTACACGTACTGCCAGAGTCCCTTCACACTGGAAGGCAAAAACTACACTGACATTCCCTCTGTGGATTTCTCAACTGGAACTTGTGATGGATACTGTGATACACTGCTCAGAGTCCCCTTCAGGAAAGAAAGATTTAATCCCCCTCTTAGTGGGAGGGTTACTCTCAGCTACTCGCCCTCTTTGCAGATATTTTAACTATTGTCACATTTCCTTCCATGGGCAACCAGTGTCCAAAGATTGATTAACATAGGAATACAAGGGACCTGCCCTTTTACACTGTCTCAGGTAAACTCTGAAGAGCTATTCAGCCTTGCAGCTCAACTTTTCCCTCAGCCTTCCCTTCTATAGGTATTCATCCCACCTGTACTCACTGAAAACATTTTTCACAAGCTAGCTAAACTCTGTTCCAGAGTTTGCTTCCTGCGAAGGCAACAGGCAACAGTGCAGCATGTTAACTCAAGAAAAACAAATATAGATTCCTTCCACCAAAAAAAAAAAAAAAAGTGTCACTCCATTGACTCTAGTCCCTTCAGCTTAGTTTGTCCTGCCTTAAGCACCAGCTCATTAAACCTCTCAATTACCAAGGAAACACATCAAGCTCTCACAGTGATCTCACTGAAATCCTTCTCATTAGGCTTGAGGTTAAGGGCAGACATTCCTCTTCCAACTTAATGGGAAGGTGGGATTCATAGCACAACTCTCTCTAAATGAATTCTCTTAAAAAATTCTCTCATTATATCACTCTCCCGTCATTTATACTCTTGGTGAGTCAGTCGCACGTTCTTGGCTATGGCAATACGGCACTGTTTTTTTTTTTCTGATGCCTCAATATAAATTGAGGCGAGAAAGTAACAGAGAAGACAAGCATTCAGTTACTTGTATAAGATATGAGTTACCTATATTTGCCCTGCAAACACCAGAATAATATAAGCTCAGTAAAAAGATAACAAGATTAAGTGCTAATCAAAGTTAAGAAAATTTGTGCTAATTCAAATTATAGTTTTAAATGATTTTTCAATAACACAAAGATACTACCATTGATATTCAAAAATATTTCATATTTTCTTTTTATGGTGGAATGCATTCTTAAATTTCTAAATGAATAACATAAACATTGAGAAACAAATCATAAATAAATCCAGATGAAAAGACAAATATCTAACCTAAGTCTTTTCCTATATAGAAATAATATGTTAATGTGACACAATTTAACTATAGATTGTTTGGAAATCCAAATAAACAGAGCAGCTATGAGTTGTAATCAAATTCTAAATATTATACTAAGTATCAACCTAGTATAAAAGATAGAAATACTACCATCAACTTTAATAGTGTGTTCTACTTGCAAATAAGTTTTTATACTATTTTTATTAGATTTTTTTCTCACAAAATCCTGCAAAGTATATAGGACAAGTGTTACATCCATTAGCGGCTAAGAAGTTAAATAACTTGCCCAAGGTCGCATAATCTGTAAGTGGAGAATGAACTTGGAATTAAGATTTTTTTTCATTTACGTATGACTACCTATTTCATTCTACTTGAGGTAAAGCCTGTTTTTCTTATTAAACATTACCTCTTCTTCTCTCAATCATGGCTACATATAAATTTTATCACATCACTAGCATTCTTATCACACCACTAGCATGTGCTATCCATTGCACTACAGAGCCTGATTTAGAATATAATTTTATACTAACAGTAATTATTTTCTAATTGTTTATTATTGTCTAGGTACTTTTATTAAACAGGTTTGCAATTTTCCTATTTTCTTGATTGTGAGAGAGCTTAGCAAATTTAATAAAGTCTTTGGAATATTTTGTATGCTTTTTATGTCTATATAATTATGTACCTACATGTGTTGTAACTTCTTCATTCTTTCTTGGCCTACCATATAAGGAAGTATAACTTTTAAAATAAATACCAAAGCATATATCAAAGAATATCCTTAAGAAGCTTCGTTCTAAATCCTCTCCTTTCTAGCATTTGGGCTTATTTTCTGCTTCTCATTTGTTTCAACACCAGAGAGGTGCCATAATGAAATAGGAAAATTGGTACATAATTATGTGCCTTTAAAAGATAATTTTCATCTCCTATTACTCAATATATAAACTTTATTTTAAGTCATATTGAGGAATGGAATACACTTAATATTGTTTATATATATTTAAATGAAAAATATTTGTAAAAACTGGATTTTTTACTAAGCAACATTTTGACAACTAGTATTAAGACTGGCCCTTCAATTTTAATACTGCTACAAAGCTTTTGTGACATATTAGTATATTTCTCTGTCTTTCCTCAACATATAAAACATAAGATTTGTTCTTAGGTTTGAATTTTTTTAATTTTACTTCTTAATTAATTAAAAGACCACACTGATTTAAATTTCCTTATATTTGATTCAAATAAATCACTGTCTGAAATAACAGGTCACTTGGATAAGTGCTCCAATGAGAAGCAGAAAATAAGCCCAAATGCTAGAAAGGAGAGGATTTAGAACGAAGCTTCTTAAGGATATTCTTTGATATATGCTTTGGTATTTATTTTAAAAGTTATACTTCCTTATATGGTAGGCCAAGAAAGAATGAAGAAGTTACAATACATGTTGAATTTGTATCTAACATGGTTTGTGAGGTCAACCATAAAAACACTGCTGATTTTCTAGGCAAAGATGACATTTTCTGACTCCCTACCAGGAAAGCATTCACTTTAGATTCTTTTAAGACTGATGATGGATTTGCAGTAAGTGATCTACATTCTCTCACAAGGTCTTTCTTGAAAGTGTAGATATGGCTTAGGTCAAATGTTCTACATCCATGAAAAAAGAGGAAACTGACAAAATTAAATCTCCACTATTGGCCTCACGAGCATGTTTCATAGAAGCGAATCATAACCTTCAGAAATCATATTAGCATCTTCATAATACTAGTAGTAGTAATATTTTTAATATTTGGTGTACAAGTAGATCAATTTCCTAGTTCCACGATCTAGTCTATCCTTTATTTAATAAGTCTTTACTCAGTTACTATATAAGCTCCATGAAAGAAATAAATAATATGGACCCTGTTCTCCGGCAACTTACAATCCCATTACTAAGCTTTACATGAACACAAACAATTTCAAATAGTATTTAAAGAGCAGTGATATTTTTGCAACTATGCTTTTGAACTCTAAGTTCATTGATCTACTTCCACTGGCTATTGTAGAACAATGCCCCCAAATCCTTAGGTAACATGTACTACACAACATATATAAAGCTACTGACCAATAAACTTTCATAGCATATTTTTATGTCTTCCTTGGGATGAAACGCACAATCTTACTTCCAGAACTCCTATTTATATTTCAGGTTTTGTTTACATATGACTTCTGTTGAAATCACCCCAAAATCCTCTAAGCAGAATTAATTAAAATCTAGGCTTTGTTTCAACACCAGAGAGGTGCCATAATGAAATAGGAAAAGCACAGGCTTTAGTGTTGGATTTTTCTTACTGAGTCTCATCTTTAGCACTTACATGCTATGCAACTTTAGATAATCATTTACCCATAGGAGCCTCAGCTTCCTCTTGTATAAAATGGAACAACTTATATGTGGAATCTACAAAAATAATACAAATGAGTATATATGCAAAACAGAAGCAGAGCCACAGATATAGAAAACAAACTTGTGGTTACCAAAGGGGAGATGTAAGGGAGGAGGGATAAATTAGGACTATGAAATTAATGGGTATAAACTACTACATATAAAATAGATAGGCAGCAAGGATATATTGTATAGCACAGGGAATTATAGCCATTATCTTGTAATAACTTGTGATAGAGTATAATCTGCAAAAATAATGAATCATTACACCATATACCTGAAATAAGACAATATTGTAAGTCAACTATACTTTAGTAAAAAAATTGGTTAGTAATAGCTATCTTAGTGATTGAACATACATAAAACATAGTGCCTAGTACACGATAAAGTACACAAGAGTATAAAATACTACATAATTATAAAATATATAAAATACCTGAAATATAATATGTGGACAGTTGTACTATTTATTAATAACAATAATAACATTTAGATCTCTAGTTCCTTTATTAGCTTTTATCGGTATATTTATTATCCTTTGTTAATAGAATTAAAGATCAGAACTGTTTCTTCCTTGTTTCCTTGGTTCAGCCAGGTCTCTCACTTATAGTAGGTATTTAATTAATATCTGTAAAATTAAGGGGCCAATAAATGAATGGCACAAAAGCTGAAATGATGGTACGTTTTGGTATACTAAGTTGACTTGTTAAGATATAATGCAGTAATAACATTAAAAGAGTAATTGGTGGGGAACACAGGAATAGAGGTGAATTAGTAGCACTAGCTTATGGAAACTGGTGTCATGGGGAGCGAATATAGGTTTCATTAAGGGATAATAGTGGTTAAACTGCTTTCCTTGCTTAGTATTTTGTTGACTGTACCTGTTTTGTTCACCACTGTATAACAAACTTTAGCATATAATGTTACTCAATACATTTTAAATAAAAATTCAGATGCACTGTACAAGAGGTAGTTAAGTCCTGTCAAGGTGATAAGGCAGTACGAGGTAGTACAAACAAGGTACAGGACACACATCTGACCCTTGCCAAGTCCGAAGTACCCACTGAGATATAGCTAGGCCAACATCTTTTCCCTGCTCCTGCCCCTTCCTAGCTCTCACTAGATAAGGGAAGATTCAGTGTCCTAGCCATGCACAGGTAACCTTTATCTAAGAGGACTCGGATGTACAGAATTGAGTCTATGATTGATTGATATCCGGTAAGTTATTATCTACCTCATTCTTTCCATCTGTAAAATGGGGGTAATAACATCCTTGGCCTTGTAGAATTAATGTGAGGATTAAATGAATTCAACTATGCAAGACTGCATTCAGTAAGCATTTAGTACACAATAAGCATTAAAATGTTACCTACCACTACCACAATTAGTAAAGACCCATTCATGTCTATGAAAAGATAATGGTTTATTTGTTTTATTGTTGTTGTTGTTTCTGTTTGTTTTTGCTTTTTTTTTTTTTTTTTTTTTTTTTTTTTTTTTTTTTTTTGACGGCACCCAGGGCATACAGAAGTTCCCAGCCCAGGGACTGAACCCATGTCACCATAGTGACAATACCAGATCCTTAACCAGCTATGCCACCAGAGTACTCAAAAAAAAAAAAAAATCCCTTTTTATTTCTACCTCTAGAACTAGAAAGTTAATACCTAATCTTATGACTAGAGTTACTCAAAAATCAGGGTACAGGAATTCCACTTTGTCTTAGTCACTAACTTGTTAAGGGGCTTTGATTAGGTCATTTAGCCTCTCTGGGTTTGGGATTTCTCATCTGTAGAGTAAATGCTTCAATTAAGTGGTTTCCTCAGTTTCTTCTAACACTGGTTATAACCCAATGTGCTGTTAAGGGTAAGCGATATATGAAGATCAGTCCAGTCAGTGCAAGGTGCTGACCTTTTCTGAGAGCAGTGGTCTAAGGAGGGATGAGATAGAAATGAGAGTGCAGGAAATTAAGAAAAGGGAAGATGGAAAGTGTTAAGTAGAAAGCATCAAACAATTTGACCATAGCAATGAGCTAGAAAGACTTAACAGCATGGGATAGCAAGCCAAGCTAAAAAATTATAACACAGAGGACATATACCTATATTTGAAGACAAAAGGAAGATACTAAACTTCAAAAAGGTTAAAATGCATACCATTCATATCTGTTAATTTTCTAAAATTAGTTTAATTATTACTTATTTTTCTATCATTTTCACCAACTAAGGATTTTTTTTTTTTGCTCTAGAAGTAGCTCTTAATGACCAGTCAACAAGCAGTGAATTTTGTTGCCAACCTAAGAAAGTTAACTTAAAACTAAATGTGAAATTTATTGCTGTTTCCAATGCCATTTCTTTTATTCCACAGAACCATAATACGACCAGAAGAATTGTTATCAAAGTAAACACAACCCATGTTCTTCTCACTCTCTGTACTGCTCTGCACTTTAAACATAATGATACGCTTGTTCATTTTAGCTGAACTAAAGATGCTATAATTACTGAGGCATAAAATAAGAAAGGAAACTAAAGACTGAGTCAAAGGAAGGAAAATGGAGGTAATAGTTTAAAAATGAGGATACACATGCAACCATACTCTGGCTGAGACAAATGTGTTTTAACCAAGGGGAAAACTCTAAAAAAAGAATTAGTAAGATTGGAATCCTATGTTTTACTATTATAGGTAGGTCCAGAATCTCTAACAAAACAAACAGTTGGCATATAATACCTTCAAGATAATTCAAAAGCATTAGAGAATAAATATAAAAGGACATGTTTCAATTATATTAAAATATATCCCTGAATATCGTTTGTTACAGATATTGTTTTATGACAATAACATTGACAATTACTAACATTTGTATCCATTCTAACAGACTGAATTTACTTTCATATATTATCACATATCAAGAGGGATGGATTAACATGAACCTTACTATATGCTAGGCATTTCGCTAATTGGCACAAATCACATAATTTAATCCTCATGAAAAAATCTACAAAGTAATATTATCTCTACTTTAAAGACAATAAAACTAAGATTCAGAAAGATCAAGCCACTTTCCCAAAGTCGTATAATTAGTGGAATAACAGAGATTCAAACTCAGGTTTGTCACTATTGAAAAATATAACTTTAGGGAGAGAACAAGAGAAAACACACTAGAGAAGAACCGTTAAAAATTCAAATTCAGGGCATTTTAGTGATGTGAGAAACAAAAAAATCATGGGCAAAAAATAGAAAACTGAAAGGAAATATTTCAAATTATAGGAATTTAGAAGAAAAAGAACCACATTATTTTAAATCAAGGCTCTTTTGGTTAATTTATATTCATTTATGCATTTGATGCTACAAACTAGAGGGCTCTCAAGTTTAAGCTGTATGAGAATTACCAGGAAGCTTTTACAAGAGACTTCTGAATATCTCCCCAAGAGGTTCAGATATAGTGCCTCTGGGGAAGAGGCCTGAGAATTTGCATTTCAAACAAGTTTCCAGGTGATTCTCATGCTGCTAGTACAGGTATCTTACTTTGAGAAATTACAGTGTAAGCTATTTAACTGGAATGTCCAGTTAAAATAGGATACTTAAAAGCTCCATGATATTATCTAAAGCAGGGGTGACACTGGAAAATAAATCATTCAAAAAATAAATTTAAAAATAAATTATATATAGAATTTAAAAAAATGAAATGTTCTGAAACCTATCTTTAATATCTATTCAATATTGTTCAGAAAGCCTTTTCGTGTAATTTATTTTTAAAGTTGAAAATCAAGCAGAATAAAGAATATGGGATCATGTTACAGAATTTTCTTTCTTTTAATTTGCAAGTACAGTAGACTGAAGCATTAAAGAGAAGTGATGATGCTCACTGATTACAGGGATTAGAGAAAATACTTTACATGAAAAAATAGAAAAAATTGCCATTGGTCAATGGCAACACAACTGTCACTCATTAGAGCCATGTGGGAGTAGTCCTTTACATAGAAAATTAGGTCATACTGCTTGAAATACCTTCATATAACATGTAAATTATAAAATTCCTGGTTTAGTTATGCCTGTTTGAGGCCAGTCTTAAAAGAAAAAGAGCCTTAACTAATTTAAAAGAATAGAAAACATTCAATGTTGGCTCTCAGGCCAAAATGGAGTTAAATCAGAAATCAGTAACAGAAAAATAATTAGAAAATCCCAACACATGTGGAGATTAAACAACACACTTCTAAGTAACACATGAGTCAAAGAAGAACTATCAAGATAAACTAACTAAATGAAAATGAAAACACAAAATTTGTGGGATGCCGAGAAATCAGAACTTACAGGGAAATTTACAGTGTTGAATGTGTATTTTAGAAATGAAGAAAGACCTAAAATCAACAAGCTAAGTGTTAATGTTAGAAACTAGAAAGAGTGAATTAAATGTAAGGTAAGCAGGATAAAAGAAATAACAAGAATTAGAGCAGAAATCAATTAAAACCAGACTGTAGACAGACTAGTTATGAAAAAAGAGAAAGAACACAAATTTCTAATATCAGAAATTTAGTAGGGCTGTCACTACTGATCTAATGCAAAATAAATACTTTGCACAACCTTATGCCCACAAATTTGATAACTGAGATGAAATGGACCAATTATTTGAAAGATAAAAGCTGAAATTATACAATCTGAATACTTTATACCTATTAAATTAATTGAATAAATAACTTTTTTTCCCTCAAAAAAGAAAGCACTTGGCCCAGATAGGTTCAACAATGAATTCTAACATTTAGAGATACTATATCAATTCTCTACAGTCTATTTCAGAGGATGGAAGCAGAGAGAAAAATCCTTCATTCTATGAGGGAAGCATTACTCTAACACTGAAACCAGACAAATGCATTACAAGAATAGAAAACTACAGATCAATATTTCTGTGAGCATAGATGCAAAAATTCTCAACAAAATACTAGCAAATCGAATCCAAAATGTATTAAAAAGAAATATAAACATAACCAAATGTGATTTAGCTCAATTAAGCAATGCTGGTTCAACATTTGAAATCAATTAATGTAATACATCACATCAATAGGCTGAAAAAGAAAAATCACATGATCATTTAACATGCAGAAAAAAACTTGAAAAATCTAATACTCATTCATAATAAAAACTCCCAGGAAACTACAAATATAAGAGAACTTCCTCACCTTGATAAAGAATATCTACAAAAACTATAAAACTAACATCATACTTAATGGTGAGAAATGTGAAGTGTTCCCACTAAATCAGCAACAAGGCAAGGATGTTCCCCTTCACCATTCCTTTCCAATACTGCACTGTAAGTTCTAGTTACTGCAATAAAACAAGGAAATAAAAGGTATACACGCTGAGAAGAAAGAAATTAAATTATTTTTGTTCACAGATGACACAAATATCTATATAGATAAAAAAATTTAATGGAAAAAAGTAATCCTAGAATAAATAAGTGATTATATAAAGGTTGCAGATACAAGGTAAATACGCAAAAGTCAATTACTTCCCATACGCCAGCAATGAAAAACATAATTTGAAATTTAACATACAATACCATTCATTGGGAGTTCCCTGATGGCACAGTGGGTTAAGGATCCAGTGCTATCATTACTGTAGCTCAAGTCACTGCTGTGGCATGGGTTCAATCCCAGGCCCAGGAACATAGGCATGCCATGGGTGTGGCCAAGATATAAATAAATTAAATAAAATACCATTTATATTAGTGTTCCCCAAAATGAAATACTTAAGGATAAATGTAACAAAATAAGTACAAGAATTGTATGAAGAAAATTACAATGATTCTGATGAAGAAAATCAAAGAAAAACTAAATAAATAGAGAGATGCTCCATGTTCATGGACAGTAAAACTCAGTATTGTCAAGATGTCAATTCTCCCCAATTTGATGTATAAATTTAACACAATCTCAACCATAATCCCAGCAAGCTATTTGTAGATATCAACAGAATGTTTGCAAAGTTTATATGGAGAAGTTAAAGACTCAGTATAGCCAATACAATACTGAATGAGAAGAACCAATTTGGAAGACTAACACTACTTGACATCAAGACCTACAATAATGCTACGGTAATCAAGAGAGTATGATATTGATGAAAGAATAGGCAAACAGATCAATGGAATAGAATGGAGATCCAGAAATATATCCATATAAATATAGTTAACCAATCTTTGATAAAGGAGTAAAAGCAAAAGAATGAACAAAAAGTGCCTTTTCAATAAATGTAGCTGGAACAATAGGACTTCTGCATGCAAAAATACAATGAGTTTAGACTCAGATCACACACACTTAACAAAAATTATAAAACACAAAACTATAAAACCCATAGAAAATAACACAGAAGAAAATCTGAATGACTTTGGGTATAACAATTCTTTTTGAGTTAAAACATCAAAGGCAAAATCCATGAAAGAAATAATTGATATGCTGAATTTCAGTACAATTAAAAACCTCTGCTCTGTGAAAGAAATGTCAAGAGAATGAGAAGAAAAGCCACAGGATGGGAGAAGATATTTGAAAACTACATATCTTATAAAGGACTGCTCTCCAAATTATACAAAGAACTCTTAAAACTAAGAAATAAGAAAACAAACAACCCAAGTAAAAAATAAGGCAAAGACTTCAAAGACACCTGACCAAAGAAGATAGACAGATGGCACACAAACATATTTTAAACATCTTTTTAAGATTCTCCACATCATATGTCACCAGAAAAATGCAAATTGAAACAGCAATGATATACTACTACATATCCATTAGAATGGCCAGAATCAAAACTGATAATATCAAATGTTGGTGAGGATGTGGAGCAACGGGAACTCTCATTCATTGTTGGTAGGAAAGCAAAACTGTATATACACTTTGGAAGACCATTTGGTAGTTTCTCACAAAACTAAACATAGTCTTACCATAAAATGCACCAATTGCACTCCTTGTTATTCAAAGGAGTTGAAAACACATGTCGACAAAAAACCTGTATGTGGATGCTTAGAGCAGCTTTATTCATAATTGCCAAAATGTGGAAGCAACCAAGATGGACTTCAGTAGGCAAATGGATAAACTATGGTACCTGAGGAAAAAAGAATATTAATCAGCACTAAAAAGAAATGAGATATCAAGCCATAAAAACATACAGAAGAACCTTAAATGTATATTACTAAGCAAAAAGTTAATCTGAAAAAGTTATAATAAACTGTATCATGCCAAACATATGGCAATCTTGAAAAGACAAAACTGAAGACAGTAGTAGCCAGGGGTTGGAGGACTGAGGAGAAAAGAGTAGGCAGAACACGGAGGAGTTTTAAAGCAGTAAACTACTCTGTATGATACCATACTGATGGATATGTCATTATATACTTGCCCCAAATCATACAAGTACTTTCATCCTTCTCAAGAGTAGACCCTAAAATAAACTATGGACTTGGGGTGGTTATGATGTGTAAATGTAGGTTTATTAGTTTTAACAAATGTGGCACTAGGGTGGGAGATACTAATAATGGGAGAGCTATTGTGTGGGAGCAGAAGGATGTAAGAAAATTATCCACCTTCTGCTTAGTTTTGCTATGAACCTAAAACTCATCTAAAAAATTCTTTTAAAAAAGTTAGAAAGAAGGAGAAAAAGAGGGAGAAGAAGGAGAAGGAGAAAATACGTTACTGAAGTCATCTAATATTTTCATCAATGTGTTAGCAGGCTCTAGTGGTCTCTGCTCAGAGATCTTTGGTATTTCTCTAAGATTCACCTTGTTTTTATCCTTCCTATCTCGGCTCTATAGCTAACCCTACATCTTATACTTATCAACTAATAAGATAGTTAATACTCTCCACCATAAAAGTCCAATCTTTCTGGCATTTTCTCTCAACTCTTCAGGGTTATTAAAATAAAACAAAATATACAAATGTGAAAATTGTTAAGGGAGTAAATCCTTAGAGCTTTCATTCAAGGAAAAGGGTATTTGTTTCTTTTTCTTTTATTTTGTATCTATATGCAATGATGGATGCTAATCAAATCAACTATAATCATTTCATGATATATGTAAGTCAAATCATTATTCAGTACAACTTAAATTTATACAGTGTGCTATGTCATTTCAATAAAACTGGAAGAAAACAAAGGAAATCATGAATGATTATCTCAAATTTCAGGGGAGTAGCCAGCTCTTGGGAGAGAGTGCAAGGGGTTATCAGTGCAGGAACATATGTGGCCTTCAAGGTTCTGGTAGTTTTCTCTGCTTCATCAAGTGGTGGGTTCAAATATGTCCACTTCATCACTAATTTTGAACTGTACATATTTACATTATGTATCCTTTGTAGTGCAATGTATGTCACAATAAAATGCTTTTAAGTAAACAAAAAAATAAAAAAACAAAAAGTAAAACAAAATTAATACATAACAAGAAATAAATAACCTCATCAGGCTAATTTTGATTTGTTGAAATTTCATAAATGGGCTTTGAGATAACTAAGACAACTAAATCCCTGAGTCTCCCCTTCAACCCTTATCCCCATGAAGACCACAGATAAAAATCCTAATTTGAGAACTTCATCTCAGGGTTACCCAAAAACTCTCTCCTTATGTACTCTGCCTGACTGCCTGTTTCTGCTTTTTTCAGTCCTAAAGAAATGGTCTTAGAGAGAACGTAAGTTCATTTTCTAAGTAAAGGTGGACTATTATTTGGAGTAGCTTTAAATCTACATAGCCATCTCTAAATGTGCAGATTACCTTAAGGGCTTATACCTAAATCATTCTTGGGTCAAGTCTTAATAGGGATTAGTCTTGAAGAGTGGAAAAGTAGCATGAAGGATTTAAGGGATGGGGTAAGAAAGAGTAATTAATAATTTTCAACTTTAACTCTGCATACCAAGTACTGGTAGGCATTTGAACTCTATCCAAATTGAAAAAATTGAGATCACAGCACTGTATGTCCAGAATACTGTAAAGTCCAAATCCCTGATTCCTAGAATCTGATTTTTCCACTAACTGGATAAGTCTAGAAAAATCCCAAAGACAATTCCTAAATGGAATGCTTAAAATCATTTACCACACTAATATCTGCTTTGTTATAAAACAGCTTTTCATTTGCAACTATATACCTAATGATTAGAATTATCTATCTCCCTCATCTCCCAAATTACAAAGAAAATATCTTTGGTAATTTTCCATTTACTTTTTTTTCAATAAGAAAATGGGCTTTTACATTTAATGTGTAATTCAACCTATTTAAAAAATAATTAGAAATACATAGATGATTTAATAGTATAACACTTTGGGCTTTTAAAGACAGTAGTTTGAATTGAAATATTAATCTCTGAATTATATTTGAAGGTCTATAGGCTTCACTATACAAAAACAAAAACTTTTTCGTTTCTTTCGTCAACATTTTCTTTGGGCATACTTAATCATGGAAAAGCTGTTTGCATGTCCACGAACTGTTTTTTCTCCTTTAAATGTGACATGTGACAAATGATATGAAATTAATGTCTTTGCATGAATTGCAAAATTATTTTTCTGCTAATATACTGCTTCAAAACCTTCTTTATCACTTGGCATTAAGTCTTCATTCCATTCAGACCAGTATAAATCTTCTGTAATCAACCTTCCTCTGACTATTTCTGGCTACAGAGCCACCCGACACAATTCTGTTTTTAATTTTGTTGATTCAGAGTTATATAATGTAGAAGTTTACTTTAATATTTATTTTCTGTGTATAAAGATGACAGATTCACTACATAGCATTTAAGACTACAAAACATTAAAAAGAAAAAAACATCAACCATAATCACCAAGTTAGAGGGAATTGTCATTTAGACTCTGGTGTTCTCTGTATCTAGCACTAGGTCTGTATTTACACCTACATCTATTTATAAACAGTTATGTCATATTTTGTATTCAAATTTGTATCTTGTGTTTATTACCTAATACTATTTTATCACTTAATAAAATAATTTTGCCCCATGACAATATCCCATTCTATTCTATAAATGGAACATATTTTACCTTACTATTCTGTATAGGAGGATTATGTTTGAAAGTTTTGCCTGGGAAAGGTTAAACATGTTTATCTATATGAGTCTCATTACTAAAAAAGACTTTTAAGTAAAAAAACTGCTAGGAGAGCACTGAAGAGAAAATCTATACACTATGTAATCCCATTAACTCTGGACTTAACTTATATTTTTATTGATGACTTGGATGAATATATCTATGGGGTATGTTGATCAACTGTGCAGATGGTATGAAACTAGGAATAATAAAAAACATGTTAGATGATGAAATTATAATCCAAAATGATCAGGCTGATTGAAATGATGGTCTAAATAAAAGGAGAGTACATTGTCAAAGGGATGAATATAAATTTCCATGCCTGAGTTAGAAACAAAAAAATTCAGTAGTATATGATATGGAATGTGCCTTAACAGAGAGTTCATGAAAAATAAAAATAACAAGCAAAGAGACAACAGTATAATGCAGCTGACAAAAAAAGCTAATGTAATTTTGAAATGTTTTACTAAAAATTCTATGACTAAATCCAGGAAACTGAAGGCTTGTTTTCTTCAAAATTGGACAGGATAAACATGGAGTTCATTCAGTTCTCTACGCTGTATCTTACAAAGGATATTTCAAATTGTCACCATCTAATAGAGGGCGCTCATGTTGCAGAAAGTCTCTCAATATAACATATAAAGAAAAGTTGAATATATATAGGGTACTTAGCAGGACAGAATAAATTAATTCTGTAAATTAATTCAAAAGCTGTATTAAAATATACAAAGGGATTTAGGAAAAATAATTTGACTTGTACTAGTAGATTTATTCTGTGTTCCATGAAAACAAAATTAGGACCTAAGTAGGTTCTGATATCAATTCCAATGCATGTGGGGACAGGGAGGTTCTCCATGCCAACAAACAATTCTGACGACAACAGCTGAGTATCATAAAACTCAGTTCAACTCTGACATTATCACCCTGAACACAGCATCTAATTCTGCAGGTTAAGGACTCAATCCTACAAGACTGCCCTCCACTTCACCGGCCAATTGCAAGCCCAGATTACCTATGCTTCTGACTGCACCAGCTACAATTATAGCTTTCAATGACCACCTTCAACTCAGAATGCCAATCACACAATCAGGCTGTTACTTATACCTCTGACAGACTCTCTATAAATCAGAGGTTCTCAGGATTCCCACACACCCTGGATTAGTTACTTTGCTAGAATAATTTACAGAACTCAAGAAACCCACTGACTCACTAGATTACCAATTTATTACTAAGTATATTAAAGAATAGGAATTTACAGAAAGAGGAAGAGGTATATAAGATCTTCTGTCCTTGTGGAGGTTGGGGGCCTGGCACTGTGGCATGTCAACACATTCTGGTTCCCAGATCAGGAAGCTCTCCAAACACCCTCCTTTTTGGGTTTTTATGGAGGCTTCAATATATGATTGATTCCACCTCTAGCCCCTCTCTCCTCCTAGAAATCAGAAGGTGAGATGAGGAAAGTTCCAACCCTCTATTCAAAGTTGGTTCTCCTGGCAAGCAGCCCACATCCTAAGGTGCTCTCCAAAAGCCACCTTCATTAACATAAACTGAGTTATGATTAATAAGACACTCATTTCACTTTCTATCACTGAAGTGTTTTTAGGAACTGAGAGCTAGAAAACAAATACGGTAATAAAAGATGCTCCTGGTGCTCTACTGCTCAGGAAATTCCAAGGGTTCTGGGAGCTGTGAGCCAGGAACTCTGGATGAAATCCAAATGTATATGAGAAACACATTTTGCTCATTTGAATATTATATATATAATTTATTTATTCAATATATTTCTAATATGTATATATTATATATAAAATATGTAAATACATAAAATATGTAAACATAAGTATTTGTATATTTTATAAATATGTAAATATTTTCTATATATTTATATAAGTATATATTTACATAAATATATATTATATAATATATTTACATAATTTATATAATTTACATAATATAAAATATATAGTATATATAAAATATATTTACATAAATATATATAAAATAAATGACAATAAAATCAGGACCAAGGAATGATAGCTACAAAAAGATTAATTTTTAGCTCAATGTGGCTCAATATGTAACAATATATAATAATGATAACAATATAAAGCATTTGAAAGTATCCAGAAATACAATGGGCTGCCTCCATTTATCTCATGAATTTAGGAATTTTCAGTCTCTGGAGCTGTTCAAGCAAAAAAGAGATAATTATATAATCATCTACATTCTTCCCCTGCAGAGTCTCATCTACTCACATAGCTGAAGTTGCTCTTATTGATGGTTCTAAATACTGACTTCAAGTGTGTATCCTATATCTGTATTCTAAATTCTAGTCACACAACTGCACCAACTTCCTTGTTGTCTCTACAACAGTGATTCTCAACTGGGTCCAATTTTGTCCCTGCCTCAGAGAACACCTCAAAAGTCTGGAGACATTTTTTGGTTGGCACAAATGAGAGGGATGTTGTTTCTAACTGTTGGGCAGAGGCCAGGGATATTGCCAAACATCCTACAATCCACAAGGCAGCCTCCCCACAATAAAGAATTATACAATCCCAAATGTTAATAGTACCAAGGTTAAGAAATACTGCTTTACATGTATGTCCACTGGTAGCAAACTGAGCATGATCAACTCAAAACTCATTATCTCCACTCCACTATCCTATTTTCCCTTAAAATTCCCTTAAAATCTTCTCTGAATAAAGCTTAGTTGCTATTCCCTATTAAGATTAATGGCATCATTAGCTACCCAATCACATGAGCTAAAAATCAGTCATCCTTAATTCCTCACTTTCTCTTGCTTGTTAATCTACTTCTAAAATGACTTCTATGAGTTCCCTCTGTGGCACAGTGGGTTAAGGATCCAAGTGCAATGACTCAGGCTGCTGTGGAGGTATAGATTCAATTTGGTCCCTGGCCCAGTTCAGTGGGTTAAGGATCCAGCATTGCCACAGCTGTGGCACAGGCCTCAGCTGCAGCTCTGATTTGATTCCTGGCCTGGTAACTTCCATATGCCACAGATGCAGCCAAATAAATAAATAAATAAATAAATAAATAAATAAATAAATATTAAAGCCTTTCTATATCATCTCCCCCCCTTCCATCACTGCTGCCACTGACTTCACTTGGTCTCAAATTTTTTCCCAAGATTTTTTTTCCAATTCACCCTTCATATTGTTGCCAGATTATCTTTCTTTTTTTTTTCTTTCCATTTTAGGGCTGCACAGGCAGCATATGAAAGTTCCCAGGCTAGGGGTCAAATCAGAGCTGTAGCTGCCAGCCTTCACCCCAGCCAAAGCAATACCAGATCTGAGACGCATCTGCGACTTACACCACAACTCACGGCAATGCCACATACTTAACCCACTGAGCCAGACCAGGGATTGAATCCGTATCCTCATGGATGCTGGTCAGGTTCATTACTGCTGAGCCACAGTGGGAACTCAACCAAGATTATCTTCTTAAAACACAAAAGCAATAGTCCTATTACCCCATGCAGAAACCTCAGGTAAACATCTAGTGTCCAATGAATAAAAGTTCAAACTCTGAATTGATATGGTGGTGCTAAAGAATCCGGTCCCAAGTTCTCTCAATAGTTTCATCTCATTCTACTATCTCCCCCCTTCCCCCGTGAATGATGATTGTAATACTTTTAATGCCATTTTAAATACAGAGATTCCATAGCTCTAATATTTTTCACTTATGGATGAAGGAGACAGCAGAATTCACATTAACTATGCCCCATTATTTTACTATCTTTATATGAGCATCTATTACCTTGTTTCTGATGAAGCTTTAATTTTGAGTAGACATTCCTAGAAAAAAATAATAATTATACAAACATGGATTTTTCTTATTTTTCTCAATGTGATATTCACAATCAAATCAGACAAACAATAGCCTTTTCTTATTGATGAAGTGTTTCATGTCTCACAAACCCAATACATTATCTCTTTGGCCATTGGTAACTTGCTCAATCTTACAGTACTGATGACGGCTAGGTGACTCTCCACTTTTGTTTTCCAGAAATATTTCAACATAAGAACAGTGAAAAAAATTAAATATATCTGCTAAGCTGAAAAAAATTATTCTAAACAATGGAATGGCAGATATGCAAAATGTCTCAAATTGATTTATGAAATCAAAATTAAAGATCAGAAGAATTTATTGTAATGAAATACACCCAATTTTAATAAATAGGCATAAGATCCAGCAAGATGTAGGCTAGAGAGACTTCAGAGAGGGTTCAACTAAGAATTTCACAACATCGCATTACATGTGGCGATGAATTAGCGAGGGAAGTTATGATAAAGCTTCTTTTCAAGTGCTTTAAAATTGTAGAGATTCTCATCTCATCCTAAAAATCACTTCTCAAGCTCTTCTTTACCTCTCTAAGATTTTAAGATTATATATTACGGGCCAATTCAAAAAGACATCAAGCACTGGTTGCATTTAACCAGAAAAAGCCTATTAATGAACTAGGGGTGTCACTTCCTCTCAGTCAACTATCTAGCCTCCATTCAGCTCATTATTTAGTAACAGATCCATAAAATTAGTTGGCAAAACTGAAAACTTTTCTGCAGCTGAAGGTACAACAAGGAATTTAATATCTTTGATAATAATTTTAAAGAACTTGTCACGTAGTTTACTAATTCCTGAAGAAAAAAAGTGCACAGATTTAGAGAACACTGGTATTAGATATTAGAAATGTTTCCCTTAATATACTCTTTAGAAATTAATATCAAATACCCAAAATAAAAAAAAAAGAAAATGTTCTAAAACCTTTGGAATCATTATAGAGAGTTAATAGTAAATGTCTCCTATAAAGACCTTTTTAAAAGTTAGTGTTTCTAATTAGTATTAAAAATAATGAAAATACAGGTTAAAAGTAATTCACTCATGAACTCTTGAGAATCCTCTCTGAATGAATTGAGAACCTTGTCCCCCAGGAGTTCTGCATGGAGTGCACAAGATCAATTTTATCAATTGCTATCCAGTATGAAAGGCTGGAAAAATCCAATGGTTGTGAAGGTAGAACCTAATCCTAAAATATTGCACTTGGAAAAACTCAAATCAAAAATTCAAATTGGATTTCTTAATTTAGGTAGTGTACGTGTGCTTACGATAGATACACAGGCATCAATGATCCAGTGCATTCACTTTCAAAATCTACTTAATTTAAAGCACATTCCACCTACCTCAGTAAACTTTTATTTAATGTCTGCCATTTCCATTCAGTCAAATTGTATTATTTTTGCTTTTGATTTCAAATTCCTTTAATGTGTTTTGTATTTCAAATGACCGATCTAGGAAAAGGAAGCTTTCAAGCCCTGAGTTGTTTTTAATCCTGACAGTTTACAGCCATGCTATGCTCTCCCCTGGGGTGGAAGGGTGGGAGGCGGAAGGCTTAGTCTACTTTCAACTAATATCTGACAACTGCCAAATTTCTATGTCTCATCTTAAACTTTTCATTCTCCCTTCAGCTTCATTTTTCTTGTTGCCTATATCTCTGCTTTCCATTTAATATATATCATCAAAATCACCAGGGAACTTGTTAAAAACAAAGATAATGACCCATCTCAGACTCTGAATCTCCCAGATTCATGTCTGGGAATTTGGATTGTTAACAAGCCTTTGGCCAGTCCTCAACTCCCAGGGGGTTCCCAAGTTCTCTCAGTACTTTATGACTTAACAGCCTCAAGGCTAACTTCAAACCCTAGGATATAGGCTTTAGACCTCAGTTTCCATATAGTTTTCAAACTAATCATCACAAAAACCTCTGCAGTGAAAATTACTGTTTCTGTTTTACTCAAGAGGAAACTGAGGCTCAAAGTATCATGTTGTGCTATAAGCACTGCTGGCATGCTGTGTAGACTGTTATGGTAGGACGAAAAAGATAAAGGACCTAGAAGTGAAACTTACATTTGAATCCTGGTAGTGCCACTAAAGCAGCCTGATATTGTCATTTGACTTCATTCAGTCCCAGTTAATCACAGCAAAGTGGTGATTACAATGCTGACCTTTGTAAGTCATAGCATACCATGGTGACTTAAGAAGTATTAATTAATTTCTATCTGCAGTTCTATTTTCCATTTTATCTCCTTAAGCTTGAGCCCATTTAAAAAAAAAAAGAGAGAGAAAAAACTCTCTTGGCTTGTTCACTTCTGAGTAGAAATGCATTACCACTTTTTAATAACATTATTAGATGTTAATTAGTCATGTAAATATGATTATTTAGGAGGTACATCTGTTATGTAAAGCACCACATCAAGCCTATTTAAATAGGCTAAAACTGAAAATAATAGGAGAATTTCCAAAATTAGGAGACTATTATTAAACAAAAACAAAATTATTAAATAAAATTATGAGTCCAGCCACACAGTAAAATAATGTGTGGGCATCATAGAATTTTTAAAGAACTGACAAAATAATAGACACAAAATAAGATGTGAACTATATTTATTGTATGATTTCATACTAAAATAGGTGATACAAATGCATGTGTGTATATAAATATAAGTATTTGCAATTTTGTCAAAAAATAGAAAGGAAATATGTCAAAGTAGTAATAGCAGTTATCTCCGGATTGAGTAATTATGGACTACTTCTATTTTCTTCATCTTAGTTTGTGTGTATTTTATACATTTTCCACAAAATTATGTATATATTTTGTAAAGAGAAAAAGTAAACATCATTAAAGTGAAATTTAAAAATAAATTATTTATAAAGAAAGCAAATAAAGAATGCTGAAAAGTATTAAAATGGGGCAAGGTATCATTTGTTTCTTTTTATTCTGACATCTATAACAAGAATATATACATTCCTTACAAGGGTTTCTTTAGCCTCTATTATACTCGATACTGTAAAATACTCAATAAAAGACAGATCCTCTCAGATTATACACATTAGTTTTTCTCTGACCATATTTAGCTTCCATGAGAATTCTACAAACGAAATATCTGCAACAGAAGTCTCTGAAGTTAGGGAACAAACTGTTTATAACTGTGTGGGGCAAGTTTTCATTTACATGGGAATCAGCCTTCCCAAATAAAATGGCAGTATCCCATCTCAGCATTTAGTACAAGTCTACTCTCACAGGCCCTGTTCTTGGCCTTTAATTTTCATTATCCCTCTCTCTGTGGCCTTGGGCAAGTAATTTAACCTTTCTGTGCCTCCATTTTTAATATAAAATACAATGATAATACTGACTTGACAAGCCTTTATATTATTAATACAGTTAATATTTAGAAAGACCAGCAAAAAATGATCATAACATGATGATAATAATAATAAGAGGTATTATTTTTAACCTTAACAACTAGCTTTAAGAGGCAGGTATAAAACTGCCCCAGACTGTAGATTAGGATATCAGACTAAGAGTTTAGTTACTTCTCACTTTATATGAAACACTAGTCAAATGCAAATTTTACTGACATAAAAACCCATACATAGTCATTAAACCATTGTTCAACAGACAATATCCCATAAATATTCACCAACCTGTTTTAAGCCAGATACAGACACTGAGCAATATTGGACAAGGCTCAGCTCTTGCCTTTGGTAAGAAGGGGAAGCAGGTCTTCAGGCATTAAGTGTGATGGCAAGGATGAGGATGTGAGGCCATAATAGCAGAGAGAAAGGTGCTAAATGTATTCTAGAGAGGTCAGACAAAGCTATCTGGAGGAAGCAACACTCAGCAGAGATCTGAAGAATGAGTCAGAGTTAGGCAGCAAGCTGGTGAGGAGCAACAATCAGTTGGCATTTGTTCCCTGGAGTTCTGTGCTAGAACTCCAGAGCTGCCAACATTAACTTCACGCCAGGTGACAAATGATCTGAGTGTCCACAGCTGCAGCTGCTGCTTTATGCCCTTTCCTTCCTACTTCCATCGTTAATGAGCCTAAGACCAGAAAAGAATACATCTTAGTAACTAAGAGCTCTTCTGTTAGCTTTTGGTCCAGAGATACAATTGAAGTTCTTCACTTCTGTTAACAATACAGTCACAGATCCTTGTAACTTTCCTCCAGCACTTGCTAAAATAGAAGTTTGCTAACTCTCATTTTTTTATACATCTTGGTGGCAGGTTGTTGTATGCTTATAAATATACTCATAAAAAATACATGATTTCCCCCCAGGAACAGCTCTAAAGAATGTCAATGCCCCTAAGGTTCCTTAAGGTTAATTCTTACTGTTAGGAACTCTTCTGATTTGCCCTAACTTTGAGCAGTTATGACTTTGGAATATTCTACCTGCAGTTACACAACCCCCAGAGATACAGATATGCCAGAAGGTATCTATTTCAGATGTAAATAGCTTTACCAAGTAATGGCAAGTTTTGTATCTATATAGATATCTCCATATTTAAAATATTATATTTTTTCAAAGATGTCTCATTTCAGGCAGTTGATTTTAGGAGAAGGAACTTTCTTTTTCACTCTGGTATGTCAGATATAACATTCCCAGTATTCAGAATTTCTAGAAAAATTTCTATTTTGCCCCTTAGAAGTCACTGCTATATGACTACAACTGCTTATTTGAATTTGTGTGGGAAGAAAAGAATTTCAAATTTATTTAATTATCAATAAACAAACTTCAGTGCTGCTTGTGGTGGGCAGTGTGAAATAGGGAAATTCAAAGGAAGCACAGAATTTATTTCTTTCCTTTAAGGAGTTTTCAGTATGGTTGGAAAAGCTAAAAATCATGTTAAACTTATTTGGTTACAGCAACTCCAGAAAATTGTGATATCAGGAAACCAGAGGAAGAAAACTTTTTCTCTATATTAAGAAGGAAGGGCATAATATGGGATTTGGTAGTAGAAATTTTCCATTGTTTGTATGTATTTTGTATTTGTGTTTTTTGAACACCTAGCCTTCTAAAGAATAAAGTCCCCAATATGTTTTCCAAGGTATTGTATTTGTACCTTTGAAAATAATCACTTAAAGAAAATCATGTGCTCTTCTAAAACAAGTTTTTAAAAACATAAGTTAGAGAATCTTCACAAAACTAGTTCCAACATGTAAAGAAATGTCTATTTCAATTGTTACAAGAAACACAACAGCTTTAAGTCAACCACTAGGGGGAAAATCCTGCAGTACACACTGCAGTATATTTCTCTGAAACTGAATATCTAGCTTTATTTGAAAAAGATACACTTCCCCTAGTCCAGTAATCTCCAGGCCAACCCATGCCCCACAGCTTAAAATAAGGTAAAAGTCTTGCATCACTATATCTTACTACCTCTTCTCACTTGGGCTAAAAATTAAACGGTAACAGCACATTCAGCAGGATGGAGACCAGGACTGGTGTGGAAATTTGTCTTTCTGACACTGATGAGAAAAAAGCCTGACTCTGCGCAGATTAGCTCAAAGTAAAACAAATCCTGCATCCTCAGCTTAACGACACTTACAAATACTATCAACATGTACTTTTAAATTGAAGTATTCCACTCTTGCATATTTTTGGCAAAATTATATAAAAGCAAATTAAGATACATAAATTGTCATTGCAGAAGTAAGGTCTGTCTTGGGACAAAAGGGGAAACTTTAGGTCTTTATTTTTTAATGCTGTTAGTTTGATGGCATTGTTTATTCAGCCTTTTTAAAGACACCATGCATTCATTTATAATTTAGTTGAGTGAATAACATTTAGAAGTTCCTTTAAAATTTTTATTTTCATTTAGCGTCATCCTTTGAAATGACAAAAATTTTTCTTCACATATGCTTATCACTGTCCATAAAAGGTACAGATGTATTACACAGGGAAAAAGAAGAGACCACCTCTGTTCATGGAGGCTGGGAACCCAAGGACCCTGCCTCAGTGCCCCCCAAAACCATGGAACAAATAGTTAAGAATCTCTCAAAACATCACTCTGCACTCCCAGAATTATAAAGAGGCTCTATAGAGTGTGACCTAAACTAAGTTACAGACAACCAAATATTTGATGTTCATCTAAGAAGATAAATTTTTATTAGAGGGTGTAAAAGCATTTCTCAAACTCAACTGCTTCCCTAAATTAACGTGTGCTTTACATCCACTATATGTCTACTGAAGAGATATAAGAATGAACTGGTGAGTTCTGCCCTAAATAGTTATATAGTTTAGAGTTATCTTAATAACACTTTAAAAAATACAATACTACTCATATAAGAGGTTAAATACAGAATAAGATTAAACATCAACAGTGGCTATTCTAGGGAACTTGCTTTGCATTACCTAAGCCATAAAAGGAATCAGCTACAACAATAGCTCCAAACATTTAATAAATTTTGAGGAAGTTAATCATTACTATATATTAGGAAATCTATAATTAAACAATACAGATTCCTAGCCTTATCTTCATTTTAATATTCATTCATTCATACAGTAGATACATATTTTTCAAATTTCTATGTTCTACAGATATAATATGGAAAAAGACATGTCTTGGAACTCATATTCCAATATGGTAGTTACACAACAAATTAATTATAAAATTATTGTAAAATATCATACTGGCGCTCACTATTTATGCACAGCACTCAATGTTTCCAAAAGAGTACTGAATGCCTTTATTTTTACTGGCATCTGGGCACAAACTAATGATAAAATCCAAAATTTCCAGCCTGATGTTCAAGGCCAACTCCAATACTGACTCACCCACCTATAAAATACGATCTCTCATTGCTCACATCTGAGACAAATGAAGAAGGCAGTACCCAACATAAACTAAATGTCTGACTGAACATTATCATCTTCGTCCACCCAAACTGTTCTTTCAACCCATCCCTTGAGAGGCATACTTTTCAATATGAAGTCTCTATTAAAGCCCCTAAGTCAGATTTCTCCCTCCAGCAAAAACTGATGAGAACATTATAAATCAACTATAATAAATTTTTAAAATAAATGCTATACACCTTGTGCATGCTTCTAGCATTTATTTTGATTTGTATTTTACTGAATACCCATATTCAAAAATATGCCCATCCTAGTCATTTGACTGGCAACTTTTTGAGGGCAGGAACTGCTTCTAATTTTTTTTGGCATCTCAAACTTTATTTAGCATATTATTTTACATGGTTAGCTCTCAATTCATATTTCTCATGTTAAATTATTTTATAATTGTTTTTTGTGAAATGGCAGGACATAAAATTTGGTATCTGCTTCGTGTTACATATCAGTTACAAGGGAAAATGTACAAGTTTATGAGTAGTCTAACAGTTTTGGAGTAATAATGCTAAGAATAAGACCTCAGTCTGTTACTTTAATTTAGTCCTGAACTTCTGAATCTTTCAATTTTTTTTCTGGCTAGCTTCTAATACAAACTCCTAGTCAGAACTCTCAGGTTTCCAGAGTTCTTGTAGATTCTAGTTATAGTTATCTCAAATCCAGGAAACCTATATTTATATATCTATGCATCCTATTTCCATATAATCAGATATTTTGTCAGCTAATGTTTTATATTCAAAATATAAAAACTGACCTCTCCTCAGAATTTAAAACCACATAAAACTAAGTGCACAACTGAGTGAAATTTGCAAAATTTAAACAGTGAAACAAGTACATTCTTTAAGTTCAATTTTTTCAATAGCTAATCTTCATACTAAGTTATCTAGATAGAAGCAATATGTGTGAAGAGGCAAAAATCCACCTAATATCCAACACATGCATTTTTAAAACTGTGCAATACTTCTGCATCTAAGTCACATGGACATGTTATTATCTACACATATGAAACACACATTTACATGGCATATTAGACCATAAAAAATATACATACAAATTTTCATCATTAGTGTTTTCATAGCTATACAACATTCTTTCTGGCACACAGACGTGGAAATCATTCATATTTTACAGGTGTGTTTATGTCTACACCTGTGACCTACAGGTAAAAGCAATTCCTTATTTAGTCCATGGTAGTTAAATATATACATATATATATATATAGAGAGAGAGAGAGAGGGGGAGAGAGAGAGAGAGAGAGAGACTATTATCTTTTAAAAGTCATATCTGGTAAAATTACATGGTAATATGGTCAGTTTTACTTTCTTCTTTTTTTTCCTCTAACAAAGAAATAGAAAAGAAAAGTATTTTGGTGCCATTGTCATGTATTTCTTTAGATTGTTACTTGGATCATATTTTGTCAATAAACACTGTTCTATAAAGCTTTTATTATATTATGTTGAAAAAAATGAAAGACTGTGACCCCAAGCCCCCATGATCCAGGGGAAAATGAAATGAGTGTATACACACAGGCACAATTCAGGACACAGAACATTTGGTACACAAAGAATAATCAGATGTGTTCCTACCCAGCACAATTCCATTCAGTAGTTTCTCTCTCACGTACCAGCTCAGCTGTCCAGGATCCGTGATGCTTTTAAATACTACAAAGCAATTTACACTCCAACTGCCGCCTGTTTAAGTTCTTCCTTTTGCGCTCAGAATCAGAAATACTTGGACAGTGAATGATACCCTGTTGCAGCTGCCTCCCGGAATTCTTCGGCAACCCACCTCTGAGCTGCGCTGGGTTAAACCCTGCTGCTCCAAGCTCATTCTCTCCAGTAGCTGTCAACTGGTCGGCAGCTGGGCAGAAAGAATGGGCACTAGGACGCCATCTGGAGGCGCCTTGAGGTATCTGCAGGAAACTTAAAATAACTAGGTGGAACAAGGATGTCAGCAAATTCTTTGTTAAATAAACATACAGTTTCTACTTACACTTTCCTGTGCATATTTTTTTAAAAAATAGAAAAACGTAAGAAAGTCTTATTCTGTTACCTATGAATATTCTATCTCTTTAGTACTTCACAGTAAGTAAAAACTTCAGTTTCATATATCTACAAATAAGAGTTTGCAAATTAATTTTCTGCTTCTTCTTGCTTCATTTCAAAGGAAAGTAACTAACACTGGTTACCATCAGAAGTTTCCAGGATTTTGGTATTTAACTCAAAGGCAGCTTTCCAAAAGAGAAATCTCTGCCTCTGAACTAACACAATGCGAGTGTGTTAAAAATGCTCTGCTATTTAAAAAATGATGAATCTTACCTCTGGAAATGTTTAGTGTATCCCTTATCACTACATTTTAGTGACTTGAGTATGATAACAAGGAAAACCAGTTTTGGTTTTAGTTCATGTGATAAGGTGTTCCTTACGACTTTAATATTTCAACAAAAGCTCCTTGAATTAATTTCCCCCTAAATATCTCCCTAAGCTTCTTTCCCTGAAAGAGGATAATCTGTATACCTGAATGAGATATAAGCTTAATTAATAGAATAGAGCAGTTAAAGTCTTATCTACTGTGATAGGCATTTAGAAGTGTGATTACTGGATGTTTCATTATTCTCTATAGATCAAAATTAATATGCATCACTATCCCCATCCCCCACCCAATCACTATTCCTGCTTCTACTACTCATCATGATTTTGGATTTCCCTTTCCCTTTAAAATTAAAATTTGACTTTGAAACTATTTAATAATGGACCATCTACAGTGATTTATATTTTTCCAGGCAAATGAGGGCCAGAGTTTGATTTTATACTCTATGAGGCCCCTTTGGAAAATTTCTTTCTTATCACTTCAATTTCAAATCAGTGTTTGAGAATTTCTGGCAGGATAAACATAGAAAAAAAATTGTTTCATCAATATTTCATCTCAATTTTTATTTCCATGTGTATGATAAATGAACATACTGGCTTTTCAAAGGCATACCATTAAACATATTCTTCAGAAAAGTGAGATTTTTCTTCTTTTAAATAAAGTATGTACCAAATATTCAAACCATAATTTTCATTAATTTGTAAAGTCTCTGAAAATTTGTATGCTGATGAGATTAAAAAGAATGTTAACGCTTATCCCTTTTACTACATAAAATCTGATACATGAACATTTAAACTTAACAAAGAGACAAATTAGGGGATAAACTATCCCACCATAAATGTTTTGAACTTATGAAATCATTCTTTAAGTAAAAACTCCCAGAACCCAAGAATGATTTTACTGAAAAAAATTCACATTCATAAACAGAAAAAAATGAGACATTAATGAGAGAAATAGATGTGTGAATTTCATAGCCAAAGATATTTTTATCCTCATCATAATCAAAAACTAAAAGTGATAGGAGTTGGATGCTACAGGCAAAAGAGATGATTATGTGGCTAGAGGCAGAAGAAAAGTATTATGATCATGTGCTGTTCCCTCAAAGAAGAACAAGATACAATATAGGAAAAGAGTAAGTCCCCAAATAGGAGTATACTGAAGGAGTAAATTATTTCTATTTCCACAATTTAGCATGTAAAACTCAAAGAAAGCAGAGATCCAAGTCAAAGTTCCACAGAGGAATCTAAAAACTAAAACAACATGAGGATTATAAGTATCTGTCTTTTACAATGAACTAGGATTAAGAATCTGTGTTCTTGTTCTATTGCTACATAACAAATTATGGCACATTTATCATCTCACAGTTTCTGTAGGTCAGCAGTCCAGGCATAACTTTGATGAGTCCCTCTGCTCAGAGTCTCACAAGACTGCAATATAGATATCACCTGGGCTGAATTCTTGTCTGGAGACTTGACTGGGGAAGAATGTGCTTCTAAATTCAATCAGGTTTTTGGCAGAATTCATTTCCTTGGGCCACCAAGAAAAGAGGCCTTCATTTTGGGAGGCATGAGTCCCTCCTGCAAGGACTTTCACCTGATTAAGTCAGACTGACCCAGAATAACCACCTTTTGGTGAACTCTGATTCAACTAATTTGTGACTTTAATTATATCTGCAAAATATCTTTACCTTTTCCACTTTCTATTGGGTCAAGTCACAAGTTGACAAGGCACAAGTTCCAACCCACACTAAAGAAGTGGGGGTTATGCCAGGGTATGACACATTAGGGGTCACTTTAGGGTATGTCAACAACAGGATCTATGTAAAGACACATGGGATTTCTTACTTATCATCCAAAAGCCTAACTGGAATAGCCTGGGAGAAAGGGAGAATAGGAGCATTTTGTTGCCTTTAGGATCAGTACAGAGACATGGACATATTTACCAAAGAAGTTTTATACATGCATGGTTATATCTAACAAAAAACATACAAAAGAAAAACTACAGAAATCATTTGCTTAAGAAGAGACTTTGAGGTAGAAGATCAGCTCACTGGATTGAGGAGTGACATTATTAGACTCATGAGCAGGGCTGGGGACAGTGAAGAGCACTGGTGCCAATGTGCCTGCCATGACTCTATGTACTAGAAGTATCTGTGTTGCCTGTCTACCTGCCCACAGCTCCTCACACCTAATCAGCCATATTCTGAAGTGGTTCGATCTTATCAGGCCAGGAGTATATGCCCAATTGAAAAAGAATATACCCAGAGACTGGCCAGAAACTTATGGTTTGTGTGACCTTCCTGGGGAAAAAAATAAATAAATAAATAAGCCTGTCCAATTAAATTTCAGGAATTTGAACTAAAGTAAAAGAGAGAAGTTTTCAGTTGGTGGAGATTGCCACAGCTGAAAGGCCACACAGCAATTATGAGCTGTGTGTTAGATGATGCAGAGAAAGCAGCTTAGCAGAGAGAAAAAAAAAATGGTGCAGACTCAAAAAGAAGTAGAGATTACAGAGATCATTCATTCACTTAATTCCTTTACACTTAAATGGAGTTCCCATTATGTACTAGGTGCTGTTTTAGGTGCCAAAAATACTACAATGACTAAGACAAAATTCTTGTTCGCATGAAGCTTATTCTTGTAGTGGGAGATAGATGGTAAATATGCATAAGCATATAAATTACATTCTTTAGGTGAGAAAACTGCATAAATAAAAATAAAGCAGGTCATGATGTTTAAATGTAATGGGGGAATTGCTACCTGGAGTAGTAAGGTCAAGGATATCTATTTTATCATATATCCTTTGAATGGAAATCTGAATGTAGTGATGGTGCCAGTCAAGCTGATATTTGTGAAAGGGTGTTGTGGGCAGAGTGCATGGCAGGTGTTAAAAGCTCTGATATAAGTATATGCTTGGTTAGTCAAAGGAACAGCAAGAGAGGAAAATCATCTAACAGTGGGAACAAGGAAGAAACAATAGGATATGAAGTCAGATATGGAGAATGCAAGAAGATCACACAGGGCTTGTGAACTTGTGTCAGAATGCTAGCTTTTACTTTAAGAGATGGGAAGCCACTAGAGGGTTACTAGAAGATAATATCGACCTTACATTTTTAAGAATCATTCTTGCTATTGTACAGAACTTATAGGAAGTGAGGGAGATGACAAGGAGACTGTTTGGATACTGAGATAGACAAAGTGTGGCCTAATTTCCAATTATGTTTCCCTTGAGTTCTGGTTGTACTTGTTTCAGTCCTCGAATTTCCATGAGATTACACTGTAACTCCTTTTAACAACTAAAGGATGTTGAAAGTATTCAAGATTTGGATATTTTTATTTTTTATATATTTTGGCATAAGAACTAAAAGGTAATTAGTATTCTAAAAAAAAAAGTTACCTTTCGATAAATAAGAGAAAGTGCTTGCACATGGGGAGGTTTTATCAGCCTATTAAACTGTTGAACAGAGTTATTTTTCCAGGGCATTGGCTTAAGCCGAGAAAAAGGTCAGTTCCTAAAGATTATCTATCTGATCCTTTGTGACATGAGTGTTTCAGGAGTTTTTAACACAATGGATATTATTACCCAATATCAATAAAAGGGTACTTAGGATAAATTTTTCAATTTTAATATCTTATGGATAACTATTTTGTTATATTATAAAATCTTTGAAACTAGGTATGCTTCCCATTTAGAAATAAAACAATTTTAGAGACAAAACAATTGAAAGATTTTAAAGGAATCTATCAATTTCCAACATTGTACCCTCCTAACTTATACACATACAGAAATACACACAAATAAATATCATGTATATGTGAGACATATTTTGGCTACTCTTCATGGCGTTTCAAATAAAATTTTACAAAATCAATCATAAAGTGTTTCAAAATGGGAGGGAAATGGCGAAGTTATTAACAAACACCCTGTCACTGTATTAATCACATGAGATATTTCACCACTACCCTTTAAATAAAAATACTCGATTGATTAGGAGTTCCTGCTGTGGTACAATGGGAATGGCAGCATCTTGGAAGCACTGGGACACAGGTTTGATCCCTGGCCCAGTACAGCGGGTTAAGGATCTGATGTTGCTGCAGCTATGGGTTCAGTCCCTGGCCCAGGAACTCTATATGCCAAGGGATGGCCAAAAAAAGAAAAAAAAAAAAATTAAACAATATTCAATTAAAACAAGAAATAAGGAAGTTAGTTTTAGGTCAGATTATCCTTTGAAAATATTAAGGGTGCAACATCACAATATATGCCTAAATATGAAAAATCATTAATTTTATTTATATTTTTAGTGAAGCTTTCTACAAGGTATTTTATGATTTGGGGGGAGGGGATAAATATGTAGCATCATAGGTTATACACTATTTGATAGTTCTGTCATTATTAAAACCAGTAAATGGTATCCACATTTAATTTTTTCTTTTTAAAATATGTGCTAAAAATAACATTTATAATAAACATTTTTTCACTCATCAAATTCTTAAAAACATTACCATCAGAAGAAATAAAATTAAGACCATTCGTCTGTGAAAGAAGAGAATTTTGTTAGATACGATGGGAAAAAATTGATATCATGGAATCACTTATTTATTTTTAGATACCCAAATGTGAATACACAGAGACACGAAACATCAGTTTTAATAGTCAAAAGACAGAGTGATATAAGAATCACTAAATAGTGATTGTTTAACAACAGAAATGTGAAGGGAGGTTTAGGTAGATTACAAAAGGTAAAAGAAGCTATATGCCTAAGTAACTCAGCAGAGTGATACAGGGGAGGCAGCCGAATTCATGGAAACATTTTTTTTTTTTAATTTAAGTCACTTTAGGAATTCCTACTATTTATATATATTCAGTTTTTCATAACATTCTTGTTCTATCCTTAAAAATTAAGGGTGTACATAAGATTTCCATTACCTGTGAATTTGAGCACATAACTCTATTAAAAGCCTTTTATCTTATGAGGAAATATTTTTAAACAGCCTTATATTGAAATCAGCCTCATTTCAAAATATTCATTTCATATTCATGCTCTCAAGTAGATTTCAAAAACTCAAAGACATGGGGAAATGTGATTTGACTTATAATCTTCTACATGCATTGTTTAAGCTCTCTACTTTCTTTAGTTGATGCCAAAACGAATCCTCTATGATGCTATAGTTGATTTTAAATGAGTAGATTAAGAGGACACATATAGAACTTCAACTGTGGCCCTATGGAGATTTTCATGAAAATTAGCGTAAGCACTATAATGCCTTCTCACATCTTGTCTCTTCAGTAGTTATCACAAATTCTATAGTTTCACGACATCAACTATCATATCAATTTAAATGACTCCTTCTCTAGCTTTAACTCATCTCCTGAGGATCAGTTCTGCATTTTTACCTGTCAGGTAAGTTTCTCTGAATAAACATAAATCTAACTCAAATAAGTAGGATATTAATTACCCTAGATTTTTAAACAAATTGTCAAGGGGTAACTAAGGCATAGTAATGGGAAGTAGAAGAAAAAAATTTTTTTTCAGTTTGCTTTAACATTTTTCTATTGATTAGATTTGTCCAAAACCAAAACAGCTTGTGCTGAAAAGTACTATGCTCCAATCATGGGCAATATTAAAGCATAGTTTGCACTGCATAATAACTTGGCAAGGGATAGTGAAGTAGGAATTTGAATATCACATAATTAGT
Source organism: Phacochoerus africanus (assembly GCF_016906955.1). NCBI lineage: Eukaryota > Metazoa > Chordata > Mammalia > Artiodactyla > Suidae > Phacochoerus > Phacochoerus africanus. Next base: position 184,855,870 of record NC_062544.1, on the reverse strand, counting down.
CAGACTAGATAAACTTTCAAGTCCTGCTTAATTCCAAGATTCTATGAGGTTATAAAATTATCCCTTTATTATTATTATTATTTTTAGCCATGCCTGTGGCATGGGCATGTGGAAGTTCCAGGGCCAGGGCCAGAGACTGAACCTGCACCACAGCAGCAACTGAAGCCACTCCAATGACAATGCCCAGATCCTTAACCCATTATACCATGAGAGAACGCCATTATAAAATTATTCTTATACCCTTTATGATTTACTTTTTAAAAGCTTCCTTCACAGCTAAAACTTACCTGATTTTCCTCTTTCCACTACATATAACACCTACTGTTTACTTCCTGATGTATTTATTCAACAGTGTAATTCATTTCAACAAATATATTTGATTAATTTCAGTTTAATTTGGTCTCAAATAATTTTGTCTCTCAATAGCTTAATCTTAATATCTACAATCTGTTAATTTCAAATAATTTTTAGAAAATCTCTTATAAAAGGACACATTTTTTTATGCTTAATCCAGACTACAAATAAAAATCTGGAACGTTGTTCATATTGAATAGATTAACTTTGGGAGTCCTAAAATAGCTTACTTAAAAGATTAAAAGGTGTGTTTACTTCAAAAATAAACTGAGATTTCATTTAGTGGATACCTATAAAATGTTCCTAAATGTCCTAGTGAAACAGGATAGAAAAGATCAATGTCTAATTGAATATCTTGTGACTACTTCTATTTATAGATTGTTAGTTATAATAACAATGCAGGTAACACCTACAAATGTACATGGATGCACTAAATTCTATAAGATGCTTTCAAAAAAAACAGCAATGTTTTGGAACTTTTTCTACATGTTATATAAAATGTTCCGAACATGTTTCTTATATGGAGGTTTAGAAAGACCTATACAAATAAATATGTAGGTAAGTACATGAATTGTTCAATCCTTTGAATTTTTTTCTATAAATACTAATGAGCTCTAAAACATAACAAAATTAAAAATATTTAATTTCTGTTTAGTCATGCCTTTATTTGCCTAATTTTTTTGCAGGCTAAATTCCCATTAAAAAATAGTGTGCGTAGCTATATTTTCAATTGTTTTAACAGCAGTATAAAAGTTAATGAAATGAATGTTTAATGAACTTTTTGATAATTATCAAATGAGTAGTGCTGGCCTTAAAATTATTTGGAATGCACAAAGGGAAAAAAAGGAGTTCCTGTAACAGCTCAGTGGTTAATGAACCCAACCAGTATCCATGAGGACGCAGGTTTGATCCCTGGCCTCGCTCAATGGGTTAAGGATCTGGCAGCGTTGCTGTGAGCTGTGGTGTAGGTTGCAGACAGCTCAGATCCCACACTGCTGGGGCTTGGTCATTGACCCCTAGCCTGGGAACCTCCATATGTCACAAGCACAGCCCTAAAAAGACCAAGAGAAGGAAAAAATAAAAAGAGGTAGGCTTCAAGATGCCTGTGCAATAAAAACAAATGAATAGAATACATGGATGACTCAGGTATGCCATATATAATCATAAACTGCTCTACAATTTGCAACTTTCTTGGGTGAATGCTCCATTATACAACAAACTCTCTAGTACCACTTCAATTAGTTTTAAATCTTTCAAAAGATGTATTTATTTATTTCATTTAAATCAAAGTGAATAAAATATATGTTAGTCAAGAACAATACACTTACTTTGTTCAGTTAAATACCCTGTCCTTCTCTAGAAAATGGTACAGTAGTAAAAATGAAGCTAAGTACTATAAAGTTTTTGTAAATAAAAATATATGTTCGAATCAGCAATATAAACATTTAATTTTTATTGAACTGAAAAGTACATTCTATATATTACTTCTATATTTCTCCTTTATCTATTATGTATTATTAATAAAGAATAGTTTTTTCACAAGAGTTCTTCCTTTTCACAATGTAAATTATGTATGATTAAAATAAAACTATGGGCATGTAAATGCCTTCAGAGAATGCACTGAAAAGTTATAACATAAAATCACTCAAAGGCCCATCACAATCACTTACTCGACAACATTTTTATCTGGCCTGAAATATTTGTGTTCAAAGTACTCTTTTAACACTAACAGCCCATCCCAGCTATTCAATCTTCTGTTGCTCCCCAGTATCATCAAGCCATACCAACATCTGCTCAGAATAAGCATATTAACCTATTCAGAGTTTTCTTATCAACAAATAACCTTGAAAATCAAATAAAGTTTAGAAGTTCCAAAAAGTTAAAAAGATTCAGCTATTTTTGGAATGATGTTGACTGATGTCTTTCAGGGTTACTCTAATATCTTCCAGCCCTGAGGCTCTGGGGTGTGTGTGTGATTTCACACCTGCCCACATAGAATATGGTGTACTCAGGAGTGATTCTCCTCAAATTGAGCAAGCACCTGAAAAGGCCAGAAACATGTCTATGACTCATCAGCTTACTAATGTAGCATGGTTTCTCCTAAATCAGACTGATTTGTTATAGGGATGGACTTTTCCTGGATATATAGCGCTTTAAAACTGAATCTGAAGACCTAATAAGTAAAAAACCCAAGACAAATGTTCTTTCATATCCCTGTTTTCACATATGTACAATTCATATGGAAGCATTTACCATCCAAGAAAATACTGAGGAAAGGTTTGGAATTTATGCCAGTAGGAACAGATTTTGATATCATGATATTTTTGTCACTTCTTGGTTCCTGTAGATACCTTGTTAATCTATATAGTCTTAATGAAAACTGAGTGTTTTAGAGAACAAATTGAAACATTATAAATGTATTATATTTTTAAAAAACAATGTAAACTCACACTTTAGGTATAACCAATGGAGTTGCCATACTGAATTTGGCATATATATACATATACACATAATCCAAAAGTTCCACAGGCCCCTAGTTTTCATAATGACCAGTTCTATCCTCTTCTCTCTTTCAATGAAGGTAATATGGACATTAAACATTGAATTACAAGTCCACAATAAAGAGTAACAATGATATAGTATATAGAAAATCCATTAAATAAAGACTAATATCATATATTCAGGTCTGTTGCTCAATAATTTTCATATATAAATTAAAAGTATTGTCTCTTTGCAAGGGTTGAGTTAGAGTTCCTTTGAAAGCTTTTGAAAATAGGGCAAGTTCACTTTACATCTACAATTATAACAGCTACATAACTTCCCTTGTCTTGGACAATTTATTGCATTGACTTCAAGAAGAAATGGTAAAAGATACAGAGACGATTCCCCAGACTACCTCCTATTCAGTTTGGAAGCTAGTGGAAGAAAGCCCTCTCTCCAGCACAAGTCTCTGATGAACAAGATCTATTAAAAAGAACTGCGTTGGTTTACACTGCAGATTGAATGGAGCATTAAATGACTGCGTTAGCATGACTGCAGTGGGGGTAATGGTCACTTCCAGTGGGTATATAATGTTGTAATAATACTTTTACATAGGTGCAATAATTGTTCAAGTGTTCCTTGAACAATTTGTCTTGAAATGCTATCCTGCATCTCTGCATCAAATGCCCCCCACACCTCCTTCCACCCAAAATGTTTTTTTCCTCCCTTTCAGCAGGTGTAAACAGATGAGGAAATATGTATACTTTCAAATTATCACCTATGGATCATGACGGTGGGGGTACTACTACGAATAACTTGCCACCAGCTTTAGGAGGCTTTTAGCGATGCCGCCCACCAATACAGGTCAAATGGTCTTAATTTGATCACCCCCACCCTCTCTGGCCTGGGCTGTAATTTTCCAAACAGCCATCTCTCATTTACAAATAAAAGTTAAAATCAATTTACAGATACAGAATGCTAGTTTCCTGTCACTCAGTTCGATAGGGTTTTTATTTGTAGAGGTGCCAGATTGTGACCAATAAAGGGGGGGGGAGAGGGGGGAGAGAGAGAGAGAGAGAGAGAGAGAGAGAGAGAGAGAGAGAGAGAGAGAGAGAGAGAGAGAGAGAGAGAGAGAATGAGAATGAATATCATTTGCTTCCTTGCTTCCTAAGCAGGGATTTGCCTGAGATGCGCGGCTAGAGGACTGCGGCGGCTGATTTACACAGTTGGCGCGGAGGAGGGGCCGGGGGTGTCGGGGGGACAAGCTGGCGGAGGCTCTGGAGATGGGCTGATCTGGGGGCTCCCGAGCGCCGCTCCCTCTGTGCGCGATTTGGGGGCGGCTGATGGATTTGCATTCGGGTTCCAGCCCGGCGTTTCGTATATTGCGTCCTAACGCCCGACCTGCCGCTCCCAGTTTGGGTGCAGACGTTGGTAAGTAACGTGTAATCCGATTTCAGTTATTTCCTAGGCCATTAAAGTGGCACTTTTAAAGCAGGTCAGTCTTAGAAGATGCCGCTGCCAAGAGCGTCTCCTTGGCCTGAAACGTTCCGCGGTCCCCTTCCCCGCCCCCCACCCTCTCCCGCTCGAGAAGTGAGGGTGTTTGAACCGTGAGCTGTCAGGGGGCTCACTCTCTGCCAACAGGATCGCTTCACCTTGGTGCTTTGCCCGAGATTCACCAAATCCAAGTCGAATTTGGTGTGTACAGCCATACTGTTGTATTTGTATCCCATCTCTTTTTCTCTCTTCCCCCCCCCCGCCCCCACCTTCGTTGTCTGGCCAGTGCTGGGATCTGAGATCTGGGATCTGGTCACCCCCTTCCAGCCTCCTTCCCGCTCCTCCCCACCCTCTTCTTTTCTCATCTTCACACCACCTACCCCCACTCCCACCTACCCCAAAGGGTCAAGAGCAAAGACACCCGGAGAAGGTAAGGCTAGTCCCAGCTCCTCGTGTGCAAGGAGGCCTCGGGAAGGGATTTCGCTGTGAGCGACAACCTTTCAGGAAGCGAGAAAGAAAAAAAAAAAAAAAAAAAGACTGAGCCAGGGCTCTCGGGGACCGCGAAGCTCGCCACTGAATCAGGAGCATTGAGATCTTAAGTCAAAGAACCCAGTCCTGGGACACTCACGCTGCCTGCCTGACACCGATGGCATATAGAGCTGTGGTTGTGAGCTGCCTGTCACTTGCATTGCCGCGCTAGGTGTGCGCCTGGCTCTCCCATTGGTATGCAGCGACCATTTCCCTGCGAGTCTCAAAGGTGGAAACACTTAAAAGGATTACAAGCGTGATTTGGTGGCCTTTCTTGAAACTTGGTGGCCTGAGGAGGAGAAACTGCAGGCTACGGCATGATGGATACAATTCAGCCTCCCAGAGAGTTTACGCCTCCCGCTGAGAAGCCCCTCGGAGTAAACCTCGGAGATCGAGAGCGCTCTGCACTGATAGGTACTAGCCGCCATCCTTTCCTACTTTGCCTAATTGAATACACCAGTATTCTCGCGTATAAGGGTGTTCGCTGTAGAGCATATAGTTTGGTCGCGGTGGCTTCTGTGCGCTCACAGGTGCTAGAGGGTTGTATTTTTTAACTGGATCATTTAGCGGTAAGGACAATGATAGAAAGAGTGATACCAGAGACTTACATACCCTCGGACCCCTTTTCTAGGGGGAGTAAATGGTAAGTAACTCCAACAATTAGACCAGGTGGCGGAGCGAAGGGCCCCTCCCCCAGCAGAACACTCGTGTTGTAAAAGATAGAAGGAAAATGGCTTGAGCTTTTAATCATTTTCTATTTCTAAACAGACCCATTGTGCGTTTCGCTTGGCGACAGCAGATTTAAAAAGGACCTCTGGAAGGCTCAGGGCTTTTCAGAAAATGAATGATGCAGCATTTTAATTATTTGTTCTAGGGAAGATCGTTTCGCTTCCATATTGGAATATTTTATCTTAGATATGGAGAGATTAGTGGGCTCGGAGATCCAACAAAGAGGAGGGGGAGGTGGAAGAGGGCACAGTGGGGAGAAAGGGCTTCTTGTCCTCCCTGTGGACAAACAAATGATGCCGGGCGCTCGCAGCAGGAAGCGATCTAAACCTGGGCTCCAGGGCCCTTCATTTCCTAACTTTTAAAGCTTTTCCTATCGCTGAGACACGCTACACTGAAATAAGAAAAAGAAAAATGGTTAAACAACCTTCAGGGCATGTCCCAAATCAAGAATTTAGGGGGTTGTAGTTCAAGCGAGAATAGAGAATGATTGCAGTAACGGGCATTTACCGTCGCTGGGAAGCTCAGGGAAGCCTCTGGTTTACCCATTGATTCTATCCCATCTTCGGTTCGGATAAGATCCCTGGAACAGTCACCGCCTCTGCTACAGAAGGTGGGGTGGAGGTTGGAGTTCGCAGCTGGTTAAGGAGATGGGATTGGTCTCATTCTGAGCTCTGGCTGTGGGTTTTGGTCTGCTTCTCGGTTGAGACCAGAGAAACAGGGTGGGTCTAGAAGGTTAAGGGTGTAGAATGTTAAGAGAATTCGGCCCGCCTGCTTACTTACTCTCTGATAGCTAATAAGGGGAGGACTCAGGTGCGGTCATTTCTAATGCAAAATATTATGCAAATATCCTATGACTGACTTAAGCAACGTTTTGAGTTAGGCGACATATATATTTAAAATAATAAGAAACTGATACTTATAAGCTGTGTTTTATTTGCTTTTGTAAAAAGTGCTTTGGGTGAAAGCCATATCTACGGATTAACTTTGAGCCCTTGGACAAGTGAGATTCAGTCCAGTTCTTTAGCGACCAGAAAGTCCCTCCCTTGCACATGAGTGGATGACTGGATTGATATGTGTTGGGGGGGGGAGGTGCGGACAGCGAGAAGGCACAGTTCTCGCTAATTAAACTCTTTTGCTGCACAGTTGCCACTCTCCTGTTTCCCCAATAAGGTTCATTTCCTCCAATAGGTAGGACTGTAGAACCATCAGATGAGCCTTTAAAAACTCCTGTTTAGAGGATTCTTGTGAGCAGCCTCTCTTCACTGAAATACATTCCCTTAATCACCTCCAACCTCACGACTCTCTACCATCTTCCCTAAAATATCATGGAGAAATTTGGTGGTTAAAAAAAGACAGAAAAAAAGAAAGGCTCTAAACCCTGAAATGCTGCCCCCTATCCCAACGAGGTCTTCCCTGGTGGAAGAAGTGAAATGTGTCATTGTTACCCAAGTGGTCTACATATCCTTCCAGAGCATTGGCTTGTCTCTGATCTTTAAAAGGTAGAAACAAACACATGACTGTTGAACCCAGGGGAAATCGAAGGCTTTGAGCTGCAGTATAAATAAATAAATAAATAAATAAATAAATAAATAGGGATTCCTGGTGCAAAGAGATCGAAGCAAAATGCAGGAGAAACTCTGTCCAAGTCGCTCAAGCTGCCTGAGCTGTTAGGACACCCAAGCAGAATCAGCTAGAATCGGCTCTTCTACCTTGGAAACCTGAATTTCCCTTTATCCCTGTCTTTGGAGGGAAGTGTGTCTGTGCTGTGAAAAGGATAATTCCTAAGGACAGTTTTACTTTTCAAACTGTCCACACTAGAAAGCGGAAATTTGGGAACTAGAGGAGCAAACTAGTCAGGCAATAGTTTCCTTGAGAGTTAAAATAAATTAAAAATAAATAAATGCCCACATCCCTCCCCCACCCAGTCCCAACCACAGGAATATTTCCCCTTGGTTGATCTTCTCTTCCTTCTTGTTTTCTATTTTGACAAATTTGCCATCTTGACCCCTCCACTTCTTTTCTTTCCCCTTAAACACACACACACACACACACACACACACACACGCACATACAAACAAGCTGTATAGTCAAGGCTTCCTAGTGCTCAAGCGCGACCCCATGCTAAGCTCGTTCCTCTTCTTGGAGCTCATTTTCGTGACGTGGAAAGCTGGATTCATGGTTACAGCACAAATTGGGGGGAAAAAAAAGCCAGCGCATGAGAAGTCCAAGACATTGCGCCGTGATTGAGCCTGCCTTCCTTCCTCCCTGCCTTCCTCCCGCCCTTCCTCCAAGTGCCCAATGATGTGCTTCGGGTACCCAGAGAGAGCAGCTACGACGACGGCGGCGACGGCGGCGGCGGCGGCGGCAGTGGCGGCAGCGGCAGCGAAGCTGGAAGCCTGCAGCAGCCCCTTCTCCTCCCTCCTCTATAGAGTCTGCCAAGCGGCAGTTCTGCATTCTAAAGAAGCCCATTGAAAGGCCCATTGCATTCCCAGCACGTCTCAAGCTTGCTGCCTTTTATCCCCCCCCCCCCCCCCGCCCCCGCCTCCGCCTTGGTCTCCCCCCCTTACCCATCCCCCCTACTTGCTTCAGCTTCAGCAAAAGGAAGGAAGGGAGAGGGAGAATCTTTAAACCCAAGCTCCCCCCACCCCCCATGTTCAATGCTTAAAAAAAAAAAAAAAAAAAAAAAACCTGCAAAATAGGTAAGTCAAAGACATCTAGAGCCTTTCCTATATAAATCTCCTGGACCTCAAAAAGAAAAAAAACATTTTTTTTTTAAAGAATGGTGAAAAAGAAAGAATTTAAGTAGATTTTAATACTTTATAAGGGAGACAGGGAAAGCACTGATACTGCAACATAGCCTCATCTGTCTTCTTTTTTCATTTGTTTCCAAAAATTGAGTATTGCATGCCTAAGGCAAATTTCTCTTTGCTTTTTTTTAAATGGGTTCGCCTTTCCTTACAGCTGTGTACATTATGCGCAAGTTGAATGTAGAGATTTATTCTTTTCACTCTCCCTATAAATTATATAATTTTGTTTTAAGTTAGAAGGTTGACAAAATATTTCCTTAATGTACGTATATATGTATGGAAAGAAATATATATGCTAAAAATTCTGGTTTATTTTTATTGACTCAAAACAATTCAATTTTGACTGACATATCAGTAGCTCAGAAACAGCAATCTAATAAAACTGCATTATTATAATTCATTTATGTACGCAGTTTCATATACTGAGGGTATTAGGCAAGGAAAGAGAGCCATCGAGGAAGGCTCTATATTGTTAGAATAGTGTCTGTATTTGTTTCTTCTGATTGAAAAAGAATGTCTTTCTTTGAAATGTATTTCATGTGATAGATCATTTATCAGCAGGAAGGAATCAAGGTTTCCACCCTTTCTTGCCTTTAAATATTCAACTCTTCTTTAACCAACTACTTGCCATTCTAGCTTTTTGCAGGGTACCTCAGTTGATCTTGAAGGCATAGATATACATTCCAAACTAAGCTCTGCAAGTGTTTTAGCAGACACTCCCAGGCTCAGCCTCCTTTAGCTGTCACTATCTTTAGCTCTGACAACTGCATGAGCTTGTTCTTTAGAAAGGCTAATCACTCCTAGAAGATTTAAATAGCAAAATGATATACATATGTAGAAATCATTTAACTAAAGGAGATGTTAATAATCTCTGCTTGGGCAAAAGGGGTTGGGGCATAGAGTGTTAGTGAGCATGCCCTATAATTAAGCATACTGTGCTCACTTCTTAATAGAAATCTTAGGTTTTTCTGAGATACCAGTCATCTTATACAACCCAATAGCTGATATTGGTCAATGGGCTCAAAATTTATCATACTCTTTAATAACTTTGGGGTATGCCATTTTTTTTTAATAGTAGAAACCCACAGTTTAAAGAACATTTTTTTTTTTCTATCAGAGTTCCAATCAGATCCATAATAGGCACCTCTGATATCAATGTGAATTTTAACAAGCAAATAGGTCTAATGGCCAAATGACTATCATGATTAGTGAACCTGCCTATCCCTAAAAGGAATCACCATATGCCAGTTTCCTTGCTTGCTATAAGAAGCAGTGAAGGCCGCTTTTGATTGTATGATACAGCCTTTACCAAGTATGGCTTGATTCAGGAAAACGTCATCACATGGTAAAATATTTCAGAGTCTCCTAATTATAAAATATAGGACATATTAAGAATGTTGATAGGCAATTTTGAGTGTCATTTCAACAACTGCTAAAGTTTTTATATATCACTCTTAAAAAGCCCCACATGTAGGAGTCAATTAGAATAGTGTATATGACTAAAAGCTAAAAATCTACATCTTTATTTCTGTTGCAGTTTTGTAATCAACCACGAACGATGAAACCTTCTATAGCTGAGATGCTTCACAGAGGGAGGATGTTGTGGATAATTCTTCTAAGCACAATTGCTCTAGGATGGACTACCCCGATTCCCCTGATAGAGGACTCAGAGGAAATAGATGAGCCCTGTTTTGATCCATGCTACTGTGAAGTTAAAGAAAGCCTCTTTCATATACATTGTGACAGCAAAGGATTTACAAATATTAGTCAGATTACTGAGTTCTGGTCAAGACCTTTTAAACTGTATCTACAGAGGAATTCAATGAGGAAATTGTACACCAACAGTTTTCTTCATTTGAATAATGCTGTGTCCATTAACCTTGGGAACAATGCATTGCAGGATATTCAAACAGGAGCTTTCAACGGTCTTAAGATTTTAAAGAGGCTCTATCTACACGAGAACAAACTAGATGTCTTCAGAAATGAAACCTTCCTTGGCTTGGAAAGTCTGGAATATCTGCAGGCAGATTACAATGTCATTAAACGTATTGAGAGTGGGGCATTTCGAAACCTAAGTAAATTGAGAGTTCTGATTTTAAATGATAATCTCATCCCCATGCTTCCAACCAATTTATTTAAGGCTGTCTCCTTAACCCACTTGGACCTACGTGGAAACAGATTAAAAGTTCTTTTTTACCGAGGAATGCTAGACCACATTGGCAGAAGCCTGATGGAGCTCCAGCTGGAAGAAAACCCCTGGAACTGTACATGTGAAATTGTGCAACTGAAGAGTTGGCTAGAACGCATTCCTTACACTGCCCTGGTGGGAGACATCACTTGCGAGACTCCTTTCCATTTCCATGGAAAGGACCTTCGAGAAATCAGGAAGACAGAACTCTGTCCCTTGTTGTCTGACTCTGAGGTGGAGGCTAGTTTGGGGATTCCCCACTTATCATCTGGCAAGGAGAATGCATGGCCAACTAAGCCTTCCTCGATGCTGTCCTCTGTACATTTTACTGCTTCTTCTGTTGAATACAAGTCCTCAAATAAACAGCCCAAGCCCACCAAACAGCCTCGAACACCAAGGCCACCCTCTACATCCCAAGCTTTATACCCTGGTCCAAACCAACCTCCCATTGCTCCTTACCAGACAAGACCACCTATCCCCATTATATGCCCTACTGGGTGTACCTGTAATTTGCACATCAATGACCTTGGCCTGACTGTCAATTGCAAAGAGCGAGGATTTAATAACATCTCTGAACTTCTTCCAAGGCCACTGAATGCCAAGAAACTGTATCTGAGTAGCAATTTGATTCAGAAAATATACCGTTCTGATTTTTGGAATTTCTCTTCCTTGGATCTCTTACATCTGGGAAACAATCGTATTTCTTATGTCCAGGATGGGGCCTTCATCAACTTACCCAACCTAAAGAGCCTCTTTCTCAATGGCAACGACATCGAGAAGCTTACGCCAGGCATGTTCCGAGGCCTACAGAGTCTGCACTACTTGTATTTCGAGTTCAATGTCATCCGAGAAATCCAGCCTGCAGCCTTCAGCCTCATGCCCAACTTGAAGCTGCTATTCCTCAACAATAACTTGCTGAGGACCCTGCCAACAGATGCCTTTGCAGGCACGTCCCTGGCTCGGCTCAACCTGAGGAAGAATTACTTCCTCTACCTTCCTGTGGCTGGTGTCCTAGAACACTTGAATGCCATCGTCCAGATAGACCTCAATGAGAATCCTTGGGACTGTACCTGTGACCTGGTTCCCTTCAAACAGTGGATTGAAACCATCAGCTCAGTCAGTGTGGTGGGTGATGTGCTATGCAGGAGCCCTGAGAACCTCACTCACCGTGATGTACGTACTATTGAGCTAGAAGTTCTCTGCCCAGAGATGCTACACATTGCACCAGCTGGAGCATCTCCAGCTCAGCCTAGAGATTCTCACCTTGCTGAGGGGCCAACAAGTGAATCACCTTATGAGTTCTCTCCCCCTGGGGGCCCTGTGCCACTTTCTGTGTTGATTCTCAGCCTGCTGGTTCTATTTTTTTCAGCAGTCTTTGTTGCTGCAGGCCTCTTTGCCTATGTCCTCCGAAGGCGCCGGAAGAAGCTGCCCTTCAGAAGCAAGCGGCAAGAAGGTGTGGACCTTACTGGCATCCAGATGCAATGCCACCGGCTTTTTGAGGACGGTGGAGGTGGTGGAGGTGGAAGTGGAGGTGCGGGACGACCAACTATTTCTTCTCCAGAAAAGGCCCCTCCTGTGGGTCATGTATATGAGTATATCCCTCACCCTGTTACTCAGATGTGCAACAACCCCATCTACAAGCCTCGTGAGGAGGAGGAGGTGGCTGTTTCATCAGTTCAGGAGGTGGGGAGTGCAGAATGCGGAGCTCCTGGAACACAACCCCATGGAATGGGGGAGGTTCTCCTAGGAAGTGAGCAGTTTGCTGAGACACCCAAGGAGAACCATAGCAACTACCGGACCTTGCTACAAAAAGAAAAGGAGTGGGCCCTGGCAGTGTCCAGTTCTCAGCTCAATACCATAGTGACCATGAATCATCATCACCCTCACCCTCACCACCCAGCAGTTGGGGTTTCAGGGGTAGTTGCGGGAACTGGGGGAGACTTGGCTGGGTTCCGCCACCATGAGAAGAATGGTGGGGTGGTGCTGTTTCCTCCTGGGGGAAGCTGTGGTGGTAGCAGTATGCTACTAGACCGAGAGAGGCCACAACCAGCCCCCTGCACAGTGGGATTTGTGGACTGTCTCTATGGCACAGTGCCCAAATTAAAGGAACTGCATGTCCACCCTCCTGGCATGCAATACCCAGACTTACAGCAGGATGCCAGGCTTAAAGAAACCCTTCTCTTCTCAGCTGGAAAGGGCTTCACAGACCACCAAACCCAAAAAAGTGATTACCTCGAGTTAAGGGCCAAACTTCAAACCAAGCCGGATTACCTCGAAGTCCTGGAGAAGACAACATATAGGTTCTAACAGAAAAAGAAAAATAAATTAGTGCTTTTTTCAAAAGAAAAGAAAAATAAAAGAAATATATCCCCTGCTCCCTTTACAAGTGTCCCAACAACTCCATTCTCACAAACTTCCCTACCCTGAACAGAACTGAAACCGCATGATAACTAGAAAATACAGATGTATGCTCTCCCCACTCAGATGTGATTTGGAGGAAGGGCCATACTCAGATCATTAATCAATGAAGTGCCTTCGCAGACTTTTGCCAGCAAATGTTACCATTATTTTTTTATACTGAAACTTGAGACTTTGACTGTGCCATGTATAAGGTATATATTGGGGATCGTTGTATTGATCCTAATTAAGTAAAATTCAATGTGTCTTTTTATTTTCAGTAACTTTTTTTTTTTAGTTATAGTTTTTTTTGACAGGGAGGGGGGAAAACAAATTGTCATTTGTGGCTTTCTTTCCTCTTCCCACCATGGCACAGATTCTGTACATGTATTAACAATGCAGTTTGCTGCATGCCTGGAAACTGCAAGACGGGGAGGGAGGGGGTGGGTCTTGCTGGAATGTTCTCACCCACTCGTTTTTCTCTCATACATATACCCACACACAAATCACAAATCCCTGTACACAGTTAGGTCCCTACACCTGCAGCTTCTTCCTTCTGGTGCAGGTGTATATGCGCATGTGTGCGTACACACACACACACACACACACACACACACACACCCCATTCATTCAACCCAATCTAATTAGTTTGGGTTTGATCTGTTCTTCTCTCCTCTCCATAGCTCCACCTTCCCTTCACCCCTAGTGTACAGATCACAACATCTCTCCTACCATCCTGGGAAAAGTCATCTCCCAGGATGGGTCTTACTGAAGTGGAAGCCTGGTGGTTTAACAGCCAGAGGCACACACCTAGGGATGAGCAACTTCTTTATGATATTTCATCCTGATGCCAAGATTTTTTGGAGAACACCTGCACTTTCTTATTATAAATATATATATATAATATAAAAATCATAAAAAAGCAACTGGGTATATATCACTAACAGCTTTGTAGGAAGCACTTTTAATGTTTTCTCTCTCACACACAAAGATTAAAAAGAAATGTGCATATATTTATTCTGTAATTTCAGTGACTATAAATTGTAAAGGTAATGTTTAATCATTGTATAGTGATTATGCGTCTGGTATAGCTTTCCTAATAAAAAGTTTTTGAAAAACATAATACATTATATATAGAGGATACAAAGCTTGAACCTTAAACTCCAGCTATGCCATGCCTTTCGTGCTCCCATTTTTTTAAGAAAAATCTTTCTTTTTACTTCTTATACAGAAAGCTAGTTTATTAACAAGTTTGATGCACTGTGATGTTGATAAATCTTATAACCCACCATGCCCATCACATACAGGATACAATACAATTGGGACATAAAAATATCTGATTTATATAGTTCACTTCTTTCTCTTGAATTATGAATTTTAAACTTATTACCCCAATGATGCATCATTTTTCCTAGGCAGTTTGCAATTGGGAGAAAATGAAATAACTATATTGCTAAGAATACAAGATTAATTAGGAAGAGATGATCAAGGATCCATGAATCTTACTAAAGTTAAAGACATGAAGGAAAAGGAAAGTGAAATTGCTATTCTTTTTTAAAATGTGCACTAAAATTACCTGGATACACACACACACACAATACAAACCAATCAAAATATAAGGCCTTGGAGCTAATTTTACTGTCAGAATTGTCTTATCTGTGAAAGCTGTCACTGTTACATTTTAGCGCTTGTTTTTTCCAAACACTTACTGCATGAAACATGCTTGAACCAAGATAGGAGGCTGAGTTTTTCTTTCTGTGTGACACTACTTGATGTAGCAAAATTAATCTGACAATAATTCAAGTTATGATCCATTTACATGTGAGTGAAACCAAAGAAAATTGGATTTTTAAGGTGCCGGTAACTTGTTTGTGGAGGAAACTAACCTGATGCAAAGAAACCTGAGAGCTTTGAGGCAGGCACTTATCTCATCAGGCCAGCAGAGGACAGCAGAGCTTCAGAGATTCACAGACCCTATAGCTGCAGAATTGTGCAGTGAAGTCAGTGTTCTCTGCAAGTGTTTCCTCAAGCTGCCCTTAGTAGAAATTATCATTATGTGTTGAATGTAATTCGCTATAAGTCACTGATGCCTTACATCACATTTTTTCCATAAAAAAAGGAGACTAGCAGCTTCTAAAGCTGTGTGACTGATATAAAATGAAAGCATTGTACTTAAAAAGAAAAAAAAACCCTAGAAATGTCTAGAATAACATATTTATATATCTCTTGATTAATTACAAATGGATAACAACATACATATGCATAAAATAAAAAACACAAGTATATCAATATAAAACGCAATTTTTCAGGGCTACCTTGCATTTGCTACCTTGTACCTAAAACTTTTGTCCTCCATTATATGAAGTGTTTTTGGAATTAGTTCAGATGAGAAAAAGCCCATGGACATGATTCACTATTTCTCTACATACAATACTGAAATGCAGTTCTTCCTATGCAAGAAGATCAGATCCATTATTAAATAGGTGTCACTCTTCTTTTTTGTTTCTTTTCTATTTACTTTCCCATAAGTCACTTTATCATAGCTATCTCACTTTCCTTGTTCTTTCTAATCATCTCTCCTTTCTTCACCTAAAGTCTTTTTTAAGGCATCAAAAGTCAGTATTAACCTTTGTGTTTTAGTATCTGATTTATGAAGTCTTTTTAAAACTACTTATCATCTCCACATTCCTCTTAATCAAATATTTTGATGAATAGTAGAAAGTATGTGTATAATAAAAGTTCATGTGCAAAGCTATAATATATACTTCTAACAGTTATCATCATTTCCTTAATAACCGTGTACACCTTCATAACAGGGCATATTATACAAATCAGGTTAAAGTACAATCCCTAACAATGCCAGAGCTTTCAACATTTGAAAAATGATTGTCCATAAATCATATCAAATTACAATATAACTTGATAATTATCATGTTTATATTTTATTTATTGTTTACCTTACACATAGATAGTAATTTTACCTTTGAATTAGGAATAAGTTTATTTAGTGAAAATAAATTTATACAGGGATGGAATTTTCTATCAATGGAGATAATTTTTTGCTTCCATGGAGATTTCTAACCCCTTAGCTAGGCCACTTATTTTAGCTTTGCATTAGAAATGCTACGTTAGCTTTAGTTTATAATACCATATATGTTTTCTTAAAGTACCAATTAATATAGATTCTATGATTAGTATTTGTTCTATTTTTTGTTGCAGTAAAATGATTATTTAAAAAAAGATAGATTACTAATTCACTTTATAGTGATGGTCACTTAGACTGAAGCGGACCCAGATCTGATTATATTTCCTATTATTCCTTGCTATTTTATTACAATTTAAAATAATAATATTTGAAACTAATAAAATGTATTGTAATGTCACATTATGAGATGTGGAGTGGAAAATAATTAAAAGTGAAATATTAGTTTGATTCAGTACTAATTTTAACATATTTTTCTTATACAGTATTATGTGAATGCTTTTATGTTTTTATTTAAAAAGCTAAATTATTTTATCTAATTGAAAAATACTAAGAAATATAAGGATGAAGACCACCACATTTTAAATAAAAAGTTTAGAGAGAGAGACCAAAAGGGAAGTTTAATTATTGAGCTTGAAAAGGTTTTTTTAAAACTAGGAATATTAACTTTAAATCCTTGCTATCTGCAAAGAATATTTGTGTGAATTATGAAGATTGATAATGTAGCTACAGAACATAAGACTGATTTAACCACAGCAACACATTATTTTGATTAATTTAGTATAAATTCATTGTTCATACAATCCTATCCTTTTGCAATTATGTTGTCTAGGCCAAAAAATGTTGCATTTTCATAAAATGACTATGACAAAGGAATCATTAACAAAATGCTTCACAAATTGCAAGACATATGACTATAGAGTCAAGATAATACTAGAGAAAATGGTATTAAAAAGATTTCATCTTGATTTGAGCTAGTTTAATTTGAGCTTAGACACTGATAACTTATTATACTTAGCTCAAAATTCTCAACTGTGAAAAATCAGAACATAAATATCGCAAATTTCACCACAGAAGTATTCTGTTTAATAAATATATTATAGGCCTTTTAAAAGTAACAGGAGCAATAACACATGTGTAATTGAGCAATCATGTGTGTGTATATATATAGATATAATACTATTATATGTGTATATACACTGTATATACATGTATATAGTTTATATATGCTGAATTATACTTACATGTCAATTATGGATTTTTTTCCTTTCATGTATAATTTCAGTTTTATGCATTTCTCTTCCTTGCTTCTGTCTAGCTGCTGTCCAAGTGAAGCTGGACGAAGTTATGAGTCTTCACTTTGGGAATATCACATGTAAAATGTAACTCTGTAATTAATATTTCTGAATTTAAAAGCTTTTTATCTTCCAATTTGTTTCATTTTATTATTTAAGTCATAGGAGACAAATCTCAAACTGTGATTTAAGTCCTCACAGTAAAGACACTAACCTTTTATAAATATGCAAAATAAGTCAAATGAAAAACAAGTGCTCCTTTTTCATTTTTTATTTCTAGAATAAATTTTACAGGTGAAAACAATTTCAGTAGCTTTATTAATTTAATAAGACCTTTGTAATTTATCTAGGCATGTAGAAAAAGTGAAACTTGACAGTAAATATAAGAGAAGTTAAAGACCTATTTAAGACATTCATCATCCTACTTCTTTTAAATATCCTTCATTTAAAATGTATAACACTAGTAATAATGATAAGAAACAGAAATGATCATTTTTCGTAAGATTTTACAAAATCTGAATTGAAAGGGAAGATTTTCCATAGCAAGAAAGCAGGTGTACACCAGGGACTGCTAGTTGTAAAGAGGTAATAGTTTGACTAGCTCATTTAATTCTGATATTTGCTCCTGAAAATAATATACATATTTTTAAGAATATGTATTATTGCTTTCTATTGCCTTGATTAGGTGATTTCACATCATTTAAAAATTTTAATAGAAAATAATACATGTGGTGAACCTCAAAGATATATAGCCAGTAAAGTATTATAATAAATTTATGGTTGACTCAAATCCTCTAATATCTTTAAACATTACAACACAGGTGAACACTAGTAAAAAGCAGGCTTTCCTCATTAACACCCAATGACAAAAAGGCCCAGCATACCTAATTAAACATTTCTTTAGTGTATCAGTTCATTCACTTGTTAATAAGATGAACAGTTCAGTGAATTGATAGTTTACAGTGGACTTAACTGTATCAAAAACAAGCAAGTTTCATCAAAATGAATATGCTAGTGACCAGTAAAAACAAAACTTAATACTTTATTTTAAATCGATTCTAATAATTAGCAGGCTATTCTCTTGATGAAGAAAAGAAAACATATTGCCAATAATATATTATATGGGAATACAGGGCATTTGTGTTTTGACACATCTTACTAGAAACTTCTAGGTTTACAGAGCTTCTTTGAAGGATGGAAGACTACATAATGATTTCTAGTAGAATTAAAACAAGGGCATAAATTGCCTAGCCTGGGGAGTGACACAGTTAGCTTTGCAAAAAATATGCTGCAACAAAAATGTCTCATTTGATTATTCGGAGGAATGGAAAGTTTTCTTCTCCCTCCTGGTCTTATTCCTTTCACTATTTCTGATAGTCCTACTTTTCTGTCTCTGCTTCTGAATCAGTACCAAGATATGACCAAAGACACTTTCATTGAGCTCAAATTAGGTGCCAAGGCAAGATCAGGGAATGAAGTCTCTGTATCCAATGACAAAATGCCCAATTCACTTATCTTGTACCTAAAGCTGAGAAAATAATTCAACATATCCCACTTCACTGTGAAATCATTTGTAAGTCCAGTGAAAAAAGTCAGAACCTATAATAATAAAATTAAAAGTACTTCTGGAGATCCAGAGAGAATCAGCAAATGCTTTAAAAATATGGTACCTATCTTTAAAATCTCAAAGTCTTGTTTTTCCTCCTCTGAAATACCCTTTGTCCTTGCTGTGGCATCCAAAATATTGGTTTAATCAAAATTAAAATACATATGTAAAACATCCATATTAAGACCATCTCCTCCTTCCCAAGTCCACACATTTTCAGTAGTTTTTCTTTATTTACAGTGTAAACTTTCTGACTACTAAGCTGTTACTGCACTTAGAATTCTAAGGGTTTTTTTCCCACAGAATTGTGGGAAACAATTTATCTTAAAATGTCTCTCTTTTTTATTTTTTGTAGTCTGTGGTAACTAATTTTATAATAAAAAAAGTCTGTTAATATGTAAACCATTAACCATACTGTAATTTTGAAGGAAAAAAAAATCTATCAAACTAGATAATTTTATATTATTAAATTGAGTTGGGATTTTTTTTTCCTACTTGTGCCCTTCTTTACCACATTTGGAATCAAAAGTGAAATTTAATTAACAGTTTATTACATCCTTTATTTCTCTAGCTGTCAATAAAAGGGAGGTGGGCACAGAAAATGTTAACAGGTATAAATAATCTGTCTGTCAAATAGCTAGGCTCGTGAATCTCTCATTTTTCCTTTAGTAAACATTGCTCAACAAGAAGGACAATGAACAGAGAAAGGGAAAAAAATGAAAATGCTTTCCCTTTTGAAGACCAATTGACAAGGCTTAATGGATAAAGTATGAACTAGACTTTCATATTAACCTTCTGGTATTCTATCTGTGGAAGAGATTAAAATCCATGGTAGTTTCACTATTTACTTTGATATGATTTCAAGCCACTTCAATTTCTATCTATTAAAATAGTCATTGGACATAAAATCAAATCTTAACAGTAAAACCAACCACAATTAAAAGTAAATTTTAATGCAAAAGAAGTCACAAGAATAAACTAAAGTAATAATGCAACTAAGACATTTAGCTTAATTCATGGTAGAAATGTGTAAAATGAAATAAAAGTCCTCTTTTTTTTTCTTTTTTTTTAATTAGTACTTTTCTTGTACAGATAACAATTCATTATGCCAGATTTAATTGGGGGGCCATGTTAACTTAGCTTTTTCTGAATCCTATATCAACATTTATTTAAGGAACACAACCCAGTTATTATTTATTTAAGAAATCTTATTTATTTAAAAACTTACTGTAATTTGTCATGAAATATATGTGACTATTCCACAACCAAATATATGTAGTTTAAAACATTTTTCATTTGCTGTAATACTGTTCTTTCCTATTGGTATTTATGATTTGAATTTTATCAGTATAAATGACATTGAAATTGCTCCTTAATTTGAATCATATACTCTTCTCTCTTTATAAATGTAGATAAGTGATAGCTGAACATTGCTCAAATGAATTCTGAATATATATTTATTCTGTATATATAAATATATACACATATATATGAATTTTATTAACTAACAACTTTATCAAATAAGTTTGCATAATGCATCACTGGATAGATGAAATTTTTAAAAATTTAAACTTACGGTTCAAAATGGGATAAGACATAGTGTGGAAATGCTGAATACATAAAATCCAGCTTCCAATGTTTTATTTGTTAAGTGAACCAGGCTTGAATTTGACAATAAATCAACTCTCTTCTCATATTAATTCAAACATGACTTCCCAGTTTTGAAATGAAACATTCACTACTCCCATTTCAAAAAAATAAGGTACAATTTCCATAAGTTATTGCATACTAAACAAGGGCAGGAAGAGATATCAATTCTGGGGAACTTCATTGCATAGCTCACTTTTATTTCCACTGTAAGTGGAATCACAGAATGATAAAAAAAAAAAAATCACACACACACATATGACAAACAGAAAATGAAGAGAGAGAGAAGACAGTGTGTAATCATTTGGAAAAAGCTCCTGAGGTAATTCTGTTATGTTCACTCATCAACCCCCACTTTGAGAACTACTGTTCTCAGCAAGTTTCATCCAGGCAAATTCTTTATCTTTCAGTATATGTACTTTGCTAATTTCCATGTTCGTACAAATCACTGTGGTTATTCTTTTATTTTGTGAGAATACACATCTCTCATGGGCCTCAAAACTGTTTCAAATTTTCTTTACCAGTAGGCTTTTACTGATACAGTAAACTAAATTTTGATATTCTCTCAAATAGGTGCACAAACTATTTACTCTATGATGACTTAAGACAAAATAATGTTGGAATATTTCACCCTAAGTGTCCTTCAGTCACTTTGCCTGTCTGTGCCAAGAATTTTGGCTTTTCAATTATATTGTAAGCACTTGAGAATACAGACTGTCTTCAAGGTCTTCTTTAGTCCAGAGTCTAGGGCCATATTTTGCACAGCTATGGAAAATACATTCTGATCAAACTTCTGAGTTTCATGGATCCTATCTTGTTTCTAGAATAGCCACAATACTACCTTTCTTCCCATTATTTCTAACATACAACTTTAATAACAATGAACCATATGTAAGTATCTGTTGACTAAATGAATGAACAGAGTTTTAAAATATGTTTGGCCTGGAGTTCTCGTCATGGCTCAGTGGTTAACGAATATGACTAGGAACCGTGAGGTTGAGGGTTCGATCCCTGGCCTTGCTCAGTGGGTTGAGGATCTGGCGTTGCCATGAGCTGTGGTGTAGGTTGCAGACGTGGCTCAGATCCCACGTTGCTGTGGCTATGGCGTAGGCCAGTGGCTGCAGCTCCAATTGGACCCCTAGCCTGGGGACCTCCATGTGCCGCGGGAGCCGCCCAAGAGATGGCGAAGAGACAAAAAAGAAAAAAAAAAGAAAAAATTAATTAAGCAACTCTTTAAAAAAAATATGTTTGGCCTATGCATTCTTGCAACAGCTGATAGCCATTTGGTTATGTAACCCAGAGAAATGATGAAAAGAAATGGAGGGGGCTGGAGTGTGGAAGAGGTGGTGAGAAGTGTAACAGTATGGGAGATGTAATAACTTTTTATACTTTTCTTGTTTCTATTAGTAAGATATACATTGACCACAAGAAAATAAGACTGAGGAAACCGAGTAGTATGTGTATGTCTCTGGGGAGAAAATAACAACAAGAAAGGAAGGAAGGACAAAAGGAAGAAATGAAAGAAGAAAAGCAGGAAGGAAGGGAAGAAGGGGGAAGGAAGGGAGGAGCTATAAAACTTAATCTCCTCAATAGCAGCCAAAACAGAGAAAGGAGCTTGCCCAGTATAGTATGGAGACATGACATTAGTGAAGCTTGTGCTCAGCTGCTTATAATGTTTATAAATAAGAGCAATAATTTAGTAGGTTTTGTTGATGTCTTCTTTGCTAGAATTACTTAACTGAAGATTCTACAACTTTACTGAAAATTTCACTGGAATGTTAATGCAGCTGAGGGTATTTAATAAAACAGGGCATACATACAAGTATTACATGTACCACCTTCCTTAAAAGAGATGTGCAATTTAAAATTTTTACTTCTTCTATACAAGCCAAACATACAAGATTTCACACTCAGAGTAACAAAATATCCCTATTCATGTATTCCAGTCTCTGATTTTGTTGTGAACAACAAGTAAAAGGTGAGGTAAAATTAGATGATGAATAAAGATATGCATGGATCATGACATGAATGAATATATATATTTCTACCTTGCAAGATCCAAATATTAATTCATAGCTAACCACATTTTCACTTAGGTAACATGAGATTTTAAAAAGAGAAAAAAATCATCTGTGATCTTATTAATGTTCGAATCTTGAAATGAGTGCTACTGTGATCATAGTCGCCTCTATCTTACCAAAAGATATAATAAAGTAATCAATGACAGTTTAGTTGATGGTAAATTTCACACAATAAACAACATGTAAGACTAAGACATACTTTTAAAATAATTCACAGGCATTTATTTCATTTATTTTCATTAAAGCTATGGATATTCCTATAGGAATTCAGAGTTCTTTTGGGGTATCTGAAAGCTTGCTACTGTGGTGCTATACCTTAGCTATCTTGGATGTTTGACTTTGAATTTAAATTGTATATTCTTATTGGCATTTTATGTTGGTCTTGAAATATACTTGTGCTTAAACTCTAATTCTATTAGGAAAAAAAATGATTCTAAATTGTACACATATCTTTTAACACACTGAGAGTATAATTCAAGTATTTTAGAAGTTATTGTGCAAAGAACTGCAGAATATCAAACCATCAAAGCAAATAAATGGCATGTAGTCCACCATACCTTAGAAGATGTACACAAGAATATCTTGCTTATTAACATAATCAGGGATATAGAGACAATAAATTCTTCAAACATAAAGTAAGCATATATAAAATTAAAATCTAAAATATGATATCTAGTACTATATAATATTGGGGATTTTAAAGTAAAATAGTCATATGTATAGATATGTGTACTGACATTCCACATACTTTATTACTATTTCCATTAATAAAACTGTTATAAATATATATATAAAGTTAATACACAACTTAAAAAAGCTATGAACATGAGACATAAATTCAGCTTCATAACTTGAACCACTGTAAACATTAGTAAACATATCAACTTGAATTTTTCTGAATAACCAGCTGTGTAAAAACATTATATTGTATTAAGGGCATATATAATTAATAACTCCCAGAGAAAGCTTTCCCATGCCTTAAAAATGCTCACAAATTGTAAGTTTCATTGGAGCCTTTTTTTTTTTTTTCCTTCTTACTGCTTCACTTGCAGCATATGGAAGTTTCCAGGCTAGGGGTCACATCAAAGCTGTAGCTACAGGCATACACCACAGCAACACCGGATCTGAGTCACATCTGTGACCTACTCTGCAGCTTGTGGCAACACTGGATCCTTAACCAACTGAGTAAGGCCAGGGATTGAACCTGCATCCTCACAGAGTCAATGTGAGGTCTTTAACCCACCTAGCCTTAGCCACAACAGGAACTCCCTCAGTGGAGATTTATAGCATGCTGATATCTGAGAAACATAAAAAGCCTTTCCATTGCCTATTAAAAAGTATTTTTATTTGTTTAATAGTTCTGAAACTGCAATATGATCAGGTCTGTTTCAAATAGTTGAGAAAAAGTTGGGGATCTATCATGATGATATGTAGATTCTGTTCTGAGTCAATATTATTTCACTATGGATTATGCTCTTATCCTAAAAGATGAAAATGTCAAAACAAATGAAAATATATATTAAAAAAAACAAGAACTATGAATCTTTGTTAAACAAGTACCATATGAAGTTAAAGTTCCTTTGCTTCCTGCTATTAGAAGCTGAAGTGACAACTGGATAAGAAAAGACTACTGTAGTTTGCAATCTTATCCTTTTGTCCAGGTTTCTCTACTAAAGGTACCCTGGTTCAGCAGCAAGCTAAGTCTAATGAGAATCCCAAAGATAACTAGATATAATAGGTCTCACCGCTAAATTCCTTTCCCCCTATGAAAACAGAACTCAGGATACTGGAGCTCCTTGACCTAATACTAAAATGAGTAAGCTAAAATAATGTGTCTTGAAAATTCATTTTGTTTTTTAAATAGTTTTAGTTTCCCACTACACTCTAGAATGTGGGGTGGGGCTAAACTTTAAAGTATGTCTTCATGATCCAGATATTGCTTCATAAGGAAGGGGGGAATGAAGCTCCATATTCAGAATATGGACTTCTACTAATGACCATTTTGGTGGTGCATCCTTTGGAATGTCCATCCCTGCCTGCCATCACGGTGAAGGCAATTGTGATTACTGTAATAACCTCACAAGAAGACTTTTTCTCATACCTTGAAAAAAATCTCAGACATGGCACCGAACTGAAAAACATAAAAAAACTTTTTCACACTTTCAGGCCTATTAGTATAGTTGTTATTGATAATGATTTCTATGATTTTGAATCAGACTGAATTTATACCATGCATGGGATATATGCAAAGCTGAAGACACTGACTTCTCTGTGAAAGTGCTGAATTCATGGTTCATATAAAGAATGCAGTAATAAAATACTTAAGAGATATTAAATTCCGTCAGATCTGGGTGAGAATATCTGTGCAGCTATTAACACCTACATAATCTCAGACAGGCTGTTTTAATCTTTCTGAGCTGCTTAAACTCTTTTGTTACATGGCCAGATTTATATTATTAAAAGATCATTATAGCAGTTGTGAAGAATGGACCAAAGAGATCTAGACAGAAGCTAAGAAAAAAAGGTTTCTAAAAATATTTTTATCTGCAATAATTTTAGAGGTACAGAAAAGTTGCAAAGATAGTAAAGAGAGTTCCTTGTGTATCATTCAATCAGGCTTCCCTAGAGTTAACAGCTCACATACCAATGATGCATTTGTCAAAACTGAAAAAGCTAATGTGGGTATAACACCCTTAGCTAGACTACAGTATTTATTTAGATTTCAACAGATTTTTTTGTTAATTTTCTTCGGGTTTTCTTCTGTTCTAGAATACAATTCAGGATATCCTACTGTATTTAATACTACTGCTTTTACCTTCTTAATTTTATTTTTTTCCATATTCCAACCTAAAGATACTGGTGGCCTGTACTAAAGCTTATAGCAGTGAAGATGGAAGGAAGCAGATCTGATACATATACTGAAGTTATAAACAAGAGGGGGGGGATTATTAATAGATACAAGTCATGAAGCAAAGGGAAAAAACAAGGATGACTTACACCTTCTGGCTTAAAGAACTTAGTGGATGGTGGTGAATTTATGGAGACAGGATGACTGAGGGGAGGATGGAATTGAAAATATGTTTAGAAGGAAAACTATGAGTTTCATGTTAGATTTGTTAAAATGTATTAGCAATAACGTATATAAAACATTTAATTCAATGGCTGCCACACAGTGTGTGTTCATTAAATGATGGCCACTATGCAATTATCATCATAATCATTATCATCAATATTATCATCAGGAAGGAATTTCAATATTGCTTCAGGTTGCAAAGAAATTTCTATGATGATGCCAGTGAGAGAGGCTTTCCTATTTGGTTCCACATTTTCTCTATAGAGTGGTTTCAATGGGAGTGTAAGCTGAAAATGCCAGGCCTTGTTTAGGGCTACAGACGGATGTGCACATAATATTCCCATTCTTCTCTAACCTGAATTGGGGTCCTAACTAGGGACCCTATAGTATAAGAGGCTCCACTCTAAAATGCCAAGCTGAGAGGGTATACACAACTTGAACAAAGGCATACTGGCATAAAAGGGCACAGAATGTTAAGAAAATGGAAGAGATTTGGTGAGTTGAAGGGAATGGTTAAAGATGAGCCTAGTAAGGCAAACTGGGGCCATCCATCATGAGAAGGGTATTTTAAATGCATAGTAAAAAGTCTGGAATTTTCCCCAGTCGAGGGGAGAGTATATAATGTAGTAATATGAAGATTCTTCCCAGTGGGAAAACTACGTGAATGTAATAATGGAATTATAATGTTAAAAATCCTTATAAGCAACATGATCTCCTATGTTTAGTCCATCTCTAACCACAGCAACTTTTTAGAATAGTAAGTATGGGTATTTTGTGGATAAGAATGAATTTAGCAAAAAGAGTCACTTTTGGTTTTGATAGAAATAGTAGATTCCTACGCTAGGAAAGGCCCAGGGCTGCTGTAAAGGTTCAATTATGATGTACCTTACCTCTGTCCATCTTAAGCCATTCTCTTCAAGTCAGAGAGTGCTAAGTAAGACAAATGTGCCAAAAATGAGGGACTGCCCTTGATCTCCTCTGCTGGATGTTAAAATATTTTAGAGCCTGAAATAAATTTTATCCAAAGCAAGTAACTGAAGGAAATTCTGGCTGAGCGAAAAATTTAGCCATCTTCAGGGTCAGAACCAACTATATCTCATCATAACACTATAGGATACTTACTCTGTGCTATACATAGCCAAATGACCCAGACTTTACAGATTAGCTGATTTTATAAGTATCGGCATGTAGTCTACCCTCTATACCAATGAAAAGCTATTCTGATTGGTACTATATGTTATGTTTAATCTTGTGGTAGGTTTATTTCACATGTGCTTCAAACATCAGTGAGGGACAAAAGAGTGGTTTCAATGTGTTACTAGATGTGAAAACAGGAAATTAGCTGTATACATTCTAAAATATTAAAAATTAAGAGTTATTCCACAATTCATTAAATGGCAAGTGGGTACAAGTCAATTGGTTGAAGAAAATCAAACAAATGAGCAGATTTCTTCATAACTGTGAATAAGCTTTCATACTCTATTCATATTTTCCCACTGCTGGCATTGCTGGGAATTAGTCACATTATCTAGAAGTATTTCATTATGCTGACCTATGTCCTGAGACTCAGATTCTTCAGAGTGAATAGTACAGAAAGTACTAGAGGTGACTTCACTTACACTTCTACTTATGTTCTTATATTTATTCTTGTCTATGAAGCCTTAACTATATCTTTTATTAGATGCACTTATATTTTATTCTTTGAGCACATATGCATGCTAAGCAGTAGAGAATAATAAAGAAGGTTGAAAGCATTAACCAACAAAGGAATGTTATTTAGAAAATGAATGTTTTCATTTATAGTTAGCATGGTAGAATCTAGGCCATGAATCCTATTAGTAGATTTATTCCTTTAACTGCAGCCCCGAGGATAGATAAAATGCCAATAAAGACTGACTTCACATACGTATATAAATGATGAGTGTGAATGCTTCTTCCTCATCCACAGTGTTATTTAATCTTGCTGGTGTTACTTGAAATAATGGTCTCAACTTTCCGCTTTGCTTTTCCAATGCAGACACTGTCACCATAGTGCTGAGTGAAGAAACGACTGTTTTCAGAATTTAAGTTTTGTTAGACTATAAAGAGGAGATGATCCTTCAATAATGTATGTAGTACCATTTTAAAATACCTTTGGAAACTCTCTGAATAAGCTTCCATAGGCTTCTTTCTTCAAGTAAGAGATGTAATTTTTAAAGGCTGAATTCTGAATGACTTTAACAATGCTGTCTGTGATACCAGTGCATGATTTTTCTCATTTATACTAAGTCTGGATTCTGTACCAGTAATTTTCCCTCTATTTGAATCTTTTCTTGTTTTAAGTGAAGAATTTAATTCTATCAGTTAAATTTTAAGTCTGCTTTTAAAAAAAGCAACAAAGCAGCAGAAATTTTATGAATAAAATGATATAACATGATGCCTCTTAAATGATGCTTAAAATGTGACTTTTAGGTGTGTTCTAGGAATGATGCAGTTACTTATCAAAAAGTTGGTAAGGTGATGACAAGAAGATAGAGTAATGTTTTTTGCATTGGGTTACTGAAGATCTGGCTTCAAAGCAAGCCACTGTGAATACAAAACTTTATTATCTTAAGGAAATGGCAGACTAATTTTGGGAGATGTGACTTACACATGTAAATTTATTTAAAGGTACTAAAAACTACTGGTATAGACAGAACATATTACAGGAATTAAGAAGGAGTTAATTACATTTTGACAATGTTTGATATCTTGGTATTTAATCTGATGTCCTCAACCCTAGGTCAACCCTGAGCAAGGACCTTTTAAAATGCTAAAGAACACAGCCCTAGCTTCATGTTCTTAGCACATTTCTGTTTCATCCTCTATTAGATCAAATCAACTGTTAAGTTTGTGGAAGAGCAAAGTCTGGAAATTACTTGAAGGAAAAGATTAACCATGATTCTACACTTAAAAGGCCTTAGCTGCAGAATCACTTAATGACAGTTGTAATTACTCAAACTATTGCAATTTTTCTAAAAGTGTTCTAGATTTAGAAAAATGCTGACTTGTTCAAACAACTGCATCTGAAATCATTACATTCCTTTTGCAAAAAAAAAAAAAAGAATCTCATATTATCGTGGTTTAAAAAATTCACTTAAGCATACTCGATGAATAAACTCCAGCTCCCTGAATTTGGTTGTACCACCATCTTTATCTCTGAAATGATTCATAATTATTGTTTCCATGCAGCTTTTTGTGAACAGCAGGAGAGGTCTCACACTGTTATGAGAGAATGGATGCGATTACAGTGGCTGTACAGTTGAAGATCAGGTCACGTTTTTTCCAGAATCTTCCAGGCTGCTATCGCTGCTTTCACCAGTCTGTACATATTCTACTAATTTCAATAAATAATTATTGATCTCTGCAATTAAATCTACAGGAGTCAACAATATTTTACTCCTTAGAACTTAAAAAGAGGCTCTTAGAGTAAAAATCATAACATAATACAATCAGTTCATAATGGAAAATGTTAGCCATCTACAGAATAATGCAGGCAATTATTTCAGTCAAGGAGTTTCTTATATAATCATATTTGGTCAGAAAGATTTCTCAGGAACCCATAGTGGGGAAAAGACAGCCTATTGATTGTATATCCCCAATATTTCTAGAATTGTTTCTTTCCATCTCTTAAGAAACCATTCTTTCAACTATCATAATTTATTCCTGAACTATGGCAATAGCTAATTATTCTAACCATTTTCACTCTTGACCCTTCCCCCATAAATACCTTAGCAATAGCAGCCAAATTGATAATTTAAAAATACAATTCTAATCAGTTTCTTCTTTGTTTAAAAACCCTTCAATAACTTCTTAGAAATTCCAAAATCTATAATATATTTAGGAATGCCCTGCATGGTCTCCACTTCCCAAATCCCCACCTCCACTTCCTTATTCACTAATACTCAAGTTATTTCCACCTGAGGACCTTGTCCTATGTCCCCACTGCCTAAAAGTATGTTCCTCTACTTCTCAGTAATGTCTGTGCTATAAATTCTTTAAGTATTACTTTAAAAAATCACTTCCACAGGAAAGCCTTCCCTAACTTCTGAAAACCGGGTCCTCTGTTTTGCAGTCTCATAAAACCAATTAATTTTTCTTCAGAATAATGAAGGCAGTTGTATTAGTTATTGTGTGATTATTTCTTTAATAACTGACTAACCTATAAGTTTAGTGAGGATAGAAACTACGTCTGCCATGTTAATGTGGTATCTTCACTGATTTACTTACTCAACGCTTGGAATGTGATCTATGTTCAATAGACAGTTTTCAATGAATTAATCAACAAATAAATGAAAACTAAACCTAATCAAGTTAGAGAAAGAACTATTAAAACCAAGGACTAAGAGAATGAAGTGAGCAAAAACTTGTCAATACTTCACCAACACTGTGTCAGGAATGTACGTGCCTCATGAGGAAACACCAAGGTTAAGTGTCCTGCTGTGAATTAGATGAATTATCCATTAAGATTATCCAGCTACTACCCTTGCTTGATTCTATGCTCACCAAACAATATTCTTTTTAGTTTTTTTCTTTCATTGTTATTCTTCCCAGAAAAAAATTCTACTGTGAATCAGATGTAACTATCTTGATCTCTGTCACATAGTTCTCATTTTAATAAAGATATTGATATTCTAGTTTATGCATCAATCCCTTATTATTTGCATTAATATGAGTCAGTCTCACAATCTAAATACCTCTCCTCTAGTGGATAGAATGGGGAAGAGCTAAGAAGATTGCAATCTACTCAAGGCTGCAGCAGACCTTAAATCAAAGATATGAGCACAATCTGTTCTAGGTAAATTAAAAAAAAATGTCTAGAAGGGACTCCAAATATAAAGCATAGAATTTGGTGTAAATGCAGGATTGAGCTAGGAATTCAATAGCCTAAGCCAAAGAAGAAAGAAGAGTTTGAGTTGAACTAAAAAGAAGTCTGGGAACATGGTATGCCACAATCACTGTTGCTCATGTTAGGGAGTACCAGAAGTAGTATATTGTGGCTGCACGGTCAGCTGCATTTAAAGTACAGTATGCATCAACAACACAAATGCAGATCATAACAAGTCTAAAAGTATGCCAGTTGAAAACTAGTCAATCTCTCTAGAAAGGCAGGAGAAGGTGGGGTTACAGTGTGTTGATTAAGAGATGAGCTCTAAAGTTAGAATGCCTGGTTCTGAGTCCCAGCACTCCATCTAATATGTAATCTTTGACAAGTGACTTTACATTGTTAAGCTTTAGTTTCCCTTACTATAAAATGGGAATAATAATAATAATACCAACTTATGAAAATTAGATGGGAATTTACATATACTCTGTTGTTTATTTAACACAGTACATGGGACAAAATGTTTTGTAATTCTAATAATGGTGCCCCAAATAAATGAACCTACTATGTTCAAAGCACTGTAATAACCATTCACAAAAGGAGGTAAGGCAAGGTGAAAGAAGAGAAATTTAGAGATAAATAAGACTGAATTCCTATAACATAGGTGTTTATGATTTAATAAGGAAGGCTTTCTGATTTAAAAAAAATCAAGAGCCTGTAAACTCAGTGCACAGGACAAATTATTTTGGCAGATGGACTTAATTACATAAGAAGGAGGAAAGATGAAGTAGAGAGATTAACTTGTTAGAATGTGGATAATTTATTTAACCTCTTAAAAATTATTTTGGTAAAACTGGATTAATAAAACTTATTAGAATAGAAACTGCATCAGAGGAAAAAGAAGGAACATTGTGATGGAAATAAGAGGACTGTTTAGTTCATACACACTCTTACATATACATTCCAGGCAAATGGATGACCATTTGGGACAAACTGTATCAGTAGCTACTCAAGTAGTAAATTATAAGAAGAAGATATCAAGTCAATATTTTACTAGTAAAGCACAAAATAATGATAATAGGAAGCCATCTTGAGCCATTTAAAGCATATTAGAATAGCAAGTGCTACAGGCCAGGCAATAAGGCAGCACAGTAAGAACCGTACACCAAACACGAGTTCTGAGTTTTTGGTTTGAAACCATCTACTGATGACACAATTAGAATGAGACTGAAAACATGGAATGAGTAAGCCATAAAAGAATAGGCCTGGAGAGGTGTGTGTGTGTGTGTGTGTAAAATAAATACACATATATAACAGAAAACCAAACGCTGAAAATGCAACTGTATAATAAGAATAACCAATGACAGCAAAAACAAAAAATGATGTAAGGAACATCAGTTGACCACATAAAGTAACCTTGTAAGTGTGACAAAAATTTCCCACCTCCTAAAACTGTTACAAATAATAGATCATGTACCTCATTTACCAGTGGATCTCATTTACCAAGATTCAAGACTCGGAAGATAAAATGAATTTCCATTCAGCAAAACTAAACAGACCTAGAGGATCTGTAAATTTACCAATTAAAAAAATGCTAAACCATGTCTAAGTATTACCAGTTATTAAAGATGTTTTAATCGATGTTATGAAGTCAAAGGTTAATCCCTGGAACTATACATAAAGGCAAATCTTGGGAACAACTTATCCTCATCCCAAATGAAGCTGGGGTTGGTTCCTGCTTCACTAAAACCACAAAGACCTTTCTAAACTGTGAATAATAGTTAATGGTAATAATGAAATTCACGTGACTGATGAATGTTCTGTGTGTGAGGGAATTCAAACTATGAAATTTGAATTCCACATAAATATTCGCTCTAAATTTCTCTAAAGTTTTGCATTAATATATTTGTCTTTTTTCAATTTGCTTAATAATTTTATAGCTGTGGGTCATTATGCTACATTTTACCAACTGAGGTTATAGCTTCCAAGCTTGATGTAGACATCTGTGTTCTTTTTTTTTTTTTTTGTCTTTTTGCTATTTCTTGGGCCGCTCCCACGGCATATGGAGGTTCCCAGGCTAGGGGTCTAATCGGAGCTGTAGCCACCAGCCTACGCCAGAGCCACAGCAACGCAGGATCCGAGCCGCGTCTACAACCTACACCATAGCTCACGGCAACGCCGGATCGTTAACCCACTGAGCAAGGCCAAGGATCGAACCCGCAACCTCATGGTTCCCAGTCGGATTCGTTAACCACTGCGCCACGACGGGAACTCCGACATCTGTGTTCTAAAAGCTTTTTTAATACTGAATCATCACATTTTTAATTTCAAATTATTAGACTGATATTGCAGTTTGCAATGAAACCTCTACAAAAGTTTCATTTTATTTGTTTTTAATGTAGCTTATCTTTAAACATTTATTTCAAATGAATAATAGCAGGAAATTCCATTACCCCAAACAACAACAACAATAAGATATAGATTCTCTCTTCATAGAAAAATCTATGGCAAAATTAGGTACTAGAGAAGAGACGGATACTTTGTGTACCTGTAAAAGCAAAGACCAAAACATACTGAAATCCTTCTCCCATTTCAATAAGGCAGCAACAAGTAATGATCTTACCTTCCTCAAAAAAAGTTTTAGGAGTTCCCGTCGTGGCGCAGTGGTTAACGAATCCGACTGGGAACCATGAGGTTGCGGGTTCGGTCCCTGCCCTTGCTCAGTGGGTTAACGATCCGGCGTTGCCGTGAGCTGTGGTGTAGGTTGCAGACGCGGCTCGGATCCTGCGTTGCTGTGGCTCTGGCGTAGGCTGGTGGCTACAGCTCCGATTCGACCCCTAGCCTGGGAACCTCCATATGCCGCGGGAGCGGCCCAAGAAATAGCAACAACAACAACAAAAAAAGACAAAAAAAAAGTTTTAATATCATGTTCAGGTCATATTCAGTACTCAACTTCACAGAATTTGCTCCTATTATTTAAAATGGAGTTTCAGGAGTTCCTGTCATGGCTAAGCGGTTAATGAATCTGACTAGCATCCATGAGGACGCAGGTTTGATCCCTGCCCTTGCTCAGTGGGTTAATAAGCCGGCATTGCTGTGGCTGTGGTGTAGGCCAGCAGCTACAGCTTTGCTTTGACCCCTAGCCTGGGATCTTCCATATGCCACGGGTGCAGCCCTAAAAACCAATAAATAAATAAATAAAAATAAAATAAAATGGAGTTTCATAAGTTCATAGGAGAGCAAAACTGTCCCCTTAATATACAGGCTTGTCAATGATCCATTGGAGAGAAAAAAACACAGAATGTAGTTCTGAAAAAAATCTATTTATATAATTAATCACATACATTACATGAAATGCCCCAAATATTCAACTGGAATTTTTTAGGATAAGGTTTTTAAGGAACCCACCTTAATTATTCAGCCTTAGTAGAAGACAGCATCGATACTAAGGCTTTTTAAAGCAGTGTATTTTATCATCTTAGCCACTTATGAAATATTATATATCATGTTATGGGTTAGAAAGAGAAGAAATCATGAATTCTTTCTAAACATATGTTTCACTTGTTTTAAGATTGAAAATACACATGAGATGATCACGAAAGAACTAATTTAGATAAAATTTTAAAGCACAAAGAAATAAGTATAATTCTCCTCTCATCTGTACGATAGTTCTTCTAAGGGGTAGAAATGCTAGTGGCAAAGTATGTTCAATTATACTTGTCTTTAATACTTCATCACTAAACATGTTAGCATGCTACCCATGCTTTAAAGGGGAAACTTCTATTTCTACACAAGTGCCTAATATTTATTCAGAAAATTTGCTAACAGTATATTGTCTAGATATTAAAAATTTTAAATTAGTGCATTTTTATCTTTAAACTAAATGAAAAATATATGAACTACTGTTCTTTAAAACAACTAAAGATATCAAATATTTACGAAAGTGATTCGCTCTGGATTTGTACTCAAAAAGAAGGTAGTACAGCTGTTTAAGCCTGGGTTTTGAGGGTTCATATTGATGGGGTTGCTATGTTAAGCCTAAGAATACATCTTAACTAGATGGGCTGGACTTGTTTTTTAAAATAGGCTATACAGGGAGTTCCCATCGTGGTGCAGTGGTTTACAAATCTGACTAGGAACCATGAGGTTGTGGGTTCGATCCCTGGCCTTGTTCAGTGGGTTGAGGATCTGGCATTACCTTGAGCTGTGGTCACAGATGCGACTCAGATCTCGTGTTGCCGTGGCTCTGGGGTAGGCCAGTGGCTACAGCTCCGATTAGACCCCTAGCCTGGGAACCTCCATATGCCGCAGGAACGGCCCTAGAAAAAGAAAAAAAGACAAAAATAAATAAATAATAAACAATAATAATAAATAGGTAAATAAAATAGACTATACAGACTGAATGTTAGTGTCCCACCAAAACTAGTATGTTAAATCTTAATGCCCAACGTGATGGTACTAGGAGGCTAGGTCTTTGAGAAGTGATTAGCTCATGAACCCTCATGAATGGAATTTCTCCACTCAGAAAGAGACCCCAGAGAGCTCTCTTGCCCTTCCACCATGTGAGGACACAGAGAGAAGACTGAGCTGGAAAATGAAATCTCACCAGACATGAAACTGCCAATGCCTTGATCTTGGCCTTATCAGCCTTCAGAATTATGAGAAATAAATTTCTATTGTTTAAGGCCATCCAGGCTGTAACAAATTTTTTTTTTTTTTTTTTTTACTTTTATAAAGCTCCTGTGGCATATGGAAGTTCCCAGGCTAGGAGTCAAATCAGAGCTGCAGCTTCCGGCCTACTCCACAGCCACGGCAACAATGGATCCGAGCCATATCTGCAACCTATGCTGCTCCTTGCAGCAATGCCAGATCCTTAACCCACTGAGTGAGGCCAGGGATAAAACTCACATCCTCATGGACACTATGTCAGGTTCTTAACCGACTGCACCCAGGCTATAATATTTTGTTATGGCAATTCAAATGTACTAAATGTACTAAAACAGAATGACTAGGGTTGATATGAAATATCCACATTTGTATCATTCCATTAAGTAATGGCCTAATAATTTCTGTTTGAGCCAGGCTTCTAGAATAAGAAAGTCCAGAAGAGGAGATAAAAATACATTTTATATTTATTTTTTGATTTTTAGGGTGCAGCTAAATAGGATTGTATGTGCCAGTCTTAACAAAGGTTTTCCTAAAAGAAAAAATTCTGTCTATCTGTCTCTCTTTCTTTTTTGTGGATGTATGCTTCCAAATTTTAGAGCTTACATAGATAGGGATAACGTAAAAAATTATAGATTTGGATAATATTCCTGGGAAACTTACATTCTGATGGGACAATTTATCTCCCATGGATGTAAAATATGTTTCCTTTACTGCCACAAAGAATATGAGAGTATACGATTACAATTTTTTTCTAGGGTCACATGAAGTATGGGACACATGAGAATTTAACGGTTTGTTTCAATTAAGTACGATGCCACAGACTGGGATAGACTAAGTTTTAGAAGGTGCTGGGATAAGACAATAAGCTTTTGGTAGACCAGGGACAGGAAGAGTTTTCCCTAGACCATACAAGAGATTAGACTAGCAGGATTAAACTAAAGTGAAAAATCAAATTAGAAGGATGTTTAAAATTTGACCTC
The DNA here is from genome assembly GCF_016906955.1 of Phacochoerus africanus. Classification (NCBI taxonomy): domain Eukaryota; kingdom Metazoa; phylum Chordata; class Mammalia; order Artiodactyla; family Suidae; genus Phacochoerus; species Phacochoerus africanus. The sequence goes on along the minus strand of NC_062544.1, from coordinate 184,819,716 downwards.
AATGTAATGACATAACTGATAGTCTCAATGAAGACATAATGAAGTAAGATTTTAGAACTGCTTAGCTTTTTCTTTTTTTAGTAAATTATTTTCATAAATAATTTAATGCTTAAATGTTAGTGATTAGGAGGAATAAGAGAAAGATTAACGCTGATCTATATCATGATTCATATCTGTTTCAACTTATAATTTTTTAATCTATATTCATGGTAGATTAAGTCTTTAAATATGTGTCATACCATAACAGGAGAAATACCTTTTTGAAAAAATGTTATCTGAATTTAATGCACTTGTTTCAGTTTCAGGGAATGGAAACTGACATATTTTTAAGTGTTGAGTAGTATCAATTCATTAAAAAATAATTTCAGCCCTAAAACTAACTAAAAGCCAAAAAAGCTCACTAATAGGACTGTAGTGGCTCTCTGACTTTTCAGTAGCATCAATTGAGATTAAAAATAACAATGGGGAAACTAATTTAATGGCATAATAGATGGTCTGTATTATTTAGTACCTAAAAATAAAAGTACACGTGTACTAGGTAAGAAGGGGATATGGTTAATACAAATATCATAAGCACCCAGCCACAAAGAAAGAAGTTCTTATAGTTACTGCCTCAGGTCGATAAAAATACAAGACACCCTTTCACTAACAATAGGCTGTGAATGATTTTGGAAGTCATAAAACAGAAAGGAGGGGACACATTCCAAAGGATAACTTTGGTAACTAAACTGAAAATTATTTTAAAAGGTTGAGCATAAAATTGGAATTACTAATATGCCTGCACTACCCCCAGATCTGAATCAATGGGAACAATCAGAAGCTAAATGGTACTTGTGGCTCAGAAGTCCCACATAGGGCCTGGATTCAATCTCCTACTTAACTGTAACTTCTTTGTGGTCAGAGGTTGTGAATATCTTAGTATCTAGCAGAGTTTCTGGCATAGAGGACACTCAGAAAACAGTTTATTCTCGCTATTCCTGATAGTTATTCTCTATAAAGGTGAGAGGAACACTGAGTTAGTAAATGCTGAACTACTGTTCCTAGGGGAAATACATATATGTATGTGCATATGTATATATATATATAAACATATAAACACTATGCATACACATCTCATAAATTATAATATTAAATCCTAAAAGCAACTCATCCTGGTAAATTCTATTTTTCTTATTTTACAAGAAAAAAACAAAGTTCAGAAATGTTAAATGACTTTCTTGAAGCTGTTCCATAATAGGTTCCAGAGCTGGGAATCCAAATCTCATTTAACTAGCCCCAAAGCTGGAGCACCTTGCAATACACTGCATTGAGCCTGACTGTCTCCATCTTCTGGTCATCACTGAATATGAACTGTACCCAGGCAGTTTGTTGCCATGTTTGTCCTCAGCTGGGAATATGTACGTTTTTAGCACTTTGCACATGTCTGAAAGTGCCACAAGTATTAACCTTGAGGTTACACATAAACTTCAGCAAGGAGGTGAATCCATAAATACAGAATCTATGAATAACAAGGATATGTTGTAAAATAATTAAATTTTATTTTCAAAAGAAGTATAGTGTAGTTAGTTTTTCCCTGCTATGGAGGTTGCAGAAATTAACTGAAACAGCACTTTGACATTCATATTTGAATTTAGAATGAAGAAATTGTAGTGTTTAGAAGACCACTGGAACACTGCTGTTCCTGCTAATAAGCAGCCAATAATTCTGTGTACATACACAAATGTACAGTTATCATTATTTTATTTCTGACATGTTGTAAACATCAAGCAGTCTGAGAAACAGCACTGCATAGTTGTTATGCACACTGACTCTCAGATCAGGTTGCCTGGGCTCAAAAGCAAGCTTTACAACTTTTATGACACACTGGGCAGGTAATTGTACCATGATCATAATAAAGTTTTCTTAAGTGGAATTCTGTGAGTATAATAAATAGATTTTTATAATGTAAAATATATGTAAAATGCTTAGAACAGTTTCTGGGCTCTGTAATCATTGTGTCTTAGTTCGGGCTGCTATAACAAAATACCATAGACTGAATGACATTTATTTCTCACAGTTTTGAAGGTTGGAAGGCCAATTTCTATGTGCTGGAAGATTTACTTCCCAGTGAGGGCCCTCTTCCTGGCTTGCAGATGGCCTCTTTCTCATACAGTAGAGAGAGACAGAGCTCTGATCTCTCTTCCTCAGATTATATGGACACTAATTCTATCATGAGAGTCCCAACCTCATGACCTCCTCGAAACATAATTAACTCCTAAAAGATTATACCTTTATTTTTTGGTCTTTTTAGGGCTGCACCTGTGGCATATGGCGGTTCCCAGACTAGGGGTTGAATCGGAGCTGTGGCCTCCAGCCTACGCCAGAGCCACAGCAACACCAGATCCAAGCTGTGTTTGTGACCTACACCACAGCTCACAGCAACGCTGGATCCTTAACCCACTGAGCTAGGCCAGGGATGGAACCCGCAACCTCATGGTTCCTAGTTGGGTTCATTTCCGCTGTGCCAGGATGGAAACTCCTAAAGTTTCTACCTTTAAATACCACCATTTTAGGGGTTAGGGCTTCAACATATGAATTTGGAAATGAGGAACACTCAATAACACATTTTATTTTGTATTTGTTTGTAAATTGTATTTGTAATCTACCTATTGTTATCAATACTTTCATTAGTTAGAGAAATAGTAGAATTTGAACTTGCAAGGAGAAAAGTAATTTTTAATGTGTTTTTTGGAAGATCACAGAAATAAAGCGCCAGGTTCATCTCACCATATCAAGGGTATAAACAATCAACATGATTTATGCCGAATGATGTTGACCTTGATCACCTGGCTGAAGTACTGTCATGATAATCTGCTCTAAAGGTACTCTTTATTTCTCCCTTTCCATACTGCATGCTTTGTGCAGCCCATGCTTAAGTAAGCAGTTATGTTCCTACTGCTTTAGGGCAAAGTTTCTATATAACTTGTATAAAATTCTCCTCCATGAGATTTTTTTCATTTCATTTTTAATTTATTCAATCATTTAATTATATCAATATGGAATCATGGATACTCACTTTATACTTCTGGTTATAATCCAAAACTATTTTATTTTATTTTTCAAATATTTCACTTAGCTCCTGTGCCCCTTTGTTATGTCCACATTAATGTAATTTTTTTTTTATCGCTTCCTTAACTTTCTAGCACTACAAGACTCCCCTGATCCAGGCTCATCTTGTATATTCCCTGCCACAAGCATTTCCACAAGAAACTCTGTTTACTTTTAATGGTAAATGGTATTAGAAACCAAGATCTGAGTTCTAGTCGAGATGTTGCTACTGGGATGCCTTTTCTTTAAGGTCCTCTCAACTGATAGAGAAAATAAATTTATCTTTGTACATTAATGTATAGACACATGCCTATGAATATTTCAGCATATAACTATCAAATAACTCAATTAAACACGGGTTTTAACTGATGACTCTTAACTCATTACCTCATGGAAAACCCTAGTGTCTTTTTCCTCACTAATTTGTAAATACCCACACCAATGGTGATAAACCTGGCTCCCATTATTCAGCATCAAATTACTTACTGAATTCTAGAATCATGTATAGAAGTATCAGATTGATAACCTGTACCTCTGTGGGGAAAAACAACCAGAGTACTGTGCTTATGTGCTGGTCCTTTTACTTTTAATCTTACAGACTCCATACATTTCCAAAGTTACCTAGGTCAAATACTTCTACCCTAGGAGGAGTGTCTCACCCACTCCAGTGAGGTTGTTTCCAAAGTTTGTAATGCAACTAGATTCCCTTGTTACAATGTTCACTCTTTCCAAGGACCTCTTTACTTCCCAAATTACTATTTAAAATTTGTATACTTACGTTTCACTCTGTGCTATAAAATTCCATGGGTTTTGACAAATGCATAATGTATCTACTGTTGTGGGTTTAATTGTGTGACACTCCCAATGTTTGAGTTCTAACCCTACTGTACCTCAAAATATGACCCTTTTGAGACAGAGTCTTTACAGAAATAATATATAAAATAAGGTCATTGGGGTGAGCCCTAATCCAATAGAACTAGTATCCTTATAAAATCAACAAATTTGGATACAGAGACACACAAGGAGATGCAATGTTAAGATGAGGCAGAAATCAGGGTGATATATCCACAAACCAAAAAATGCAATCTTTTCCAACAAACCATTAGAAGCTAGGAGACAGTCATGGAACAGATTCTCCCTCACAGCACTCAGAATAAGTCTGGAGTTCTAGCCTCCAGAAACGTTGTTCTAAGGCACCCAGTTTTTGGTAACTTGTTAGGCAGGTCTAGGAATCTAATACATCCACCAATTGTTTCACTGCCTAAAAAATGCCTTGTGTTTCACCTATCCACCACTCAGTCCTTCCCATCTAGTCCTTGGCAATAACTCATTTTAATGTTTCTATTGTTTTGCCTGTGAAATGTAATTTTTAAATAGCACTTTGGATAATCATGGTATAATAATAATAAGTAAAATAGGAAAGAGAAAGAGAGAAAAAAAGCACTTGGCATTCAACTGTTACATTCAGGTATTTGTTGAAAGTTTTAGGAATAATTACATGTGAGAACTAAGTAGTACAAAAAGACCTGTCAGAACAAAGAATACTCCCATTTTTTAAAAGCTACATATGGAGTAAGGTAAAATAACAGTTGTTGCTGGCAAATAGTAAAAACTTAAGGACAAAATATTATGTCAGTTTAAAAACTTACTAACTACTGAGGTCAAATTAAACAGAGTAATCATTCTATCGGAGTTATGATAAATTAACTGGATTAATGAAATTCATAGTAACTTAAAATATCTGTTACTGCCTTTTGCTATATCAGCAGGGGGCATATGATTAGATTTCAGTTTATTAACAAAGTATAAAATGTGAAAAGCCTAAAAAAATTAAGTTCATATTTAGGTATGAACTTGTGCTCAGCAAAAGATGTCAAAATTTATCAGTAACTTCTCTTAAAATATACATAGAAATAAAAAAAGAATACAGATTATATCCTTTCAATGGCCAGAGATAACTTTACAATGATTACTAACTAAATATTCAATTCTTTACTCCCTTTTTCATCTAAAATTCACTGCTTCCCAGAGAAGCATGCATTAAAGATTAGGCATCGATTGATCACTTTCTAGAGGTGAACCCTGCCTCTAGTTTCTTCTGGAATAAACTGACTCAAAAAGAAAAAAGAGGGAACTATGTTTTGGGTTTAGTAATTCCAACCAACTCATCTGGTTATGACACACGATTACTTTAAGAGGTGAACATATTATTTTGCTATCACATTGAATTTTTGGCACTACAATTGGGAATTTACTATATTACACAACAATTAATAGTGTATGTGTGTATACAGTGGAAAAATAAATAAATAAATAAATAAATAAAAAATAGTGTGTGTGTGTATGAAAGAGAGAAAGCAAAAGAGATATCTATCTCCTCTGCTACAAAGTGGCTTCTGAAAAAGGGGGAGGGAGCGGGATGGATTGGGAATGTGGGATTAATAGATGCAGACTATTGCCTTTGGAATGGATTAGCAATGAGCTCCTGCTGTGTAGCACTGAGAACTATATCTACTAACTTATGATGGAGCATGATAATGGGAGAAAAAAGAATGTATACATGTTTGTGTATCTGGGTCACGATGCTGTACAGTAGAAAATTGACAGAACGCTGTAAACCAGCTATAATGAAAAAAAAATCATTATATAAAAATAAAAATTTTTTTAAAAAAGAAAAAGGCAAGGGCTATGTTTTATTTATCTTTAATTTCCAAAAGCTTTACAATTGGAACATAGTATGTGTTCAATAAAAACATTCTTTTAAAATTATTTTCTCCTTCTTAGTACAGTACTTGGATCAACAATAAATTCTGTTTAGAGCCTCCCTATTTTGCTTACTGTTATATATGCTAACCTTAAAATACTATTAAAACACTTACATATATCTTTAATGACTATAAAATATACACTGATTTGTCTACCATTTTGCCTAGGCTAATTGATATCTTAAATTAAATTTATACTGTATACATTTTCATGATGAAGCAATATGTTCTTAGAGTTTATGAGCACATAACATTATTATGTCTTAGTAAGAGTTTCTAATTTCTATGCTACATCACTCTTTGTAAGATTTTTTTTTTCTTTTCTTTTTTTGGCATGCTCACAACATGAGGAAGTTCTCAAGCCAGAGACCAAACTCTCATGACAGCAGCCCACTGAGCCACAGCAGTGACAACGCAGTATCCTTAACCACTAAACCACCTATGAACGCCTCTAAGATTTTTTCTTTTAATTTTTAAAAGTATTTTAATTTAAAAAATTTTATTTAAGTATAATTGATTTACAATGTTGTGTTCATTTCTGCTGTACAGCAAAGTGATTCAGTTTTATGCATGCACGTATCCATTGTTTTTCAGATTATTTTTCCATAGAGATTATCAAAGAATATTCAGTAGAGTTTTCTGTGCTATACGACAGGTCCCCATTGTCTGTCCATTCTATACACAACAGTGTGCAAGATTTTTAGATATTATTAATTTTGACAAATGGACTACGGTGAGGCAAGCAAAGCACCTAAGACAAAAAAATAAGGCGGTATTCACTCCAATGCAAATGCTGATCCTGCACTTGCATGAACCTAAGCATGAGCCCTTCCTTAAATTTTGCACTAGTTCCCTTGTTTGCCTCACCCTAGTCCTGTCCATGACTAAATGTTAATCCTAATTTTTGCCCCATCCTAAAAATATACCATGTGAGTAGCATCACATTCCTAAAATCTAATCACTAATTTCACATTTAGAAAGCATTCTTTGTATTTTATTATTTTTCATTTTGAGTTCATCTTATTACTTTTAAGTCAATATCTTTAAATCTGTTATGTTATTATTGATAAAGTATGTTATCTCTAATATGAAGCTCTTTGTAACAGAAACCAAAAGCAAGTCCCTGTTATTTTCCTTTCACCACTTAGGAAACTTAGGCAAGTTTTTTATCTAGTGAACAACAAAGCCTACAACATAGGTTTTTTGGTAAAACTTAAATGGCAGTATATGTAAAGTACCTGGCACAGAACTTGACACAAAGAAAGCACTAAAAATGGAAGCTACTAGTTATTGTTATTTATTAATTATTATTGCTATATACTTGTCTACCTCCTTTTGGCCTATCTTAGTGGATGGTTTTTCCTGCTGTTTGGTGCTGTTTCCAAATGTGTGCTCTTAATTCCATGTCCTTTTGCTTCCCCAACAGTATGACCATTAACCAAATGACTTAAATAGAATAGTCAACACTAACTGCCTTTACTTCTTAATCTGCCATTAATTTCGAAATATGACTAACAGCTTAGTCCTCAAAAACGAGTGCAAAATGTACTTTTATTTTTCTTCTCTGCAGCTCTGGAATATTTAAGAGTATCTCCTTGAACCCTATTCTTCTTGCCTGGCATCTCTAACACCATCCAATGATGACTTCAGTCAGGACACTTATGCTTAGGTTTTTTTTTGCTTGTTCATTTTCTTTTGTTTCCTTGTTTTGCTTTTTTCTGTAATGGGAGTAGACCTACAGTAGGATTTGATATATTAAGATGGTATATTCTAAAGGGTTTTATGGAAATATTTTGTAATAAAGAATTAGAAAAGCAAAGAAATAATACGTGGATGGAGATTACAGAAAAAAAAGGAATTACAGAAGGAGCTAACTTGGGAAAGGAAGTTTAGTTTAAGTGTATTGTGTCTGAGATGCCTATAGTACACTTGGATAAGAAGATGAAGCAAGCAGTTGAAATATATAGCTCTGAGAAATCTAGTTGGAGTTAAGAATTTGGCAGTTATCTGCATAGAGATAATTATTCAAGTCTCTTTTTAAATGACATCCCCTAGAAATATTAAGAAAAAATAAAATAAGAAAAAAGAAAGAAAAGAATTTGGGGGATGAAAATGCAGAGACTGGGTAGAAAATGAAAATCCTGAAACTGAAAAGCACTTGGTGGTTGACAATGACAAGGCTTCTGAAAGGTATTGTGATGAAAAAGAACGTGTCATTTGATTTGGCCTTTATGAGACACTTAGAAATCAGAGAAGGGGTGTGAATAGATATCCAATGCAAAAACATAATGACAGTGCGTAAAGAACTGAAGCACTGAGTGACCTAAGTTCAAGAAATTTGCTGGTTTGGAAGTTTAAGTGGGATCTGAATAAAGAGAAGGATTTTTTTTCACTTATTATTAAAAACATTACCATGCTTATGGATCTCTAAATAGTGGATTGATATTTGAGTGCAGTTAAATAAAATGAATGACTAATACAGTTGAGGATTTCTCTAAAATCATTTTCTTGAATTTTTAGGTGATTTAATCAGCAATTAGGTGATGTCTCTGTAGTGCTTAGAATCATGGGACTTAAGAATGCCAGGAAGGAAAACATGAGGTCAATGGATCTGGGGGAGAAGCAACAGTGGTAATATGAAAGTGGCAAGAAATATTCTAAATTTAATATCATGGAAAATAGAGTAGTTTCAAGGGATAATCAGGCCAAAGAGGCAAGTGTGCATGTGAATTGTAACTGTTTGGCATAGAAGACTTCCATGAACTATAAAGCAAGGGTGCCAGAAAGGGCACCAAGGTGAAGCAGTATGGTATATATATAACTGGGTATGGCTGTGATAAAGGAGAATAATACATTCTTTTAGTGATGGAGTTTGACCCTTGATATTTTACCACAAATAACCAAATCACAAATAAGCTGATCTGAATAATAAAACCATAAAGCTTTAAAACTGAAATGGCTATCTAAGAAAGACTTGCTGAACTGCCATCATTTTACAGTTGAGGAAGTGGTGAAACTGTAAGTTGTCCTAGGTCACATTTCCAGTGAGTAACAAATTTAGAGACTACATGAAAACTCAGTATCTGGCTACATGTATACGCATATATTAGAGATAGTGTGGGTTCCGTTCCAGACCACCACAATAAAATGAGTACTGCAATAAAATCAGTCACATAAATATTTTTCCTCTCAATTTTTTTTCAAATAAAAGTTATATTTACACTGCATGGTAGTCTTAATAGCATTATGTCTAAAAAATGCACATACCTAATTTAAAAATAATTTATTGCTAAAAAATACTAACCATTACCTGAGACTTTAGCAAGCTGTAATTTTTTGCTGGTGGAAAATCTGAAATTATAAGATTCACCAAAATGTGACACAAAACCAGGAAATGAGCAAACGGTGGAAAAACAGTGCTGACAGCCTTGCTGTATGCAGAGTTGTCACTAACCTTCAACTTGTAAAAAATGAAGTATCTGTGAAGAGCAATAAAGTGCAATAAAACAAGGTATGCCTGTAATTTAAATGGACCATATCTTATAGATATTGAAGATTGTTTTCTATCACGTGAAAGTTACCTGATTTGGACTTTCCACAGAGTGGCATGTTTAGTTCTATGTCCCCACAGTATTTATTATATTGGTACTGGTTTATTAATTTATAAAAAGTGTTTTTACATCAAAAATACAGTTATACAAAAGAGGCAAGTTTTGGTTCTAACAGGTTATATCACTTTTTAGCAATTTTTATATTTTATTTATCACTCACATTGATTGAAACTATATCCTCAAATTTTATCATTAGCTAGTATTGAATAATTTCTGAATTACCCTTGATTTGCTCAACTAAATATTAGAAGGTTTCTTTTAACTTCACTGAGCTCAACAGAAAAGAATTATTAATTTCTCCTTGTGTGTATAATCAACGTAGTAGAATTGTAGAATGAATTACACAGCTATAAGCGATCATTGAGATTAACCAATCCCACCATTTCATTTTTTTAGATAAGCAAAATAGAGATGAGAAAAGTGTAAATAATTGGTCCCACATGATTTGTGCTACTTGATTAGGTTTCTTAGATTTCTTAATTCCTTTGGAATGTCCCCCATGTGGTGACAATAGTTGTGGATTCATAGAGATTCTGAGACTCAATCTCCACTGTAATCCATTTTAGTGTACATACTCCCTTCTCTCAGTTTAATATAATACCTTATTTCAGTTTAATATAATACCTTATTTAAACTTACTTTACATATCAAATCTCTCCACATCACATAGCCATAAGAAACTTATTTTTAGTTGACAGAAAAGCATCCCAAAAAAGGGTAGCCTAACTAGACAAAAAATGCTTTTAGACAATAACCTCTCAGCTACAGTAAAAAATAAATAAGTAAATAAAAACAAAATGGTGGTCCCAAGCCCACAAAGCTGAGTGGAGAGCACAGACTTCTACCCTCACAAATATGTACTGAAGTGTCTCCACACCCTAACTAGGATTGTCTCAGTGACTTGGGGAGTCTGCACTTGAACCCTCACTGGGTAGTAACCAGATGCTCCTCTCCTTCCCCTCTGGCAAGGTATTAAAAGAGGATTAATGGAGTTAGGACTTTCATTATCATGTGACATAAATGAGGTAACTACCACTGCAGCTTAGCAAACACTTGGGACAACAGAAGCCCCACCCTCAACCAGTAAAATGAGACAGAATTCTCTCTCCCCTTCATGTGTCAATGGAAACCAAGTAAGGAGACCCAGATTTCTATCTCCACCTGGTAGTAATGAGAAGGTCCCTTTCTTTCCCCCAGTAGAGTGAGCAGTATCAAATAAAAGCAATTAAAACTGAAGATTTAAGTAAGGTGTAAGGTCTCACAATATAGTATTAAATATTAAGGTTTAAATTACAAACTATCCATTGTCCAAGTTTCAGGAAGATATCCAACTAAATAAAAGAAGACAATCAATAGATACCAACATTGAGATGGCAGAAATGTTAGAACTGTCTAAGATTTTTAAGCAGTGATGATTAAAATACTTCAACAAGCTTTCATGTTCATTATTGAAAAAAAATTTAAAATAGAAAGCCTGAGAAAATAAAGAAAGTTTTGATGAAGAAACAAAAGATAAAGAACCACTAGAACTTAAAAATAATAATAAAAAAGAAAATCCCAGTGGATGAGCTCAATCATAGAAGATGAAAAAGAAAGAATTAGTAACATGGAAGATGGAACAATAAAAATTGTCAATCTGAATAAATTAAAAGTAGAATGTAGGAAAAAACCCAAAATCTCAGGGACATATTAGACTATAGGAAAAGATCTGATATTTTTGTCATCAGAGTTGTGGAAAGAGAGAAGAGAGGCCAATGCTGAAAAAATACTTGGAGAAATAAAAGCTGAAAATTTTGCAAATATGATAAAAGAGATATGAACCTACAGACTCAAGAAAAAAGCATATCTCAAAGATGAGAAACCTAAGGAAATCCACACCAGGACACATCATAATTAAGGAGAAAACTAAAAACAAAGAAAATATCTTGAAAGCAGAAAAAAAAATGATACTACATTTCTAAGGGAAAAACAATGTAAATGACAAAGGAGTTCCTATTGGAAACCACAAAACATAGAAGGAATTGGCACAACAGGAAAGAACTGTCACCCAGCATCTTATACCTAACAAAAATATCCTTCAGTAATGAAAAGTAAATCAAGACACTCTCTGATGAAGACAAACTGAGAGAATCTGTCACTAGAGGATCTTCTCTAAAAAACTGGCTAAAGAAAGATTTCTCAACTGAAAGGAAATGATAAAAGAAGGAAGCTTTGAAACAACAGGCAGGAAGAAAGAATATGTGTGGTAAGCAAAATATGAGTAAATGTAACAAGTTTCCCTTCAAACTCGAGTTCTCTAATTTAGGTTTGAATGTTAAAGCAAACATTATAAGACTATGTATCATGGTTCCAAATGCATGTAGAGGAAATATTTAAAGACATTTTATTGTTTTAATTGTTTTTATATTGGAAGAGGACAAGGGTTATACAGGGAAACAAGTTTTGTATATTTTACAAAATCTTATAAAATGATGACCCCAGTTCACTGTGATAGTATATACATATAATGTAATATCTAAAGCAATTAAGAAAAGCTATACAAAGACACATATAAAAACACTAGAAAGATACATTCAAAAACGAAATAAAAAAGAACACAAATGGGGAAAAAAAGGCAGACATAAGCCTTAACATATTAATTACCTTCAATGTAAATGGTATAAGTGGTATAAATATACAAATTAAAAGAACAGATTGGGACTTCCCATTGTGGCTCAGTAGCCTAAGGAGCTGATGCTGTTTCTATGAAGATGTAGGTTCAATCCCTGGCCTGGCTCAGTGGGTTAAGAATTCCGCAATGCTGCAGGCTGCAGCTAGACCGCAGATGTGGCTTTGATCTGGTGTCGTAATAGCTGCAGCATAGGCCTCAGCTGCAGCTCTGATTGGACCCTAGCCTTGGAACTTCCATATGCCACAGGTGCAGCTAGAAAGAAAAAAACAAAAAAGACAAAGACTGGCAGATTGGATTAAAAATCATGGCCCACCTATATGATGTCTACATGTAACTCACTTTATGTATAACAACACAGGCAAGTTGGAAGTATAAGAATAGAAAATATATATCATATAAGCATTAAGCCAAGGAAAGCAGGAGAGGCTATGTGAATACCAAATTAAACAGAGAGTTCCTGTCATTGCTCAGCAGAAATGAATTTGACTAGTATCCATGAGGACACAGCTTCAATCCCTGGCCTCGTTTAGAGGGTTAAGGATCCAGTGTTGCCGTGGGCTGTAGTGTAGGTCACAGACACGGCTGGGATCCCATGTCGCTGTGGCTGTGGCCAAAGCCCACAGCTCCAATTTGACCCCAAGCCTGGGAACCTCCATATGCCATGGGTGTGGCCCTGAAAAAAAATTAAATAGACTTCAAAGAAAATAAAGGTAACAAGGAAAGAGACATTATATAATAATAACAGAGTCAATCCAAAAAGAAGACACAGCATTCCTAAATAAATACACATAAAAAATAATGCTGCAAAATATATGTGTGCAGCAAAAATTTGTAAAACCAAAAAATAGAAACAGGCAAAGCTACAATTACAGTTATTTCAACAGTCTTCTCTCAACAATTGATAGAACAATTAGACAAAAAATCAGCAAGGATATAAAAACTCTGAACAACATCAACCAAATAGACCTAATTAGAATTTATACAACACTTCAACCAACAGCAGTAGAATATACATTCTTTTCATGCTCTCCAAATATATGCTAAGATAGGCCATATCCTGGGCAGTAAAACAAATTTAAATGAGCTGAAATCTAAGAGTGTATTTTCTGACTATAATGAAAGAAGTGGTCAGAAGTCAAAGAAAGATACCAGGTAAATCTCCAAACCCTTGGAAACTAAATAAACACAATTCTAATTAATACCTTATGCCAAGGATAAACTCTCAAGGAAAAAAAAAAAATTTAATGAACTGAATGAAAAGGCAAATACAACATGCCAAATTTGTAGGACAAACCTACAGCAGTGCAGAGACGAAGGCTTATAACACTAAGTGCATAGAGTATAAAGGAAAAATTCACAATTCAATAATTTAAGTCTCATCTCAAGAATCTAGAAAAAGATGACCAAGATAACCAAAGCAAGCAGAGGGAAGGACAGAGTAAATATAAGAGCATATTTAAATTCAATTGAAAACACAAAACAATACATAAAGATCAATAAAGAGAAGGACTAATTCTTGGAAAAGATCAATAAAATTTGACAAACCTCTAGCAAAATTTAAAAAAAGATGTAAATTACCAATACCAAGAATGAAACGAACAAAAAAAAAATCATTGTAGTCCCTTCAGACATTAAAAGAATAATAAAGAATATTGTGAACAACTTTACACACATGGAACTGAAACAAGGAAGAAATGAACTAATTCTTCAAAAAATACAAACTATCAAAACTTGTAATAAGGTAATTTAAGTATTCCTATTAATGTTAAGGAAACTGTGTTCACAATTTTGACCATATCAAAAAAGAAATATTCAGATCTAGAGTGTTTCTGGAGAATTCTCCCAAATATTTAAAGATTAATTAACACAAATTCGTAACTATCTCTTCCAGAAAATATAAGAGAATGGAAAAATTCCCATATCATTTTATCCCTCATGAATAAAGATGCAAAAGTCCTTAAACTATTAGCAAACAGAAAGCAATTAACAGTTAAAAGATCAGTTCCCATTGTGGCTCAAAGAAAACAAACTTAACTAGTATCCATGAGGATGTGGGTTCGACCCCTGGCCTTGCTCAGTAATTAGGTTAAAGATCTGACACTGCCACAAGCTGTGGTGTAGGTCACAGACATGGTTAAGATCTGGTATTGCTGTGGCTGTGACATACGCCATCAGCTATAGCTCCAATCCAAACCCTAGCCTGGGAACTTCCACTTGCCACACTTGTGGCCCTAAATAATAATAATAGTCAAAATAATTGTAAACCATTATCAAGAAGTTAAAAGTTATATGATCCTATCAATTGATACAGAAAAAGCTTTTGACAGAATTCGACTCACATATGATAAAAATAAGCTTGATAAAGAGCATCTACCAAAAAAAAAAAAAAAAACTACAGCTAACATTATATTTAATAGTCAAAGAATGAATGCTTTCAGAGTTCCCATTGTGGCTCAGCAGTAACACACGGACTATGATCCATGATGAGGATGCTGGTTCCATCCATCTCTTAGTGGGTTAAGGACCTGGCATTACCGGTGAGCTGCGCTGCTGTGGAGTAGGCCAGCAGCTATAGCTCATATTCTCCCCTAGCCTGGGAACTTCCATATGTTATGGAAGCAGCCCTAAAAGACATTCAAAAAAAAAAAAAAAAAAGAGAGAACAAATAAATGCTTTTGCCCACAGACTAAGAACAAGACAAGGATGTCCATTCTCACTGCTCTTATTCAACATAGCACTGAAAGTTCCAGATAGTGCACAAAAGCCAAGTATTTATAATTTAAAAGAAGTCTCAAAACTCAATAATAATATCAGGTAGGGTTTATTCCAGATATACAAAGCTGGTTCAATTAGGAACATCAATCAGTATAATTCACCATGTCAATATATCTCCTGAATCCACTTCTCGCCACTGTCATCACTATTATCCTAGGACAAACCACCACCATGCTGTTCAGTTCTTTTCAATGGATGTCTCTATTTCTGTAAAAGATTACCCGAGCATTGATTCTCCACACAACAGCCAGAGACCCTCACTAAAAAGATATGTAGCCGATTGTGTTACTTTTCTACTCAAAACTGCAGTGGCTCCCACACGTCTCAAAAAAAAGCCAGAATCCTATTAACAGTCCACAAAGCCCTGGAGGCCAGCCCCCCACCCCCGCCATTTCCTCTCTCAATTCACCTCACCAGTGCACAGGCCCCCTCCTCAGGAGACGCCAGGTCCTGAGAAGCCAGAGGCCTGCACCCGCTTAGCATCCTCACTCTGTCATCAGCACAAGGAGCCCCCGGGAATCCAGGCCCACTTCAAACCCCAAAAGCCCCTTTCCTTCACATCTGGGGGAACAGGATACACTCACCTCATCATGGGTCCCAGGACAGCAGGGAAGAAGACGGCTGCGCAGGCGCTGGAAGCGGGAGGCGGGAACTCTGGGCTGTACCTGGATTGGAGGTCAAAGGTGGTGCCGCCAGGGGCTGGCACGTCGATCCAGGTTCAGGCTGTCGGGGTAGGGAAGCGGGCAGGATGGAGAGGAGCAGTCGTGGAGAGCAGAGCGCAGCAACCCTGTGCAGTTACGCTGCAGAGCTCTCCAGCTCCAGTTGTTTGTCTTACATCGGGGTAAGTGTCCCCTCTTAGGCTCAGTCCGTCGCGGTCTGTTGCCTCCTTTCCTTCTGCCCGCTGTACTTTCCTCAGGTATGCACGTGGCTCAGTTCTTAACTGCCTTCAAGGTGTTGCTCTGATTACAGGTTCTTGAGGAAGCGTCTTCAGACTAGGGTATTTCTTTATACAGCCCTTATCCCCACCCTTGCGATCATGCCCCTTTCCTTACTTTTTCTTTCTTTAAAGCACAATTCACTCTCTTAGGTAGATGTTTTTACCCTTTTGTTTTCTATAACATTCTGCTAGAAGGTTATCTTCTTAAGGGGAAAAAAAAAAAAAAATTCCCTGGCCATATCAGGTTCAGCTATTAGGTCACAGAAAGGACTTTGTGTCCTCCTTCAGATGTGACTCTCCATACTCATGTCTAGATCCAAGCAAACATCTTTCACTTAAATTACCACTATAGCCTCGGTCTTCATACTGTCCCTTTACATGTATTAGAGAGTTTTCTAAAATGCAGAATTGATTATATTATTCCCCTGTCAGAAACCATTTGTTTTCCCTTTACATTTAGGATTACATAGAAGTTGACTGAGAAAGCTCATTTGACAAACGGAAGAATGGTGGCGCATCCTTAAGGACAGTTACTCTTGGAGGCCATAGAATTATTTCCTTTCCAGTGGTGCCTGTGAATGTAGTCTTAGGGAGAGAGAGTGGTTGTGACCTGGGACGCTCTGGAATTTGTGAGGCACACGCATAACTTTATGTGTCACTTCTTATCCAGTTTGGACATAGGGAATTTGTCCAGTATTCTTCTGCATTCCTGGTTTAGACACAGTTAAGCACTCAATGGAGTTCTCCCAGGTTTTCTGTTTTGCCAGTAGTTTAACAATATTGAGGAACTTGGAAGTTTATTAGCATGAAGGGAAGACTTTGTGAGGATTAGGGGAGAAATGAAATAAGGCAGTAGGAGAGCAGTTGTTTAGAAAGATTTATGGCATTTCTTGTTATTCAGCAAAGATAGTATCCTCTGATGGCAGGAGGGGAGATGGTGAGGTTAGTATTAAACAGTAGCCTCATCTCCAGGTCCTGAGGATAGGAACTAGAGGTCATATAGAATCACCAACACATAAAAAGATAAAGCTAGGAGATACCTTAGCAGTATTTTAATAAATTACTTAGTAAAATCTTAGTATATACTTACTACACTTAGTATATACTTAGTGATATCTTTATAGCTATTTCATTCCACATAAATTCCGTGAATGTTTAGCTAGTGTAAAACACCTCTGTTTTAAAGTGAAATACGGAGAAGAGTATTGTATCATCATGTAAATTATGTCATATTCTTATTAATAGACTAATTTCCATCAAAATATGGGTCATATCTGTCTTATGTTATCCGTGGTTCCTAGAGTAATGTCTGGGAGCATGCTTTTTATTTTTTGGAATAAATGAATCACATTTTTTAATATAATTTCTCTTTCATCATATCAGCATTATATGCATGACAAAATTTTTTTAATGTTTTACCTGAATGAGAATTTTGCAATCTTATGGTCTATTTATTATATTTTGTGAAAAATAATATATGAAGGACAGTTTGAAGGATGAGTGTTCATGGTAGATTACCTCGAAGTTAGAAAAAAGAAAGTTGTGTTATAATGTATTTTAACTTAGATAAAAGAATAGGTAGTAGGTAGGTAGTCCTTATTGTGCAGTGACTTGAAAGTACATTCAGATTGTGGAGGCTGGATTGTAGTCAATCTGATACATCTTTGAAGAACATCATTCACATTATTTTAAATTTGAACTAAAGGAAAATATATAAAATCAAAAGTTAAATAAAAATATGACAGCGGTATCTGTTTTAATTATTAAAGATTAAAATTCATTAGGGCTATTGAACACCAGTAGATTTTCAGTGTAGAGTATAAAAATACAAAAATTCATCCAAGAAAATTGTAGCACCTGTGGCATAAGATTCAAAGGGAAAGTTTGAAATATCAACATTTTGTTGAAGTTGAATAGTTTATTTTCAAGGATATATAAAGATTTTACAGTTGAAGTTTAATGTTTAATTTTGGAACATAAGTCACTCATTACCTACTTATTAAGGACCTACATTATACTAGGATATGGAATCAAAATAAAGTCCCCACAAACACATTCACACACACAAACATATGCACAGGTACACACACGAACCCCTACATACTTAAATGTCTGTACATTGATACACAAAGTTATATAATTACTTTATATACTCCCATATACCTATGTACCAATTACATATATACACATACGTACCTACTATTTATAATGTACACGTGTATATGTTTTCTGAGACTTAAGAGAAACTTCTAAAATATTGAAATTAAAGCTGGAGAGGAGTTCTGTTGTGGCTCAGGGGGTTAAGAACCCAACTATAGTATCCATGAGGATGCTGGTTTGATCCCTGGCCTTGCGCAGTGTGTTAAAGATCCCGCATTGCCACAAGCTGAGACTTAGGTTGCAGACATGGCTTGGATCTGGTGTTGCTGTGACTGTGGTATAAGCTGGTAACTACAGCTCGGATTTGACCCCTAGCCCAGGAACTTCCATGGGCTGCAGGTGTGGCCATAGAAAGAAAGCAAACAAATAAACCTGGAGACTAAAACCATTAAAGATGGGAAAGTAATTTTTAATATTAATAACATGAATAAACATGGAACTTAAAGTTACTAAGATTTTAGAGATTTTAAAGCATACTATTTTGAGCATAATGGTAAAAATCTGTAATTTTATAAAATGACATCTAAGCAATGACAACTTTAATATGTAAATATCTCTAGAATTATATATGTAGAAGCATTCATATTGGAATAGGTGCTCAATTTTTAATTAGTGCTTTGTCATGATTTTAATTGCATCTCTTCAAGTTTTTTCTATTATCTCTGAAGGATTGACCTTGCTAAAATGATTATTCAGTTTTAAAACATTCTGTTTTCAAATGTGAAAGAAAAGGAGCCATCTTATTAAATAATTTAGCCTATTTTAGAATGACACCACATAAATATTCTGCTAAACCTTTTCTATGCTTCCTGGAAACCTCTCTTTATAAGATGCATTGACTCTTTCAGGCAGTCAAGGTACCCTTTAGGAAATGGCTTCACAGAGCATCCATTTCTATGCAAACCATTTCTATCAGCCATTCTCAATTTTTTTTTTAAAGGAGAAAAAATTGAATAAATGAAATGAATGAAATATTTATCTTTTCCATGGTAAGTTTGATATATGGATTTATATACTAATTGCCTTTCTATTCTGAGTCTTTTATTTTTTTTATTATTATTATTATTTTTTTGTCTTTTTGCTATTTCTTTGGGCCGCTCCCGCGGCATATGGAGGTTCCCAGGCTAGGGGTCGAATCAGAGCCATAGCCACTGGCCTACACCAGAGCCACAGCAACACGGGATCCGAGCCGCGTCTGCAACCTACACCACAGCTCACAGCAACGCTGGATCGTTAACCCACTGAGCATGGGTAGGGACCGAACCGCAACCTCATGGTTCCTAGTCGGATTCGTCAAACACTGCGCCAAGACGGGAACTCCCTGAGTCTTTTATTTTAATTAACACATAGGCATGTAGAAGTTTCTGGGCCAGGGATTGAACCCAGGCCACAGCAGCAACCCGCTGCTACAGGGTGACACTGGATCCTTACTACGCTGCACAACAGGAGAACTCCACAAATTATTGAATCATTTTAATTATGGATACAGAAAGCTATCCAAACTGAGTTACAGATGCTGACCAATACCTGAAATTTCTGATGCCAGAACAGGAATGATCAGAGACACAGTCTCCTGGTTTGTTATTAGCCAGCCTTATTTATGTATTATTAAAATAGAGGTCGTTTAAAGAAGGCACATAGGAATCACTTGGAATACCCATAAAAAACAAATTCCTGAATCCTGCCTCAGAAATATTGGATCCAAATCTTAAAGGTAGTAGTCCAAGAATATGTTTTTCCAACTAGATTCTTAGGCAGTTCATATGCTGAAATAGTTTGGGGAATCCCTCTACATTTTTAGAACTCTGAAGCTGATCAAGATAGGATTCTTCCTATCACTGAAATCACAAATACTACATTATGACCTAGAAGGACAGATGGATCTGTTATGTTGATTTTCTATAAAAGTATTTCGTCCAAAATAAACAAATAATAAAAGAGTCATTAGAAAACCTTCCTCAGAACCATCCAACATCAATCTTGGCTACTCCTCTGTAACTATTTACTAAGGTCACAAACTGAAAGAAGCAGTAATTTTTTTCTTTGAATGATACAATTACTAAAGCATAGTCACTCTCATGCCTTAGTCAATTGTTTAAATACATATATATTCATATATATATATTCATATATATATATTTATAAATATAAATATTTATTAATATAAATATCTTTCTCCCCACATATATGTATTTCTCCCTCTCTCCTTTCCTCCTCTCCATCTATCCACACACAGAAGCAGTTTTCCTGGCTGTCAAAGCTGAGTTGGTAGTAAGCAAGAAGTAGGGCAGGGTCCAGGAATGACTTTGGAAGTGACAAGCCATGTTTTTATTTTCTTTCACTCCATTACCTGACATAACAAATCAGAGTAGATCTTTAGTCTTTTCCTGTCTTTATTCTTTTTTGAATTCCTGATTAGGATGTCATGAATTCAAACTGTAATATCTGGAATTCTGGAAAGCAGAAGTCCACAAAACTTTGGATAATTTACAGAGTAATAGAAATATGGGCTAGAAGAATTTCACTTGAAAAACTGAATAGAAAAGTGATTATTAAGAAGAACTGGGGAGGCAAAATCTTTGTTTCTTAAATGTGTAAATTCTAGGAATTACATGGTAAAGTTGTTACCAAATGCAGATTTGGTAGATCTCAGGTGGGCCCTGAAATCTATGTGTTTAACAATTACACAGGCCTCTTTATGACCACACAAGTTTGCTAAATACTGAAACAGTATTAATGATGGATTAGCTCAGTGAAGGCATGTTTGTAAAAGTCTTCACAGCTGAATCTGGGAGGAGTTGATGACATTGGCCACCAAATATGGATGTCTTAGGTTCTTATTCACAGTGCTTTTACATTCTCTATTAATTTTAAAATTCAACTTTATTTATGGAAATTTACATACCATAAAATATACCCATTTTAAAAGAACCTTTGAATGAGTTTTGTCTCTGTACAGTTTTAGTGATGAAATACTTGGTACATATCAATGTTTTGAGAAAATATCTATTATTCATTTAGAAATTGAATATAATTCTCCTTTTTTTTTGAAATGATATAAGAAAGTCTCAGAAAATGGCTTGGGACATCTGTTGATAACTTCTGGTAGTTTGACTATTATAACAGTATTAATGCTTTCAAATCTGATTGCTTAAATTTTCATGTAAACAAATTATTTTCCATGAGAGCCTTACATGTCCTTCTTTAAGTCTTGAGTTGAAGCCACATTTGAAGAACTTATTCTGAAAGGCGTAATATCCAATAATTACATTGAGTTTATTCTAATGTTGAAAAACATATGATAGTCCCAACAATTTTGACAGAGGAAGTAAAGAATGCTATAGAAAGCATCTTTATAACTCACAAGCCAAATGCTTTTTATCTTACTTTTGGAGAAATTTATGAGTACATTTGCAAAACTACAGAATGCTTTGTATATTGCCTTGTTTTTTTTTTTTCCTGAAAATTATGTAACCACTGCACTTCAGAATTATTTAGAATATTCAAGACATGTTTATTATAAGAGTTGTGAACTGAATAGATAGCAGAGGGTAAACAGTACTTTCAAGCATCATCAATTTCAGATCTTTACCCAGCAAGCAAGCTTATATAAACCAAAACACACTGCTAACAACCCTTTACTTTATGGCTTCATTTCATTTATATTTGCTTAACAAATAAAAGTAAACTTGATGTCTTTGATCCAATAAATACATATTCTTGATCTATGTTTTATTATTAGTTATTGTATAGATTCCTTGGTTAAGAACATGTTCTAACTCAGTGACCAGGAATGCTCACTAGATCTTTAAATGTTTTTTCAAATATAAGTTTCTAAATTCTGGGTAAAGCTTGGAAGTGTGGAATGTATTTGAGTTATATACTTAAATATATGTCCTTAAATAAATGTCTATTGACCAACTTGGAGTACTGTTTATTTCATTTCATAGGCTTTTACTTAATACACCTTGCACTTGAATGGAAGGAATTCCTCTTATAATTCACTACAATGTACTAAGACTTTTCTTCTACTCTGATCTTTACTAATACTATTGAGTTATATTTTTCTGTGTATCAATTAGGCTTTCAAAATATTTTTTTTTTTTTTTAGTAATTATGGGCATAGTGCACTGTCATCCATTCCCTTTATTTTCCTCTCATTGTTCAAATGACTTTCCATAATCTAACTTTGATTTCTGACTGATGTTTATGGATGTGGGAATGTGTCTTTTGGATGGTAAGGATGAGATGTAAGTTCACCTTGATAAAATAAACATACTAATTTAATGTAATGGGTAGTAGGGCAAATGTCATAACCAAAGGGAAAATTTAAATAAAACTATTTAGTAGCCTTAAATTTGGATTTGGCACTGGATGCATTTTACATTGATGCTTTAAATATGAGTTCTTCAAGATAACCATTTGTATAAATTAGCGTACAGTTTCTTAGCCTAATTGACTGAATTGCCAGTGTTCTCCAGCCAGAGTCATGTTTATTATACAATGTTTGTTGTACTATTTTAATTTGAAGAAAGAAAATATTAAAGTTATATCAAATATTGTGACAAGTTGAAATTAAAGAATGAATAACCAAAGCTGAAAAGTGTTCAAGTTACTAATTTCCAGCCCACGCTGTGTCATTTATCTTTAGGTTATCCTGAAGCCTATCTCTAAACTCTTCTCTTCCACAAGAATCCGATACGAAATTAAGTCTTAACTTTTTTTTTGCTTTTCAGGGCCACACTGAGCCTTGTCTGCGACCTACACCACAGCTCATGGCAACGCCAGATTCTTAACCCACTGAGCAAGGCCAGGGATTGAACCCGCCACCTCATGGTTCCTAGTCAGATTCATTTCCGCTGCACCTCAATGGGAACTCCAAGTCTTAACTTTTAATTTTCAAATTATTTTGCAAAATAATGCTTTTTAAAATATATGAGAAAATATCAAAAATGAATGATATGATGTTTCAGCTTTCACTACTTTTAAGGCTATTAAAGGTTAATAAGAAACTCTAAAGTCCACATACTATAAATCCCCAAAGTATGTAAGATTCTAAGTTATATAATTATGACAAAGTTCATGTTAATCAAGAGCAATTTAAAAAAAGGTATATGGTAGTTCTTATTGTGTCTCAGAGGGTTAAGAACCCAACTAGTATCCATGAGGATGTGGGTTCAATCCCTGGCCCTGCTCAGTGGATTAAGGATCTGGCCTTGCTACAAGCTGAGGCATAGGTTGCAGATGTGTTTCAGATATTACATTGCCGTGGCCATGGCTGTGGCTGTGGCTTAGGCCAGCAGCTGCAGCCCTGAGTCAACCCCTAGCCTGCAAACTTCCACATG
The DNA here is from genome assembly GCF_016906955.1 of Phacochoerus africanus. NCBI lineage: Eukaryota > Metazoa > Chordata > Mammalia > Artiodactyla > Suidae > Phacochoerus > Phacochoerus africanus. Next base: position 184,796,365 of record NC_062544.1, on the reverse strand, counting down.
TCGCAGTATGGCCCTAAAAAGGGGGGAAAAATATGTGTGTGCTTATATTTTTATATTGCTAACAAGGAAATTCTGTTTGAAATATACTCTAAAATGTTATGAATAGGTTATTAAAATTAATCATACAACAGGTTTAGTCTTTCCTATCTGTAATAACCTTATGTCCCTAAACAAATAATTTAATCTTTCTGAACCTCATTGTCTCTACTGGCACTGCTAGGAGATAGATACCATTTTACTCATGTTATAAAATATGAAAATTAAGTGTAGGTGGTTTAAGTCACCTGTCAGGGACACAAAAGCAAATAACAGAGCAAAACCTTAGATGTAATTTTGGAATGACCTGATAATACAAGGACATACCATCTTTCATTAAATTAAAGTTTTATCTTTGTTTTAACCTAGAGGTAAACTGAGACAAAGAGAGGGAATGCTCACCCAAGATTATTTGGTCGTAAATGTCAAAACTGGAGTCCCTGTCATGGCTCAGCAGGTTATGAACCCGATATTATCTCTGTGAGGATGCAGGTTCACTCCCTGGCCTTGTTCAGTGAGTCAATAAGAATCATTAGGCTGTGGCATAGGTCACAGATGCAGCTCCAATTTCATCCCTAGCCCAGGAACTTCTGTTTGTCATAGGTGCAGGAGGAAAAAGATAGTAAGTTCTTTCCTCTGCACGAAGCAGCCAGCCAAAGTGAATGTCTCATGAAGTTGAGCAGGAGTGAAAAGGAAAAGACATTAGAAACAATGCCACTTCCATGTGTTTGTGTACGGTGCACATATGTACCCAGTGTATATCACAAATGTGTGAGTGTGTTTACATATATATATATATGTATACATATATATATATATACACATTTATAATTTTTAGTATATCCAGTTTTTTTTTCAAATTGTAACATGTGCACATGATGTATATATTAAACACACCATTTTGTTTCTTGATTTTTTTTCCTAAGAAGTCCTGACATATGAGTCACTCTATATCTGTCTTTTACATGGCTGTTTTATATGTACACCACAACTTATTTGACTAACCCACAATTATTTTCCTTTCAAGAATGCCTGAAATATATAAAAAAAAATAGAATTCATGCAATAAAATGTTCGGAGCCAGTATATTTCAATCTGCAAAACTGATTCTAATTTAGAACAGACTGCATACCTGGAGTTCAGGGAAAAAAGTGTTGACAGTCATGCCCGAGATTTTAATTGCCCTTCTGTTATAATATTGCTTAGGAGAATACAGAAATCATTAATGACAATTTATTAAGGTAAATAGCTGTCAAGTAAAAGAAAAATGGTAAGAATACAAGTAACAAAAAAAGATTGGGGCAGTTTCCATCATGGCTTAGCGAAAACAAATATGACTAGTATGCATGAGGATGCAGGTTCGATCCCTGGCCTCCCTCAGTGGGTTAAGGATCCAGTGTTGCCGTGAACTGTAGTAAAGGTCACAGACATGGCTCAAATATGGATATGGCTATGGCATAGGTCAGCAGCTATAGCTCTGATTCAAACCTTTAGCCTTAGAACTTCTATATGCTTCAAGTGTGGCCCTAAAAAGAAAAAAAAAAAAGTGGATAAAATGAATAATTGTTTTACAGTAAAGATGATTTGGAACAAAAAGAGGATGAAAGATTAGATCGATCATCATCAAAATGTTATAGGAAAGAAGAATACTTTTGGTTTTCCTGATAAATAATAAACAAAAATTCTATTTTTCTGGTATTATAAACAAAACTGCAGTGATTACAGCATTTGAATGTATGTAATTATAAACATATTAAGAAAAAGACCCATGGGTATAATTGCTGGGTCAACAAACATATAGATTTAAAATTTCAACACATATTCCCAAAATTGCTATTTACCAAACTGCCATCAATTTCCTACCCAGCAGCACATCTGAGAACTCTTTCTTATAAACTCTGTCACAGTGTTATCCAGTTATTTTATCACTCAGGAGTGAAGCATGATCTAGTAATTTTAAATTTTATACCATCCATCTGAGTGATTTTGAGCATGATTGTTTTCTAAGAGCCTTTTTTTTCTGGGTCATGTCAATTTATATTTTTTGCCATTTTTTTTTTGATTGGGCCATAGGTCTCTTTCTGACTGATTTGTAGGAGTTTTAAATTCCAAGTTAAACTTTGGCATTTTATATGAATTCCCCAAATTTTCTCAATTTTTCTTTTAATTTTTTTCTTCATTTAGGGTGTTTTGGGCAAAGAAGATTATTTACATTTTTATATGCACGATTTATAAATCTTTATGGCTTTTGAGTTTTGAAATATACTTGGATGCATTCTCTACTCAGTTTTTATTTTTAAAAAGTGGATGAGAATAAGTAAACATAATTTTTTCTAGTAATTTTATGTTTAAAATACTTCATGCTAAAATTTTAATTTGTCTGAGACATTTTGGAGTAAAGGTGAAGTAAAAATCTAACATTTTGGTTTTTTTCCAGGTGACTACCCTCTTTTCCTAACACCGTTTATGGAGTAGTCTTTTTTTTTTTTTTTCTTTTTAGGGCCACAGCTGCAGAATATGAAAGTTCCCAGGCAAGGGGTGAAACTAAAGCTGCAACTACACCAGATCTGAGCCACCTCTGCAATCTATTCAACAGCTTGTGACAGTGTCAAATCCTCCCAAATTCTCATGTACACTATGTTGGGTTCTCAACCATCTGAACTACAATGTGAACCATGGGATAATCTTTTTCATTTCCCTACAGATCTGAAACAAAAACTTTAATGTCCAGAATTTTTTTTTCTTTCTTTTTAACAGTACTTTATAAACTATTTAAAGAGCTGTCTGCTCTCTGTTACCCAAGTTTAGTGCGTATCAGGAAGACATTGTATTACTTTCTAAGCCCTTGAGTTGCCCTGGAAGATGTAATGGACTGGTGTGACCATATTTGCTTGTTGAGTTAAATGTTTATTTTAGTGCAACTTCCATAAGTAAGATTTAGGTAATGATTTGGGGTAAAGAGAAAGGGTAGAGAAATCAAGTCAGCAAGACAGAATGTCTGTCTGAAAAATCTTGACTGTCACAACAGTATACTTTTTGTCATTTCTTAAGAATAGTCATTTCAGTAGACATAATAGCTGGTATTTGGTGTTTGGTATCACAGGCTTATCTCAGTATGGATTATTTTAGAATTTCCAGAGATAGGGAGTTCCCACTGTGGTGCAGCAGAAACGAATCTGACTAGGAACCATGAGGTTGCGGGTTCGATCCCTGGCCTTGCTCAGTGGGTTAAGGATCTGATGTTACCATGAGCTGTGGTGTAGGTCACAGACACGGCTCAGATCTGGCTTTGCTATGGCTCTGGTGTAGGCTGTCAGCTGTAACCACGATTAGGCCCCTAGCCTGGGAACCTCCATATGCCATGGGTGTGGTCCTGAAAAGACAAAAGACAAAATTTCCAGAGATAGTTTAGGAGTCTTATATATACTTAAGACTGCACAAACACTCCTGGATAAGCAACATTATTTATCTTTAGCATGCATTTTTTTTTTTTTTTTGCTGTACCTATGGCACATGGGAATTCCTGGTCCAGGTATGGAACCCATGTCACAGCAGTAACCAGAGCCACTGTAGTGGAAGATCCTTAACCCACTGAGCCACCAGGGAACTCCAGCATACATTTTTAATTATCTACTGAGTTAAAAAAAATTTTATCCCTTTCCACATCTCCACAGTCCTTGGTTGAGATAGAAATGAAACATGCCTTGGCAAAGTGCCTCACTGGAAACTAGTCACTATTATAACAGGTGATTCCTGCATGTTCACTTTCACAATTACGCTGACATCCTTATAAATAAAAATGACCTGATGAACTCTGGGACTTCACCCAGGTAATTCAGATAATGGCAAGGAGCTTTTTCACATTCACATTGTGCATGAACATGTTATTTACTGCTTAAAATATGTGATAGGCTAAACTCCAGTTATTCATGCTTTAATGCAAAGAGTATGGCCTTTGGAGTTAAGAGATTTCTGGCTCTTCCACTGACTACGTGTACATTGAACCTCACCTTCCCCAACTGTAACTCCAGAGAAGTTGTTAAATCTCTGCCCCTCCCCCACTTTTTGAGGATAAAATAATATGAAAAGAATAGCTAGTGTTTTATATAAAAGCTTCCTATATATGAACTCCCTTTCTTTTCTCTCTTTACTGCTTATTGGAAACTATTTTTATTTCATAAAACCAGATGTTTTACAGGACTTCAACAATTTCCTGTAATAACTTTCCCAATATATTCTTACACTTTAAAGTATTTTTATTCCTTGAAATTATTTCTGGTGCAAACTAGTTTTTAAATATAAGTTCCTTTTTCCTTAAGAGCAAGGTAACTATAGCATGACCTGAAATATCAAAAATATTTGAAGTAATTAATTTTATTTTAATCAATATATTAGTTTTTAATAAAAAACAACCTAGAGTCACACAACATTGTACATTTTCAGCGATTAAATTTTTGCTTTCTGATCATTTTTCTTTATGTTTTGAATTCTACTATGTATATGTTTCATGACTTTTAGTAATTTTCCTTTGCAGATGTATCTTATTCCGGTGGGTTTTCTTAAACTCTTTTGTTATTAGTGGCCTTGAAGGAGAAAATGTCAGCTTATGATATTTCAAAAACAATTCACTTGGGCTTGTTGGCATTAACTTGAGTGTTGATGTTGTTGCAATACTGGAACATATTTTCTCCAAACAAAGAGCATGTACTCCCTCACTTTGTTGTACAAGGAGACCAACAGAATACTCAAAATGAATTTAATCTGATTTAAGTGCAACAGATAGGACTATTATTTCTTGCTTAATGTAAAAAATAAATTTAGATATTAGCTATCACAACAAAACACATGTAGCATGAGATTTAAATTTATACCTCCCTATATTCAGCTTTACTTATTTATTTATCTTTATATGGCTGTGCCTGCAAGTTCCTTGACTAGGGATCCAGTTGGACCTTCAGCTTCCAACCTACACCACAGGCACAGCAATGCGGGCTCCAAGCCACATCTGCAACTTTCATAGCAGCTTGTGACAATGCCATATCCTTAACCCACTGAGTGAGGCCAGCGATCAAACCCGCATCCTCACAGACACTATATAGGATTCTTACCCACTGAGCCATACGGGAATTCCTCTAACTTTATGTATTGCTTCTTTTCTTGCATTTGTGTCCTACAGCTAATCTTGAAACCAAGAAAATGATTATTACAAGAAATGAATAAAGTATTTTTTAAATGGGTTTCCATTCTTGATTTCTGGAGTTATACTTTAGGTAGTTCTGTACAATTAAAACTCTCTCATTATTTGGTTCTTAACAGCAGATAGGACTGTTCTTGTCTTTACTCCTACAACCTGCCTGTGCAGTCCTTTTTTATATTATCCCAGTCACATATGATTGACATTTGCAGCCTTTCTAATCCATAAAGTGCTCAAATAATAGTAATCATCTTATTTAATGTCTACTCCCTTCTGTATGCCTCAGTCATCCTAACTGCAAAACTTAACAAAGTGGTTAGTAGACATCAATGGGCATGTTATCTGTAAGGTGATAGGAGTGAGAGAAAGGAAAGAGGTTACAAAATCAAAAAGTATAGTAGCATTCTTATAAAGAACAGAGATATGGAAACAAGGATCCATGGAAGAAGGAAGAGAAGTTCAAGTGTCTGAAATTAATTTTTCTACCTCAGACAGGTAGATCCCAAAACATTATTTTCGTGGTTCTTCAAGAAATGTATGTGAACAAAAATATACATAAATAAAAGTTTCTTGATTTTAGTCCTGATGTTTTCTTCTGGAAGCAGGGACAGGAAGGGTGGAAAAATAATTTGTCTGAGATGGAAAAATTAATTCTAATAGAACTTTAGTTAAAATAATTATTTTACAGGAAAGAAAACTGAAGAGAATGTGAAATGACTTGTATAGCCTCTAAGTTTTTAGTAAGTAGTTCAACAAAAGCTTTCTCCCAGATCAGAATTCACTTAGCTGGACAGGAGAGCAAGTTGCCATGAGTATGAGGTGGAGTGAGGTTAACTATCCCAACTTTATGCCAGTTTTAAAGTAAACGCATAGACAAAGAAATGAACCTCGCTATTCTTGATGTGTTATGAAAAAAGTATTTAATACCTCATTAATTAGTGAGATATTTATTGAATGTCTGCTATGATAAAAATTCTTAAGTAATCTGGAATAAGTAGCAAAGGCTACTTACATTCCTTATTCTATTGCTTGCCCTTTACCTTTGGCCAAAGGTCAAAATTATTTCCTCTTTTATAAGTGTTGCTATCTTTTTCCCATTTTGTGTCCTTCCCTCCTTTGTTGAAGATTAATTGACCATAGGTGTCTGGGTTTATTTCTGGGTTCTCTTTTCTGTTCCATTGGTCTGTATGTCTGTTTTTGTACCAGTAGCACAACTGTTTTGTTTACTGTAGCTTTGTAATATTGTCTGAAGTCTGGGAGAGTTATGCCTCCTGCTTGGTTTTTGTTCGTCAGGATTGCTTTGGCAATTCTGGGTCTTTTATGTTTCCCTATAAATTTTTTGGGGATTGTTTGTTCTAGTTATGTGACAAATGTCATCGGTAATTTGATAGAGATTACTTTGAATCTGTAAATTGCTTTGGGTAGTATGGCCATTTTAACAATATTAATTCTTCCAATCCGGGAGCATGGAATATCTTTCCATTCAGTCTTTTCAGCAAGTGGCACTGGGCAAACTGGATGGCCTCATGTAAATCAGTGAAACTAGAACACACCCTCACACCATGCACAAAAAAAAAAATTCAAAATGCCTTGAAGACACCATAAACCTCCTAGAAGAGATAACATAGGCAAAACATTCTCTGACATAAACTACAGAAATTTTTTGTTAGGTCAGTCTCCAAAGGCAACAGAAATAAAAGCAAAAATAAACCAATGGGACTTAAACTTAAAAACTTTTTCACAGCAAAGGAAACCATAAAAAAAAAGACAGCCTATGGAATGGAAGAAAATAGTTTCAAATGTTGGAGATGACAAGGGCTTAATTTCTAAAATATGCAAACAGCTTATACAACTCAACAGCAAAAAACAAACCCAATTGAAAAATGGTCATAAGACCTTAACAGACATTTCACCAAAGAAGATATGCAGATGGCCAAAAGGCACAAGAAAAAGTGTTTAACATCAATAATTATTAGAGAAATGCTAATGAAAACCACTTCACACCAGTCAGAATGGCCATCATTAACAAGTCAACAAATAACAAATGCTGGAGAGGACGTGGAGAAAAGGCAACCCTCCTACACTGTTCGTGGGATTGTAAATTGGTACAACCACTATGGAAAACAGTATGGAGATACCTCAGAAAACTACATATGCAACTACCATATGATCCAGCAGTCCTACTCCTGGGCATATACCCAGACAAAACTTATATTGAAAACGATACACGCACCTCTATGTTCATTGAAACACTATTCACAGTAGCCAAGACATGGACACAATCTAAATGTCCATTGACAGATGAGTGGATTAGGAAGACATGATATACATACACAATGGAATACCACTCAGCCATAAAAAAGAACACAATGATGCCATTTGCAGCAACATGGATGGAACTAAATGTTCTCATACTAAGTGAAGGAAGCCAGAAAGAGAAAGAGAAATACTGTATGATGTCATTTATATGTGAAATGTAAAATATGGCACAAATGAACCCTTCTACAGAAAAGAAACAAACTTATGGACTTGGAGAACAGACTTGTGGTTGCCGATGGGGGAAGGAGAGGGAGTGGATTAGACTGAGAGTAGAAGCAGACTATAGTATTTGGAGTGGATAAGCAGTAAGATCCTGCTGAATAGCACAGGGAACTATATCTAGTCACTTGTGATGGAACATGATGGAGGATAATGTGAGAAAACGAATATGTGTAATATATATATATATGAATGACTGGGTCACTTTGCTGTACAACAGATTTTGACTGAACGATGTAAATCAACTATAATAGAAAAAAAACACCTAATTTAAAATGTTGCTATCTTAACTGACTTTTTTAAAATCCAAATGCAGGGAAGGTTTGGAAATATTAGAAAAATAGTTATGGTTTGTGCTTTCTCGGGCACTACTACACTACTAATCTCTTCCTAAGTTTTTTTTTAAATAACCCATTTTTTTTTAAATAACCCACTCATGAAGAGCATGTACACGCTGGCTTGTCCCTAAGATAGGGTGGAGAAAGATCTGCTCTAGCAGCCACCTGATTTTCCAGAATTGCCCAATCATTCACCCTAGGCAAATCTGAGCAAACACTCAGGCACTACTCACTCCACATTACAACTTGACACTAGATCTCGGGTGGCCATGATTGGGGAAAAGACTCAACAGTGGATGCAGAAGTGAGTGACCTAGTCCTGAGACAGAGACTGAGTAGGGTAGCAGGGCCATTGTGGGTGCTTACTCAAGCAGCACATCAGAAGCAGCCCAGGTCTCTGATAGTGGCCACTCCACTACAGCTTAGGCCTAGCAAATGCCCAGAGGCCATGCAGATCCTATATTCCCTGTGCAATGATTATACAATAGAGTAGAAGCCGTAGAGGCTGGGGCAGTGATCAACTGTAAGGAACATAGGGGACTAGTGCCCAAGACTGTGAGTAGATGAATGAGTGCCTGCATAGAAAGCACATTAGACCTCTGTGGCTTACATGAGCTGAGAGCACACAGGGCCCCAATTGTTTCATTACTCGCCCCCTCTGAGGCAAGGACCTGGTGCAGGGAGAATAAAAAACACAGTTAAAGGGAACAGAGCCTGCATGGACCCAAACCTCAGAGTTTCTGCTGCAGCAACTTGTGATAAGACCCCCACCCCTGATAGGTGGTGATGGCCACTGACATGGAGAGATGTCCCACCTCATACCCATCTCTATCTCTGTCCCCTCCATCTCCAGTTCTCCCAACAAATGTACTGAGCACACTTAATCTGTGTAGGGAAGCTGCCGCATAAGATCAATTCTTTAAGACCATGATAGGTAAATGTTTCCCCTAAATTCGTAAAAGCAGAGAAAGTTAAGCAAAATTAAAAGGCAAAGGAAATACTCTCAACTGAAAGTACAAGAGAAAACCCCTGAAATAAATCCTAAAGTGGAAATAAACAATTTATAAATAAATAATTGAAAGCATTGGTAAAAAAACATTGCTGAATTGGGGGGAAAACTGATGTACACAGTAAACTTAACAAGGAACTAGAAAATATAAAAAGACTCAATGAGAAATGAAGAATTCAATATCTGAAATTAAAAAAAAGTACTAGAAGGAATGAATAGCACACAAAATTATATGATAGAAAAATGCACAAGTGATTTGAAAACAAGATAGTGGAAATCACCCAATCAGAGCAACAAAAATAAACAGAATTTTTTAATGAAAATAATTTGAGAGCTCTCCGATAAATAAGTTGTACAAATATTTGCGTTATAGAAGTCCCAGAAGCAGAAGAGAGAAAGGGGGATCAAAAATGTAGTTGAAGAAACTATGGCTGAAAACTTCCTAAACATGAAGAAACAAATATCCAGGTTTTTTCACATAAGATCTCAAATAGAAGGAACCCAAACAGATTCACACCAAGACATATCATAATTAAAATTGCAAAATTTAAAGAGATTATTATAAAGGCAGCATGAGGAAAACAGAGTAATAGACAAGAGAATACCCATAAGGCCATCAGCTGATTTCTGTGCAGAAAATGTTCAAGTCAGAGGGCGTGGCATGATATATTCAAAGGTCAGGAAGGGAAAACCCTATAACCTAGGATAATCTATCCAGCAAGATTACCTTTTAGAATAGAAGAGATAAATTATATGACAAGCAAAAACTAAAAGAGTTCACAAATACTAAACTTATCCTAAAAGAAATGTTAAATGGTCTTCTCTAAGTGGAAACAAGAATCTATAGGAAAGGAAAATCCACTTTGGGAAGACAGATATATACGGAGGACTGAGGATCAACCATTTAAATTAGCCAGTACAAAGATTAAAAGACCAAAAAATTGTGAAGACAACTATAACTATATTAAACATTTAGGGACTAAGCATGAAGATATAAAATATGATATGACAAACAAGTATATATAGTTACAGGTCAAAATACATGGTAACTGCATGTGAAAACCTAAAATAGTTACACAAAAACTAAAAAGAAAGGAATGTAAGCATGCAAGCAATAAAGAAATCACCAACAACAATGGAACAAAGTAATGAAAAGATAACTACAAAAACAATCAGAAAACAAGTAAGAAAAATGGCAGTGAGTACATACCTATCAATAATTACTTTGCCAATGGATTGACTGCCCCAATCAAAGATATTTGGATTAAAAAACCAAGACTCTTATATATGCTGCCTATAAGAGACTTGCTTCAGGACCAAACTCACACAGACTGAAAGTGAGAACATGGAAGAATATATTTCATACAAATGGAAATGGTAGGAAAATGTGGGTAGCAATATTCGTATCAGACAAAAAAAAGACCTTAAAACAAAGGCTATAACAAAAGACAAAGAAAGGGATTATATAATTATAAAGGGAGCAATAAAAGAAGAGGATATTAACATTCATTAACATATATGCACCCAATACAGGAGCACCTAAATATATACAGCAGATACTAATAGACAAAAGAGGAGAAATTGACAATAATATAATAACAGTAGGAGGATTTTAACACCCCACTTATATCAGTGGCACATCATCCAGACAGAAAATCAGTAAGGTAACAGTGATCATAAATGACATAATAGACCAGTTGGAATGAACAGATATCTATAGGACACTCCATCCAAAAAATAGCAGAATATACATTCTTTTCTGGTGAACATGGAACATTCTTCATGGTAGATCATATGCTAGACCAAAAATAGGTCATAACAAATTTAAGAGTACACAACTTATACCAGGAATTTTTTTTCTAACCAAAATAGTGTGAAACCAGACATCAGTTACAGAAAGATAAATGAGAAAAAAACAAACACATGGAAACTAAATAATATGCTACTAAAAAACCAATGGGTCAATGATGAAATCAAAGAGGAAATTAGAGAATACCCCAAGACAAATGAAAATGGAAACAAACATTCCAAAATCTAAGGAATGTGGCAAAATCAGTTCTAAGAGGGAGATAAATAGCAATTCAAGCTTTCCTCAATAAATAAGAAAAAAAAAATCTCGAGCAATCTAACCTACCATCTAAGAAAATTAGAAAAAGAAAAACACAGCCCAAGTCAGCAAGAGAAAGGAAATAATAAAGATCAGAGAGAAAATAAATACAATAGATATCAAAACATAGAGATTATCAGTGAAACAAAGATCTGGGTTTATAATAAGACAAAATTGATAAACCTTTAGCTAAACTCACCAAGAAGAGGAGAGGACACAAATAAAATAATGAAAGAGGAGAAATAACAATGGATACCACAGAGATGCAAAAAATAATAATACTGTCAATAGTTATATGCCAACAAATTGGACAAGCTAGAAGAAATGGGCAGATTTCTAGAAACATACATCTTGCCAAGACTGAATCAAGAAGAAACAGATAATTTGAACAGATTGAACACTTGTAGTGAAAGTGAATTTATAATACAAATACTCTCAGCAAACAAGTCCAGGAACAGATGGCTTTATAGAAGAATTCTATCAGACATATAAAGAACTAATACTTATCCTTCTCAAACTATTCTAAAAAACTGAAGAGGATGGAGCACTTGTTAAATCATTCTCTAAGGACACCATTACCCTGACACCAAAACCAGACAAAGAACAACAAAAAAAATGAAAGTAACCATTCAATATCTTTGGTGAATATAGATGTAAAAGTTCTTAGCAAAATAATAGCAAGCCAATTCAAACAATATAATAAAAGAATCATACATCATGATGAAGTTGGATTTATTTCAGGAATGCAACAAATGGTTCAGCATTCACAAATCAATCAATCCTATAAACCAAATTAGAAAAAGGATAGAAATCACATGATCATCTCAATAGATGCCACAAAAAAGCATTTGACAAAAGTTAACATCCATTCATGCTAAAAAAAAAAAAAACCTCATACTAAAGTGGGTATAGAGACATCCTATCTTGACATGTTAAAGGCCATTTATGACAAACCCATAGTTAACATCATTCTCAATGGTGAAAAGCTGAAAGCCTTTCCTCTAAATTTAAAGGAACAGGGCAAGGATGTTCACTCTCACCACTTCTATATAACATAGAATCGGAAGTCGTAGCCTCAGCAATCAGGCAAGAAAATGAATAAAAGGCATCCAAATTGGAAGGAAAGAAGTAAACTTGTCACTATTTTCAGATGCCATTATACTTTATATAGAAAATCCTAAGTCCACACACAAAAACTGTTAGAACTCATAAATGAATTCAGCAAGGTAGCAGGATATAAGAGTGTATATACAGAAAAATCTCTGACTTTTCTATACACTAGTAATAAACTATCAGAAAGAGAAAGTTAAAAAAAAATCTTATTTAAAATTGCATCAAAATAACTAGTTACCTAGGAATCTAGACTTAACCGAGGAAGTTAAAGATCTATATTCTGTACAATATAGAACATGGATAAAGGAAATACAAGATGATGTAAAGAAGTGGAACAACATCCTATGCTCTTGGATTGTAAGAATTAATATTGTGAAAGTATCCGTACTGCCCAAAACAATTACAGATTTAATGTAATCTCCATAAAAATACCATTACATTTCTCAGAGAACTAGAACAAATAATTCTAAAATTCATAAGCATCCATAAGAGACCCCAAATTGCCAAAGCAATCTTGAGAAACAAGAACAAAGCTGGAAGTACTGCCCTACCAGACCTCAGAATATAAAACTACAGTAATCAAAACAGCGTGGTGCTGGAGTTCTGTTGTGGCTCAGCAGTAACAAAGCTGACACGTATCCATGAGGACGCAAGTTTGATCCCTGGCCTTGCTCAGTGGGTTCAAGATTTGGTATTGCTGTGAGCTATATTGTAGGTCATAGACATGACATGGGTCTCTCATTGCTGTGGCTGTGGTGTAGTCCAGTGGCTACAGCTCTGATTTGACCCATAGGCTGGGAACTTCCATAATCCATGGATGTGGTCCTAAACAAAACAAAACAAAACAACAACAAAAAACCCAGCGTGGTACTGGCACAAAAACAGACACAGATAAATGGAACAGAATGGAGAGACCAGAAATAAGGAGGCAAGAATATATAGCAAAGAATAGAAAGTCTCTTCAATAAGTGGTGCTGTGAAAACTGGACAGCTGCATACTAGACAATGAGATTAGAACATTTCCTCACACCATATACAATAAAACTAAAATTGTATTAAAGGCCAAATGTAAAACATGAACTATAAAAATCCTAGAGGAGAACAAAAGCAGAACATTCTTTGACATAAATTGTAACAATATTTTTTGGATCTGTCTTCCAAGGTAAAAGAAACAAAAGTAAAAGTAAACAAATGGGACCTAATTCAAAATAAAATCTTTTGCACAGCAAAGGAAATCATCAACAAAAGTAAAAAACAACCTACAGAATGTGCAAAAATATTTGTAAATGATATGATTTATAAGGAGTTAATTTCCAAAATATGTAAAGAGCTCATACCACTCAATTTCAAAAAATGAAAAAGAAATTTAAAAAAATGAGCAGAAGACCTGAATAGACATTTTTCCAAAGAAGACACACAAAGGGCCAACAGGCACAGGAAAAGATGCTTAACATCACTGAGACAAATGCAAATCAAAGCGACAATGAGATATCACATCAGAATGGCCATCATCAAAAAATCTACAAATAATAAACACTGGAGAGGGTGTGGGGAAAAGGAAATCCTCCTATATGGTTAGTGGGAATATAAGTTGGTACAGCTGCTATGGAAATCAGTATGGGGATTCCTTAAAAAACTAAAGATAGGGTTATCATGTGATCCAGCAAAGCTTCTCCAGATGTATATCTGAAAAAGATGAAAACTTATTCAAAAAGATACACCCATTCCAGTATTCATAGCAGCAATATTTATAGTAGCCAAGACATAGAAGCAACCTAAATGTACATTAACAGATGAATGAATAAAGGAAAATTTGGTGTGTATATAGACAATGAAATATTACCCAGCCATAAAAAAGAATGAAAGAATGATATTTACAGCAACACAGATGGACTGAGAGATTATCATACTAAGTGAAGTAAGTCAAAGACAAATATCATATGACATCACTTATATGTGGAATCTAAAAAAAAGATATAGATGAACTTATAAAATAGAAATAGACTTAACCATAGAAAACAAACTTAAGGTTATCAAAGAGGAAGTTGGATAAATTAGGAGTTTGGAATTAAGATACATATAAAATAGATAAACAATAAGTAACTAATGAATAGCACAGGGAATTATATTGAATATCATATAATAACCTATAATGGGAAATAATCTGAAAAGTATATATATATATGTGTAATATATAACTGAATCAGTTTGCTGTACAAATGAAACATTGTAAGTCAACAACACTTCAAATGAAAAATAATTGACAAATCTCCTCTATTTAAAGTTTTAAATTTATACATATAAATTATGATTTTAATCTCTACTATTTCTATTTAATATCTACTCTCTAATTAGTTTCACATATTTATCTCTTCTCTCTGAATTCTAGGAAAACTATTTATCAATTTATCTTTTGTTTTCTCTGATTAAGATTGCCAGTACAAAATCTAAAGACAGTTATGACAATATTCTTTAAAGAGGATGCATATGTTAATTAATGAAAGAACAAGGTATAAAAAATTCAAATTAAGATAGCAAAACTGAGAGGTAGAAAAGTACATGGAAAATGGGTTAAAAGTCTCATTTTTATGATGGATTTTTCAATTATATTTACATTGATATTAGATAAATTTTGTTTCTCAAAATGTTATTGGTCTCGTACAACATGAATCCCTGATAATTATTCAGGTTAACTTTTAGTATTAATGGGTGGAAATATTCATCCTTTTCCTTAATGTTCTAAAAAATATTGTAGTCAGAAATTAGTATAGGCCACTAATAGAACTTTACTAAAGCAAATCTTTATGTTTGATTCCTGTTATTTAAAATTTTTTAGATTAATATTCACTTTTTCTCATCTTGATTAAAATTAGTTTATGCAAGGTTTTAATTCCTTCAATATATATAGGCATGATTTAACATTTTTCCTGTAGAATACATCTTGGAATTCTAGTTTAATGGGATGTACATATCTTAATTGCTAAAACATGTGTTGAAGCAAAGCATTTTCAGTTTTGTGCTGCAACCTGTGGCTATACAAAGCAAAGCATTAGATGTTTTCTGAGTTGTTTTCCTCTGTTACTTGGGAAAGAGCAGAATAGTGACTTAGGTGTGTAATAGGTGACATTTAACACATGGACTTTTCCTGAATTAGAATTTCTTTTAATATAATTCAGATAATGTAGTCCAAACCTAAAGTTAACCCCAACTGATAGTTTGATTTTAGAGTCTAGGGATAATTTCTTAGACATTCTGGGAAAAATAATTATAATATTAGTATTGTTAACTTTATTTTGTATATTCTGAAAACACCAGTGAAGTTTGCTAATATAGAATTAATATGGTCTGTTTTCTCATTTTAATTGGACAATTTTCCTATTGTGTCGTAAAGTGTTTTCATAACTTAAGACTTTTGTACCCAGTGCAAGGTCTCACACATTTTATAAGGCAATGGTTGTAAAAATGGGAGTACCATTCATCACTTTATCCTCCTTAATGCAAAGATGGCATTTAGTAACATAGCAATAGGTTAGAATGGTCATAAAAATCTCAAAGTGTAGTGCATGTATTAAAGCTGGGCAGCTTCTTTCTTTCTTTCTTTCTTTCTTTCTTTCTTTCTTTCTTTCTTTCTTTCTTTCTTTCTTTCTTTCTTTCTTTCTTTCTTTCTTTCTTTCTTTTTTTTTTTTTGTCTTTTTAGAGCTGCACCCATGACATATGGAGGTTCCCAGGCCAGGGGTCTAATCAGAGCTGTTGCCACCAGAGCCACAGCAACACCAGATACAAGCCATGTCTGTGACCTACACCACCGCTCACAGCAATGCTAGATCCTTAACCCACTGAGCAAAGCCAGGGATCAAACCCACAACCTCATGGTTTCTGGTTGGATTCGTTTCCACTGTGCCAAGATGGAAACTCCAAAGCCAAGCAGTTTCTTAGTTCAATGGTTGCTCATTGGTTTGGAAAACTAATGAGTTAAATGAACTCTAAATCTGCATTTTCCTCCTAAAAACTTATGTTTCATGATTTTGTCTCTGATATGGGTTAATAGTAGGATGAATATTGGAAAATATCTGATGTAACTTCAATCAAAAATTTAGAAAGGTTACATCCTGAGGATGCTCACTTATCGGGGCGCCTTCATTACCTTCATATTTAAATTGATTTAAAATTCACTTTTAGTAATTGCCAGCTAATAAATATTTCATGAATTACACTGCAGGTGAAGAAATAAGAAACTGAAGGGTTTAGTCCATGTTTCACTGAGAACTTACTGTCATTGTTAAAACCTTTACAGAATCAGAATTGGAAATTTGTTAAACACAGAGGTCTATGTAACTTTTACTGATTATTTTTAACAATATAGAAATTGCCTCAGAAGAATTTAGAAAGCGAGTTTCTTAGCTAGCTTCAGTATTCTTACTTTATTTGCCAAAGAAAGGACAGACTGAACTTCTTTGCAGAACAGAGGCTGACTCACAGACATTGAAAAACTTATGGTCTCCAGAGGAAACAGTTTGGGGCTTGGGGGGATGTGCTTGGGCTGTGGGATGGAAATCCTGTGAAATTGGATTGTTATGATCATTATACAACTACAGATGTGATAAATTCATTTGAGTAATAAAAAAATGGCTTTAAGTCTCTAATAAATATTTAACTAAAGTGGGTAATTCTCACAATGTTAATGGGATCAGATTAATTTTAGACTATTCTCTAGTCAATTTATTTTTATTTTTCTCTACTGTTATGCATTAAACTTTGGTTTGAGGAGTGTATACATTAAGTAGCCATTCAAGAAGAATCATGGTCTGTTTACTTCGATTCCATTATTTAGTCTTTTTTATTATTGGCTATTTCCAATGTGTGAATGAATATTCTATCATCAAAAAGATGTTTTTTCCTGCAATAAATTCCCTAGAATCAAAATTTGGAAATAAGGTCAAGAAAATTATTAATAAATTGGAAATTTTTGGACTGTTTTCATAAATCAAATATAATTTAAATGATATTTACAATATTATTTCAATTATATTTGCAATATATACAATAATAATTGGAAAGATTATTATCAGGCATTCATTTTTATTAGTTTTTCCATATTATATGAACTGCATAGCATGATAATATTACACAGACAAAATATTTTTTACTGTCATATGATTGAAATTTAATAGGTAGCAATCTACCTTGTCTGTTTTTTTCAGTGATGAATAAATGACAGACTTTGAAAATTAACTTACTATAAGTTCTTCAAGAACTTATATTTGAAATGAACCAACCCTTTCCATCCAAGTCCCTGTTCACATTTCAGGAGGCAAAATTGGCATAAACAAAATCTTTCTGAAAAATAGCAAAGCATGAGTAATAAGCTAATAGTAAATTTTTATTTCCATTTTGCAAGTGATTCTATTATTAGTCCTTTTAAGATTTTATTATTTCTTAATAGTCATAGATGTTTATGCAGAGCATGTATGCATATACTTTCCTGATTTGTGAATATACTTGGCAAGCCACGCAATTGAAGCACCAGCAGAGGTAAAAGATAATACAAATAATCCAAGTTGGAGTTCCCGTTGTGGCGCAGTGGTTAATGAATCCGACTGGGAACCATGGGGTTGCAGGTTCAGTCCCTGGCCTTACTCAGTGGGTTGAGGATCCGGCGTTGCTCTGAGCTGTGGTGTAGGTCACAGACATGGCTCAGATCCTGTGATGCTGTGGTTCTGGCGTAGGCCGGTAGCGGCAGCTCGGATTCAACCCCTAGCCTGGGAACCTCCATGTGCTGCGAGAGCAGCCCAAGAAATGGCAAAAAGACAGGAAAAAAAAAAAAATCCAAGTAGCAACCTTTTGATCTGTAGCAGACATACTTAACATTTCACTACCAGAATTCATGATTCAGTAGCCCCAATATCTGCTCTCACCTTCTGTGTTAGATGTGTAAAGTGCTCTACTACGGAGACTCAAATCTTCACTGGCTCAAAGCAGATGGATTGATTTCTTTCTTATTTAACATTTCAGAGGAAAGTTAATGATCTAGGATGGAAGATACTTCCAGTCCACAAGGTGATCCAGGGAATCTAAATATCTTCTAACCTCGCACTTGACTGGGGATACATACTCAAAGCTGGCTTACAGAACCACATGTGTGGTACATAGAATTAAACAGAGGATATGGAGAGCAAGCAGTTTCTTCTTAAAAATGCAATATAGAAGTTACATGCATGAATTCTGGTTTTATCTCACTGACTAGAATTAAATTATATAGCCAAAATAAGGATCTGAGAGATTGGAAAATGTAGTTTATGAATAGATAAGCACATACTTTATTAAATTTATGGGTTCTCTCACTAAAAGGAAGAAAAGAGAAAAAAATGAAAAAAAGGCTCTGTCCCTGGAGAGACTGATAAACAATGTTTTCAATTAGGCCATATTGTTGTTGCAAAAATTGACAATTGAGTATGTTACTGCTTTATTATCAATGATGTCCCCAGCTCTACTTTGTTCTTCCCACCTCTTGAACAAGGATTAGGGTACTTAATTGTTGCATTACCCTCACTTCTGGACATTGTAAAATCCAGACCTAGTCCCTCCCCCTTCTCTAATTTCCTTTATAGTCACTTAGCATAAATCCAAATCTTATAATAAACCCCTCCCAACTTTGTCTGAGAAATCCTGTTCTTTGAAGAGTATTCCTGGTGCTCTTTGGCTGGTGGGCTTTCACAAGGGAGAATTGATGCAGGCATATACATTGGCAGTCACTGCTATATCCTGCTTCATAAAAATCTGTGTGTGGCATGGTGAATTAAGTAAAGGTGAGGAAGGCATTGTCCTTGCTCTCTATGTGTTCTCAGTCTCACATGGAAAATATAAGCAAGCATGGATAGCTATAAGACGAGATAAGCTAAGACAGTACTGTAACACAAATATAAAATACACTGTTATGGAGTTCCCATCATGGCTCAGTGTTTAACGAATCTGATTAGCATCCATGGGGATGCGGGTTTAATCCCTGGCCTTGCTCAGTGGGTTAAGGATCCTGTGTTGCTGTGGCTGTGGTATAGGCCAGCAACTACAGCTCCAATTCGACCTCTAGCCTGGGAACCTCCATATGCCATGAGTGTGGCCCTAAAAAGACCAAAAAAAAAAAATACACTGTTGTGGAGGGGAGTAGGGAGAAATTAATGCTCTTAAGGGCAAGTAGAGGAATTTTGTCTCTTTGGTAGATGAATGATATCAACTGATACTGGAAACAAGAGATACACTTTGCATTAAAGAAGAGCAATCCAGCTTCTAACCAAAAAAGCTCACTTATGAGCCTAAGAAAGTGGAAGAGCTTAGCAAATAGATATGGCAGGAGAGTGAGTTGATTGGCGATGTAAGATGAAATGGCAAATACAATATTTAGAGATTTAAATATAAGATTAAGATGTTTAGATGCTATTGGAATACTGCATTGAGATGAAACAAGTTGCATTATTTTGTGTGGTAGGGAAGTAGGTGGGATACTTTAGGGGAAAATGGAGCATTAAAATAACTGGAATTTGGAAGAGAAGCTGGGAAAGAATTGGAGCAATGTAGGCTTGAAGTTATAAATTACAGCAGCAGCAGTAGAGCAGTAAAGGATTGCATATAAATATTGAGAGAAAGCACTTACAGAATTAAGTGTCCACACATGATGCTGAACAAAAAGGAGTTGAAAATTTTGAGCCTTCATGACTTGGAGAAAGTGTGGAGATATTAAGATAAAGAGATAAATAATGGTCTTGATAGAAACAATAATGAGTTCTGTTTCAGATATACTAAAGATCAATTATCTAGAAACTTGTGTCTAAAGCTTTTAAGAATAGATCTAGAGATAAAAAAATGGAGTCAGCTGTGCCATTCTCAGTGAGTCATAAGACCAAGATACCAGCATTCATCTGTGACCTTTCCTCTGGCACTCTTCACATAGCCCCCATCTCTTGGTCTCTAGTAGTGCTGGCCTCTGGCCCTTGCTTGGTCTTCTTCTAAATTCCTTTGCATTCAGTGTTTCATATTTGTCTTATAGAAGGACTCTTGGCTTCTCTCCTTGTATGCACTACATCTGTTCTTGGGCTTCTAGAAGTAACAACTCAGACAAATTTAACAGTTCCTAGAATCTCCTTATATCCCTTCTCTTTTTTTATGTAACTACTTTCTTTTTAGATTTTTGATAGGCCTGTAAAAGAAATGGGACTTTTTGGTGATTTAGGGTTTTGTAGTACCTCTGCATCTTCACTGTGAAAACTCAGATTTTTCTCTTCTCTTCTGTTGCCAGTAGTACATGAGACTAGCATGTTAAATCACACAACTTTTAACCTAAAGTGCATGTTTGATAACATAAATAATACTGAAATGCATATTACAAGGTTTAAATGCAGCAAAGCCCATGAAGAGAGTAGTTGAGTATTTAAATGTTCTAATTACTAAAAGCGTCAATCACCAAGTGTGGTTTATTACAGTCTTGGTATTTACTTCTTTCGCCTATTGCCTACCCAACTCAATTTTTCTGTTATTTTACTTCATGAAATTGTAAATGTTTGTACAACTTGTATATTAGAAAGTTTTAATATTCATAATTGCTTTTAAAGAAAGACAACATATTTTAAGTTAAAATGCCTTCTTTCATTGCTGTATATAATTTCCCCATATTATAATTTACTACTCTTTTATTGTGGTTTTATATGCATTTACCTTCTAAGTAATTCATGAACATATTGCCCCCCTATTGGTGACGTTAATGAATAGAACCAGAAGTAGGGTGGGAGGATGTATGGAACAGAGGGAGCAAAGGAAACTATGTAAAGCAAAAGCCAGCTCATGGCACCAGACGGGGAAATCTGGATATAAAATTGAATATATGAAAATTTCAAATCACATGAAGCTTTTTAAATAGCACAAAAGAGCTGTTACTTAAACTATGTCTACATATAAAATAAAATCTAAAAGATGACTAATTAAGTCTTAGTGGAGATTTAGTTTCAATTCAAAGATGTGAGAAGCTAGAAAGTGTATTTGCTGTCACTCTGAAAAGAAGGGGAAAAAAGGTAGACAAAATTCTAATTAATTACTTTGCTTTGAACCAATCTGAAACTTGAAATTGCAGGGAAAACAACTAACATGAATTTTAAGGTTGATCCATATTATTGCAGGGGTCAATATTTGTTACTTTTCACTTCTGAGTAGTAAGTCATTGTATATATATGCCACGTGATGATAGACACAGAGTTATTTCCAGTTAGAAGAAATTAACAATTAAGTTGCTATAAACACTGATGCTGAAAATTTACAGTCAACATGGCTATAACTATTTGCAGCAATTTTTATTGAAATTATATAGAATATATAGATCTAATTATTCAGAACCACAGCTTAGCAATATTGAGTTTTCTAATCCATGAATATGGTTTATTTCTCCAATTATTTAGATCTTATTTGACTTCTTTCATCAACATTTTATTGTTTTCAGAATAGAGACTGTACATATATTTTGTTATATTTATACCCAAGTACTACTAATTTTTCATTCTATAAATTAGCTATTATTTGTATCTATATATGATATATGTCTATATCTGTTTTTTATCTATATTTATCTATCTGTATTTTAGTTTCCATTTCCAATCATTCATTGCTGTTATGTGAGTACATAATTGACTTTCATATATTAATATTATACCCTGTGACCTTACCATACTCACATTTTGGTTCTAGGAAAGCCAGATTGATTTAATGAGATTTTCCACATATAATTTTGCGCTCTGTGACTAGAGAGAAATCACTTATAATTTCTCTAACATTAGACCTAGTTCTGCCCATCAAGACTGTTCTGGAATGACTCTAATTTTATTTCCATATCACTGCTCTTTATATACTCGAAGTTCTCTTTTGTATCTCCCCAGAATGTGACAGTAATCCATGTATACACTTCTTTTACTGTCTCTTTTTAAACTCACATTCAGGATGCCTCAAAAATCTAGTTAGTCTGTGTGACCACATTATTTTAATATACCTTCCTTTGAAAATGTAGTGCCCAGATAATACGCAGAACTCAGTTACTCACCATTTCAGAGTCAAATTGTACTCTTTGTGATAGAGAGCTATAATAATAGACTACTATGTTAGCACATATAATTCTCACAATGACCCTATGAATACATTTTTTTATTCCTACTTTGTAGGTAGTGACTGAAACTTGAAAAAGTTAACAAATGTGTCTATAGTTTCTTAGGTGTATGTGGTTTAGCTGGTATTTATACCCAGGTCTCTTATATCAAGTCCTTTGCTCTTAAACACTATACTAGCTTAAACCAGCAGTATAATTGATACTACATTTTTTTCCATATTACCTGGTATTTACACTATAAATTTTGATAATTAAATTAGTGCTATAACTGATAAATAGATAAATAAAATGATTATTGTAATACTTATATATCTCTAATTTTACATTTCATTCTCATGGATTTTGTCAGTTCTTCAATCTTAAGATTAATAATGAAAAACAGGAGATAACTTATTTAATCATTGCTTTTTATGAAATATTATCTGCTAATTGGCAATTCCTGCAAATGTTTTCCAAATCCTAGCTTAAAAATGTATTTCTACTTTCCAGTGAGTGTTTAAATTTCACACAATGTGATAAAACAGTAATTAACACAACATCCAAATAGTGAAAGAACTATAGTATTGTAAAGATAAAAAAAACAATATAAATAACTACTTTATGTTCTTAGGCTAGATGATAGCTTCCAGAAATCATGGACTATCTGAGAGCACAATTTTTTTTTATTTTTTATTTATTTTTATTTATTTATTTTTAATTTTTTTATTTTCCCACTGTACAGCAAGGGGGTCAGGTTATCCTTACATGTATACATTACAATTACATTTTTCCCCCAGCCTTTCTTCTGTTGAAACATGAGTATCTAGACATAGTTCTCAATGCTATTCAGCAGGATCTCCTTGTCAATCTATTCTAAGTTGTGTCTGATGAGCCCAAGCTCCCGATCCCTCCCACTCCCTCCCCCTCCCATCAGGCAGCCACAAGTCTCTTCTCCAAGTCCATGATTTTCTTTTCTGAGGAGATGTTTATTTGTGCTGGATATTAGATTCCAGTTATAAGTGATATCATATGGTATTTGTCCTTGTCTTTCTGGCTCATTTCACTCAGTATGAGATTCTCTAGCTCCATCCATGTTGCTGCAAATGGCATTATGTCATTCCTTTTTATGGCTGAGTAGTATTCCATTGTGTATATATACCACTTCTTCCGAATCCAATCCTCTGTCGATGGACATTTGGGTTGTTTCCATGTCCTGGCTATTGTGAATAGTGCTGCAATGAACATGCGGGTGCACGTGTCTCTTTTAAGGAGAGTTTTGTCCGGATAGATGCCCAAGAGTGGGATTGCGGGGTCATATGGAAGTTCTATGGATAGATTTCTAAGGTATCTCCAGACTGTTCTCCATAGTGGCTGTACCAGTTTACATTCCCACCAGCGGTGCAGGAGGGTTCCCTTTTCTCCACACTCCCTCCAACACCTGTTATTGTGGACTTCTTAATGATGGCCATTCTGACTGGTGTGAGGTGGTATCTCATGGTAGTTTTGATTTGCATTTCTCTTATAACCAGCGATGTTGAGCATTTTTTCATGTGTTTGCTGGCCATCTGTATATCTTCTTTGGAGAACAGTCTATTCAGGTCTTTTGCCCATTTTTCCATGGATTGATTGGCTTTTTTGCTGCTGGGTTGTATAAGTTGTTTATATATTCTAGAGATTAAGCCCTTGTCGGTTGCATCATTTGAAACTGTTTTCTCCCATTCTGAAAGTTGTCTTTTTGTTTTCTTTTGGGTTTCCTTTGCTGTGCCAAAGCTTTTCAGTTTGATGAGGTCCCATGGGTTTATTTTTGCTCTAATTTCTATTGCTTTGGAAGACTGACCTGAGAAAATATTCATGATGTTGATGTCCGAGAGTGTTTTGCCTATGTGTTCTTCTAGGAGTTTGATGGTGTCCTGTCGTATATTTAAGTCTTTCAGCCATTTGGAGTTTATTTTTGTGCATGGTGTGAGGGTGTGTTCTAGTTTCATTGCTTTGCATGCAGCTGTCCAGGTTTCCCAGCAATGCTTGCTGAGTAGACTTCCTTTTTCCCATTTTGTGTTCTTGCCTCCCTTGTCAAAGATTAATTGACCATAGGTGTCAGGGTTTATTTCCGGGTTCTCTATTCTGTTCCATTGGTCTGTCTGTCTGTTTTGATCCCAGTACCACACTGATTTGGTGACTGTGGCTTTGTAGTATTTCTTGAAGTCTGGGAGAGTGATGCCTCCTGCTTGGTTTGTGTTTCTCAGGATTGCTTTGGCGATTCTGGGTCTTTTGTGGTTCCATGTAAATGTTTGGAGTGTTTGTTCTAGTTCTGTGAAAAATGTCCTGGGTCATTTGATAGGGATGGCATTGAATCTGTAGATTGCTTTGGGTAGTATGGCCATTTTTACAATATTGCTTTTCCCAATCCAGGAACATGGAATATCTTTCCATTTCTTTACATCTTCTTTGATTTCTTTGATTAAAGTTTTATAGTTCTCGGCATATAGGTCCTTTACCTCCTTGGTCAGGTGTATTCCGAGATATTTGATTTTGGGAGGTGCAATTTTAAAAGGTATCGTATTTTTGTATTCCTTTTCTAATATTTCATTGCTGGTATACAGAAATGCAACTGACTTCTGAATGTTAATCTTATATCCTGCTACTTTGCTGAATTTATGAATCAGTTCAAGGAGTTTTGGGGTTGAGTCCTTAGGGTTTTCTGTGTGTAGTATCATGTCATCTGCATACAGTGACAGTTTGATCTCTTCTCTTCCTATACGGATGCCTTTTATTTCTTTTGTTTGTCTGATTGCTGTGGCCAGGACTTCCAAAACGATGTTGAAGAGCAGTGGTGAGAGTGGGCATCCCTGTCTTGTTCCAGATTTGAGTGAGAAGGCTTTCAGTTTTTCCCCATTGAGGATTATATTTGCTGTGGGTTTCTCATAAATGGCTTTAATCATATTCAGGAATGTTCCCTCTATACCCACTTTGGCGAGGGTCTTGATCATGAATGGATGTTGGACTTTGTCAAATGCTTTTTCTGCGTCTATTGAGATGATCATATGATTTTTGACTTTTTTTTTGTTAATGTGGTGTATGATGCTGATTGATTTGCATATGTTGAACCATCCTTGTGAACCTGGGATGAACCCCACCTGGTCATGGTGTATAAGTTTTTTGGTATGTTGTTGGATTCGGTTGGCTAAGCTTTTGTTGAGAATTTTTGCATCTATATTCATCAATGAATTGGGCGATAGTTTTCTTTTTTGGTGGTATCTCTGTCTGGTTTTGGAGTTAGGGTGATGGTGGCATCATAGAATGTCTTTGGGAGTGTTCCTTCTTCTTCAACCTTTTGAAAGAGTTTAAGGAGGATGGGCACCAATTCCTCTTTATATGTTTGATAAAATTCACCTATGAAGCCATCTGGTCCTGGACTTTCATTTGTAGGGAGTGATTTTATGACCTCTTCAATTTCATTTGTAGTGATGGGTCTGTTCAGTTGGTCTGTTTCTACTTGATTCAGTTTTGGCAGGCTGTAAGATTCTAGAAAATTGTCCATTTCTTCCAGATTGTCAAGCTTGTTGCCATATAGTTGTTCCTAGTATTCTCTTATGGTTTTTTGTATTTCTGCTGTATCTGTTGTGATTTCTCCTTTTTCATTTATAATTTTGGTTATTTGGGTTCTTTCTGAGAGCACAATTATTAATCATTTTTTCAGAGAGAGGTATTTACGAAAATGTTTTTACGGTAGAGGTTTTTTATGATTGCACATTGAACAGAAGTTTATTAAATACTGATAAGCCAGTGAGAGTGCAATAAAACTTTATGAGTAGCTCAATTTATAGCTGAGCAGTTTTCTCTGATCATTACTTGGCAGCCTTACTCAACTCTGGTACAACATAACAAAAAGACCAGTCTATGAAATAAGGTAAGTTTACCAATCATATTTCTTTGTTACTTTCATGTTTCCAAGTAATTGTGTGTTCCTTTAACTCATGTTAGCAATATTTCTGTCTCTCTGCACTTGTTTAAAATATCAATTATAACATATTTTCATTTGCCATTTTAAATACGTAGCCCTTCCTGTGTGAAAAGGGAAAACATTTCTGAATTTGTTTTTAAGACAGAGGAATATTTTCTTTGCCCAGTTCTTCATTTTAATTCTTGTCAGACTCAAGTAAGTCCAAGTTCATTTGGATGTTCTATACAAATGAAAATAGGGATCAAAAATATTTTGAAATATAGGGAAATACTCTAATTATGTATGATTAAATATATTTTATTTAAGAAAATATATGTGTAAACTAGAATGCTACATTTATAAAAGCTTTAATCTTTTCTAGAAAATATTTTAAAGAGTAGTAATCAAGCTACTATCTAATAAGGGATTATGCATTTTAAAAATAAATATACAGAGAAAGGATATCTTTATATATTTCCCAAAATATATTTTTTAAAATCACTGTAATTGACATCTACAGCATATGAACAAATTTAGTACTGATTGTCCTATGAGTTCTCTCTGAATAATTTAAGTTTGATACATTATTTTTTTTCTGATTTTTTTTTTTTTTTAGATAAAAGAAGATTAGCTTCTTGACAATATGCTTTTTTGTTTGGATTTCCTTTAACAAAAGAAAACACAAACTTTTTTCTTGGCTTCTTGCTCTCAAAGTAAAATTACTTCGAGTGAAATTTAAATTTATTTAAACATTAAATGGAACTGTGTCGTTTCTCATGTAGCATTGAGCAACTGGATTTCATTTTCTAAACAGCTTCATATATCACCTATCGTGCTGATTAAATTTAGCTTACATACATTCAGTTTCTCTGAAGATTACTGAGGCAACAAATAGCTTACTTATCTGTAACAGGAAATCATATGCTAAAACTGAATGCTAATCTTTAAATTTTCATTCATAAGCTATGTTTTAAAAATTGAGCTTGTACTTACTTGATGTCAGGCTCTGACCTATGACCTACTTTCATGATCCTTGCTATTAAGAATATAACAATTCAATTATGTATAAATAATTGCAATAGCTATGCTGTGTTCTATTGAAAAATATGAAGAAAATTGATGAACTCTGCTTCTAAAAGTAGGAAAACATGCACAGATGACATGGCATTTGAACTAGGTATAAATTGGAACTAAGAAGAGCAGATGTGGAAGAACTGAAGAAAGATTAAACAAGCATGTACTAAGAAGACATGTTATCCAAAAAAGATATTTCACTAGTGGGGATCAGATAAGGGTATAATTTTGAAAATATTCTGTGATGGAATCAGCAGGATTTGTTGAATGAATGGATATGTTAGGAAGACATGAAAGAGGGAAAAAGAAGTTTTTAGGTTGGGACAAAAGGATGTTTTTAGTTTGGGTTAAGTATATGAACAGACATGGATAGCTTATAGGAGGAGGGAAGACAATAGGCAAAAGAAAAGATTTTAAAATCAACAATTTATAAGAACACTTACTCTGAAAATGCTAAATTTCTATATGTCATTGAATTAAAGCTTATAAAAATCATAATCAGAAAAGCCATGGAAACTTGAAAACTAGGAGAGATAAGAGATTATGGTCAAAACTAAGTTAAACAAATAAGCTTTAAGACAATTACTAGAGAAGAGTTCTTTCCAACCTATAATTTGGTACTTCTGCATGCTAACTCAAACACATAATGCTATCTGAATAAATATATATTTTTGATACAAGGCTTTGTTATATTTTATTTGCTATTTAAGGTGGAACTTGGAGATCATGTGGTTTTGTAGTTTAAGTATTTTAAAGCAACAATTCTTAAATATATACTATATATATATTATTTTCTACATTTTATATTTATATTATTTTATAAATTTATATTTATTTTCTTTGCCACATATTTATACTTATATTCTTTTCCATAATATCCTTATAAGAAAGCAGTGTTGGAGTGGATAGCAACAGTTATAGTAGGAAGAACTGGATTTTTGACTTTGAGAAAATAAATAATTTATTTCCTATAGGCTTGAAGTTCCTAATGAGTAAAATTTGAATAATAGCATGTCCCTCATTACAAATTGTTGTAGAATTAAGGAACATAGTGTGAGTGTAAGCTTTCTTTGACTTGAAAAATACTCTACCATGAGAGAGCAAGACATATCTGCTTGCTCTTTTTCCTTTCATATTTTCATCTTAGTGTACTACTGTAATATGCATCACTAATTCATTTTTTTACTCAAAATTGCATGTGTTGTTTACACATTTACCAGTGTATAATATTTTAGATTATAAATTGATAGAGCCATCTGCAGCTCTGCTTGTGGTATGCTTGGTAGAAAAATAATGTACATAATTTTATGACAATAATGGTCACATTATAGATGTATATTCTACATTTCAAACATATGTTCCTTTTCTTTCTTTAGATGGCAAGGAAGAAATTTTCTGGATTAGAAATCTCTCTGATCGTCCTCTTTGCTATAGTTACAATAATAGCTATTGCCCTAGTGGTTGTTTTAGCAACTAAGACACCTGCTGTTGAAGGTAAATAATGTTGAAAATACTTATATGTTATAGCGAGGTTGAGGTAAAGTTTACTCCATAATAATTTTGGATTTTGAAAAGTAACTATATGAGATGAAATACATGAAGAAAAATATCAGGTAAGTTACACAATTATTCCATCTTTTTCTATCCATTACATTCCAGTTATTTCAATAAAAAGTCATTGTAATTGAGGAATGTATGTGCTTTGATATTAATGGCCTTCCCCGTATTGTGCTGCTTAAGAAATAACAAAGAGGCAAATGGATCAAGATGTTGCTGGACAGTGGAATGATTGTTTCAGTTACCAGTGAGGTTCTTTGAATTAGTGGGAAACCTCATTAGTGGGGTTTTACTCTGGCTTTCAGATACTTGCAAGGGGTGGGTTGGGAAATTTGAGGGGATAACTTCTTTGTCATAGGCTTAATTTTTTTTTTTTTAAAGAAGAGAGAGGTTATATGAGAAGAATAGGTAGAGAGATGGTGGAACAGGCTTAAAGTGTTTATCTTTTTTTTCTGAATATTTCTATCCTAATTTTCTTTTTAGACACACTAGTGGCATATGGAAGTTCCCAGGCCAGGGATCGAACACCAGCCATAGCCACAGTAGGAACTCCTCTATCCTAATTTAGAGTTAACGCATGCTACTCTGGTCCACCCAATCTACTTTTTCTCTCTTCATTATTCTCTCTTCACTAAATCAGAACAGGAAAACATATTACAAATTATCTTCTAGTATAACCGTAGTTAGCATTTTTCACTGCTGCTTGTCTTTTGTTATCTTCTAGTAAACTGAAAGCTCACCGTATTATGAAGTAATCAAATTTATCTTTCCCATATCTGGTTGCTAGAAAGTACTTTATTATAAAGTTGGCGTTTAGTTTTCTTTGCTATTGCTTGCTTTCTCTTCTATTCATGTATCTTCTTCCTCCAACTTTTCTCTTGTCTTCTATAATTCTTGTCTCCTTCTCTACATCCATTCCTCTATCCAAGTTTCTCCATCTTCTATCTTCATTTATAAAACACAATTTGTAAGTACAGTGGGAATGTACCTTTTTTTTTTCCCCCTTTTTGATTCTACCTTAAGACCTGTGAATATATTTTGTTTCTCTGAAGGAGCAGTCAGCAGGGCTTTGCACAGTCAGTTGTAAATATCATTTGGATCTTTTCCTTTTGATGACTAGGACTCGAATTTGTGGGTCCTTTTTTAATACAAAGTTTATTTTATATCTACTTTCAATTATTTATTACTTGAAAAAATCTGAAAAATTAAAGTCACATTTGCTTTTATTGACCTTTTCCTTTCCCAGAAATTAGTGATTCTACTTCAACCCCAGCTACCACTCGTACAACCACTCCATATCCTGGTTCAGGAAAATGTCCAAGTGAACTAAACGATCCTATCAATGAGAGAATAAACTGCATTCCAGATCAATTTCCAACACAGGTCTGCAACAAAAATCTTTAATATTTTTGAATAAATATATAGTATAGTTATATTAAGGTAATATATTAAGGTAATTATTCAATATTGGGTCAATTCCATTTTCGTAAAAATCTAGCCATTAATTAGGCTGCATTTCTTTCTGTCATATTTCTTTATGAACAGATGAGAGGTGATGGAAATTACTGAACTTTTTTTTCTGTACTTCTGTTCAATTCAAACTAACAAGTTAATATTTCCCCATGCTTAACAAGCTATTGTGAAATTTATAAATCACATGAAATTCTATCCTCTCAAATCTACTTCTTAAAAAAAAGTATAACCTTTGATAATATAAAACATTTGAGAAAGAGTATCTACACTCCATTAAAGTACTTATGATGAAGGCATTAAGAAGAGTCTGTGGAAAATAAAGTAACATTGATTCTTTTAACATTATTACTATTTATCTTTTATTACTTGGTAATTGGAGAAAAGGAGTTCAAATAGAGAAAATTGTTTAGCTTAATGGATTCACAAACAATAAATTGACTCTCTCTTGGTCTTCATAACTTGTGTAGAGTAAAAAGGTCAATGAATGAATGTATGTGTGTGTGAGTGCATATATGTACCTGATACCATTTTACTTTGATGTTAAAATAGGAGAGACATTAACATGTATACCATAAGCTGCTAAAAGTGGAGGCTTTTAACCTTTTTTCAAGGCAAAGAGCCAAAAAAAAAAAAAAACCTCACAGGTGTTCAACTTATGATAATGTGACACACTATTAAATTTAAATATTAGGTAAATTTTTAATTATACCAGTGTTAACACATAGCCTCTCCATGTGGCTCAATTTTACTGTAAACATATATAATTTTTCTCTCACTTCAAGTAATTTTTCCAAATAGAAAATTATTGAGAATTTAGTATTTTACTTTATCCATTGGATGTAATGACAACAACTAGTTGCAGCAACTTGCATATAAACTAGTTTAAATAGTTTAAATAATATTGAATTAATAACTTTCTGGAAATAACTACCTTACACCTTCCATGTAGACTTGAATTTAGGGTCATATTTTCATCTTTGTAGCCCAACTTGTAGCTTGATACATAATTGGTACACAAGAAATATCTTAGTTCTTTTTCACTGACTGCATGACAATTGAATAGATTGTAATTATCCAGCGGGCAGGAACCTTTAAAATAACATGAGTTTGCAATAATCTATATTGATATGTAAATATGATAAATCAAAACTCAGGGGGTCTAATTAATTCATTTCATCACATATTTATAGTTCTTCCAAGTGAAAATAACAAAACAATAAATAATAGCAAACACATTATAAATATGAAGAAAAAAGATTGTTTTTTAAAACATTCATTCAAACATTTATTAGAATGAATGATGGCTAAAAAAATAGAAACTGGCACATATGATAATAATACTAATCATATGATTCCTTTTTTAAATGTTTTATCAGACACTTTGTGCAACTCGAGGATGCTGCTGGAAGCCATGGAATGATTCTGTTATTCCTTGGTGCTTCTTTGTAGATAATCACGGCTATAATGTTGAGGGAACAACATCAACAAATACTGGTGAGAATTGTTCTGTTATGGTGATCAAATATATTTGAAGTTGAGTGAAAAAAATATACGTGGAAGTTCCCTTGTGACACAGTGCATTAAGGATCTGGCATTATTGCCCAAGCTGTGGCGTAGGTCACAACTGTGGTGCAGATTTGATCTGTGGCCTGAGAAACTTCCACATGCTGCAGGTGTGGCCAAAAGAAAAAATTATGTAAAATTTTTCTTTGGAAAAATATCTTAAAGTCGAATGGGAAATATATACACAAAGATGTTCAAATTGCTTACATCAAGGACGCTTTTTTTTGCATAATTGTATCTTCCAAATGAAAATAAAAGTCCATTATTTGTGAAACAGGCAGTAAAATTAGAAAAATATGAACTATTTGATGATTTTTAATCGTTATAAATAAATTCATAGTTCATGAAAACTTTATGCTTTTTTTAAGGACTTGAAGCCAAATTAAACAGGATACCGTCACCTACATTATTTGGAGATGATATTAACAGTGTTCTCCTCACAACCCAAAGTCAGACACCCAATCGTTTCCGGTTCAAGGTTTGGTTTTTGAAATTTCTAAAGAAAAGTCAATAATAAAAGGCATGTTATGAACACACCCTTCACCCCACCAAGTCATTTTCCCTCTTAAGAATGTTTATTCCAAGGCAGAGAACTAACTGGCCTAGTTACTCCACTTCCCTGAGCCTCCTCTACTCAAATGTAACCTAAGAAATAGTTCCTCTGGCAGCAGTTTTTGGAAAATTTGATAATATAGCCAATGTAAAATATTTGAAAGTGTCTTGAGAAGATAAACCCTCAATAAACTGTAGTATTTTTTGTTATTCAGCTACAGACTGTGGTAACGGTTAGTTTAAAATTTAATTTGAGAAAGATTTTAATTGTCCTATGTGACCTACCCTCACTAGTTCTCTTTATTTAGCAAGTAATTTACTAGCATGTTCTTTTGGATTTGGCAGTGAAAACACTATATTCTTTGTATGTTACCTTTTAACAAAAATTTCTCAAGAATTAAAATTTTTCGAACAAAATTCAAAATCTTTGCAGGATTTTTATTTTTTTATTTTTTTTATTTTCCCTCTGTACAGCAAGGGGATCAAGTTATCCTTACATGTATACATTACAATTACATATTTTCCCCCACCCTTTGTTCTGTTGCAAATGAGTATCTAGACAAAGTTCTCAATGCTATTCAGCAGGATCTCCTTGTAAATCTATTCTAAGTTGTGTCTGATGAGCCCAAGCTCCCGATCCCTCCCACTCCCTCCCCCTCCCATCAGGCAGCCACAGGTCTTTTCTCCAAGTCTATGATTTTCTTTTTTGAGGATTTTTAAGTGAGGGAACACCAAAATGCAACAAAGATAATTAAATTTACAAAAATCTAGTATTAAAGAATATTTAGCAATATACCATTAATTTTTTTTGATAAACAAAAATCTTTACTTGGCATAGTACTTTTATAACCAACTATTTCTATTAATTTCTTAACAATTATAATTTATTCTCTGCATAGTCTTTCAATGATGTTAAATTTATGATTAGATTAATAGCTCATCTATAATATTATTAAATTTATTATTTGTATTTGGAACTTGCATTTAATACTTATTCATGATTGAAAAATTAAATAACAGTTTTGAATAAGATTATGCTTGCTTTTAAAAATTTTTGCAGATTACTGACCCAAATAATAGGAGATATGAAGTTCCTCATCAATTTGTAAAAGAATTTAGTGGAACAGCAGCTTCTGATACATTGTATGATGTGCAGGTTATAGAAAATCCATTTAGCATCAAAATTACTAGAAAAAGCAATAATAGAATTTTGTAAGTAATTATATTATTTTGTATTTATATAAGTTTAAATAGTTGGTCAATTTTATTGTTATTGTAGAATTGCAAAAGTCTTAATTGTAGGGCATTTTCAGTTTGTAAAGATTATGTTAAAAGAAATTTTCAGTTCCTGTGAATGAAAGTTGCTAGAACATGAATGTAAGTCTAGAAATGGGGCCACCAAAGCTGAGGGTGAAGAACATCACTTATACTGATGCAAACTTAGCCTTGCCTATATTTTTGCATACCAAGAACTCCTGTTGTGTCTTTTCCGCATTATTTATCTTAGTCACTTGTCAATTTGTAGGATCAAATAGTTACTATTCAGAGAGGGACTTAATTTCCATAGTACAATTAAAGGATTTTTCATTTATGTATGAAAATAAATTTAATAGATAGTTATATTTAAATATAATAAACTTAAATTTATTATATTAATTGAATACCTTCAATTACATATTTATATTAATTGAATACCTTCACATACATATATTAATTGAATACCTTCATTATCAAGGTATTTTGAGGGATATTTGTGACAATTAGTTTTTTTTTTTTTTTTGTCTTTTTGCTATTTCTTGGGCCGCTCCCGCGGCATATGGAGGTTCCCAGGCTGTAGCCTCCGGCCTACGCCAGAGCCACAGCAACACGGGATCCGAGCCGCGTCTGCAACCTACACCACAGCTCACGGCAACGCCGGATCGTTAACCCACTGAGCAAGGGCAGGGACCGAACCCGCAACCTCATGGTTCCTAGTCGGATTCGTTAACCACTGCGCCACGACGGGAACTCCGACAATTAGTAATTTTCAAGATTACTGCTCTTAAATCTTCAAGAACGGACAATTAAATAATTGTCAAGGTTGAATCCTAGCAATTACTTTTCTTAAACATATTTTAATAACTTGCAGTTGACTTTATGCTAAGTTACAAAAAGAAATGCTATTTAACATAGTATATATTTGATATGCATAAAACATACAACATTTCTCTTTTTTGGAAAAATTATTTTGAACTTAATGTTAATTTATATTAGAGGTGTGGAAGCTAGTATAGTACTATAATTTAAAGCCCCGTCTCTCACAGAACTGGGTTTGAAATTTGGTTCTGCTGCCTACCAGTTTTTCACTTTGAGAAACATGAATAAATTTGTCCAATTTATGACATTTGTGAAATGAATGATAGTGGTAGTTGTGCTTTACTATTGTGGTGACCATAAAAGGAGAGAATGCATGTGAAGAATCATATTGGTGATGATGAAGAAAAATTATGATAATGGAATGAACACCTTCTGGTTATGGTATAATTCATGGGTTCCTAAGAAGTGATCACAGCTAAAGATTGACATATTTAAAATTAAATATTTTGGATGATAACATGGATCCATATTTAGTAGAACATTATATGTTTCCAGCTCATTTATTTATTGATTTCATG
Source organism: Phacochoerus africanus (assembly GCF_016906955.1). NCBI lineage: Eukaryota > Metazoa > Chordata > Mammalia > Artiodactyla > Suidae > Phacochoerus > Phacochoerus africanus. The sequence goes on along the minus strand of NC_062544.1, from coordinate 184,761,100 downwards.
GTACAGGTTTGACACCAGCATTGGTCCACTGGTATACTCTGACCAGTATTTACAGCTCTCTGCCAGACTTTCCAGTGAATATATTTATGGTATTGGGGAACATATTCATAAGAGATTCCGTCATGACTTATACTGGAAAACATGGCCAATTTTTACTCGGGATCAACTTCCTGGTGATGTAAGAAACTATCTTTCTTGTTATAAGTAAAATAATTTTATTTGAGCAGAATATAATTTTACCCTATTTGAAACCATAATTTATTTGATATCAGTAATACATATTACAGAAGCTTGTTTACTTTAGGAATGAGGATTGATATCAAAGTTCTAAATTAATTCAAGAAGTGACCAGCACATTTTATGAATAGTTAAATAGGAATTCCCTTTTATGAATATTTTATTTTGATTTTCACTTTTATATTTTATATTTCCCTTTTCAGTCACTCTGGTACTTAAATCTATCCATGGATAGTTATTGCATTAGAATAACTCTAAACACTTAACCTTGTTCTACATGGCTTTGCATAATATGCTATCTGCTTATCCATTGGACACCATGTCCTGTAGTGGATGTACTTTTTCCTCTTCCATAGAATATGATAATATTTAATAAATTCACATATTTTTAAAGGAGGTCGATTTTCTTTATAAGTATTAAATCTTGAAGTTCTTTACTGTATATGTCATTTGAGAACTCATTTGGTTTCATCTCATAAGAACTTTCCCTAGACTCTCCCATGCAGAAGTAGTCTTTACTTTCTAATGCTTTATTCATATTTCTGTATGACAATCATCACAGTGTATTATTTGTGTATATATTTGTACTTCTAAAATATGTGATTCTTCAGGACAAAACCATACCATTAAAAAATTCTTCTTGTATTGATTCATGATTGCTTTGAATCAAATTTTAGTGTTTTTTTACAATGCTTTTGCTAACTACTTCATTCCCCAAAATGAATGTGTTTTTTTTTAAAAAGGCCCTTATTTGGTACAAAAATATTAATAAATTTTACCAATTTTTGTTTACAGCATCACTGTAATAAGCACCTAATAGAAACCATAATGAGAACAACAACTATTTTCATACATATATGCCTTTGAACCTCCATATCCAATCAGCCAAGAAGTCTTTTTTATTTCACCTATTAAGTGTATTTCTAGTTTCCTCAACCTCTTCATCCACTCATCAGCTCTTGACAACTGTTTTGCAAATATTCTATGAGGGTTGATGTTACTTTGGAATTGCCTGCAATACCTTGAGTGTACAGGGTACATAATGGATAAACATGCCATTACCCTGTTATGAACAGCTTATTAAAACTCAATCATAATAAAACATAGAGGATAGTTAAGTAATCTGTTAATTATATAATATATTGTTATATGTTTATATTTTAATGTATTAATTAAAATAAGTTCAGTATTTTTTGTTGCTACAATATTTCATATGGCACCTACAGCAGAGGAAATTATAGGAGTATGGAAGTAAATGAAATATGAGAAGTAAATTACAGAAACAAATAGGAATTCATAAAGGTCATTTTAAGTATATAATCTTTTATTTTAAATATATTTTGTTTTAATTTTCAAATTTGTGCCTTATAGAATAATAATAATTTATATGGCCATCAAACATTCTTCATGTGCATTGAAGATACTTCTGGAAAGTCATTTGGTGTTTTCCTAATGAATAGCAATGCAATGGGTAAGAGTAATTTAATAATTTGTTTACATGAGACAACTTGAAATATTTAACTGCTTTGTTTATTTCAGTCATAGATATTTATACTAGAGTAAACTTTGTTTTAATAATTTAGTATGTGAAATTATTATAAGCAAATTTTGTAGTTAGTGAGACAATAGATTTTTGCATATTGGTGCTTCTGTTTTGGGGAGGGTATGCTATACTATGATACTTGGGCCCTTCCTTTTCCTTCCAGAGCAACATTGACACATCTGTGCAAATGAATATTGCCATTCCAACAGCCTCATTCATTAAGAAGAGGTCTACATGGGGATAGAAAGAAAGAAAAATGATTTCTGGGAGTTCCTGTCGTAGCGCAGTGGTTAACGAATCCGATAGGAACCATGAGGTTGCGGGTTCGGTCCCTGCCCTTGCTTAGTGGGTTAACGATTCAGCGTTGCCGTGAGCTGTGGTGTAGGTTGCAGACGCGGCTCGGATCCTGCGTTGCTGTGGCGCTGGCGCAGGCCTGTGGCTATGGCTCTGATTCGACCCCTAGCCTGGGAACCTCCATGTGCCGCGGGAGCGGCCCAAGAAATAGCAAAAAAAGACCAAAAAAAAGAGAGAAAAATGATTTCTTAGTTTACCATAATTCAAGTAATGTAGAATCTTCTGGGGGTTTTTTTGCTTGTTTGTTTTTGTCATTTTTCTTTTTAGGATGGCAGCCACAGAATATGGAGGTTCCCAGGCTAGGGGTCTAATCAGAGCTGTCGCTGCTGGTCTATGCCACAGCCACAGCAACGCTGGAATCAAGCCGCATCTGCAAACTACGTCACAGCTCACAGTGTATTAACAGGCAACACAGGATCCTTACCCCACTAAGCAAGGCCAGGGATCAAACCCACAACCTCATGGTTCCTAGTCGGATTCGTTTCTGCTGTGCCACGATGGGAACTCCGAATCTTCTGTTTTTTAATGTTTTGAATGCAGTACCTATATTTTATAGGGAATCAGTGAATAAAATGATAATATTGATTATTAATATTATTAATTATTAAAAATTAACATTCAGTCAAGGACAGTGTACTATATGGTTTCTATATATAGAAAAAATAAAAACCTTTGTAGATTTTTTCTTAGATATCAACATGTGGTAATATCTTTCACAAAATCTTCAATTAAAATAACTAATTGAAATTTGATTCTAGAAAGAAATCTTTTTATTGTAAAAGGACTGACTGATCCTCTATCACCTACTAAGCAGTTTCCAGGAGAGCTTTTGCCAACCTCTGTAAAATGAAACCTCTGGAATATCCTACCATAAACTTCATACATGGTGGCTTTCTACTTTTCTCCTATATTCTTATTTTTGATAGCTTATTTTCTCCTAATTATTTAAAAGTTTGTGAAATTTTGTGATTAATGCAAAGTACTTACAATAGACATTGCAGTTATTTTCTGTGTGCATTGTTACTATTTACATATGCTTTTCCAATTTTTGTTTTGTAGAGATTTTTATCCAGCCTACTCCAATAGTAACTTACAGAATTATAGGTGGCATTCTGGACTTTTACATCTTTCTAGGAGATACACCAGAACAAGTAGTTCAACAGTATCAAGAGGTGTGTTTCAGCATTATTTTATACAATTATTTCTACCGTACTTTTATTTAACATGTCCACACATTTAATTGGTTTTAGCTAAGGTATGTGGGGCATCTTAGCTAAATATATTTTTAAACCTTAGTATTTTTCAGATATGAGAAGTTGGTTTTTATTTTTATTTTTATTTTACAATGAAACCAGTTTATATTCAATTGTCTGCATTTCTGATATCAAATTATTCTTGCTTCTAGGCAGCTAAGTTTAGTAGTTGGCTTTCTTTGAGCTTTTGTATATTGCATCTTTACTTAGGAGATCCTGTTGTGGCTCAGTGGGTCAAGAACATCCAACAGTATTCATGAGGGAGCCTTGCTCAGTGGGTTAAGGATCTGGTGTTGCTGTAAGCTACTGTGTAAGTCGCAAATGCGACTCAGATCTGGCATGGCTGTGGCTGCGGTATAGGCTGACAGTCGAAGCTCCAATTTCACCCCTAGCTTGTGATATGCCTCAGGTGCAGATGTAAAAAGATTAAAAAAGAAAAAAACTTTAGCTATTCATGGCCTTCTTTGATGGGATAAAACAAAAGCAAGTATCTTATCTTCAAGACTGAAGGAGGCAACTGATATATAGGTCAAACATAACTTTGATAAGAATCCTAGAGGCAACTGAGTTATGACGAAGTCTAGTGAAACTTGCTATTAATGTACAGTAGGTAAACTCTAAGAAAATTGTCTCTGACACATGGGTAAGAAGGGCAGATTTTGAAAAATAGTCTGAAATATTATATCTTAAAGTTACTGTCCAAACAACTCTCCCTCACCTATGAAATAGCATCCTAGTGTACCTGAACCCAAGGTGGACCTAAGAGACGTAAAGGATCCAATAAACCTAATTCTAAAAGTTTCTTCCATATAGTTGTTCTCTTGTGACTGTTAGTGTACATAATTCCTTGAATGACCAGATTGTTTTTTAAGTTTTAAAGACAATATATACATGTAAAGTATAAAATGAAAAATACATACATTAATATAATATATAACAACACAATTTTATACATTTCTATAAAAAATAAATTATGTGATACATATAATACAAACAAACACACAAAGAAATTTCAATCACATGTCTAAATCTTTATAGAAATTCTATAGAACATAAAGTATTTATGAATAGAGTTGAAACATACTGATTTGGCTGGAAGTGTTTTTTTGACACCAAATTAAAAAAAAATAAATTTAGTGCTTAAATTGATACCCAACATGAGTATTTTTTAAAATGTTCATGTTGATATCGCTCGTATCTGGTGTCTAATATACAGTACAAATGAACCTTTCCACAGCAAAGAAAATCATGGGCTTGGAGAATAGGCTTGTGGTTGCCCAGGGGAGGGGGAGAGGGTAGGAGAGATTGGCAGCTTGTGGTTAATGGATGCAAACTATTGCTCTTGGAATGGATTTACAATGAGACCCTGCTGTGTAGCACTGAGAACTATGTCTAGATACTTACAGCACAGCACAACAATGGGAGAAAAAATTATGAACTCATGTATGTGTAACTGGGTCCCCATGCTGTACAGTGGGGAAAAAAATGAAAATAAATAAATAAATAAATAAAATAAGACAAACACACTTTCATGCCATTCAAAAAAAAAGTTCACATTGTAGTTTTTAGACATTTATGAGGAAGAAATCATGTGTGTACCTAAACCAAAGAAAACTCATCATGCCACCAAACAATATTACTTATCTTAGTGTAACGTAATACTTAATTTCTAATGAAAAAAATTTAATAACAGTTGCACTCGTATTTTTATGTGCAAGATCCTATGGTCTGTTGTGGGTATGCTCTGAGCCTGCTTGGGCTACTGGAGAATGGGAGAAGGGAACATTTGGGGCCCTGGGGATAAGGAAGAAATCAAGTCCTACATGTGAATAAAATAAGTACCTTATGGCATAACTGGTGAGGAGACTTCTAGACATATAATCTTAATATTTTTTGTAAGCCAGGAGAGAGATAAATGCCAAAATATAAGGAAATAGAAATTTGTATACTTTTAAACTTTTTTTTTTTCTTACACAATGATTATCTTGTTGCTACAAGAAATGTGAGTGTGGTGGGATAGTTTTCTTTTTCTTATATCTCTTTAATGCTATTCTTTATTCTCTTCTTTAGCTTTCCATGCAGGGCAATAATATCTTTGCAAATGTGTAAAGTTTACTTCTGGAGTTCTCATCATGGCTCAGTGGTAACCAACCCCTGAGTTATCCCAACTAGTATCGGTGAGGACACGAGTTCACGCCCTGAACTCACTCAGTGGGTTAAGGATCTGGCTTTGCCATGAGCTGTCATGTAGGTCACAGACACGGCTCAGATCTGGCATTGCTGTGTGTGTGGTGTGGCGTAGGCTGGCAGCTACAGCTCCTATTTGACCCCTAGCCTGGGAACTTCCATGTGTCATGGGTGCAGCCCTAAAAAGCCAAAAAAAAAAAGGTACTTTCTAACTGGGTCACTATGCCATACAGCAGAGATTGACTCAACACTATAAATCAACTATACCCTAATAAGAAAATAAATTTAATTAATAAAAAATCTAGTTGAAGAGATTAAAAAATAAAGTGCACTTTCTAATTTTTTACCAAAAATAGAAGATATGTGACAGAACATAAATTTGTTAAGTGTTTCATAACAAAATTCTAACAGAATATCCAGTACACCTTTTAGGGTGCAGATAACACTAAATCTTTGTTTAAAATATGTGGTTAAACTCAAATCAATACTCAAGAAATAACAATAAGCATATTAATATTAGTTTCTAATGCTTGTTATTGATACTAATTGAATATCAATTTACTTCAAGCTCATTGGGCGGCCAGCAATGCCAGCATATTGGAGTCTTGGATTCCAACTGAGTCGCTGGGATTATAAATCACTTGATGTAGTGAAAGAAGTGGTACAGAGAAATCGGGAAGCTGGCATACCATTTGTAAGTGAAATGAAGGGTCTGTGGGAATACCTACCAAGTTAAATATTGTCATGTAATAAATGTAGAAAATGACAGAGTTCCCGACGTGGCTCAGTGGTTAACGAATCCGACCAGGAACCATAAGGTTGTGGGTTTGATCCCTGGCCTTGCTCAGTGGGTTAAGGATCTGGCATTGCCGGGAGCTGTGGTGTAGGTCACAGATGCGGCTTGGATCCTGTTTAGGCCAGCAGCTGCAGCTCTAATTAGACCCCTGGCCTGGTAACCTCCATATGCCGAGGGAGCGGCCCTAGAAAAGGCAAAAAAAAAAAAAAAAAAGACAATTAACATATATTCCATATATGTATAAAGCTGCTTTTTTAATCATAATGTACACTTTATGTCTGTATGCAATGCCCAGGCTTAACTGAAATTTAAGAACTAATTATGAGTTACACTAGAATAGAACACATGTTTAAGTGTGAACAAAATCATATTCAGTTTTTAAATAGACTTTATTTTTTAGAGTTTATATACTTTTTAATGTAATAAAATTTTAGTATATTTTATATAATGTACAGGCTTTTGTTTTTTACACAACAAATCTATATTTGTATATAATATACATGACATAATACATATCCAGTGATAACTGAAACATATATGAATAATAATTTAATGCTTTTGTACATTAGAATTAGAAAAACTACAGTTCCCTTCATGGCTCAGTGGTTAATGAATCTGACTAGGATACATGAGTATGTGGGTTTGATCCCTGGCCTCGCTCAGTGGGTTAAGGATCTGGCCTTGCTGTGAGCTGTGGTGTAGGTCTCAGACATGGCTCAAATCCTGCATTGCTGTGGTGTAGGCCGGCAGCTATATCTCCGATTCAGTCCCTAGCCTGAAATCTTCCATATGCCACAGATGTGGCCCTAAAAACAAACAAACAAACAAAAAGAATTAGGAAAACTAGTTTTATAAATAATATCACTGTGTCTTTAGTGAAATAAAGAAGATCTAAATTCATTAAATTCATTTAGCTTTTAGTCATTATATTTTTAATACAGATTTTTTGGACTTAAATGTTGAATTGATAGAGGGTTCTTTTTCACTCATATTGTAATATGCTCTGCTAATTTTCAGGATACACAGGTCACTGATATTGACTATATGGAAGACAAAAAAGACTTTACTTATGATCATGTTGCATTTAATGGGCTCCCTGAATTTGTTCAAGATTTGCATGACCACGGTCAGAAATATGTCATCATCTTGGTAATAACTGAATATATATTAACACATTTTTAGTATTTACATGTTTGCAAATTAATAGATTTTCTGTAGTTTCTTCTTTCTATTATTAGGACCCTGCAATTTCCATACAGAAACTTGCCAATGGAGCAGCATATGAAACCTATGATAGGGGAACTGCACAAAATGTTTGGATAAATGAGTCAGATGGAACTACAGCAATTATTGGAGAGGTAAAGTATGATATTCATTAATTTTGTGTTGCTCAGATTTCCCATTGTGCAACAGCAAAATATTTTAAGTGTCTCTGTGTGTATTTTCTTTCAAATCTGGATTTGACATTTTAATTGCATAGAGAAATTTTAGAGGAAATATCCAGTTATCTCTAAAACAATTTTTGTAAGTAGACAGATACTTTTTAATAAGTAAACAATTAAAACTAATGATCATAAAATATGATAAATAATTGGATTGTTACAAAAGTTCTGATAATTTGATGTAAAATAAATACACATAAATTCAGTACTTATATGGAGGGTATTAAGATTTATGGTTTACATCAGCACAGTAAAGTCATGAAATAGCTATAATTAAAATGATTAATTTCTGATTAAAAAAAGTGAATTTGAGAGAGGTAAAGTAACTTTCCTCATATCACAGAAGTAATGAGGAGTGGTTTAGGAATCCACCTAGCTCCCAAAGGCATAGTTTTTAACCAGGATAAATATTGTTTTGGAGACAACTTTGTAAGACATATCAAAAACCATAATGCCTAGATAACATTGACTTGATAATTCCACTTCTGTAATTTACTGAAAGGAAATAAAACAGGAGAAAATACCAATTTTTAAAAACATTGTTTATAGTATTATTTATAATAATAAAGAATATTGTGGAGTTCCCATTATGGCCCAACTAATATCCATAAGGATGCAGGTTTGTCCTCTGGCTTGCTCAGTAGGTTAAGGATCCTGCATTGCTGCAGGCTGTGGCATAGGTTGTGGAAGCAGCTCGAATCTGGCATTGCTGTGGCTGTGGTACAGGCCGGCAGCTAGGGCTCCAATTCAATCTGTATTCTGGGAACTTCCATATGCCATGGGTTTGGTCCTAAAAAGACAAAAAAGAAAAGAATATTGTAACTGTAACTTTTTTATCACATTCATAAAAGTTAAAATTTCTAGTGAGAATTTTCTTCAAACAATTGAAGCTCTACCAGCAAACAAAAGCCAATATTCCTTCACATAATGCATGTTAATATTTCATATAATATATTTTGGTAAGACCTATTTTATTGAATATCGACAGACTAGAAAGCCAATATGCATAATTTGGATAATATTATCTATCGCAATACATCTGAAAATAATGCCTAATGTCATTATTTTAAATAATAAGTAAAATAATTTGAAGAATCATAAATCATAAAAAGAGGCATACTGTATGTTGTGTTTAATAGCATCAACTTAGATATGAGATTGCCTGGATTTGAATTTCTTCAGTACGACTTATTAGTGGTTTAACCTTGAAACAGTCTTTTATTCATGTTGCCTTTTATTTATGTATATATGTGAATAATCTATTCTTCCAGGTATGGCCAGGATTAACAGTATACCCTGATTTCACTAGCCCGAAGTGCATAGAATGGTGGGCAAATGAGTGCAGCATTTTCCATCAAGTAGTGGATTATGATGGGCTTTGGATTGTAAGTAGTTATTTTAGACCTGTGATTTTGGACTATGAATATTGAATTATTATTCCATAAAATAATCATTAGTTTGCTAAAATATATCTTGTAGTGTATTGAACATAAAAATAACATTATTTTTCCAGAATGTATAAATATCATACCTTCATGTTCTTGGTTTAGAAAAAGAATAAAAACTAAAAACTAAATTGAGATTTTTTCTTATCCAGTAATATACTGTGTAAAGTATATTTCATTTCTGTCATTAAGGTGTTATATCTTTAGGACTAATAATTTATATTGAAAAATAGTTAATAAGACTTGGGAGATTAGGCTATAGTAGTGCAACTCCTAAAACATTTACTAAAATCTGCAATAGTCAAGCAATTGGACCTGAATAAACTCTCATCCTTAAGAAACTTTCTTTCTCCTTAGTAAGTTATGAAATAGAACAAATCAAAATTGGCAGTAGATTGTTTTATCTCAAGATAAACAACAATAAAATCCTATATTATTGGTAAAGTTATTAAAGGAAAATGCTGGTATTTAAAATTTTCCTTGCATGAAGTTTTATATCTGTAGCTATTGATGCCTGCTGCTAGGTTTATGATTAAAATAATACTAGATGATAATCAATGATGTAGGGTCTTTTGTTACATAAACTATAACAACATTTGAAGAGTGAAACTATTTGATGATCCCAGAATTCTGTATTTCAGAAAAAAAAAATGTCTAGTAAGCTTGAACACAGAGAACACAGAGAGAACATCAGGGATGATATTCAAAAGTATTACAGCTGCACAGAATTTTTGGAAGAGGAGCTAATGGATATCAGGGAATAGCTAAATTTTTTTGTCTGTTTATGTCACAACATCTCTACTTTCCTGAAGTTCTCATTATTACTTGCCATTATTTAAATTATTCATGTAATAATTTATTTATTCAATCAAGGAGAAGGAGAAATACACACTTCTTGACCATTTGTAGTGTGATGTGTATTTTACATGAATTGTCTTTTTTAGCACAAAGATTTTACTTAACTAGTTATGGACATAGAATTAGTAAGTAGCAAGACAATGTTGGGGCCTCAGTTTATGCAGCAAGAAAATCCATAAACACAATACCCCACAACTCTTGACTCCAAGAGATATTTAAGTCACTGGTTCTTATGATATAGTCCAGCAGTCCTGGGGTTCCCTGAGACTCTTCCAGGGATTCAGTGAGGTCATAACTATTTTCATTAGAATACTAAAATGCTATTAGCCTTTTTTCAGTTTCATTCTCTCATGAGAGTATAGGATTTGTGGGCTAAGCAAAGAATGCTGTGACTAGCTGCTAGCAGTGCACATCATAGAAATGTGATAAATAACCAGCTAAAATTAATGAAATATGTTGAGTAAATAAATGTGTTGAAAATATGTATAGTGACAGACACAGTGAGAAGACTGATTGAACCATTTAGAAAAGACATTTGCTGTATTTCCTGTTGTGGCTCAGCAGGTTAAGAATCCAACTAATATCCGTAAGGATGCAGATTCGATCCCTGGCCTCGTCCAGTGGGTTAAGGATCTGGCCTTGCCACAAGCTGTGGTGTAGGTCAGATATGGCATTGCTATGGCTGTGGCTTAGGCAATGTAAAAAGAAAACAAAAAGAAAAAACAGTTGCTTATTACTTTTAATGTACATAATTAGTTCTTTATAATTAAAACTAGGAAAATGAAATACATTTTGGTTGTATTCAAATCCCTACCTTTGTTATTTTCTGGTATATACACTTATGCAAAAGCAAATAGTATAGTTTTTCTCAGTATGATGTTTTGTTCATAGCCAGAAGCAGAATCATGTAATGAATATAGTTAAGCAGGTTTGTACGTTAGTAGCTTATATTTGTCTCTAGGAGTAAAGGAACATCATGGTTGTCCTATATAGAATATTTGCAAGCAAATAGTATCTGTTTACATGATTTATAATTATAATCTGCTGTTCTTTATTTTATATCCATTCAGGACATGAACGAAGTTTCCAGCTTTGTTCATGGCTCAGAGAAAGGATGCAGTGACAACAAACTAAATTATCCTCCTTTTACTCCAGGTAAATTTAATTTAATTATCTCCTTATGATTAACTGAAAGTAATTTTCCTATTTACTTGGAAATTCTAGCATGTATTTCTCAGTCATAAACTTTGATATATTTTAGAGACCCTGAAGAAAATGTATTTTTTCATTTATTTGCCTGTCTTACTTTGGGCCAAAATATTTATGCCTAAGAAAAGGGGCATGCTTTTAAACTTTGGTATAGAATATTGATTTATCTTTACCTCTTATTAATTGCCATTATTAAATAATTAATGAAAATAAATAAAATTAGTTTGAAATCATAATTTAAGTGATAAAATTTTATCATGAGCCCTCTGCTTTGAATCTGTGAGGTTATTAGATATATCAATGTGGATAGTTAAAACTCATGTATTCTAAAGACATGCTTTCACCATTAAGAGTGGGTAAAAATGTAAACCAAGAAAGAGATACTCTCAGGGGGATTGATTGCTGTAAGGACATCTGAAGAAAGATGGCAGTAATTATTATAACACCATACAAGCCTGCAAATTAAAGCATAATAAAAGCTGAAAAGCAGAGATTTGAATGGTTTCTAATTGTGTTACAAGTCTACATGTGTGGAATTAGATTATATTTAAATAAATTATAAAGAATTCAAGTGGATACATAATTTTATGATGTAGAATACAGAAGATATTTATTTATTTATTATGGTAAAGTCTATTTTTTCATGATTTGTTTATTATTGAAGCTAAGAAACAATATTTATTACTGTAAATGCAAATCTAATGGTTAATTAATAAGAGTGGAGAGTTGAGACTGGGACTTAGCATAAGTTGTCATCTTTCATTATTTTTTTAACTAAATATGATATTACATAGCATGTCATTTAAGAACTGTAAAGTTTAAAATGGCGAAATATTTCTTAATAAAGATTTCTTATATATTTTTTCTAAGGTATTCTTGACAAACTCCTGTATGCCAAAACAGTTTGCATGGATTCTGTGCAGTACTGGGGGAAACAGTACGATGTTCATAGCCTCTATGGATACAGCATGGCTATAGCCACAGAGAAGTAAGTACAGTTTTTTTTCAGAAACCCCTTTCATATTTATTGTCTAGAAATAGATTTGGGAGTTTACATATAGTGGATAATAACGAGAGTTGGAAAGTGAAGAAAGATAATATTTTCATGATAAAAAATTAGAGCATTAAAAGCATCACTTCTTTTACCAATATTCACAAATTTGGAACTTAGTTATCAAGAACTACATGGTATACGTATTTACCTGTGATCCTTTTTAAATTCATAGATTTAAATTATCTTTCCAAATTTTGGTTCAGTTTGCTACCTTTGAATGTGTGATCTAAGCATGAACCTCACAATTGCCCCAGGAGAATAGTGTTTCTCGAACAAGTCTTTATTTTTAAAAAACAAAGGCTTCAGTTAAAATGTAGTTTTTGGAGTTCCTGTCATGGCTCAATGGTTAAGAACCAGACTAGTATCCATGAGGATGTGGGTTTGATCCCTGATCTCACTCATAGGTTAAGATCTGGTGTTGCGGTGAGCTGTGGTGTAGGTCACAGACATGGCTCAGATCTGACATTGCTTGTGGCTATGGTGTAGGACCCCTAGCCTGAGAACTTCCATATGCCATGGGTGAGGCCCTAAAAAGTAAAAAATAATAATAATAATAATAAAAATAATAATTTTTAAATGTAGTTTTCTATGTAGTATCTCACAAAGTAATTTTCTAATAGAATATGTTACTTGTATATAAAAAAAGGAACATGATACATAACAAAAGGGACAATTACATGTTGATTGCCTACTATTTTTCAAGCATTGAATAAGTACCTATAATGCAGTAGTTAATAAAACCCAGATTCTGGGTCAATAAATTTTAAATTATCTCATAGTTAAACAACTGTGATCAAGTTTTAATTCAAGCCCATGTTTGTCTGGTCCCAAGTCATACCAAGATATCAAAATTTTATGCATTATCTTCATAATGTTTGTTTACCTTACTTAAACTCAGTAGAGCATTATATATCGTAGTTTATAAGTAAATAAATTATAGAAAGGGAAAACAACACTAGTTCATATTATAAAGATAATGGTATAGAAAAAACACCTGAGAATATTATTGTAGTTTTATTAAGGTAGTCCAGACAATTTTATATGATGAATTAAACTTTTATAGCTTTTTTCTGATTATTTTCCAATTGAGGAAAAGAATTGTCAGCAATACTCAGTACTCATAGATCTAAAATGAACAATGCTAGTATTTGAGGATGCTGCACTTATAGAAACAAAATAAAATACCTATCAAATACATAAATTTTATTTCAACATTGCTTGCTATATTTGAAAATGCAGACAATAAGATATAATTAGCATCATTGCACCACAAAATATGTATTGGCTTCTAGTTCAGATTACTACATTTTGTATTATAAAGAGATTTTAATGGATTTGAATCAAACATTTCAAAAAAAACTATTGAGTGGATACAAAAAGCACATGTTTAGTTTGGAAAAGAAAGTCATTTGAAGTCTAAATCATTTTTAAAAGATTTCTTTTCTCTGTGTTTGATCAGATCATATTTAAGTAAATATGAACCGCTAAACACAAAATTGATATAAAATATTGAGGAAATAGTTGCAAATGTTATAGCTTGGCTCTAGGAACTGTAAGTTAAGATTTTAGAATTTATGAACATCAGTATTATTTAAAATAAATGTTGATGTTATTTTTAGAGCTGTAGAAAGAGTTTTTCATAATAAAAGAAGCTTTATTCTCACCCGGTCAACTTTTGCTGGATCTGGAAGTCATGCTGCACATTGGTTAGGAGACAATACTGCTTCATGGGAACAAATGGAATGGTCTATTACAGGAATGCTGGAGTTCAGTTTGTTTGGAATACCTCTGGTAAGCAGTTTTAATGTTATTTATAAAAACTGTAATTGCACTTAATTTTGTAATATTATCATTTTAATGATTTTCACTAAAATGATTAAGGCATGTGACAGAAAGTTTCAATCTTTATTCTTACAAAATTTATGAGAAAACTAAGAATGTGAATGATGTTTATAGCATTCCAGCCATTAGATTGGAAAAATGGAAACAAAATTTAATCAAATAAAACTAATTCATGAAACAAAAACAAGATAAACAAAGCATAGAAAAGGCTTATATAATAAATATAAAACACCAGAGAAATGGTAGAGAAATTTTGCATTGTGGTAACAGTATCAAACAGTATCAAAAAGAGATAATTTAAAATACTAGACTATCAGTTTAGGTTAAAAAAATAATAAAGCTGTTTCCTCTATTTAAAAGATAAATGATAAAGACAGATAAATTTCCCAAATGTTTAAAGCAGAGAAAATGTATACTAGGCAATTCTAAACATAAGAAATCTGGTAAGTCTCTATCTCAAGCAAAAAAGAACTATGTAATGTTAATATTCAATAATAAGAGGGCCATTACATAATAAAATAAATGTAAAATATTTAGGATATTGTAGTAATTCATTTATTCTTTTTCTCATATGGATTGAACAAAATGAAGACCAAAAACAAACCAAACAAAAAGAAAACACATGAGTCTTAAATTTGGAAACTAAAAAATTCTATTACCAAATGATTCACCAAAATAAACTTAATGGAAATGAGGGGGAAACCTTAGAACTGAATGTTAATAATTGCACTTTATATCAGAACTGTAGGATATCAGCTAAATTGGTACTTAGAGGAAAACTTTTAGTCTTAGATATTCAGATTAAAAACAAAGAAGGATTGAATATTAATTGGTGGAGTGCATGAATTTAAGAAAACAGAAAAAGAAAAATGGAATAAACCTAAAGAAAGATATAGTTCATGAAAATAAGAAATGAATGCAGTGAGAGCAATGTGTCTAGAGAAAAATTAACAAAGTCAAGGTACAAAGGATACTCTGAAATTTTGAATAAAATAGACCAATACCTGGCAAGTTTTTGTTCAAAAAAAAGAAAAAAAAGCAATATCATAATATATTTCAAGATAAGCTGTTATATAGTGTAGCAACTAATTAATAAACAATATTCAAACTAAGTGTAGGACTTTTTGAGAAAAATCTTAACTAAATAAAGATATACAATGTTCACAGATAAGAAGTCTCAATATATTAGAAATATACATTCTTCCCAGTTATCCAAATTTAATGATGTTCCAATTTAAACTATTAAAGGAATTTGGAGAACATAAAATATTATTCTAAACTTAGTCTGGAAGACAATACAATTTAAAGTAGAAAAGAGCACAAGGATTTGCCTTACCAAATAAAAGAGCAATGTAACACAGTGATATCTAACTGAATATTCAAATTGACTAATATGGCAAAATCAGACATGGGCTCATGCATAAATGGAATTTTGTTTAATGGTCACACTATCACTGTAGATCAATGAGGAAAGTATCAACTATTCACATGGACAATTAATCCTCCACTTAAAAAATAAAATGGCTCCATGTCTCATACTATACACAACATGTATGTTAAAAGTAAACTTTAGGAGTTCCCGTCGTGGTGCAGTGGTTAACGAATCCGACTAGGAACCATGAGGTTGCGGGTTCGGTCCCTGCCCTTGCTCAGTGGGTTAACGATCCGGCGTTGCCGTGAGCTGTGGTGTAGGTTGCAGACGCGGCTCGGATCCTGCGTTGCTGTGGCTCTGGCGTAGGCTGGTGGCTACAGCTCTGATTCGACCCCTAGCCTGGGAACCTCCATATGCCATGGGAGCGGCCCAAGAAATAGCAACAACAACAACAGCAACAACAACAAAAGACAAAAAGACCAAAAAAAAAAAAAGTAAACTTTAAACATCTTAGAAAAAAATATAAGTAGGTAACATTATGATGTTAGGTTGAGAGAACTCCTTAAAAGAACATAGAAGGTACACATAATTAAGAAACACGAATCTGGTTATGACAAATCAAAACTTCTGTTCAACAAAAGTCTATTTTAAAAAGTTAAAAATAAAATGTTACCTACTACTGGAAAATTATCTTTTCAATTCATATAGCCAATAATGATTAGTATTTAATTTGAAGAACCTATTACAAATCTGTAGAAAGTAAAAAAAAATAGAAAAATTAGCAAAAGATATATAAGGCAATTCTATAGAAATAGACTCAATAAGTGACCCATATGGACTCAATAAAAAATATGAAAAAATTCTCAACTTTCCTAGTAATCATATAAATGCAAGTAAAAACTTTGATGAGATATATTTAATATGTATAGATAGCTAAAAAGTAAAAGTCTGAAAATATTGGAATTTGGAAAGTAAATAGAGCAATGGGAACTCTTCTGTACTGTGACCATGCTTATAAATGATTCCAACCATTTTGATTAATAAATGTACATTTCCAGTAAGTCAGGAAAATAAGGACATGTGTGTGTGTGAGTGTATTCTACAGAAAAAAAAAAGTTTTTTACATATTGACAAAGAAACATATATCTATATATACATATATATATTTCATAGAAGCCTATTTTATAGTGATGGGATCCTGTGCAGTAGAGAACCATGGCCGTATCAACATAATTTAATCTCACAAAAATAATATTTTGTGAAAAAAGTGAAATGCAGTATAATACATACAACATGCCATTTATGTAGTTAATAAACATGCAAAACAACATTATATATTATATATATATATACAATTTAGAAAAATGCTTATAAGCAGTAAATACTTAATTAAGAATAGTAATTTTTTTTCTCTTGGGTCCTTGAAGGAAGAAGAATGCAATTATATATGAACACACATCTGGCAATTTTAAAAAATATTTTAGTTCTACAGTAATATATTATAAATGGGAAAAAACAAGTCATAGGAGGCAAGTTTTGGTTTAAGAAGCAATACATTTGTTGTGGTAATGAATTTGACTAGTATCCATGAGGCTGTGGGTTTGATCCCTGGCCTCGCTCAGTGGGTTGGAGTTTCAGCATTGCTGTGAGCTGCAGTGTAGGTCACAGACATGTCTTGGACCTGGCATTGCTGTTGTTGTGGTATAGGCCGGAGTTACAGTTCAGGTGTAGCCCTAAAAAGCAAAAAAAAAAAAAAAAAAACAACATGCAACACATTTTAATAAAACAATTTCAGTGAGTTACCTGGTGGCCTGGTGGTTAAGGATCTGGTATTGTCACTGCTGTGGCTTGGGCCACTGCTGTGATGCAAGTTTAATACTGGGCCCAGGAACCTTGTCATGCCACAGCCGTGGACAAACCCTCCACCAGCCAAAAAAAAAAAAAAAAAAAATTTCAGCTTTGTACATTTGAATTAGATGCAAGTATGTGGCAAAAGTAGAAAACAGAGAAACCAGGCTAAGGAAGAGTATATGAAGACAGTAAAACAAAGATTGTAAGTTAATGCAAATTAATCAATTAAGGCATAAAATGTGATGCTCTGGGAAAACTTGAGAACTTTTACACTATAAATAATATGTATATATATATATATTATTTAGGTTGGGGCAGATATCTGTGGATTTGTGGTTGAAACCACAGAAGAACTTTGCCGAAGGTGGATGCAACTTGGGGCTTTTTATCCATTTTCCAGAAACCATAATGCTCAGGGATATGAGGTAAATGCCTCTTGTTCTGCATGTTTCAAAATAAAACATAATTTTATTTTTAGCAATGTACTTACATTCACACCTATAGGAGATCTGATATAAAAGTTGTAGTGGGAGTTCTCATTGTGGGTGCAGTAGAAATGAATCTGACTAATATCCATGAGGATGCAAGTGCAATCCCTGGCCTTTCTCAGTTGGTTAAGGATCTGGCATTGCCATGAGCGGTGGTGTATGTCACAGACATGCATCAGATCTGGTATTGCTGTGGCTGTGGTGTAGGCTGGCAGCTGCAGCTCCAATTCGACCTCAAGCCTGGGAACTTCCATATGCTGTGGGTGTGGCCCTAAAAAGCAAAATAAATAAATAAATAAATAAATAAATAAATAAAAGTTTGTAGTATATTTTGTAAAGAAGAGTTAGAAGTCCTCTTCTCAAGGCCTATACATATTATATATATAAAAATATAGTCGTATAAGACAATCATGACACAGTTAAAACATAAATATTTTCTTTAAGCCTGAAGCATATACACGTTTTAAATCACAATATTTTAAATTAAAGCTAAAGCTTCTTGAGTCTGGATTCTTACATTTTAATACGAACTTTTCTTTCTTAAAAATATAATATTAAAGATTTTCAGAGAGTGCAGCAGAAACGAATCTGAGTAGGAATCATGAGATTGCCGGTTCGATCCTTGCTCAGATGATTACGGAATCAGTGTTGCCATGAGCTGTGGTATAGGTCACAGATGTGGCTCAGATCTGGCATTGCTGCGGCTGTGGTGTAGGCAGACAGCTGTAGCTCTGACTGGACTCCTAGCCTGGGAACCTCCATATGCTGGAGGTGTGGCCCTAAAAAGCAAAAAAAAAAAAAAAAATAGGTTTTTATTTTACTAAAGATACACAGGAAATTAAAGACACTTGCGAAAGTATTTTGAATCCAGGGTCATTCTGTAATAAATAAAACTGGAATGACAGAAGAAAAATATCAAACTAACACTTAAAACATGGCATCTTAACTATCGGGAGGCTAATATACCAACCATTAGCATTCTGCATGCTGTGGGTTCTCATAATAGGCATATTTTTCAGAAGGAATGGGGAAATTAGGTGAAGCATTAAGTCAATTAAGTGCATGTTGGTTAAGAAATTATTCACTGTCACACATTGGGACTTAATTCTGTTTGAGAAGAGGGATAGACACTCAGAGCTCAGCTTGGAAGGAAGCATGCATGATACTATATAGGTAAAATGTGTAAATTGAATATTAGTCACTTCCTAATCTACCTAAATAATGCTTCAAGAAATTTGTATTCATGGAAGACCCTGATATAAATTATATTACACTTTATGTTCATTTCTGTTCTCCGAAAAGCAACGCCAAGACAGAATTAGACGTATCAGAGATTTATTGGTGAAATATATGGGGAGGGTAATAGGGTGGGAGGGTAAAGTGGAGAGAGCCTTAGATCACAATTCAGGTCTGAACCTGACAAAGATGAAGGCAGAAAAGAAGATTTAATAGGCAGAGTCATATACTACAGCCCAATTCTAAGGAAGTTCAGTCACGCCTGTGGGAAGTCCTTAAAGTTGACTGCTAGAAGTTCCTGTATCTCCCAGGAAGGGGCCTGAAGTGTAATCCCACCATGCTCATTGATTTCTTGGAAGCAGACAAAGGGATATATAGCTTTCAGGTAAATAACTATGGTAAGTCCAGGGAGATGGTAGCTGGTTCTCCTAGTTAATTTTGTTACCCACTGTAGGAGATCCTAGCAGCTTTGCTCACATCTCTACACTATGGTTGAGAGAGTCAGTTGATGTAGCTTGGGCTTGTCAGGGAGGCTGTCCTTCAAGGTGTAAGCCTACAGGCTGGCCAGGCAGCTCTATTCTCTGTATCCTTGGGCTGGCAGACCACCTAGGCTTATTGTTCTCATGACAGTGGCAAAACACAAGGCAGCAAGTCTCCCAGGAAGTACATTTCAAGCCCTTACTTGAGATTGTCACATGTACTAAGACTCACTTGGCCAAAAATTGTCATATGGCTGAGCACAAAGGCAAGTGGTGGGGAAACATGCTCCACCTTTAGAGGTAGGGACTGTGAAGTTACATAGCAAAAGTTAGAGCCAATTAATTCAATCTACCTCAAATAATGGAAAGGAAGAACTCTTTGTTAAAATATTTTTTCATCTTCTCTGAGTGTGTGTATGTATTTAAATGTACTTTAAATCAAAATTTAACTAATGCATTTATCCAAATGAATGAATGAAAACTAGAAATATTCATACATTTTGATGTTGAAATAGGAGTAATCTCAACTTTATATAAACAAGTAAAAAAGTATACATTTTGGTTTTCAAAAATAGACTAAATGCTACTATTTTAATTTTTATTCATATTTTAAGTTTCTCATTTCAATTCCTCTATTTATCCCACAGCATCAGGATCCAGCATTTTTTGGACAGAATTCTCTTCTGGTTAATTCATCAAAGCACTATTTGAATATTCGTTATACCTTGTTGCCTTTCCTCTACACTTTATTTTATAAAGCCCATATGTTTGGAGAAACAGTTGCAAGGCCAATTCTTCATGAGTGAGTACTATGTTCAAGAATTCCAGTGTCTTTCAAATTATATTCAGACATATAAAGAAAATTAATGGAGGCAAATCAAGCTGTCAAGTACATTTTTGCTACTTGTTCTTATATTTGCATAAGTGATTTGATACTGTGGAATGTCAGTAGTAAATATAGTTAGTTTGGTGAATTGAACAAGATTAATCTAGAAATATGAGACTAGTATAGAACTCAAAAGGACAAAGATATATAGAATACATTAGAAAAAATTATATCAGTAAGATTAAATATAGAATTATTAAAAGCATAATCATTTATATGGTGAAAGTCATCTGAATATAGATCAAATATAGTATAGTTACAAAACAATGAATTATTCTTGTCTTTTTATATTTTGACCAAAGCAGGGCCTTTGCTTAAGAAGTGATTAAAGATCCTTTCATATATAAGTGATATCATATGGTATTTGTCTTTCTCTTTCTGACTTACTTCACTCAGGATGAGAGTCTCTAGTTCCATCCATGTTGCGGCAAATGGCATTATTTTGTTCTTTTTTATGGCTGAGTAGTATTCCATTGTATATATCTAGTCACTTATGATGGAGCATGATAATATGAGAAAATAGAATGTATACATGTTGTGTGTAACTGGGTCACCGTGCTGTACAGTAGAAAAAAAATGTATTGGGGAAATAACAATTAAAAAAAAATCCTTTCAAATCTAAGTCAAAATGGGAGTTTATAAAGAAAAAGTTTAAGGGGAAAAAAGTAGAATATGAAAGATTTCTGGCACTTGATGAACCTAACAGGAGAAAATGAGTTAAACAGAATAGTTGTTTATTACAGATTAAAAGGTACTTTATCCTGTATAATAGATTTTTTTTTATTCCAAATGAACTAATTTCCTCTCTCCCTCTGTCTCTCCTTTCATCAATATCTCCCTTCCTTCCTTTGTTTGAGTGTCAGATGAACTATAAGGGCATAAGAACTATAGATTCAAAATAACATATCAAACAAGTAAAATTAAAACTAATAATTATTCCCAGGGGGAACCGTAAAATATAAACCAAATGAAGAATTTGGATAAACTTATTTTTTGTCTTTGTAATGTAAACATTGTCATTATTCTTAGGTTTTATGAGGATACTAATAGCTGGATTGAAGACACTCAGTTCTTATGGGGCCCCTCATTACTTATTACCCCTGTCTTGAAACAGGTAGGATTTATTACAATTTTAATATGTTTATTGCTTAAAGATAATTTTGTATAACCAAATCCACACTAAATGACAAAACATCTGGGAACTGGATGTCACGCAATAGACGGTTTCAATTTGATAAATGTCAAGTTAAATTCTATAATGTAGAAGAAGTTTTGAAAAATTAGAAATATATTAAGTAGATTTTTGCTTTTCAAAAGTATAGTATGTAACTGGGGAGAAGAAAATTATATAAAATTAGTATTATTATGAAAAAGAAAGCTTTGCCTATGAAATTAAATCTTAGTAATTATAAGGAACTCTCACTCAAATGGACATAGACATTGAAATTTGCTATGTTGTAAATAAAGGAGAACTTGAAAATCAGTGGATTGTATGAAAATATTGAGAAAATAATGGAATGAAATATTTGTTTTTTACCTATTACTTAAAATTCTATATGCCATAGAAATAAAGAGAAATGAATGTGTTCATACACTCAACTACCATAAGATTATAACAATATGAATTCATTCATCAATTACTTTAGTTGCCATTCATTTCATCTTTGCTGTTGGAATATTTAACATTATGATGTTATCTAAAACTAGTAAAATAGCCTTTTGATTATTATTTCAAGGAAATATTGGCATGTAAAAATATGAAGGAAGTTTTCTTTTTCACTTCACTCTGAAAATTCTACTTAATGTTTGATATGATTCTCTTCTGCTAAGTGTTGAAGTAAAAAAATATATATACATATATATATATATAAATTATCTTGCTTTATTTTAGGGAGCAAGTACAGTGAGTGCATATATCCCTAATGCTACTTGGTATGACTATGAAACTGTGAGTAACTTTAATATAATAATAAACTCATAGGTATTATATTGTCTAATATTTATACATGGAAACTGAACTCCAAATGCATAGTGTACCTATTTTCAGTTTTTCTGTTATTATTATAAAGAGTAATAATTCCAAATTTTAAAAATGTGTGAAAGTCTGTGTAAGTATACATTTTGTTGCACTTGAGCAAGTATAAGTTTCATTGTACATTTGATGTTTTATTCTTAGTGTAAAGATTTATCCATTTTAAATTGTGGAAATAAAAGATCGAGTCACTTTAAGAAGGAATGGTAACTTATTTTAATAGTTTTCCTATTTTACATATTAATCTTGTAGTCAGAAGAATTGAGTTAATCTTAAACATTTGCTTTCGTATGGTATCTTGAAATGCTTGAGAAAGATTTTGATTTCAACCTTGAAAAGGTGATGTAACAGGATGAATACACACAATCTATTTTTTAATTGACCAAGACATTTTAAAAACTACTTACTTTAAAGTGAAGTATGTTGCATAACACTTGTATTTGCTAAGCAGACCCTTTATTTTTATAAGAAATAATGGTATTTTAAAAATCCTTTCTAAGGACATGATTAACTTTAAAACAAGGAATAAAACTTAGGACTAATTAGGAATATTGTTAATTATTGCAGAAAGGACATGGAGTTCTCTTTTGTTTTTTGGAGAAAGTAAACAAATCCTGTGATTCGATCAGTAAACTGAAAAATAAAGTTTTCTTAAAAAGTTGGAAAACGTTAATATTCATTAAGATGACATGAATTGGTCATAATAAGAATTATTTCTTATCTTCTTCTTTTTTTTTTTTTTTTTTTAGGGTTGCACCTGCAGCATATGGAGGCTCCCAGGCTAGGGGTTGAATCAGAGCTGCAGCTTCAGGTCTACACCACAACCACCATAATGTGGCATGTGAGCCATGTCTGCTACCTACACCACAGCTCACAGCAATGCTGGATCCTTAACCTACTGAACAAGGCCAGGGATTGAACCCACTTCCTCATGGATACTGCTGCAGTTCTTACTGCAGAGCCACAATAGGAACTCCAAAAATTATTTCTAAGTGTAAATTCTATGTGTAATTCTTGCAAAATGGGGTTTAAAATCTGTGAAATATTAAAAAAATTTTATCTTCCAAATATTAGGGTGCAAAAAGGCCATGGAGAAAACAACGTGTTGATATGTATCTTCCAGCAGATAAAATAGGATTACATCTTAGAGGGGGGTATATTATTCCCATCCAACAACCTGCTGTAACTACAACTGCCAGGTAAGTTGAAAAGTCATTAAATGAAATCTGGACATAATTAAAGTTTTAATATTTCATACTTTTATTAAGAATCAAAGATCAGTATTTATCTTTTCACCATAGTATATTTGGCACATGTAAGGAATTCTTAAATTTAACCATGATAATTATAAAAAGAAAAATCAAATTGTGTACATTACTATAAATTTCTTGATTTAAAAAAAGAACATCATTAGATTAGAAATTTATTTCCTGTGCTGAGAGTGTACTGACATTCTCTAAAAAATAGGTATAAAGTTAATTTCTTATTTTTAATAAAAAATGAAAAATTAAGTTATATACTTGATTAAAGTTGTTACATATTTGAATTTTCAATACATAAATGTCATAATGCTTTTATTTCAACTAAAATGATTTCGGTTAATAAATGAGGTAGATATTTGTTTAGGTAAAGAACAAGATAGAAATAGTTCTTACAGTTTCTTCAGTAAGAAGAAATTTTAGAACTATTTAGAAAATGAAGAATGAACTTGAAATTCTGGTGCTTCACCTTGCAGCATTCACTCTGGGTACATGAATGTCTACTCAGACAGGGTATGACTTATTGAATCCCCACATTTCCCCATATTCTACATCACCCTCTATTACTTACCCTGCTGTGTTTTCTTCATAACTTAGGTGGAATTATATTTTTACTTTTTTTAAATTTTTATTTATTTATTTTTATTTTGCCTTTTCTAGGGCCGCTCCCACGCAGCATATGGAGGTTCCCAGGCTAGGGGTCTAACAGGAGCTGTAGCCATCAGCCTCCACCAGAGCCACAGTAACGTGGGATATGAGCCATGTCTGTGACCTACACCACAGCTCACAGCAACACGGGATCCTTAACCCACTGAGCAAGGCCAGGGATCAAATCCGCAACCTCATGGTTCCTAGTCGGATTTGTTAACCACTGCGCCACAACGGGAACTCCTATTTTTGCTTTTTAAATACATAATGTGTTTACTTCTCTAGATTATAAACTCCATGAAGGCAGGATCTTGACATTTCACTGGTTCAGTCCCCCAACAAATATCAGTCTACTATAGAAAATTCTCCCCATCTTTTAAAAATATTTGTTATGGGAACAAATAAATTAATGAGTGAATGAATGTGTGTTCATGATTTTGTTATTTTTGTTTTCTAGAATTGATTAATATTATAACTGTTTCATGACTATGTTTTCAAAAAAATGGTTATACTCTAGAGCTGCATTGAAAAAAAGAAACATGTACTTTGATGAGTACATGCTGGAAGGAATGTATTCTGTACAGAGCAGTTACCTGGACTGTAGAGCCTCATAGGTATTATTTTAGGTTTAAAAACCTACAGTAGTATATAACTGAAAAAATTATTAATCATGTTACAATTCTCCTGATAGAATTAAATTCACTTTTATGGTTATTAGAGATTCCACCTAGCATTTAAAATTTTATTACCTAGTGGTCTTCATTATTTAGTAACCTTGATGCATTATAATTTAGTTAATGTATGTGTCAAATATATGTTGAATTGAGCATTCATAAAATATATATTATTTTCTTGTTTGGATTTAAATATTATTATACTGTTTAAATTTTTATGGTGCCTTGGCCACCAAGAAATTTTATTTTATTTTATTTTTTTATTTTTTAAATTTTTTATTTTTCATTTATTTATTTTTAAATTTTATTTATTTATTTATTTATTTATTTATTGTCTTTTTGCCTTTTCTAGGGCTGCACCTGCGGCATGTGGAGGTTCCCAGGTTAGGGGTTATCGGAGCTGTAGCCAGCAGCCTATGCCAGAGACCCAGCAATGCAGGATCAAAGCTGCGACAGCAACCTACACACAGCTCACGGCAATGCCAGATACTTAACCTACTGAGCAAGGCCAGCGATTGAACCCACAACCTCATCGTTCCTAGTTGGATTTGTTAACCACTGAGCCACTATGGGAACTCCTAATTTTTTTTGTCATTTACTTTTATATATACTTTTTTCTACTGTATACCATGGTGACCCTGTTGCACTTACATGTATACATTCTTTTTTCTCACATTACATGTTCCATCATAAGTGACTAGACAGAGTTCCCAGCGCTGCACAGCAGGATCCCGTTTCTAATCCATCCCAAAGGCAACATTCTGCACCTATTTACCCCAAGCTCCCAGTCCCTCCCAGTCCCTCCCCTTCCCCCCTTGGCAACCACAAATCTTTTCTCCAAGTTCATGATTTTCTTTTCTGTGGAAAGGTTCCTTTGTGCCATATATTAGATTCCAGATATAAGTGATATCATATGGTATTTGTCTTTCTCTTTCCGACTTAACTTCACTCAGAATGAGAGTCTCTAGTTCCATCCATATTGCTGCAAATGACATTATTTTGTTCTTTTTTATGGCTGAGTAGCATTCCATTGTGTATATATACCACATCTTCCTAATCCAATCATCTATCAGTGGACATTTGGGTTGATTCCATGTCTTGGCTATTGTGAATAGTGCTGCAATGAACATGCAGGTGCATGTGTCTTTATTAAGGAAAGTTTTGTCTGGATATATGCCCAAGAGTGGGATTGCTGGGTCATATGGTAGTTCTATGTATAGGTTTCTGAGATACCCCCATACTGTTCTATATAATCGTTGTACCAGCTTACATTCCCACCACCAGTGCAGGAGGGTTCCCTTTTCTCTACACCCCCTCCAGCAACTTGTTATTTGTGGACTTCTTAATGATGGCCATTCTGACTGGTGTGAGGCGGTATCTCATTGTAGTTTTGATTTGCAGTTCTCTAATAATCAGGAATGGTGAGCATTTTTTCATGTGCTTGTTGGCCATCTGTATATCTTCCTTGGAGAAATGTCTATTCAGGTCCTTTCCCCATTTTTCAATTGGGTTGTCGGCTTTTTTGCTGCTGAGTTGTTTGAGTTGCTTGTATATTTTAGAGTTTAGGCCCTTGTCAGTTTCATAATTTGAAACTATTTTCTCCCATTCTGTAAGTTGTATTTTTGTTTTCTTTTTGGTTCCCTTTGCTGTGCAAAAGCTGGTCAGTTTGATTAAGTCCTATTGGTTTATTTTTGCTTTTATTTCTTTTGCTTTGGGAGACTGACCTGAGAAAATTCATAAGGTTGATGTCAGAGAATGTTTTGCCTATGTTCTCTTCCAGGAGTTTGATGGTGTCTTGTCTTATAGTTAAGTCTATAAGCCATTTTGAGTTTATCTTGGTGCATGGTGTGAGGGTATATTCCAGTTTCATTGATTTGCATGCAGCTGTCCAGGTTTCCTAGCAATGCTTGCTGAAAAGACTGTCTTTTTTTCCCATTTTATATTCTTGCCACCTTTGTCAAAGATTAACTGACCATAGGTGTCTGGGTTTATTTCTGGGTTCTTTATTCTGTTCCAATTGTCTGTCTGTCTGTTTTGGTACAAGTACCACACTGTCTTGATGACTGTGGCTTTGTAATACTGCCTGAAGTCTGGGAGAGAGATGCCTCCTGCTTCGTTTTGGCAATTCTGGGTCATTTGTGGTTCCATATAAATTTTTGGATTGTTTGTTGTAGTTTTGTGAAAAATGTCATGGGTAATTTGATAAAGATTGCAAGGAATCTATAGATTGCTTTGGGTAGTATGGCTGTTTTTACACTATTAATTTTTCCAACCCAGGAGCATGGTATATCTTTCCATTTCTTTGCATCTTATTTGATTTCCTTGATTAAACTTTTATTAAAGTTCTCAGCATATAAGTCCTTTACTGCCTTGGTCAGGTGTATTTCCAGGTATTTGATTTTTTGGGGTGCAATTTTAAAAGATATTGTATTTCTGTATTCCTTTTCTAATGTTTCATCATTAGTATACAGAAATGAGACTGCTTTCTGAATGTTAATCTTATATCCTGCTGCTTTGCTGAACTTGTTGACCAGTTCAAGTAGTTTTGGGGTTGAGTCCTTAGGATTTTCTATATAGAGTATCATGCCATCTGCATACAGTGACAGTTTTACCTCTTCTCTTCCTATTTGGATGCCTTTTATTTCTTTTGTGTGGCTGATTTCGGTGTCTTGGACTTCCAGTGCTCTGTTGAATAACAGTGGTGAGAGTGGGCATTCTTGTCTTGTTCCAGATTTTAGTGGGAGGGCTTTCAGCTTTTCTCCTTTGAGTATTATATTTGCTGTGGGTTTGTCATAAATGACTGATTATGTTAAGGTATGTTCCCTCTATACCCACTTTGGTATGAGTTTTTTTTAATCATGAAGGGATGTTGGACTTTGTCAAATGCTTTTTCTGCATCTATTGAGATGATCATGTGGTTTTTGACTTTTGTTAATGTGGTGTATGACATTGATTGATTTGCATATGTTAAACCATCCTTGTACACCTAGGATAAATCCCACCTGGTCATGGTGTACAATCTTTTTTATATGTTGTTGAATTTGTTTAGCTAAAATTTTGTTGAGAATTTTTGTGTTTATATTCATTAGAGATATTGGCCTATAGTCTTCTTTTTTGGTGGTATCTTTGTCTGGTTTTGGAATTAGGATGATGGTGGCATCATAGAATGTTTTTGGGAGTGTTCCTTCTTCAACTTTTTGAATAAGTTTAAGGAGGATGGGTATAACTTCCTCTTTGTATGTTTGGTAGGATTCTTCTGTGAAGCCATCTGGTCCTGAACTTTTATTTGTAGGGAGTGTTTTTATGACACTTTCAATTTCATTTCTAGTGATCAGTCTGTTTAGTTGATCTATTTCTTCTTGATTCAGTTTTGGCAGGTTGTAGGTCTCTAGAAAGATGTCCATGTCTTCTAAGTTGTTGAATTTATTGGCATATTCTTGTTAGTATTATCTCATGGTTTTTTGTATTTCTGTAGTATCCATTGTGACTTCTTTTTTATATCTTATTTTGTTTATTTGGGTTTTTTCTTTGCTCTTCTTGGTGAGTCTAGCTAGAGGTTTGTCACTTTTGTTTACCTTTTCAAAGAACTAGCTCTTGGTTTGATTGCTTTTGTCTATTGTTTTTTGAATCTCTATTTTATTGATATCCCCTTTGATCTTTATGACTTCCTTCCTTCTGTTGACTTTAGGTTTTGTTTGTACTTTTTCTAATTCATTTAGGTGGTGGGTTAGGTTGTTGATTTGAGATTTTTCTTCTTTTTTGAGGAAGGCCTGTATTACTATTAAATTCCCTCTGAGCACTGCTTTTGCAGCATCCCATAGATTTGGAGTGGTTGTGTCTTCATTATCATTTGTCTTGAGGTATTTTTTAATTTCCTTCTTGATTTCCTCATTGACCTATTGGTTTTTTAGTAGCATGTTGTTTAGTCTCCATGTAGTAGGTTTTTTCTCATTTCTTTGCCTGTGGTTGATTTCTAGTTTTGTGCCATTGTGGGCAGAGAAGATACTTGAAATAATTTCTATAAAGAAATTTTATGTCAAATTTATTATGTTTTTTCCTTTTATTTTCCAATTACATAAATTATTTTTTGCAATGATAAATTATTACTAAATATAGACATGAATTTTTTTTAATATCAGTCCTCTCATGTGAATACAGAACTCCTGTTGAAATGGATTTATTTACAGGATATTTCACTATTATAAATTTATTTTTAATTATATTTGCACCCAAACTTACTTAACAGCCGAAAGAATCCTCTAGGCCTTATAGTTGCATTAGATGAATATAACACAGCAGAAGGAGACTTTTTCTGGGATGATGGAGAAACTAAAGGTAAGTTTCAAAGTGATATGCTTTTATATGTTCCTTTTGATGTTGGGAAATTTTGCCTTTATTATAAAATTGCATCCATTTAAAATATGTCAGAAGTTTTAATTTTTAATTTCTTTTTTTTCTATGTTAAGATTCTAGGTTACTATGAAATTTAACATTGTTATTTAAATTATATATCCTAATTTAGTTTTGTCTGTTGATTTATTATAAAAGTCTTTGACAAGTGTGGACATCTTTATTTATTAGAGTATTATTTAAGATTAAAATAATTAACAACTTCATAGATGTATAAATTTTATTGTTTCAATTCTTTTAAATGATTATAGTTGTTAAAACTAAAATTTTAATACTGTAAAAGAAAGTGAGCATTAAAGCTTTAGTTAATTATGTAGGAAGAGGAGAGATAAATTGGGAATTTGAGATTAACAGATACACAATACCATATATGAAAAGATAAACAACAAAGACCTACTATATAGCACAGGGAACAATAATCAATATCTTGTAATGACCTTCAATGGTGCAGTTCAAAAGAAACTGGAAAAGATTCATTTCTGGGAAAATAAACTACCAAAATTGTTTAGTTTAAAAATAATTAAGAACAATAATTTAAAGAACAATCTGTTTCATTTGCTTCATTAATAAACAATATCTATTTTTTGAAATTTTCTGTGTTGTATAACTGTAAAAATAAAACAGAATTTAACCTTACATTGTGACCTGATAATTTTATTTTTTTCCCATTTCAGATACCATACAAAATGGCAACTACATTTTCTATACATTTTCAGTTTCTAATGTAAGCATTCTCCTTGGACACATAGCTATATATACTTGTTAATGTCTGTTTTATGTCTTTTCTTGGAAAGATGTTTCATTTCTCCACAGAAATCAGTGAAAAGAAATGAAATAAATTGTTAAATTTAAATTATTAAATTATGAATTACCTTAATTTTTATATTTTAATAAAATAGATGATTTTCATGAAATTGATTCAGAGAAATCTAACTTATAGCACCGTGTCTATTTTAAGGAACATGTTCTGAGAAAATAATCTCAACGTATTTGAAAATGTTTTAATATATCAGTAACAGCAGTAACTGTCATGGATTTGGGTGTAAATGAAAAAGCTATGCACAAAGTTAAATACTGAATAAGTAGTAGCAATGCTTTTTGTAGATGTTGGATTTCTTCATATATTCTTTTTTTGCCAAAGTTATTTGTCACCAGCATTAGGACTAGAATGAGAAAGGATCTACATGATTTGCATCATGCATAATGTATCCCTGAAAGTAAATGTTATGGCATATATACCAAAATAATTTTTAAAGAGTTACTAATAAGTGTACTTATTTAAGGTATTTAAATGTGGAGAGCTGTTGGAGGGTGGGGGGTAGATGATTGCTTCTTTTCTATTTAAATACTAAATAATGCTGTATTAAACACTAAATACTGAATAATACTAAATTATTAATAATATCAGTATGAATTAATTATAAATTATTTGAATGCAGAATACTGTCTTAGAATTTTGTCTAACTCCTATCCTCTGGCCTAGAGATTTTCACTTAGCAATTTTCATTAAAATATGTATTAGTTAATTATTTTTTATTTAGCAAATACATTATAACTTGTATATTTTAGACCTATAATATTTAATTAATATAAATATACTTATTGTTATTTAAGATTTGTATCCAATTATCTTCTACTTGTTATATAATATTATATACTTTTTTTCCAGAACAAATTAGATATTATGTGCACACATTCATCATACCAAGAAGTAACCACTTTAGCATTTGAGACTATAAAAATCCTTGGGTTGATAGACACGGTTTCAGAAGTTTCAGTGGTGGAAGGTGATCAACCAATGAGTGCTCACTACAATTTCACTTATGATGCTTCCAACCAGGTAGATACAATCTTTTAAAGTATTTTAGTTGTTACATACACTCATATTTAACCTTAGTTTGGCTAGTTTTTTTTTTTTCCTTTTGCTGGCAATATTACATTTTAGGTCATTTCAATTTATTGAGATACTGAGATATCAACCTTAGGGGGGATCCGTACTACTCCCTCTCTATTTTATTTTATCTTGGCCATCACTTCTATATGGCTTCCTAATATGTTTTTTTCATACCATTCTCTACCCTGAACTCTAACTTAACTTGCATATGATAAATAATCTAAATGTTTTAGCTTCTCATTTATATATTAATTTAATCCATCCCTTCAATTATTCTCCCTACTTCTCTTTTCATGAATTTTCTTTATCCTCAATATATCTTGAGGATGAAGATTTTTTTTTTTAAATTTGTGTTTCTATTCTCCCCTGGTAATAGTCCCTTTCTTATCCTATAAATTTTTCCTCATTTAATAGGTATACTAGAGAGGAAAGGGAAAGACACAATTGGGCTCAAATTCCAGCCCTACAGTCTGTGCATTTAAACGTAATAAATTAATCTTTAATTATCTCAGCTTCCTCATATATAAAATGTAATATTTAATCATAATGTTACCTCAGGTAACATTAACATTATATATATAACATTAATGTTATATATATATATATTTTTTTTTTGTCTTTTTTTCCTTTTCTTGAACCACTCCCATGGCATATGGAGGTTCCCAGGCGAGGGGTCTAACCAGAGCTGTAGCCGCAGGCCTACTCCAGAGCCACAGCAACGCGAGATCAGAGCCGTGTCTGAGGCCCACACCACAGCTCACGGCAACGCCAGATCCTTAACCTGCTTAGCAAGGCCAGGGATTGAACCCGAAACCCCATGGCTCCTAGTCAGATTCATTAACCACTGCGCTGTGATGGGAACCCCAAAATTAATATATTTTAAATGTTAGACAAAAAAAAATTTAAAACATGGAAGTGATTTTTATTGACATTTACTTACCATTCCTATAATCTTAATTATTAGCAATGTCAGCTTAAATTCTAAACTGGGATATAGAACATTTTCTTAGAGTATTTTTATCTAGTTCCTAAGTCTTCTGGCCCAGAATTTTTCACTTAGGAATTTCTATAGCCATATATGTTATTTTTTATTTAGTGAATAAACTATAATGTATATATTGCTAGGAATATAAGAACAAATCAATATAAATTAATTAATACAGGCTTACTGAGAACTTTATGACTCTAACAAAGATTATCAAGAGGGCAAATACAAAATCATTTTATTTGGTTTTTACAATCCCAGTTTGTATCTGTTTCTATTTTTATGCCTACGTAAAGATATATGGAAATTCCCATTGTGGCGCAGCAGAAACTAATCCTACTAGTATCCATGAGGATGCGGTTCGATCGCTGACCTAGCTTAGTGGGCCAGGGATCCTATGCTGTGGCTGTGGCATAGGCCAGCAGCTGTAACTCTGATTCCACCCCTAGCTTGCGAGCTCCCATGTGTGCTGCAGGTGCAGCCCTAAGAAGCAAAAAAAAAAAAAAAAAAATTTACAAAGACACTTGAAGATAAATCTTTCTAATTCTGCTGTGCTTGGACTGATCCTTATATGAATTTTTATTCATGAATTAGAGAGTTATGAATGTAAGTTAAATATAAAATAAATAAGCTATACAGATGAAAATGGGATAAATTTTGCCCATATTATAAACAACTAAACAAAAATGTGCAATATTCTAACAATGGAAATGATTGTATATTAGAATGTATGTATATATGTATATGTGTACATATATTTTAAACACTATATTCTCATTTTTTTTCTTTTTGCATAGTGCCATATTATCTCCTCTCCAACTTGCCCCTCAAATATGTTTAGCAGTGGATAAAATTAGGGAAATAATTAAAAATTATTTAATTAGGGAACCTAAAATAAATCAATGGTCAACTTTTTCTTCCATTTTTCTTCTTTGAGGGAACTAGTATTTATTTCCTAACTAGTATGCCCCAGGCATTGTTCTACATGTTTTCAATTTCACATATTATTTTTTCTGTATAACAACTCTCTTTAGTAGGGGTCATTATATCCACTTACAAGGGGAGGAAACTGAAGATAAAATAGAATAGACAATTTTCCCAAAGACTCATGAACATTAAGTGGAAGAAATTAGAACTGAACTCATGTCTGGATTTAAAGATAATTTTTTTTTACTAGTGTTCTATAATTGAAGTTTTCCTGTCTTGAGAGTCTAGTTATTTCAGTGGTAAGATATGTTTACTCCTCTCTATCCTTTTCTTTTATTATATATTCAAATCATTAATTATTTGATTTGAAGAATTGCTGTGGGGTTGCTGCATTTATAAATGTAAAGTCTTTTTAAATTGTCCAATGGTGAGACATACTCTCTAATGTTTTCTTTGTCTTCAAAGTATCTACTAATTTACAATCTCAAGTTTAACCTTGGAAGAAACTTTACTGTTCAATGGGATCAAACTTTCTTGGACGCTGAAAAGTTTACTTGTTATCCAGATACAGACACAACAACTAAAGAACTCTGTGAAGAACGTGGCTGCTTATGGCAAGAGGTAATAAGAATTTTAATTATTCATGATATGGCTTTCATATAGGTATATAAATGTAAATTTTACATATTATAATTATAATTCTACATCATAGAAGTTAAATTCATCTAGAGGAGGATTTGGAATTTGAAATTAGGACTTCTAACAGAAAATTTATGTTTATCTTAATTAATTCTCAAAAGACATAGCTTTGTAAATGTCAGACTAAATCTAAGTGTAAGTTGCTTTCCAGGCACTTTGAATAGTGTAATTTTATTTAATAAAATAGTACTCTATTTGTTGCACTCTTAGATGTTGGTTGTGGTTAACTAGCTTAATTGAGCAAGGTGTTATACCAGTAGGGGGCAATCTTTCAAAAGCATTGTCTCAAGTTATTAAAACTTCTGAAATTGATTGATGGGTTATATCTGTTCCACTAAGGGGTGACAATTCCTGTCAATAATTTTGGCCATTCTTTCAAGAACAATGAGGTCATCGATGGCAGAAATTTTTACAGAAAGGGATATGGAAAGAGTCCCCTTTTGTTATGCTTATTGTTTAAACTTTGGGCTTTTGGGTTTTGTCAACAACAACAAAAAGGCATTTATTTCATATGACCAAGAAACTCAATGCATGTATTGTATCACTAAGAAGAGTCTAGACACATCTGCCAGTGACTTCCCAGAAATGTCTGTGCTTATATGAGGAAATTCATATAATCTCTGCCACCAGAGAAGTGGTCTCCATTCCTCTCCATTACTTGATAAAGCAGCACAATCTTTATAATTAGGAAAGTTTATGGAACAATTGAAGAAAATAAGTGAAGAGGAGAAAAGATTCTGTAATCAATAAAAGCCAAATAGTAATGTATCATAGCAGTATGTCTCCAGGATCTTCTCTTTACATTGCAGATCTTCATCTAATCCAAACGCATCCCTCATTGCATTCAGTGCATGGTCACTTACTTCCATTATCAAAATGAATCTAAAGGATGGATACTAAAGTTCTAATAATTTCTAATCATAAAATTTGAAAATTTTATTTTTCTCATTACTATTACTATTTGTATTCAAATTCTTATAGGTTTTTAGGTCAAATAAGTGGAACTTTAACATTAGAAGTCCATTAAAATATGATGATCTAGAGTATAGATAAACTTTATGTTTCTGTAGACCAGACTGTTTTCTCATTGATTCAGTTAACAAATACTTGAGAACTACTATGTTCTAGGGACTGCTCAAGGCGAACAAAATAAACAAAACCCTCTCCCCTGAAAGTGCTTATTTTGGTGTGGGAAAACAGATAATTTAAAAGTATTAGGTATATACGTTAGATAAGTGTTATTAAGAAAAATAAATCAGAAAAGAGAAGGAGGTGTGTGGAGAATGCTAGTGGTGTAATTTTAATAATTGTACACAGAAGTTTTCTTTGACATGACACCATTTTTTGAAGGAGATGAAGGAAAGAAAGGAAGGAATGACATGCCAGAAAGAAAGTACTCTAATCTGAAGTGCATCTGAAGTGAGAATGTACCTGGTATAGTCCACAAACAGCAAAGAGGCCATTGTGTCTGAAACAGAATAAGGAGGAAAGAGTAGCAGAAGATGCTATTATAGACATATGGAAACAGATAATGCAGATCAATCACTTAGACCATTTTAGGATTATGATTTTTACTCTGAGATAGAATGCTACTGGAGAGTTTTGAACAAAAGAATGAGAAGGTTAAATTTCCATCTTAATGGGGTCATATGACTTCTGTGTTGAGAACAGACAGAACACCAAGACAGAGAGACTAGGAAAGAGGCTATTGCCATGATCAAAGTAAAATATTGGTAGATTGAGCCAGAGTGGTTATGATAGAATTAGTAGTAAGTGACTTACTTTTGTGCATGTTTTTAAGATAAAGCCAGAAAGGGTTGTTTGGATGTGGAATATCAGAAAAGAGTAAAAATGACTTCAAGTTTTTGGTTTAAACTTAAAAAAAGAGGAGGTTGATATAATGATAATAACAAAGATTGACAAAACTGTGGGGGTGGAGACCAAACTTGTTTTGGACAAATGCAGGCTGAGATGCTCAATATAGATCTATAAGCAATTTTCCAATTGTGAGATGTAAACTTACGAAATTGAAAATTTTATATCATTTGTAAGATATAAAATGTAGAGTCATGGAGTTCCCTTCATGGCTCAGTGGTTAACGAACCAAACTAGGATCCATGAGGTTGTGGATTTGATCCCTGGCCTCACGCAGTGAGTTAAGGATCCAGCATTGCTGTGGCTGTGGCGTAGGCCAATAGCTGTAGCTCTGATTCGACCTCTCACCCGGGAACTTCCATATGCCATAGGTGAGGCCTGAAAAAGCAAAAAAAAAAAATATATATATATATATTTATATATATAGTTGAGTTAGCAGCATACATACAGTGTTTTAAAGCCATGTGATGAGATGACATCGTCAAAGGAATGGGTTTGAATAGAAGAAGCAGTCCAAAAACTAAACCTTGAATTGTCCAACATTTAGACTTAGGGAAATGATAAGAGGCCAGAAAAGAGATTGAAAATGAATTAAAAAAGAATTAGGTTGAAAACAAAGAAAATGTTCGTTCCTGGGAGCCAGGTAAACAAGGCATTTCAAGACAGAGAAAATTATTAAACATGTAAATTATGCTTATAATAAAACCCAGAAACTGACATTTGGATTTGATGGCATGGAAGTCTTTGTTAACTATTACCAAAGAAATAAATATGGAGTACTGAGAGTAAAGCTGGTCAGAGTGAGAATGAGATTTGAGTGAGAATGAAGAGACAAGTTGGAGATAACATGGTGAACATTCTACATTTTGCTCTAAGGAAAGCATAAAAAATAGAGCAATAGTTGGAGAAATTAGTGATAATGACAGTTGCTTTCTCTTAAGGTGGGAGAAATAAAATTGGTTTATGCCACTGAGAATAATCTATAATGACTGGAACAATAGTGATGCAGGATAGAGAGTTGATAATTGCAGAAGTGTCTTTGTTGGCAAGGAGGCATGAGATTGGGTGCACAAATTAAATGGTTCACCTTAGAAGCACAGGCAGTACATATTTTATAAAAGGAGGTAAAGATATGGGCGGGTAGGTGTGGTTTTTATTCTGATTTTTCTTTTGATTGCCTTCCTTTTCATACCAAGATAACAAGGAAAATCATTAGATGATGAGAATAAGGAGAATTTGTGTGTGTGTTTGAAGAATAAAGAAAAATGTTTTCCAAGGCAGTATGATAGTGATTGAACTAGATAAATATAGTATGAGTGCATCTTTTGGACCCACTCTAACTTTCATGATACATAGAGGGAGAGCAGTCTGCATGATTGTGTGAATTTGTCAAGCCACATTCAACTACCAAGTAAGTGCAGGCATGAAGAATGTATAGGATAGGGTTTTTTCTAGTGTTTTGTAGCTGAGTACAACAAAGCAAGCCAGGGACATAGGGATTGATAATATATGAAAAAGGCTGATTTAGATGCAAGTTATAGAGTTTCCATAAATTAAAGAGCAAGACTGGTTTCATCCTAACTACAAAAAATGGTAAAGCTAATAACCTACCAAGAAAAATAAATGAGAATATGTGAGATGATAAAGGCAAAGTGATACTGGGCAGAAAGATAGCTATGAGGGAGACATACAGACTCTGCAGTTTTCTAAAGCCAATCATGTTCCTGGTTCCACTGACACTCAATCTCATGCAGTCAGAATGAGTACTGAAGTATTCCTATCAGTTAAGGATTGCTTGAAGCTGAATATCAGAGATCTTTAATCTGATGTGTTTAAGCAAGACAGGGTTTATTTTTCTCTTACAGAAAAGAATCTCAGGCCTAATATTCTTATATATAAATGTCATCAATGTCCCCTATTTACATTTGTTTTATTATGCCATTATATATGCAGTCCAGGCCTGGGGTGGAAGAGTTTAGGATATCCTAATTTAATCAGCATATACCCTTTTCTTTTAAGGAGGTTTGGGGGGATGTCATATACAACTTCCTCCAAAGAGACTGGGAAATGTAGATGGGCACCTTGCTTCTCCCAACTATGTATTAATTTAACAAATAAGAAAGATGGAAGAAGGTATTGTGGTAAGGCAAATAACAATCAATGCCATACTGTTTCCTTCTTTTTCTGAAGTCCTAGCTTCCGCTCCTATACAAACCAGTTAGCTCTGATCTTCAGCTGAAGTTCCTATTTCAAATACTTGTCAGGATGTAACTAACCAGTAGAAAGTCCAGTTATGAAATAAGGAATAATATAGTTTGATTATAAGTA
This sequence comes from Phacochoerus africanus, assembly GCF_016906955.1. Taxonomy (NCBI): domain Eukaryota; kingdom Metazoa; phylum Chordata; class Mammalia; order Artiodactyla; family Suidae; genus Phacochoerus; species Phacochoerus africanus. Next base: position 184,722,837 of record NC_062544.1, on the reverse strand, counting down.
AAAGAAAAGAACTTTAAATTTATACCCTTCTGAGGGTTGTTGTAGATCCATTTTACACACACAAAAGCAGTAATCAATATGAAGTGGAACAAGCTTGGGATCAAAATTTATCAGTAATACACTTAACTATTTTCAGGGATAATACAGTCATTCTATATTCTGAACTGAAGAACAGGACATTTGATTATTCTGCTGTACTGGTCTATGATTTAAAATATATAAATATTCTAAACCTTTTAGTATATATAGTGTGTCATGTTGCATAATAGATATTTTGTATATGACTGCATTTTTAATTTTATATTAAGCAATACATTTGTAAATCATACAATATGGGATTGAACATGTCTATCTTATTTTTTTTGAGTTGAATATTATAGTGCTTACAATTTCTGACAATGAACATGTATTGTGTTTTTAGTCTCATTTGGGATCCAAAGCACCTGAGTGTTTCTTTCCTAAAGAAGACAACTCTTATTTAGTCCAGTCAACTCAGTACTCATCACTGGGTGTAACAGCTGACCTCCAGCTGAATACTGCAAATACCCGAATAAAGCTACCTTCTGATCCCATCCCAACTCTTCGTGTGGAGGTGAAATATCACAAAGATTATATGCTGCAGTTTAAGGTATGTTTAATATAAAGCATCACAGGAGAGCCTATTGTGACACGGCAGAAACAAACCCTACTAGTATCCATGAGGATGCGGGTTCGATCCCTGGCCTCACTCAGTGGGTCAGAGATCCTGCATTGCCGTGAGCTGTGGTGTAAGTCCCAGACACGGCTCGGATCTGGCATTGCTGTGGCTGTGGCATAGGCCAGCAGCTGCAGCTCTGATTTGACCCCAGCCTGGAAACTTCCATTTGCCACAGGTACAGCCCTAAAAAGCAAAAAAACAAAGAAGCATAGGAGACATTCTATATATATATAATGTTTTTTCAATAAATATATATTAAATAAATCAAATGTAAGTCCATAAAAAAAAATTGGCTGCATATTTTTCTTGTATCTGCCTTGCAAAGACCTTTCAAACAAGTACAAGGTCATAAATCCTGTAAAAATCTATATATTGTGTTACATAAAAATGTAAAATGCTTTAATATCAGTATATACTATAAACAATTAGAAGGCAAACAAAAAATCCATGAATATGACACATACATGACAAATGGAAAGCAATTTTAACTCATACAGTCAAGAAAAACATTAAGACCTCATAAACAGATATTTAACAGAATAAAATTTGGAATTAAATATTAAAATATATACACTCATTAAAACTAAAAGGAACTGGAGTTCTCTAGTGGCACAGTTGGTTAAGGATCCAGTGTTATCACTGCAGAGACTTGAGTTGCTGTTGTGGTATGGGTTGAATCCCTGGCCCAGAAACTTCCACATGCCATGGGCATGGCCAAAAAAATAAGATAAAATGGAATAAAAGGCAAAGACAAAGAATGGGAAAGCTAAATGTTGGATAATCATTTAGAAGAAGGTTTATTCTCATCAGCAAATAAATAAATGACAATTTAAGACATAAAAGCTTTTTAGTTTAACATAAATTACATATTTTGGTGAGCATGTTAATTATTACACTAAATCTGGGAAACAATTTACCAGTAGATACCAAGGGTTCTACAAATGTTAGTATACTCTGACCTAATACTATCACTTGTAAGCCATGTACTAAGGAAATAAAGACATAAATAAATATAAAGTTAGCATTAACATTCATAGTAAGATTATACATGTTTCAAAATATTGAAACAACTGTGTCTAACCATGAGGTGGTAAATAATTTAGTGTATCCATATGAGACTATTTAGCTCTAAAATTTCTGTTTTTGAAGATTTATCATTGTATGGGAAAATGAATTACAAAACATTAGAACAGGTAAAATGCAGTACATAGTTTGATTCCATTACATGTCTGTGTATGTCTATAGAATTCTATGTAGATATACGGGTCATGAATACAGAATTATGAATTATGTAAATAAGAATTCTAAATATTTTTGGTTGAACCATTATTTAAATTACTTAATGATATATACCTAATATATCAGCAATAAGAGCTAAACATATCTGTTTTCATTATTTCTCTGTAATAGATTTATGATCCCCAAAATAAGAGATATGAAGTTCCAGTACCATTAAACATTCCAACTACACCAACAAGTACTTATGAAAATAGGCTTTATGATGTTGAAATCAAGGAAAATCCTTTTGGCATCCAGATTCGAAGAAGAAGCACAGGAAAAGTTATGTAAGTGATTGAATTATTTGACATGAAGGATATTTTAATTTTTGCTAAGGAGGTGAAGTTAGATGATTATTTTCACAGCCCTCACTGTGTTAGCATATCATCACACCAAACGTGGTTTTAGGTGTATTAAATAATTTAGCTTATTTTAACTAAAAACTAAAGCTAGCACACCATTAATGATTGCTCTAAAATTTTATTTACACTTTGGGTGTTACTGATTTTATTATTAAATATCAGACTCATTCTTCTAATCAAGTTGAGAACCAAAACCAAGATTCCTGTTGTAAAGCATGATTAATGTTGTCAAAATAAGTAATTGGAAATGCATTATGTAAATATTTTATTAGAACTATTGAATATGGAGTTTTGGTCCTGGAACCTGGTAAGAGTTAATACTATCTCTGCCAGGACTTGATGAAGGGAAATTAAGGTATATATACATATAGATATATTTTCATGTTCAATGAATAAAATATTACCTTTGGAGCTCCCATTGTGGCTCAGCAGGTTAAGAACCAGAAGTGGTGTCCTTGAGGATGTGGGTTCCATCCCTGGCTTTGCTCACTGGGATCTGGCATTGTCGCAAGCTGCAGTGAAGGTCACAGATGCAGCTTGGATCTGGCATTGCTGTGGCTGTGGTGTAGGTGGGGAGCTGAAGCTCTGATTCAAACCCTAGCCTGGGAATTTCCAAATGCTGTGTGTGTGGCTGTAAAAAGAAAAACATAAAATCAAATGTTATCCTTATTTTAGGAAAAAGCTCTGGAAACTACAGTGTATTACAAGATACTACTATGTAATTTAAGCTTGCCATGCTATCCTTTACAACATGTTGGCAGGATGTGTTCAGGTTTTGTCAGAATGGATACAAATAATGAAGAAAATTGTTTATATTGTTTCAAAATTTTGTTTTTATAATAGGTTTGCTTTAAAGGATAAGAAGCTAAGTCATTTTGTAGAAAATTCTGCACTCTACAAATAGTGCAGAGGCATTATTTATTGTTATTTGGGAATCATTATTCTTTAGTAAATACTTTACTAAAATCATTAATATAAAAATGTGAATATGTCCCAAGTTCTTTGTGATACTTATGTTTTCTTTCCCTGCCAACTTTTGTTTCCTTTTCTTTTATCTTCTTGCAAATGACATTCTCTGTAATACATTTCTTCTGGATTTCTTCATAAACACATATTTTTATAGATATAAAATAAAATAAGAAAAAAATGATAGGGAGTGGTAGTAGAGTTTGGAAATAAAATATCCATTATGACTTATAGTTTATTTTGGTATTGATTTTATTCAATATGTAGTAAAAATTTTCTGTAATCATCTCAAGGGAACAGGAAAATTAAGGGCTTTCAATTCCTAGGACGTGTATTACTTCTAGGTCATATATTATTTAAACTTCATATTAGTTTTATTTTAAAAACAATGTATATCTAAGACAAGCATATAGCCATAATATGATTAAGAATATATGAATATATAAAGCATATTTTAGATATTCCTTAAGTTAGTCAAAAATATATTGGAATAAATATCTATTTTCATTTGTATCAGATACAAATGTACGATAATGTGTATAGAGAAAAATACTATTGATATTCATATCACCTTTGAAAGAATTAGCATTATTATTTGTTTCTTTGTTTTGCTTCTTAGGGCCCCCAGGGCATATAGAGGTTCCCAGGCTAGGGGTGGAATCGGAGCTACAGCTGCCGGCCTATGCCACAGCCTCAGCAACGCAGGATCCGAGCTGGGTATGCATCCCACACCACAGCTCACCACATTGCCTGAGACCCTTAACCCACTGAGTGAGGCCAGGGATCGAACCCACAACCTCATGGTTACTAGTCAGATTCAGTTCCTCTGCACCACAACAGGAACTCCGGCATTTTTATTTGTGATACTTCTTGTATGTGTACATGGGAATAGGATTGTTTTCTTTGGTTTACAGCTGGGATTCTCGCCTACCTGGATTTGCTTTTAACAACCAGTTCATTCAAATATCTACACGTCTGCCATCAGAATATATATATGGTTTTGGAGAAGTAGAACACACGGCATTTAAGCGAGATCTGAACTGGCATACTTGGGGAATGTTCACCAGAGACCAACCCCCCGGTGTAGGTACCAATATTTGACTACCCCGCATGGCAAGCATGACCATGATTTGGACCCCAGCCACTTTTTTGTAATACTTCAATACTGAAGCAATGAAAGGAGCTTGAGATCCTGAGAGCTGCTAGAGTGATTTTCTGAAAAACAAAGTCACATAAATGATATGTGAAAGTAGATGACTGAATGGATACCATCAATGACAACAGTGAGAGAAGTAAAGTTGTTACCCAATTCCTTACCCTCTTAACTACATAGAAAAAATATTCAGAATCAGTATACCCTGCCAAATCCACGTTTACTTTCACATTTTAGAAAATAATTGGTTAGGGCTCTCCTTGAAATTTTTTTGATTCCTTAGATAAAGATTTGATGCTAACTTTTTCCTTTGTTACTATAAGCTTCAGTTGTGCAATTTTATGAAGTTATACTGCTAGTTACAACTTTATAAAATTTTTTATATGCTCATGTTACTTTCCCCAAAGTTTTGTCTTATTAATGTCATACATTTCATGAATATTTAATGCATTGTACAATTAATATTAACTATAATTTTAGTAAATATATCATGGAAAATTTTATAAAAATACTAGCTTGTTTCCATTTTTCACATATGATGTGTTCTTATTTGATATATTCAGTGTGAGATTATAAATGTGTATAACACTTTTTTTGGCTGGGTGCTCATACAATTTTATTTGTATCACAATAGTTCAAAATTAGCTTATGAAGGCTGTTTTTCACTTATTCCAACTTGAATAATATGTTTTATCAAAATTTACTTCTTTAAAACCCTTCAACATTAGTATTGGCATTATTAGGTTAATATAACCTTGATTCTCAATATATAAATTTTCTTTCACATGCTAATCATTTACTGGTATTCAGTGTGGGTCAAGGATGTCATTATGATTAAGGATCATCGATTTGTAATTTTTGTAACCTTTGACAAGACGCTTCATGACCCTCAGTATGGATTTTCTATTCTGAAAAAATGAAAAGATCTAGTTAAAATGAAATTAATTCTTTATGTATAAATAATATATTAGCATTTTAAAAATTATTATAAATATTATATAAACAGCTATTACATTAAGTACTTAAGAGGTTTGAGTACTTTGATCACTTTAATCATTTGTAGAACATTTTATAATTTAAAAAGAAGTACCAATTTATAAGTGAACTAAGATAGGTAAATTGTGGGCAGAAACTCAGCTATTCTAAAACCAATGGTTTTTTACATCAGTTAATGTGGCAGTATTTGTGAGTGTTACACATTTGTATATTCATTCATATGTGCTAATGTGGTAATAGTTCAAATGATAAATAAATTATTTTCTAAAAGAGATTGTTTAAGCACAGTTTGTATGTGCTATGAAGAAACTTTTAAATTCTTAAGCTTAATCTTTTAGTGAATTTAAATATTAAATTGACAAAATTGACATGCTATTATTATTTAAAAATATATTATGTTCATGTTTTAATTTTAGTATAAACTTAATTCTTATGGATTTCATCCCTATTACATGGCTCTGGAGGATGAGAGCCATGCTCATGGAGTTCTCCTACTTAACAGCAATGCAATGGGTAAAAACATTTTTTAAAAAATTGTCATATTTTATGTGATCTTTAAGAAAATAATAACATACATAGATTAAAATGTAATCATATTTTGGATTTTCAGATGTTACATTTCAGCCAACTCCTGCTCTAACATATCGCATAATTGGAGGAATCTTGGACTTTTATATGTTTTTGGGCCCATCTCCAGAAGTTGCAACAAAGCAATACCATGAAGTATGATTGTAACTTTTTTAAAAAATTAAAGTTTTGTTTATAATATAAAGTAATTCTCTTAGTTCACAAGTAATTTTTTTTTCAAAGGTAATTGGCCGACCAGTCATGCCACCTTATTGGGCTTTGGGATTCCAGTTGTGTCGTTATGGGTACAGAAATACTTCACAAGTTGAAGAAGTGTATAATGACATGGTGACTGCTCAGATCCCCTATGTATGTATATCTACTTTTAAGACAGTGTTAAATATGTCATCTATAACAGCATAATTAAATAAACATCAATATACTTTAAAATTATTTTAGCATTTGGCAATAATCAATGCTTAGTTTGATAGTAACACCAAATGAATTGGACATGAGATTTTATTATTTGTCTTTATCAGATGGATAAAAGGAAAGGGATAAACTCCCCTCCATCTCTGTCACCAGTTCCATGACTGTGAATTGGACTAAACAAGTCATTAGCTTTTCTCTCAGAAACTTTGGGTCTTAAACATAGTCAAACACATGTTTTGTATTCTCTTTAGATGAGAGTAATAGTCAATAGAAACCTATTTCATCAATTGATATGAGAAAATTACAGGAAAAAAAATTGAGGTGAAACAATGATTTATGCCATGCAATAGACAATAGTTGTAATTTTAGAATACAGAATTAGAGGGCTTGCAGAATATCCTCTACTCTAACTGTTCAGGACACTGTTTTTAGTATCCAGAAATAATAAAAGAATTATTTTATAATAATTGATGGATTTACTAATAATTCTTTTTTCCTTTTTGGAAACGTTGAAATTATTTGAAATTATCCCATATTTGCTTTGTGTTTCCAGAAAAAGAGTAATACCTATTTCTGTACACTGTACAAAATTCCAAATTGCCATTTAATATAATTTCATAGTCTCATAAATCCTTTACTCCTATGTCTTACTTGTTCCTTGGGAATTACATAACAAAAGATACTGATTTGAAAGAATTTTTACTCCTAAATCAAAATTACTAAATGAACTGTTAACAAAACAGAGCATTTATACGAACTTCATCTTAGAATATTTTGCATCTTTCCATGGTACTTTTGGTTCTTGAATATTGCAATACTTGATTAATTCTCTCAGGCATTGAAACTTCCATATAGCTATTAATTTCATAAGTATAATACAATGTAATAAATTCACTATTTTGATTTTTACCCTACTAAAATTCCATCTATTTCAGGATGTTCAATACACAGACATTGATTACATGGAAAGGCAGCTAGACTTTACGATTGGTGAAGAATTCCGTGAACTTCCTAAGTTTGTTGACAAAATAAGAAATGAGGGAATGAGATACATTATTATCCTGGTCAGTATTTATATTTTATATTCTATCTGAGTCTTACTATCTTGTTTTTGTTAAGATTTCTCTTCTGAATGAGGCAGGAAAAAATGTTTCAAAATATGAGGTATATAACTTTGGATTCTACTTCCAAATCTAAAATTTTCTTCCGTTAGAATATCATATTATTTACATGGGTGGCCACAGGGTTCTTAGGTGTATCCTTAGAGATCTAAGAGTTAATAAAGCTGGGAGTCAAAGGCAAGCTGTTTTTTAGTCATCACCTGAGCTACAAACCAGCCTCAATTTGTAGAAGCTATTACAAAGTGATGATGGATTTTCTATTCTTTTACAATTCTCAAATCATTCTCTGGGAATACGTCTTCTGCTTGTCATGTTTAAAAATTTGTCTTCAAGTTAGTGATTTGGTGGGAAGAATATTTCATCAATATCTTACAGAAAACAAGCTAGGCAGCCAGAAGTCCCACTGGAGAAATAAAAACAAAACAAAAAACACTAGTAATCTTGCTTAAAATCATGGCTAATACATTTTCAAAAGTTTTTAAATTTTCCTTCTAGGGAGTTTAAAAGACAGTTTAGCTAGAACAAAAGTTTATACCATCAGTCCATCTGTCAGTCCATGTGAGAATACGATATAATGATAATTTAATAATGGAAAATTGTAATCTTTCATCACAGTTACCCAGGCATCTGTACTTTTATACCGTAGTTACCTGGTTTGAATTTCATTTTAATTTTAGGATCCGGCAATTTCAGGAAATGAAACGAAGCCTTACCCTGCCTTTGATAGAGGACAGGAGAAAGATGTTTTTGTCAAATGGCCTAACACCGGTGATATTTGTTGGGCAAAGGTACTGAATTAATATCTTGAAATTTTAAAATAAGTATAAAAACGTTATTTCATTGAAAGTTTCTGTTTAAACAACTGCTAAGAACATATTCAGAGGGACAAATGAATAATTTAATAGTAAAAAAATGAAATAATAGATACTCTTTGAGTTCAATCCAAATTATTAGAAACAGAGAAAGAATTTTTATGTCCTATGTGCAAATATTATTTGTTTCATCTTTAAATTGTCTTTACTGTATTTCTGGGCACCTCTTATGTTTTATTATAAAACTGCTATTAATAAGATGGTTATTTGTTCTTCTATACTACGGCTGTCATTTAAATCTTTATACTTCTCTTAAAAATATCTCTTTGATAAAAGAAACAGTGTTTGTAAGAGCTATAATTATATTCCTTACTTGAGCAAGGAATATAATTCATTGTATTTCATTTATGCAATAATATTCAAACCTGGGTATATTAATACATTACAGAAAACATCCTGATTTGGCTTTTATATAAAGGGCAAAAAAAAAAAAATATCTACTAGTCTTAACTAGATTTTTTGAAAATCCCATGATGGGAGACATAATTAAATGAAATGTGGGAGCCTTTTTGGATTTTGGACCAAAAATAGAACATTAGTGATAAAAGTGGTGAAATTCAAATATGGTCTGTAGATTAGTTAGTAATATTCTATTAATGTTAATTTATTTGTTTTGATAATTATACAATTGTTAGAAATAACGTTACTATTAGGGGAAGTACAGTGAGGTGTATAGACAATCACTAGGTATTATGTTTGTGACTTTTCTGTCTGAAAATATTTCAAAATAAAGAGAGGTAAAAGTTAAAAATGTAATAAATAGTGAAAAACTATGTTTTAAGAAACATGCAAGTATAGAGTATTGACTTTAAAGAGGAATTTTTTCTTTCCAACTTTCTTCCCATTCTACATTTCTATAGATGTTATCCGATTTCTACCTTTAAAACAATATTCTCTATCAGCCAACATATTCCTTATATGTAATTACTCTTATGGGGATTGTTTACATTTTTATATGGGACTTTCTAATTTTTACAACATAGATTTAAATCTCAGAGCTTTTGGCTTGATTAAATTTGTGTATGTGGTTAGAGTAGAAGAAAATGTGAATCGTCAGGGAGGCAGTGGCTGGAGTAGGGAGGGTTGTGGGGAAGAGGAGTACTAATTGCAAAAGCCAAGAAGATATATATGCCTCAGCATGACATCATCCAACTCGAATCTGTAATTCTTTTCATATAAAAGTATATTTTTTGTTATTGTAATTGTAGAAATAATTTTAATGCACCACATTAAATTAAATTTAGTTTTATGCTTTTCATATTAATTCTTGACCAGATCTTTTGGTTACATGCATTGTTTTCAAAACAACTACTTACACACAAAGGTTGGTATTCTTTTTCTTATTTGCCATACTAAAGAGGAGATTAATATGGAAAATGGGAATAGTTTGCACATGGCACATATACCAAGACAAAAAGTAGTTGAAGGAATTACTGATCTAGGGATCTTAAGTCTATATTATGCTTCTAAAACTCTATTATACTTTATTTACAACAGTCATATCACACTGAATTTATTTTGAACAGATTTCTTATTTCTTCTCTCTTTGTAGGTTTGGCCAGATTTGCCCAATGTAACAATAGATGAAAGTCTAACTGAAGATGAAGCTGTTAATGTAAGTTTCATATCTATAAACTATATGACAAAAAAAAAAAGTCAGCACTTAGATTTAATGAGCTCTCTGACCAATAATTCAATTTGAATACTTTCCTTAAAAAAGTGATGGCTTGGAGTTCCCGTTGTGGCTCAGCAGGTTATGAATCAGACTAGAATCCATGAGAATATGGGTTTGATCCCTGGCCTCACTCAGTGGTTTAGGATCTGGCATTGCCATGAGCTGTGGTGTAGATCAAGATGCAGCTCAGATCCTGCGTTGCTGTGGCTGTGGCGTAGCCTGGCAGCTGCAACTCCAATTTGACCCCTAGCCCTATAATTTCCATATGCCTCAAGTGCAGCCCTAAGTGGAAAAAAAAAGAAATTTTTCTCATATAAGTTTTGCAGTTTCAGGTGTTACAGTTAAATCTTCAGTCCATTATTAGGTGATTTTTGTTTGTGGTATAAGATAAGGATCTGATTTCATTCTTCTGCATGTGAATATACAGTTTTCCTAGCACCACTTTCCGTATTGTATATTCTTGGCACTCTTGTCAAAGACCAACTGGTTATATATGTATTGATTTCTGGGCTCTTTAATCTATGCCATTGGCCAAAACCATGTTTTTCTTTTTCTTTTTTCTTTTTTTTTTTTTTTAAGGGCTGCACCCACGAGCGTATGGAGGTTCCTATGCCAGGGGTCCAATTGGAGCTGTAAGCTGCCGGCCTACACCAGAGCCACAGCAATGCAGGATCTGAGCCACATCTGTAATCTGCACCACAGCTCACGGCAACACTGGATCATTAACCCACTGAACGAAGCCAGGTATCGAACCTGTGTCCTCATGGATGCTGGTCGCGTTCACTAACAACTGAACCACAATGGGAACTCCAAGACCATGCTTTTAATTACTATAGCTTTGAACTATATTTTGAAATCAGGAATGTGATGCATTCAGCTTCATTCTAATTCCTTAAGCTTATTTGGGGTATTCAAAGACTTTCATGGTTCCAAATGAACTAGAGGATTGCTTTTTCTATTTTTGTAAGATGCCATTGCAATTTTGATAGGGGTTTCATTGAATCCATACATTGCTTTTATTACTATGGACATTTTAATATTCATTATTTCAATTCATGAACATGAGTTACCTTCCTGTCTTTGTCAATATCTACCTTTCAATAATGTTGTGTAGTTTTCAGTGTACACATCTTTCACCTCCTTAGTCAAGTTTATTCCTAAGCATTTCATTATTTTTTATTGCTATTGTGAGATTGTTTTCCTAATTTTCTTTTCAAATAGTTTATTGTTATTGTATGAAGATATAACTGATTTTTGCATGTTGCTTTTTTATCCTGAAACTTTACTGAATTTATTAGTTCTAGTAGATGTGTTCATTCTTTAGAGATTTCTACATGTAAAATAACATCACCTACAAACAGTGACACCTTCACTTCTTCCTTTCTGATTAGGATGCTTATTTATGCCTAGTCATTCTGGCTAGGACTGTCAGGACTATTTAAGGGAAGAAGCAAGAGTGAGCATTCTTGCCTTGTTCATGATCTGAACTGAAAAACTGAAAGTTTTTTTCTGAATGAGTACAATATTATCTGTGGGCACTTAATATGTTGTCCATATAATGTTGCGGTAATTTCTTACTATTCCTAGCTTGTTGAGAGTTTTTATCATGAAAGAGTGTTGAATTTTTTGAAATAAATTTTCTGCATTTTTTATTGATTTGATCATGTGATTTTTATCTTTCATTCTGTTGATGTGCTATATCGCAGTGACTGATTTTTGTATGTTAAGTAATACTTGACTGAGAAAGAAAAATCCCACTCGTTCATGGTGTATGATTCTTTTATTGTGCTGTTGAATGTGATTTTCTAATATTTTGTTAAGGATCCTGCAATCTCTACTCATCAGATATTGTTAGGTATGAAACTAGGAATTTGTCCATTTCTTCTAGGTTATCTAGTTTGTTGTATAATTGTTTATCATGTCTTATGATCCTATTTATTCTGTGGTATCAATTGTAATTTCTCATCTTCATATCTGATTTATTTATTTAACTTTTTTTTCTTGGTCTAGCTAAGAGTTTGTAAATTTTGTATATGCTGTATATAAGAAACTCATTTTAAATTTAAGGACACACATAGGCTCACCCATTAAAGTTGAGATCAGGTTGCCTTTACCATCTCTTATGTACAGCTTGTGAATCTGACAGACAAATGTCTGACTTAAACACACATGGTTTTTCTTATGAGTTTCTACATGTGAGTCTGAATTTTATTTTTACAGGCCTCCAGAGCTCATGTAGCTTTTCCAGATTTCTTTAGGAATTCCACAGCAGAATGGTGGGCAAGAGAAATTATAGATTTCTACAATAACCAGATGAAGTTTGATGGCTTGTGGATTGTAAGTAAAATTTAGGAAATTTATACATTAAGTGTTTATTGTTTATTGTGTACTTATGTAAAATTCTTACTAGATTCTAATAATGTTAGTTTTCATTATGAAAATAAGCTCATTTTTTTCATAGAACTTTAATATGCAAAGGGCTGCTAAAATATAGTCTTAACAATTCAAGTATATGATCCTATTTCCTGAATATTAAAGTTGAATATTCAAATTGATCAGAAAACCAAAATAATACAGAAGATTAACATAATACTTCTCCAGATTTTCAGATATGACATTTCCACTCTGTTGATTTTTCAATGTGTATGCAATAATTTACTTACTTTTTTAATTAAAAAAAATTATAGAGGTGCTATCATGTACAACTTTGAGAATTTAAAATTATGTAGTTTTTTAAAATTATGGTAAATACAGGTTTGTTTTATGTATACAGTTGTGTACTATAAGAGAGTCAAGTTAATATATCCCTAATAATTATATCTTGGTCCAGAAAAGATAACCTTTTTATGATGAAGGAATCACCTTTAAAAGGCAACTAATTTATATATTTATATGATGGTCCCTTTATAGAAGGCTACTAAGATTCTAAAATGTGTACTCAATAGAGATATTCTTTGAAGTTTTCTATACTTCCAAAGTTTTTGTAAACTATATCTTTTGATTTTTAAAAACCACAAACCATTGTGGTTTATGAAAAAAAAAATTGATACAAGCTTCTAGGGCAGAAGTGGAAAGAGGGACATGAGGGAATATATGCTATCATAATTTAGTTTTATGTCTAGAAACAGAAAACATTTCACTTTTACATGTGGATTTTATATACAGAGAAAAATAGGACATTTTATGTTTTTCAAAAGGAGACAGGAATTGTAAAAAAAGTTAAGAAATACTGAGCTAAACTATATTCTTTAGTATTGTTGAGATACTTTATATTTTTGCTTCTTAGAATAGTAAATGTGCTAATATTCAAATTTGTTACTTTAATTTATTGGTTCTCTGAATTAGTTCTCTTGAGAAGGTATGCACTAAATTTTTTTGTTTACTTTTCTTTCACTTTTTAAGGACATGAATGAGCCATCAAGTTTTGTAAACGGAACAACTACTAATCAATGCAGAAATACAGAGCTAAATTATCCACCTTATTTTCCAGGTACGATATTGCTGTTATGCCTTTGATGTTTTCATGTTATTATTATTTATTAACTAGGTTTATATACCTTCTGACATAGAGAACAGGATACAAGTTCCAGATTCTCACTACCTGTCTACACAATGGATCACACCTTGGCTCATTAGCAATATCATTTAACAATGAAGAAAAATCAAGAAACATGTTTTGATAAAAAATGAAAATCTTTTATAAATATTTTTTAGTTTTTCTTTACTAGGAAAAAAGTGTGAGAAAGCTCACAATATTTCTTTGGTTGTCCCCAACATGACCTAGGAGGGAAAAGGATAGTCCTTCTGAATTCATTCTCATACTCTTATGTAGGCAGTAAACTACATCAAACTAACATCTAAAGTCATGGCAAAGCTCTGAAAATTTCCAACTTAAACTGAGAAAAAAAATGGATCAAAAGATAGTGCTGTTATAGCATTTGCTGGCTCTTTACCTCAGGGCTTTATGTTAGCAAATTGATTTTTTAAAAATCTGTTTACTGAGTATTTCTCATCTAAGTGCACAAAACATAGTAGACTTTTAGGTGTACACTCACTTTTCAGGATTTTATGACCTCATTTTAATTAGTAACATTTTTGTTACTGAATATACTAAAATTTTGCACACATTTTCTAGTCACAATTATAACTGCAACCAGTTACAACTGCAGACTGTTTTTCATTCATAATTAACATAAACAAAGTGCACAAATGGTTAAAAAGTCAATAACATCTTCAAACAATGATTAGTGTTTTGCCAAAATAATTTAGAGCTATAATTTACATACTTCAATATAGGTTACTTTATAACATATTAATGTTTTTTCCATTGATTCTCCCCAGAACTCACAAAAAGAACTGAAGGATTACATTTCAGAACCATGTGTATGGAAACCGAGCAGATTCTTAGTGATGGATCATCTGTTTTGCATTATGACGTTCACAATCTATATGGATGGTCACAAGTGAAACCTACTTATGAGTAATCAATCTTAATAATCATCCTTTCTGTTATTTTTTAGATATTAGATTGAATGTTACTTAATTTGAGTCCTTCCCTATTATGTTACTTCGTCCCTCATGACACTTAAAATAATTGTGTCTCTCTCTGTGTATCATTGTTTTAAATTTTCAGCCTATTCCCAAAAGAACCCTAAACCATTACATATTCCTATAGACTGGATTATTTAGCAGCTTGGAAAATTATATTACTTTTGACCTCCTCTTGCAATTTTTTTAACAAAAAAATACGACCACTATAGATAAACAAATACATCTTACCATTTCAGGCATTAAAAAAAAAAAAAAAGAAATCCTTCAAGAATATTGCTTAATTGTGGAAACATTAAGGATTGGGGACAACTCTATCCTTGTAAATAATTTTTATATTAGTTAAATAAAATGGGGATTTTACTTACAAATTAACTAAGCTTAGTATATGTGTTTCCATTCAGATTTCTAGATTGATCATCAATTCTTTTATTCCCCATATAAAATACATCCATTTCTTGTTAAATATCTACAATCCTATGTGATGTGTATTAAGTATATTATTGTTCCTAAATTGAGTAGGTCTTTTATATTTGTTTTAAAAAACGAAGGCGTGAAAATGTTTTTCTTATATAATCTTTTAAAAGAGAGACATACAAGTAGGAAATTTTAAGTTAGCAAACACAATATTGTTTATGTTATCAACAGATGGTTCAATATATCATCATGTGCCTGTTTAAAACATTTTCAGTTTCCTATAATTTTGAGATACTTATTAATTCAAAAATTTCTTATGCTACTATTATATGCCAAGTACTCTATTAGATGTAAGGAGTACAAAGAAGATTAAGGCAGCTCTTAACTTTAAGAATCTCAAGTTCTGGTAGAAAAGCTTTATGCATAAATAAATTGATACAAACACTGTGTTCCATCTCTAACAAGGAAATGATTAGATACTGTAGATAATGTGTTAGCAGGTTACAAATTAGATATTTGATGTAGTTTCTCCTGATAGAGTTCTGTAGTCCTGTTCATATTCAATTTGAGTAATATAAAAATAAACATTTTGTTTGTATAATATAATGGTGAAAAAATTTTATTTTATATACTTTTAGAATAGTGATATCAGAGAGATGCAGACAATATAATATAACTCTTTATTCTTAGCACTAGAATATATTTTTTAAATAAATAATTAAACCAATAAACTTGCTCTCCAAAGAATGAGAAGGGGAAAAAAGAAAAAAAAATATGATCTAATTTTTAAACCAATTGAATTGATATCTGGCTTTGGACAGATTCTATGCTTAAAATAAAATTACTTTTATTTTTAAGACCTAGGAAAGCCTTACTATCTTTAAACTACCCTGTGAAACTATAGCAAAATTCTCTGTGAAATAATATGACTAGGGAGTACTATAGCAAAATTTTCTGCTGAATAATATGATGACAAAGTATGGACAAGTTATAAATGAGAAGGGTTGGAGCAATTAATAGAGCCTAAATCTTTATTAAGAAAACACACTTAAGTAGGATAAAATGGGTTCATTCAAAAAACTCAGAATATATAATTAGTTAACTTGATAATATCAATAGTTAACTTATATTCACTGAACAAATCAATAAAGAGTCACTTAAGCATGTCAGTCTGGTGCATATTGGAAAGAAAAAAAAAGATGTCCTTCATGTTTGTGAGGATTTTATAGTATAATGAGCAAAGACTCATTTATAAATAGCTAGTTGTAATAAGAGACAACATAGACACCATAAATCAAATACTTTTTTCTTTAATGAGGTGGTCCCAAGTAGAAATATCTGAAGAAAATACCTCATATAAAAACATAAATCCTCTCCATCTGTATTAGTGCATTGCAGAAGGCAACTGGCAAAAGAGGAATTGTTATTTCTCGGTCCACATATCCTACTGCTGGACGTTGGGCAGGACACTGGCTTGGAGACAACTATGCAAAATGGGACAACTTGGACAAATCTATCATTGGTATGTGAGAGTCACCATCTTTATCATTATTCTTTTAAATTTTCTACTAGGTATTAATTTTTGCTTGTTCATGTACTGTGTAAGTCCTTCTCTGAAGTATGCTTTTAGCATCAGATTTTATGACAAATAGTTCTATGAAAAGGCAGTGGGCCAGAAAGCAGGATCTAGTTCATTTTGAGAAAATAATTTCATCCCTTTTGGTCTCAGTTTCCTTGTTTGAAAGGGTAGATGCTGGGAAAGATAACATATAGAGCTAAGAATAGAAATGGGTAGAAATTCTAGATTCTAGGATACAAGAGTCATTCATATGCTGTAGTATGAAACATTTCAAACCAAATTTTGAGTTTTCTGATAATACTTGGATAAAGAGTAAGTAAAATACTATCATTTTAAAGGGAGTACTATTCAATTTCAAATCTAGACTTAATATTCTTTACTATTTACATTAGGATTCAAGGAAAACACTTAATGTTGAGAAATATTACTTTAAAAGATCTTGGAATTCACATGCATTCTATTTTATTAAAATGATCATTCCTCAGAGGATTTTATCTAATAAGGATAATTCCATTTGTTTTAAATGATGAAGCCTATGATTAGATAATTATAGAGACAGCCTTTTATTTTTAAAATTAAACCAAAGAAACCACTTTCTTCGTATACAATAATGTGTTCATAACAGTTTTGTGCTCTAATTGTGTCATCTTGAAAATGTGAAGTAAGCATTATAGTGTCATTTTCAGTAAATGTCACCAACACTATAAAGTAAAAAAATACATAAATTTATAAGAATAAATGATAGGAAATTATATTAATAATCTGAAAATAATGTTTCATAGAATTAGACCTCAGTATTATAAATAGAACATTTTCATTAATAGAAAAAAGCAAATATCAAAATATGTGAAATAGTGGCTTTCCATAACTTTTTTCCTAATTTTTTTCCTAAATTTTTTAGGTATGATGGAATTCAGTCTCTTTGGAATATCATATGTGAGTAGCTCTATTCCTTTTATCTTTATCACTTGTTATATTAAGAAACCAATTATTAAAACTTATTAAATGTAACTGTATTTTAGACTGGAGCAGATATCTGTGGCTTCTTCAACAATTCGGAATATCAGCTCTGTGCCCGCTGGATGCAACTTGGAGCATTCTATCCATATTCAAGAAATCACAACATTGCATTTACTAGAGTATGTAATTACTCTCATTCCTTTGCCCTACTAACCTTTAAACATTTTTAATAGAATTCATCCTTCCTGGCTGATTCCAGGTGAAGGCTTCGAATCTCTAGATTTACTGAGGGCATCTGAGCCGATAACTTTGAGAATATCATGACTTGAGTTTTCTTTATTTTTGGGTTAGCTACATAGTTTTGGTGTAGCCAGAAGAAAATTTGCTTCTGGAAATTCTTCCAAACCTAGATGGAACAATAAAGAAAATCAGTTTCAAACAAAATAATTAGAAGTGAAAAGTTATTTGACTTGCCAGCATCAATGCATAAAATGGGCAGATTTTAAAAAGCAAATGTTAAAATACTGAGCTGAGAAACTGAGAAAAAATAAAAGGAAAAGGGAATCATGAGAACCAATTTCTGTATGGGGACACAACTACATACATTACTAAACTGGGAGGAATTTTTGAGTGAGGAAGAGATAATAATAAAAATTATGGAGGAGTTCCCATCATGCCTGAGCAGCTTAAGGACCCAACTAGTATCTGTAAGGATGTGGTTTTATTCCTGGCCTCACTCAGTGCGTTAAGGATCCAGCATTGCTGTGAACTGTGGTGTAGGTTGCAGATTCAGCTTGGATCCTGCATTGTTGTGGCTGTAGTATAGGCCAGCAGCTGCAGGTCTGATCCTACCCCTAGCCCAGGGAACTTACATGTGCAGCTGGCATGGTCCTAAAAAGAAAAAAAAAAAATTATGGAAAAGTATAAACTATTACAGGCAATATATAAGTAAGTCCTAAATTTTGTGATGCTGACTTTCAGTGAAGAAGTATAGAAGAAAAATAAGTTATCAAAATGTACTTCCTAGAAGAATTGTAGACAGAGCTAGTCTTTTAAAGATGGTTTCTAGCCATAGTAACCAAATAGCAGAGCTCATCATTTGCTGTGAATTCTTTGTGTCACCCTGAGAAATTTTCATCGGAATAGACAGCAGAATTTATATTAGAAAATGAAAATAAATATGAAAATCTATACAAGGTTACAAGGCAGGATGGGACCACAGTTTGGAAGTATTTGAAAGTTGAGCAATAGAGACAACTTGATGGGATAAGAATATTTTAATAGGAAAACTTTATGTTAACAATGCATTTCAGAAAGCTGCATTATTGAGAGAGTGAGGCAGGAATCAATAAAATCCTGAACAGATATTTATTCAATAAGAATTCATTGAAGATAAATTATTCAGTATTTACAAAGTCCTGCCCTAATGATGAGGGAAACCTAGAGTTAACTAAAATGATAGAGGTTTATGGGGGTTCTGTTTTAGAAAGGGTGCTAAGGGAGGTCCTCTTAGATGAGGTGACATTAGCATTAGAGCAGAGACCTGAGTTGGGAGAGCAATAAACCTAAATATATGGGGCAGGAGAATTCCAAGTGGGAGGAACAAGTGAAAGACCCCATGATGGGAATGTGGCTAGAGTTTCTGAGAAAGTGAAATGGGGGTGTGGGGGAGACTGAGTAAGTATTTACAAATAAAAATCTATAGAACAGAAGCTTCAGCTTAATTTAATTATAAGGTACTTAATCTAATTTAGGATTGTATGGTTTAGAATTACATGCTTGTGTTTTAGCATGTTAATTTTTGCCTATACCAATACTATATATACCAGTAGTAGCAGTCAGTCATCATTCAAATTTTCTTACTACCCAATTCTAGAAAAGTTGGAGGGCTCCATTCCTATTGATAACAACAAAAGACTTTGAAAGTGTTGTCCTCTGGAGTTATGTGGCAGCCTTATTTGTTCCTCTGGTATAAATTAGAATATAAAATACTAAACACTTTCCCAGTTTATTATTTTGTAACAAGTAACTGCAGTAACTTTTACTTTCCAGTGTCAATTTTAGTCTTTTTACCTGGAGCATGTATTCCAGAGCAGACTTGGAGATGTTCTTTTTTTTGTTCAATGTTAATTAGGTCCTCTGTTCCTTCTGCACTACTAATTCTTTAGTACCGTAACTTAATCATTTCTCATGAGAACACATAATGTGCAAGGTCACTGTGATGGGCTCTGCATGTCTTTGTTTATTTTAGTCTACTTTTGTATAGTGTTGTTTCTCTCCTAGACTTTTCAGAAAGCCTACATTGAGTATCAATGTAGTTAACAATATATTGGTCATATATTAAAATATGAACTACTCTCTACCTGTGTTCACCTAAATGAAATCAAGCCATGGGCTTAATTTGCATTTTCTTACTATAATATTAAAATAATACTTTCTTTCCCCTGTATGAGATAGAAGTACTAGTCCATAAGCTTTCGTGAAGAAAATATGTAGCGTGTGCAGTGAATTAAAGTATTCCTTACCTTTTATTCCACAAATATGTATTTGAAAATTATGATTTAACAAGAATAAGAGCTTATTACTATTTCATTTTAATTGCTTTGTTTCAGAGACAAGACCCTGCCTCCTGGAATGAAACTTTTTCTGAAATGTCAAGGAATATTCTAAATATTAGATACACTTTATTGCCCTATTTCTATACACAGATGCATGAAATCCATGCTTATGGTGGCACTGTTATCCGACCCCTTTTGCATGAGTAAGTGCAATTTTTTTTTCCTACCACAGAGAGTGATAGCTTTCATTTAATTTACTCAATAATCACTTAAAGTACAGTATAGAATATTTTAAATGGAAATTTTTTCACTGTTATTTTAGTGTACTTTTTGGATTAACAAGCATTGACATAAACAAGTCTACTAATAAACTAATATATGTCATTAAAATGAAACATTAATCATATATTTAAAATAAATTTTTAGGAATAACTGCTGTATATTAGGTATTGTTCTGGATGGTTTACACACCTTATTACATTGAGTATTTTCAAAAATTCTTAAAAATATGTAATATTATCTCTATATTATGGCTGACATTAATTGATGTTTACAGCAGTTAAATAAATCTACCATATGTAAATGCCTGACTGAAGAAGATCACCCTAGCTCTTGCTAGAGTTGTGCTGATTGGGTACCATAGAACAGTTCTAACTTCTCCATAGAAAATTGTAGGGATATACTCCTTAAAGTTCAAATTGATATAGGTCCAAATCTTGAAATTCTACGCTATGGAGAGTAGAGTTGAAAAAAAATATAGCCCTATTTTATTTTAAGGCAAATACAAGATAATTCTTATAGATGTTACAAAAAACAACAAAAAGACCACATTTAAGCAGAAATGCAAAAAATCCCTGAAATAATCATGATATGCTTAGCTTCCTATATTACTGGAGTAACTGAATGAGGTGTTATTTTTTAGATTTCACTATCAATAAAGCAGTAAAAAATGCACAGCAAATATTTACTCAAACAGTAGTATCAAGGTGAAATTACCCAAATAATAGTTGATCAGTATCCTTCTGATCTAATAATAAGATGATAAAAGATCCAGCTTTCTTTTTTTTTTCTTTATTTTAGGGACATATCTGCGACATATGGAGGTTCCCAGACTAGGAGTGGAATTGGAGCTGTTGCTGCTGGTCTATGCATCAGCAACACGGGATCCAAGCTGAGTCTCTGACCTACAACACAGCTCACATCAATGTGGGATCCTTAACTCACTGAGCGAGGCCAGGGATCGAACCCGCGTCCTCATGGATACTAGTCAGATTTGTTTCCACTAAGCCAAGACGGGAACTCCCAAAAGATCCAGCTTTCTTAAAAAAAAGAAAAGAAAGAAAAAAAAATTTCCTGGATTCAAATTATCCTCTAGTAATTTATTACCATAATCCCTTCTTTATTTCTAGTAACATTTTATTAATCTCTTGCTGCTTTTATTTCCAGACTTTCTTTCCTCGTTGTCTTCTCCTTGTTAACTTTCCAGAAGAGCTGGAGTATCAGCTCTGGTCTCAGTCCCCAGTCAGAAACATTAATGTTAACTACGCAGATTCTTGTCCTACTGACAACTTCTGGGCTTTTGTTCCTATGGGAAATTTCATAGAAGAGTAAACCCAGTCCAATTTGGTATTAATCTTGGTTTAGAGTAAAACAAAACAAAAATAGTACAACAAACAAGTAAACAAAAATGGATATTTCCATTTCATTTAAAGAAAAATGTGGACATTTAATAGTGTTAATTCTAAAACTATAAAAAGCATGTTTTGTTGTTTTCCAGCCATTTATATCTCAAATTCAGAAAAATATTAGCCAAGCTGCAGCATAGGTCACAAATGCAGCTTGCATCTGGTGTTGCCATATCTGTGGCATAGGCCAGCAGGTGCAGATATGATTGGAAACTTCCATATGTCTCAGGTGCAGCCCCAAAAGAAAAAAAAAAATATTTCACATGGAAGCACCTTTAAGAACATATAAATTCACTATTCAGTAAGGTTAATTTATGTAGGAATAGCAAACTTTTTAAAGTTACCACATTAAGATTCTTATAGCACTCTTTGTCTCATACTTTTCTTTATAACTTTGCTTCCTGGTTTGTTGATCTTCTACCAAACAGAGTTATTATTTGACCCTTGTACATTCTCTTCAAAGGAGACTTCTCATTTCACATCCATTGCAACTCCCTGTGATTTGTCAGGAAATTTAGTCATGGTCCACATTTACACATAAAGTATTGTACTACTACACCATTGAATTCCAAGTGATAGAATTGTTTTTGAATTTTTTATTGTTTGACTTTTATTTTCATTTCAATCCACAAAAGTCCATGCTGAAAAGTGTGACTTTAATAATTATTTTATGATATTCAGAAGAGATTGGTATCTTTGATTTGTTTTTAAATATTTGTTTAGGTTCTTTAATGAAAAGCCAACCTGGGATATATTCAAACAGTTCCTATGGGGTCCAGCCTTTTTGGTCACTCCTGTATTGGAACCTGTAAGTTCTACCACATATTTTGGTTCACAAAGTAATTTTTCCTTGGTTTATATGTATTTAATGTCTGTATCTTTAAATTGCAGTTTGCTGACACTGTACAAGGCTATGTCCCTAATGCTCGGTGGTTTGATTACCATACAGTAAGTAGTTAAGGAATTCTGGGGGATTGACAAAACAGAAATAGGTAACAGCCTGATTATAATAGCCTTTTTATTAATTATGTACTTGTTTTCCTTTCCACTTAAAAAGAGTAAGATATTTCGTGCTAATTATATCTGAATCAAATTAACAAACAGTGAGAGAGTTAATTTATTCTGCCTTTGTACATTATGTAGTCATTGGTTTATTTTACCAAATAAACATTGAAGTTGAATATTATACATAAAAATCATTGACATTTATTAGGTATGCAAAATGATCATTAAAGTAACACAGTCCTTCCAAGAATAATGTATATGACAAGTCAAGAACAGCTTCTGTGACCAATCAAAAACCCATCTATTTTCTACATGTGAGCACCACAAAAACAAGAGGTGGTAAATTACTTTCAAAGCTGTCAGTAAACGAAGGAATAAATATATGCTTTAAAGAACCAGATTTCCTGAACAAACATTTGTTTTTAATTTTTTAAAAGTGAAAAGTATATTATTTGATTTTATAAATATGCCCAATCAAGTACCAGTATTGCTGATGATTCTACTTTAATTCTTTCTTCCAACCCTCTCATTTCCAGGGCAAGGATATTGGTATCAGAGAAAGATTTCACACATTTTCAGCTCCTTTATATGAGATAAACCTACATGTCCGTGGTGGTCATATTCTACCATGTCAAGAGCCTGCTCAAAACACATTTTTCAGGTAAGTGAAGTATTTACAGAGATTAGATTAGAATTGGAGATACATCATGCCAGAATTGTTGAGAACCAGGAAGGTTCTGAGATTTTATCTCTTACCTCCAAGCTTAAGAGTTAGCCTGCCACAGATTCATGTATGCTGGCTTGGAGACAAAGATCTTTCTTACTCATGGCATAGCAAGAAAGGTGAGCCTCACATTTGCTTCAATTTCCACTGACACCCAATCCCATGTGGGTGACATCATGTGGCCCAGGTGGGTGCTGCCTAAGCAGGTTTGTGTCACAGCTAAGGAATACCACACTTTGGGAAACTCAGTCTTGTATAATAGGCTGTAAGCAAAAACATCCATTAGAGAAAAACTCTCAGTGCCTCTGTCTGCAAAATATGTAGAAACTTAAGACACTCCTAGAAAATTGTCTTCCAACGTAATATATAGGAACATTTTCCAGCCCCAAATAACAATTGAAACTTAAAATAATTTGCATAAACATACAAAGATATTGATAAATGAATGTCTTGTATTTTAAATGGCTGCCTCACTTAAAATCTCATCATTTTTTCTGAGTCTGATATAGGGAATGGAATATTATTTGCTTTATGAAAATGTGATTTTTAACTGAACTTTCCTAGGAGCTTTAAGCAAATATCGCTCAGGGGACTTCTCTTTTATCTTTCCCAGTTCCTTTTTTCTGCCTCCATCAGCCCTGTGACATATCCCCTGACTCATTTAAGTCTATGAAATGTAGATATCCATTGACAATATCACTACTCCTTCAAACCACTAAGTCCTTTACTGTCCACAGAAAAAACAGACCTGTTCTTAGCAGCCTTGTCCCATTTAATGATAAAAGGTAGCTCAGATTTTCTGCACATTACCATTTATAATTGATTATCTGTTAAGACCCCTTACATAGTATTCTCTCTCTCATTTAGCATCATGTCCACTCTACCAGGGATCTGGGTCCACTCTATCTCCTATTACTAATGTAAGAGTCATCTCTGATAACAGTCACAGAGTCTGTTTCCACTGACTAAATTCCTGGCTTAGACATTCAGATTCCAGAGGACTCAGTTTCTGTTCTTATCTCATGCTGACACATCTTCATGGTGATTTGCTGACAGCCCTAGATGACATGAATAGACCCTTTTAAATCCTGGAGCCACCCAGATCCATTTATATCAATATTCTACCCGGATATCAGTTAAAGAGGAGAAAAAATTATACCTATGAAGTGAGCATTTCATAGAGGAGTTCATAAATTGTGCCTTGAAGAATCCCTGTGATGCGAGAGTAGAGAGGCCATTCTTTGTGTGCATGTGCATGTGTGTGGTGTGCGTGTGGTGCGTGTGTGTGCAGTGTAAGTGTGGGGGATGTGTGGGAGGTGTGTGTATGGGAGATGTGTGTGTTGTGTGTGTGTGTATATGTGGTGGGATATGTGTGAGTAGGTAAAGTAAATAAGATATTGGATTTAGACACACAGTTGACCATTGAACAACATGGGTTTGAATTGCATAGGTCCATTTATACGTAGTTATTTTTCACTAGTGAATACTACAGTACCCCTTAGTCTATGGTTGGTTGAATCTGTGAATGAATGCAGAGTAACTCTAGATACTCAGATTTATATCCATGTTGTTCAAGGGTCAACTGAATGTACAGAGTAGAATGAACGTTGTGAAACTATTTTAATTTCATTTTAAATATGTTGGAAAATTATAGGCTAAACCAGATTTTTATGTTGCTAGTAAGATCTAGCTATCTTTTACCCCAGTGACCATGAGTTGAAATATGTATATATATGTATATACATGCATGAATTCTAAGAAATACTAACATCTTTACATGGAAAATATAAAGTTTCTTTGGAGATTCGAACTCTAGCTATTCTGCATATTTTAGGAGACTTCCATAGCAGGGCAACCTTCAACATTTGTCATTGGAAAAGATAGCTAAGTATAATTTGTCTGAGAAATCCTTCCATGGTGATATGAGACTTTCAAACCAAGTCATTTGTATACTGAGCATGGAAGCAGATATTTAGTTCACAGATAAGCCTATGTAGGCACAAGCTTGGAAAGTACTGTCCATTCTAAGGATAGGACTTGCAACTTACTGCTACTCTTCACATTCTTATTAATAATTAAAGATGGCATAGTGATTTATGTACAGGAATGTGAGGAAGTCTTAAGTCATATAAGATTTTAAAATACTATTAAAATTTTTTATGTTTAATGGTCAATGACAAGATTATCAAAGAGGTGAATAAATAAATATATCAATAAACTTAATATGGCTTTAATTATAAATAAGACTAATTCTGATTTGTTACAGTAGTACAGTTTGACATCAAAGATATGCATGATAGTTTCTGTTAAATATGAAGATTTTTCGTTGTTTTTTTTTTTTTTTTTTTAGGGCCTCAGCTGTGGCATATGGAAGTTCCCAGGCTAGGGGTCGAATTAGAGCGGTAGCCACTGGCCAACACC
The DNA here is from genome assembly GCF_016906955.1 of Phacochoerus africanus. Lineage (NCBI taxonomy): Eukaryota > Metazoa > Chordata > Mammalia > Artiodactyla > Suidae > Phacochoerus > Phacochoerus africanus. The sequence goes on along the minus strand of NC_062544.1, from coordinate 184,696,821 downwards.
ACAGCCATATCAACATGGGATCTGAGCTGCATCTGTGACCTACACCACAGCTCACCACAATGGCAGATCCTTAGCCCACTGAGTGAGGTCAGGGATTGGACCTGCTACCTTATCATTACTAGTGGGATTTATTTCTGCTGAGCCACTATGGGAACTCCAGATTTTATGGTTTATATAATTTCCAAAACTCATGAAAAAAGGAAAATTATTTAATTTTCTTTGTCTAAAACAGTTTGTATTCTCCTTAATTCTTATTCTTACTTATATTCCTTTGGACACTTAGTGTCCAAAGGAATATAAGTAAGAATAAGAATGCTACTTTATAAACTTTGGTGAAATTATATTTCTTTCTTATAGTCGACAAAATTTCATGAAGCTCATTGTTGCTGCAGATGATAATCAGATGGCACAAGGATATCTGTTTTGGGATGATGGAGAGACAATCGGTGAGTGTTCCATTTAGAAGACAGGTATAATTGATAACATGACTGTTAGGATGGTAAAGTTTATAGAAACAGAGGCCTGAACAGTGAGAACACAAGCAGGTTTATGGACCAATGGAGTGGCCAGAATCACCGAGCAGAGAAAACTCAGGCTTTCAGCCATTGGGAGAGAATCAGGTTTTATAGGCAGGGAGTCATGTGCTGAGTTCAGGTCTGGGATGGTGACTGAGATCATGGTATAAAATTTAACTTTCTCCTTGAGGCTGTCTTTGTCCTTGGAAAGTCAACCACTTCATGGGCTTGGTTGTTTTCCCTGTGGAGGTCTGATAAAGTGGAGATGGCAGGTTTAGGTCTGGGAGGGTCAATGAGTCATGCAGACTTACTCTTTTTTAAGCCTTCCTTTTAGTTTCTGCCTAAGAATACCTATTATCTCACATTATTTTTATGTTACCTATTATTATACTTTAGAAGCTGAATAAAAACCCAACAATATGATTCAAACCAAAAATGGTTTAATAAGTAGTTGAATCAATTTAAAAATAGTATCACGCATATCTAAAGACTTTCTTCTTATCCTATATATATATGTAGTCCCTATGATCAATGTCTAGATACCTAAGAGATTTATGTGGGCAGGGATGATAAATACCAATCATCTTTGTATTTCTAGAAGTTAGCCCAGTGCTATTCACATAATAGAGCTGAAAAGCCATGTCCCCATGTGCACACATTGATGCACAACAGATGCCTCTAAAACATGAGATACAAACAAAACTCAAATTTGGTCTCTGCTTTATGGCTGTAGTTTTTGTTAAGAATCAGCAGTTTTTTTATAGGAAAAGTTTAAGAATTTAAACTTGATTTTTTTTTGTATACTTTGTTGGCTACTCCTCAAAACCAGACTGAACTGCTACACGTTTAGTAGTGCATTTGTGCTCTGCTACCTGGAGTAGTTTGTAAGGAATGCATAGTTGGGGCCCATCCTAATTCCATAAATTTGAGGAGACAAGAATCTCTCTTTGAGTAAAATGCCCCAGATGATTATTATGCTGTTAAATAAACACTGTTAGAAGATTAGGTTTACAGTGCCAGTTCTACCAGATGGGTGTTCTGAGCATTCTCTGACAAAAATCTTAGTCGTAACAACTAACATCTGTGTGGAGCCCTAGGCAGTTCATTACAATTTAAAGAAATTATCCATAGTTGAGTGATTTTTCGTTAATAACAAAGACATGCATCTTTCGTCTTTTCAGGTAAATCATAGTTAATATTCTACAACTATAAGATATGGGAATTTATTAGTAGGTAAAGTGTATCAGAAAGGGATACAAGAATCATATGGTAGTAAGCAAGACTAAAAAAGAAATACCTCTTCCTAGTATTTTGTGATTTAGAAGGTGAAGTCAACTCAAGGGCTGTTAGTTATCCTTTGCTTTCTGCACCCTAAACTTCATTAACACATTAACTGAGGTTCTACAAAGTTTGTAGCCTTTCTTCCTCACTGGATCCAACAGCAGGCACTTTGAATATGCCCATAATTTCCCAGAGTATAAAGCTGTGTTATACATAATTTGCATGCTCTTCTTGAGATGTTTGAATCTTACTATCTAGAAAATTGAGTTAATTCATTTTAACTGTGAGGGAGACAAAGCTTCTCAGAATTTTTTTGTTTAGCTCTTTCTATCAAACTAAGGTACAGATGAAAGAACTTGGTATGACCTTTATACTCTACTGAAGTTTCATGGCAGATTTTCCTTTTGCTTTTTTCACTGGAAAATAACGGAACATAATTCATATTTTTCTCCATGATCTCTTAATGCAAGCACACAAAATTTTTCTGGTCCACTGTATCTACTTTTTTGGTTATATTTCACAATCTCAGTATATTTGTTACAATTAAAAATAAAGATTTCAACTAGTCTCCTGAAATTTCTTGAATAAACAGCAACAATTCACAACAAATGCTTAGAGTCTCTGGATTTACCAGATAGGAATCTCCAAAGATGTTTTCTCTCACAGGAAGCTTGCCAATCTCCTCGATAGACTAGATGATTTCCTCTTTTAAATACATTTAAATTTTATGAAATGCTATTATTTGTAGACATATTTTTTCTCTCAAAAAATCAAAGATAAAGCAAAATAAACTTATTTTGAAATGTGTGTATATTAAGCAATTTTTTATTCTAACTAATAAAGTTGTAGCTTAGTAAAATATTAATTTGTCCTGCTCATCTTAGTGAAATAAACATATGTGTACCCTTGACTAAGATTGTTATGACCATGTTGTCTGAAGTTAAGCTGTGCTGTTTTCTCAGTTCCTGCCTATATGCAACGAAGAATTGAAATGGCAGGCACTTTTAAAGTATAAACAAGCTCTTAAATTGAAAGTGTTACACGATGGAGGATAATGGGGAAAAAAAAGAATGTACATAAATGTATAACTGGGTCCCTTTGCTGTACAGCAGAAATTGATAGAACATTGTAAATCAAGTATAATAAAACTTTTTTAAAAAGAAAAGAAAGTGTTGCAGCTTGGAAGCATTACAACTCTCTTAGGAAAAACGCAAGTAGGTTCTCCAAAGCAAAAATGTTCCAGCAAGTTTATTGAAGTGAAAGTTCACTCTTAGAGGGAGAGCAGGCCACCCTGCAAGTAGGGACTGACCCTGTTTTACAATTTTTTTCCTTATATACCCATGCTGCAGACATAGTGAGGACCTGATTCTTCCCCTCCACACCTACTGATTCTCCCTGCCCTGGCCCACTGTGTGTGCTTAAGAGCTGAATGTTGATTGGTTTTTGTACAGGGCATATTTGATCTTCTGATTGGTCTCTGGCAGGATACCTTATTTGCCTGGGTGATGGGTTATGGGGAAGTTCCCTGGAAAGTCCCTTTATGTTGCACCTGATTGTGTTCTTATTGTCCCTATAGAGGCAGGGTGAGGAGTGGACCATTTGCCTTTTCTAGTAGGGAGTAAGGAGTAGACCAGGTTGCTCAGGGTTGGGGAAGGGGCATTACAATGAGGTGGATGGGGCGTTGATAAGGGTCTGGTAATTCTTGTCTTGGCCAAGGCTTTGAGTTTAATCTTCTTGAAGGGGACTTGAAGCCCAACAAGATCATATGTGGTGCCTTTCCTAAGGGTAATATCCTTTTAATAGCTGTTGCTTTTGTTTTCTTTTATCTCATAGATCAGTAATTTAAAATTTTCTCTTAAAAACCTAAGCTATAATAATGTATTTAAAGACTAAGACTAAAGTTGTTACTTCAGGATGCATATTAAATGAGCCATTAATTATGTTATTCATCATAATTAATGATGTTGTTCCAGTCAATTATATGTTAATATGCAGAAAAAAATGTTTGGGACAAAGTATCTTTTCATTTTAGCATAGGCAAAGAAAGTCTCAACTTAAGCAGTTTTTTTCCCAGAGAATTAATGAATACAAAGCTGGTATGTATAAGTGAAAAGGGAATTAAAATCTGTTTCTTTTTCTGTGTTATCCTAATACTTGTTTTAATAATGCTTTTGACTTTACTTTTGCTTTTCTCTCTTACATGTTTGTTTGGTTTTACATTTGAACACCATCATAGAAGTCAGGGAAAACTGGACATGAGTTCATGTTGATAATAACTAGCTGTTTCACTTTTGGCCATTTTATTTTACTTCTCTGAAACTCACTTTCCTCTTCTATATAGTGGGAATAATGATAGTACACATCTCTTAGAGCACTGTGATAAAGTACTTAAAATTTGAGAAATAGCAAACAACAAATTTTAGCTCTAAGATTGTTATTATTATTATTATTATTATTTTGTCTTTTTAGGGTTGCACCCACAGCATATGGAGGTTCCCAGGCTAGGGCTCAAATCAGAGCTGTAGCTGCCAGCCTACACCACAGCCACAGCAGCATGGGATCTGAGCCATGTCTGCAACCTACACCACAGCTCATGGCAATGCCAGATTGCTGACCCACTGAGCGAGGCCAGGGACTGAACTTGCATCCTCATGAATGTTAGTCAGATTCGTTTCCACTGAGCCACAACGGGAACTCTGCTAAGATTATTTTTTAAATTGATTTTAAATATGGCAAGATTGCATCTTATTTAAAGAGGTATGTATAAACCCTATGTTTTATCAGTTTGATTTCAGTTGACTGTAATTAATCTCTGACAATGGAGTATTTTTCCTCAAATGTCACTAGGATAAACTACATCATATCTTTTTCCTTTATAGTAGTATTTTATTGTTGACTAGTCACTGAGGTGGTCAGTAAGCGTCCATGACTGCCACCACCCAATTGTATTTATTCTTGTACTTCTTTCACCCTCCCAGAGCTGTGTTAAGGTGATCTTAGGCCTGGCACCACTTTAGTTGTTACTTCCCTACATACGAACAAGTACAGACCAACCTACCTGTCCACCTAGGACCCTCTCTGGTGACTCATTCTTCATATTTCAGTGCTCCTTGAACTGTGTTTAAATAAGTTATATAAACTTAGAGAAAACTAAATATGCACTGATGGCATTTGATACTGTGAAAGAAAAGCAAGAATATGCTAGTATTTACTATTTTTCTTTGGAAATATAAATACATCACTCCTTTCTTTTCTCTATAGACACCTATGAAAGAGACTTATATTTCTTGGTACAATTTAATTTTAACAAGGTATGTATCCATTTCAGATCATTTATATACAATCATGTTAAATAATATTTGAATTTTTATGCCATATTTATGTTTATTTTATATTTATATATTTTTTATATATTGTATAACACTATCTCTTCAAATATATGAATAAATGATTTGCTCTACTCTGAAATACATTTTGGTTAATAGATACATGTTTTTTAAAATTTAATTGCTTTTGATAGATGAAGTGTTTATATTTTTTCCTTACCTTTATAGTCCATCTTGACAAGCACTATAGTGAAAAATAGTTACATAAACAAAAATGAAATGAGGCTTGGATATGTCCTCATATGGGGGAAAGAAAAGACTTCTGTTAATGAAGTTAATCTCATATATAATGGAAATAAAGAGACTGTTCCCTTTGCTGAAGACCTAAACCAGGAGGTAAGTGACATAAGAAAGTGTTTTTTTTTTTTTAAATGAAGCTATCCAAAATGTTCTACATGAATATCTTATATTTCTTAGCGCTAAAGAAACGTAATTATGGGTCATCCATCACCTTTCTTGTTTATTCATTTTCCTTAAACTTCCATATCAATTTCCATATTATCATCCTTGGTAACTTATATAAATCAACTTAATGGCATCTATTTTATAATTGTCCTGACATAATCAAAGCAAAATTAAATTTATGTTAAATCTCTAAATCATTTTTATCATTTAGGGTAATGTGGCTCAAAAATTAATACTTTTCAAAAATAAAATGTTTACTTTTGAACATTTAATGTCAGATAAAATATATTTGAAAAGTATCAAAAATTAATAGAATTAATTGTCTATTAGCATCTATGAATAATTTGACATACAGGTGTATGAAGATATGATTCACATATTAAAAATGGAGTCAGGATTCTCATGTTAAATCCCTTTGCTGCTAGTGTCAGGTCTGGTAGCAGAGGATGGTTTAAGATGTCAGGTCCCTCTGCACTATGTCTTGGTTCTTGCCCACACGCAAAAAAGATTTGGAGGTGCAGACAGTCTGGCCAGGGGTTGTACCAGCTGGTAAGTGCTGCAACAGCCCTGGGATGGAGCCAGTGGTCTTGCTGCACAGAGATGGAGGCAGGCGCTCTCTCCAGGTATGGGCACTTAGTTCAGAATGGGAGCAGCTATGGATTCCACCATGCCTTAGTTTGAAAGCTACAGCTCTTTGATAAGGCAGTCCTAATAGCCCATTCCAGGAGTCAAGTTCCCAAGAGTTTTCAGCAGACTTTACTTACACCCTCAGAGAGAGCAGGCCATCCTGGGGTAGGGACTGGCCCTCGCTCAACCAGGTCTTTCCTTATATCTCCATATAGCCGATGTGTTTGGGGAACCCAATTCTCCTGTCCCAGCCTCCCTGGGCCTTGTAAGGGCTGAGTGTTGTTTGATCTCTGTATTGGGGACATGTTTTGATCCTCTGATTGGTTCTGGGCAGGGATGCCTTATTTGCATGGGGAATGGGTTATATAGAGGCAGGGTGAGTAATGGGCTTCATTCCTTCCTTATAGTAGGGAGTGAGTAGTCCAGGCTCTTTAAGGTGGGAAAGAGATATAACAATGACACATGGCCAGAGGCTTTTGGGTTTAATCTCTTTGAGGGGGACTTGAGACTTAGACCACTAGTAATGACCATTTTACTTTGAATAAATAGTTTCAGGACTTCTTTTTCTTTCCAATTAAATAAGAATATTCAAATAAACAATCTCACATACTCCTTCTGATCCTATATTCTGTGGAAGTACATTACAAACAACATATATTCTAGAAATCAGCTAACTGTTTTGGGTGTTTGATCCAAGTTTAAGGCTACATCTGCACTGCTAAAACTTTGAGTGCATGTACATATACCTGTTGGTGCTTAAGGCTGAATAAAATCAACTAGCTCTTAATCAACTAACCACTTCAGATGAACTTAACCTACAAAATAGCTAGTTATTTGACTGACTACAACTTAAAAAAATAATAATTTTGTCTTGAACACAATTTTAGGTTCTCATAAATTGTACAAGATGTGGGAGATGAACAGCCCCGAGAAGTCATTTCCTCCCGTTGAAATTTAACTTCTGTCTTCTTCTTACCACAGTTTTGTAGGCAATCAGAATTTCCCCTTTGATATGCCACTCTGTCTTAATTACTACTTTGACATTAAAGTACTTTTCTTTCTTTAAAGTCTATCAAGGTTTGGAAGTTAGAGTTTATATATTTAATGTCCTTCCATGGTAAAATAGAAGTTGATAACCCACCGCCTCACCCGCATTTTTCTTCACTTAAAAATTTTACTGGTTAATAAAATTCCAAAGTAAGGAAATCAATGATTTAGTACAGTGGTCTTAAATGGCAGACTAAGAAAATGATTCCTTGCAAAGGAAAATTAATTCCCAAGGAATAAATACTTAATGATTATCAATCATAATTGGAAATTATTTTTGAACAGTCCATTGTTCAATGAGATTAAAGAATGATGATTTTCCTTATAAATTTTCTTGTTCTTTATTTACAACTTTTACCATAAAAATGAACTAAATACAGTCAGCTGAGCAAGGTCAAATAAGATATTTTAACACGTCAAGTATTATTTCAAGTTAACTTTGACCAAATATTTGGGACAAAAATCATTTTTAAAGGAAATTTAATTCCACTGCTTTCAAACACATTCACAAAGAATTGTAAATATTAAGAACAAAAATTTACATTTCATTTTTTCACTGATTCCAAAAGAAGATATAATTTTATTTAGTCCCTTCTAAGTGCATTTAAATAAGACAAATATTTGTGAGCACCTACTGTTTTCTAAGGTTTTATAGATAAATGGGAAAAGGAGGGAATGGTCAATTTCTTATCTTGATTGCTCATCTCCTTGGGTGTGGGAATGATATGCAAAGAATGATTTAATTGCTCTATCAATACAACTTTTACATTTTCCTAGCAGTGATTATGCCTGGTAGCCATCTGTAGAGGTATTAAAAGCTATGTGCTGTACTTGTTATTTTTCACTTTCATATAAAGGAACTAACTTATGTTTTGGTGTAAGATGGGTCAGTTTCAAACTAGCTAAAGGATACTAAGAAATTTATTTACCTTTTACCTTTTAAGCTCTTCCACTCTAAAGTGTGGGAAATAGAGCCTAGGATGCTGTGCTTTAGTACAAATAAATTCTATGAAGTCCTCAGGAGAGTGCTTGGTATTTAATTAACAGTAAAGGAATGTTGATTTTCATCCTCTTCTCTTGCATATTTGATGATTGGATTAATCTTTCTGATCTAAGCCACTGAAAAGTCATGTGAGTGTATCAGATCAATGGAAAAGTCTAGTGAAATCATATAAAAATATCAGATGATTGAGTACAGTCTCTATATAGTCTTTTAGAGATTCTCTCCAATAAAAGAAGCACAAGTATAATAAAATCATTGGCAATAAATTTAGCATCTTAAAGCCATTTGAGATTGATGTAAAAGTGTATTTCTAAAATCTAAATTTTGTGTGTGATAGACTAGCTAATATGTGAGAGTGAAAAGCATAGAGATTTTATATAGTGCAGTTACAAGTAACTCCATATTTAGGCGTCATGGAGAAAGAGTAAAGTAACAAAATAAGATAATTGGTTAATAGTCTCAGTTTTTCATTGTATTTTGACAACCATTCCCCATCTCTGAGATTTATTTTCATCTTCAGTGTAATGGGTGGGTTGAGTGAGAGTATAACTGAAATGGTTGTAAATGCTTTGGAATAAAAATTCCTCAAAATGAATAAGGAAAACAAGCTAGAACCTGTTAATTTATAGAACCTGTTTACTTATGGAACATTTATTTATGGAATTAGTTTTTGTGAAAAAAAAACACAGTTCTGATTAAACAATTAATTACCATTTTACTTTTTTTTAGATATTAAATATTGATCTAAGAGGGTTAAATGTTACTCTAGATGAACCAATAGAAATCAGCTGGTCATGAAGATCACCATCAGTCCCAGTTGACAAAGGGAAATTAACATCTGGACTTAAGTTTCATCATACTTGTAATTTTCCCTCTTCATTTGTTTCTTATTATGTGTAAAATATGATTTCCATACCATCTACCTAAAGTTATTGCACAGTGCACAGATGATGTGGCCTAGATTCAATTTTTTAACATATTTGATAGATTTAATAGTTCTAGTTACTCTCACTGTTAGTTAAAATTGTGAACTAGTTACTAAATATATATGTGTGTAACTAAAATATAATTAAAATACTTGATTTTTAAATTAAGCTAACTTTTTGTATAATTTTATATAATATTTTCCTCAATGTTTAGTAAATTTAAGTTATGTACCAATAATTGTCACCAGATTTCATTATTTCTTAGTATGTACATTAATTAGAAAAGAGAAAATAAAATGTATATAAGTATATACAGTGTATATTTCTCTTTATTTTCCAAAAGGAAAATGTCTTAGTTTGGGTTGCTGCAACAGTTTGCCATAGACTGAGTGGCTTAAATAATAAATATTTATTTCTTATAGTTCTGGAGGTTGGGAAGTTTGAGATCAATGTGCTGGTAGATCTCATGTCTGGTGAAGGCCTTCTTTTTGGTTTGCAAACAGCCATCTTCTCTTTGTGACCTCACATGGCAGAAAACAAAGGGAAAGGACCAAGCTCTCTGACATATCCTATCTTCTTATCAAACACTAATCCCATTAATGCGGGCTCCACTCACATGACTTTATATGTCCCAAAGGCACCATCTCCAGATTCCATCACATTGATGACAAGGGGTTCAACATATGAATTTGGGGAAAGGAACACAACTTCAGTTCCATAGCAGAAATCCAAATTTCTTTTTCTACCTTTCTTTATGGATAGGAGAAGAAATATCACTATTTATTCTATTTAGTTAACTGAATAAATTATTCAATCATCAAGTTGGAAGACTAAGTCATGGTCTAAATAGTATTCATTGGCATTTTTAAATACTTTGGTTGCTTTGAATTAACTTCATCAACTAATATGTGCAGCTTGATAGAATTCTTTTCTAATTAAAAACGTAATATCATTATAGTGAAATATTTATGACAATTCATTGCTCAGAATACAAGGACCAGGGAAAACAATAATGATAATGATGGCTATTTTCAAAAGCATAATAAATAAGTTTTGGCAAGCATGTGGATAAAAGAGAACCCTTGTGGTCTGTTGGTGGGACTGTACATTGATGCCTTTGCTATAGGAAACAGTATTGAGTTCCCTCAAAAAATTAAAAATAGAACTACCATATGATCCAGCAATTCCACTACTGGGTTTTTCCTGAAGAAAATGAAAACACTAAGTCAAAAAACTGTATTTGCCACCATACTTATTGCAGTGTTATTTTCAATAGGCAAGCTATGAGAATAACCCAAGTAGTATGAAAAAGCTGTCAGATAGATATAGATAGATAGATAGATAGATAGATAGATAGATAGATAGATAGACAGATAGACACAAAGTGGATATTATTCTGCCATAAAAAATGAAATACCATTTGTGACAACATGTATGGATTTTGAAATCATTAGGCTAAGGAAAATAAGTCAGAAAGGTAAAGATAATACCATGTGATAGCTCTTATATGTGGGATCCAAAACAAGACAAACAAACAAAAAACTACAAACATAAAGCTTATAGACACTGAGAACAGTAGGTGCCAGAGGCAGGATTGAGGAATGGAATTTCTATTCTTTCTCTCCTAAACAACCTGAGGCTCTCTATGCCTTTGCTCTATGGTACTACTATTTCTCCTTATAATACTGTTAACAGATACACTAACTTTTCCTTATCTGGACAAGGAAGAACTTTTGTAATAATTACATCATACCAGTTAGATACATATTTAAAGCTATCAAAACAACTTCCCCCATATTAGTATCCTATTGCTGTTTAACGAATTATCTCAAATTTAGTAGCTTAAAACAACTGCATTTCATTATTTCACAGTTTTCAGGAGTCAGGAGGTAGGTCATGGCTTAGCTAGCTCCTCTGCTCACGGTCTCACTGGTTGAAATCAAAGTTGGCACAGTTACTGTCTCATCTTGAGACTAGACTGTTGAAGAATTTACTTCCAAGCTTTCTTAGATCATTGGTAGAATTTATTTCTTTGCACTAGTAGGACTGAGGATCTGCCTTTTTGGTGGTTGTCAGCTATTGGTGGCACTCAGCTTCTAGATATTGCCCTCACTTCCTAGAGGCTACACATAGTCCCTTGCCATGTATGTTTCCTTAACATGGATATGTAGTCAAGGCATCAAGGAGACTCTGGAGTAAGTCTGCTACTAAGATGAAGTATTATATAACATAACATAATCATGGGAGTTACATCTCATCAACTTTGCCATATTCTATATATTTAAGTAATTGACAGGTTCTACTTACACTCAAGAGGAGGAAATTATACAAAGGCAAGAATACCAGGAGCTAAGGATTATGGAAGCCATCTTAAATTCTGTCTGCTCTATCCTCAAACTTAACCTGTGCCAAAGAGAGCACTATTGAATGGACAAAATAACTCCCTCTCAGAAATACGGATCCACCAAGGATTATAAAAACCATAGACCATAGGCAACTACATCTGTATATGATAAATCATTATAAGCAGTATAATAATCAATTAACAAGTATTAACTACACATACAAATGTATAAGACATCATGTTGGCCTTTGGAACCAAATTTCAGGTTGAGACAAAAAGTTAATGTATACTGACAACAGGCCCTCATTTCTTAAAAAGCCAACCTATATTAGCAATACAGAAAAAAAATAGTCAAAATGAGTATTCTGAACATGTCCATCAACAGATGATTAGATAAAGAAGAGATAGTATACAAATTTACAATGAAATACTACTCAGCCAAAAAGAATGAAATATTGCCATTTGTAACAACATGGATGGACCTTGAGGATACTATGCTTAGTGAAATAAATGAGGCAAAGAAAGACAAATACTGTATATTATCACTTATGTATGAAATCTAAAAAAAAATGAAACAAACAAATAAATATAACAAAACAGACGCAGGTATTGAGAATAGCTGGTGGTTACCAGTGGGAAGAGGGAATGGGGGTGGGGACAAGATAGGGGTAGGAGATTAAGAGATACAAACTACTATGCATAAAATAAATAACAAAGATCTATTGTACAGCACAGGTAATATAGCCTATTTTATAATACTTTAACTAGAGTGCAATCTATAAACACAAAACTAATATAACACTGTAAATCAATTATGCTTTCATAAAAATTAGTATTCTGCAATTAAAAGCTATCCCACAAAATATGTAATATGCTCAAATGATGCTTTAGCATCATTATATATTATATAAAATATATAAGACTTTTAGACATATGGGCCATTTTATTTTGGGTAACTAAAATAATTATATGTATGCTCTATGTTCATGCCAGTGATATAGTATGCTAGAGTCCACAAAATAGAAAATAGTATAGACTATTGATTTAGAAATGTTGCCCCTAAAGAACCTCAACAGTTCTGCAGAGGCTTCACAAATAAATGAGGAGAGACATTTAGCAGGCCAAGTCCCCTACCCCAATCTCATTTTATTCATATTAGCTCTGGTTTCTGTGATTAATGCATTTGGTTACCCAATGAATAAAAGTGGAAGTAGAACAGATATGAGTTTGAATTCCAGTTCCAACATATAATGACATAATATGATATCTACTACATAATCTTGGCTATCCTCATTCTCCATGAGTAGTGTTTACAGGCTATATTTCAGAATGTAAGTTTTATGTATCTGTATGTAACATATGTAAGTGTGTGTGAATATATATATACAAATACATACACGCATACAAAGTATAAAATACATGGTATTTATTATCTTCCCTAGTGATTCACAAAATCTATTTTAAGTGCTAAAAAGATTAATGTGATATTGATTATATCAAGAAGACTTACTTCGCAATTACCCAAAATAAAATGGCCCATATGTTTATTTATTTATTTATATTTATTTATTTATTTATTTTGTCTTTTTGCCTTTTCTGGGGCCGCTCCCACGGCATATGGAGGTTCCCAGGCTAGAGGTCAAATCGGAGCTGTAGCCACCGGCCTGCCAGAGCCACAGCAACATGGGATCCGAGCTGCATCTGCGACTTACACCACAGCTCACAGCAACGCTGGATCCTTAACCCACTGAGCAAGGCCAGGGATCAAACCCGCAACCTCATGGTTCCTAGTCGGATTCGTTAACCACTGCGCCACGACGGGAACTCCCCCATATGTTTAAAAGTCATATATATATATATATATATATATATTTTTTTTTTTTTGTCTTTTAGCTATTTCTTGGGCCGCCCCTGCAGCATATGGAGGTTCCCAGGCTAGGGGTCCAATCGGAGCTGTAGCCACCGGCCTACGCCAGAGCCACAGCAACGCGGGATCCGAGCCGCGTCTGCAACCCACACCACAGCTCACAGCAACGCCGGATCGTCAACCCACTGAGCAAGGGCAGGGACCGAACCCGCAACCTCATGGTTCCTAGTCGGATTCGTTAACCACTGCGCCACGCCGGAAACTCCCTAAAAGTCATATATTTTATATTTCAAGTCTCTCTTCAGTCTATTATCTCCTCTTTTTGTCCAGTCTCCAATTGTTTCTAAACATTTTTTAGAGACTATTTGTCCTTGCTTCCACTATCATCTCCTCGTATATTTCCCGGTTATAACATACTATAATAAAAATCTAAAATACAAATGTATCATGTTATTTTACTGATCATATTTCTTTAATGATTTTCATCCAATAAAATCCAAAATTCTAATCATCAAATACAAGGCTATAACTGAATGGGAAAAAAAACATAAAGTTCCACTGAAGAGCATAAAAATTATTTTGGACAGGTATACCTTATTTTTGATATAGAGGTTTAATTTAACTTACTCTCCCACACTAATTTTGTTTCTTTCTAACCTCATTACCTAGAATGCTGCGTCTTTCTGTCTTATTCTTCCAATAAACTCTGGTTATCATATTATATTTATGCTCCACTGTCAAATTAATGGGCAGATTTTCCAGACTTTCAAAGCAAAATTAGTTCTTTCTTCATGTTCCCATAGCAGCTCCTCCATTACATTACCTTGAAATGGAAATTTGCTAATTATATCTTCCAACAAGATTATGACCTTTTGAGGCCAAAAAACACAGATTGATTGCCTTCATTTTTCCAATGACCGATACTTAACTCTGCCCACAGTAGTAGGTACTATTAAGTGTGGTGAAAGAAGAAGAAAAAAGGAGAAGGAGGAATGGCAAATTGATGGTAGAAGCGCCTTTCTAGACAAACTACCAGATCTGAGAGTTTTGTATTTTTTCCCCCTGCTTCTCCTTTCTGTTGCTTGCCTCATTATTGGTAATAAAAATCTTCATTGACACAACAGTATTAATTTCACTGGGATTTATATATAAATTGTCTTATTATATATATTAAGCAACTTGTGGGTTTGCTCCCGGTCCTTGCTCAGTGGGTTAAGAATCCAACATTGCTGTGAGCTGTGGTGTAGTTCACAGATGCAGCTAGGATCCTGCACTGCTGTGGTTGTGGCGTAGGCTGGCAGCTGTAGCTCTGATTGGACCCCTAGCCTGGGTTCCTCCATATGCCCAGGTGGAGCCCCAAAAAATAAAAAGAAAAAAAGAAAAAAAAAACTTCACATTAATCATTCCCTTAAGTGATCTGACATTAAAAAGATTAGAACAATGCAAAACAATAAAAAGTAAAAGTGATAATGATGTGGAAATTAAACCTGAAAGATGTACATAACACACATTTCTGTTTTCCTCTAAATTTGCTCATGTGCAACATGAAATTAAATCATATCTAATGTAGTTTCCTCTACAGGTTAGATCACTCAAATGCAAAATTTTTATTTTACATAAATAGAAATAGTGGTTTGTGGGTGATGTATTAGAAAAAAAGGAGAAAGGATTTTTAATAAATAAAAAAAGAGAAAATGGTGCTTTTTTTTGCATAAATTTGAGAAAGTCATTCTAGGTGAGGAGAAATCCAAGAATAAGGGAGGGGCAAGATAACTGCTACCAAGCTCTCTGCAGGGAATAAAATATATTTAACTTAGTCTATCCGAAGTTAATATTTTTACTGACATCAAAGGTATGAGAGCAGCTGAACATTGCACACAGAGGACTCTCTCACTGGGAGATCTTTTGGTTTAGCTAGCAAGGAAATGTTGAGACATCTTTTGAGCAGCTGAAGGATTGCAGAGAGGGTGGTGCTTTTATCTCATCATTACAAATACATGTTTTAAAATTAATACAGTTTGCATAACATTGGGGAAATGGAATTTTATTTTATTTTATTAGCACACATGTTTTATTTTTCAAGATACAGCTCAGATTCTAGAGCTTGAATGAAGTCACAAACTAATCAATCAACAAAAAAACCCCAAAAACCAATCATCTCACACTCCTTCTTGAAAGCATACATAGTATTACATGGTTACTAACTACTACAGTTTTTAGTTGTTCATTAATATGCTCTTAATTTTTATATCCTCCAAAATATACCTTTCACTTTTTTCATAATTTAAATACTTTCCTCTCTATATTATCTATTAGTAAAATTGTTATATTTTCTATTCCAAGCCCAATTAAAGTTCGGAGAAAATTTTAAAGTTTTTTCTTTTAGAAAATTATTTTTCTTCTTTTTTTTTGCCTATTTTTATAGCTCTCTATCATATTCTTAGGTATTTCAATAGTTCTGGAAATTCTTTGAATAGCTGGATATGTTTATTCCTTTTAAACTTGGTATATCATGGAGGACTTGAAATTATCAGCCTTTTGATCAAGTAATTATTTCTTTAATTATTTAGGCCTGTCACATTTTGTGCCTCATTTACATTACTACCATAAATGGTTAAGCTTTTCCTCCTATGATATATGTAACTCATGTTTCTTAGTGTCACCTTAGTAAATATTTTAAAGCTCTTAGATATAACTTTCTGTTTACTATGAATATGAATATTGGTTCATTTTTATGTGAATAGTAAGAGTATGTAGTAACCACACATAATTTTACTTTTTTTTAATTATTTTTTTTTAATTTTCCCACTGTAGAGCAAGGGGGTCAGGTTATCCTTACATGTATACATTACAATTACATTTTTTTCCCCCACCCTTTCTTCTGTTGCAACATGAGTATCTAGACAAAGTTCTCAATGCTATTCAGCAGGATCTCCTTGTAAATCTATTCTAAGTTGTGTCTGATGAGCCCAAGCTCCCGATCCCTCCCACTCCCTCCCCCTCCCATCAGGCAGCCACAAGTCCCTTCTCCGAGGCCATGATTTTCTTTTCTGAGGAGATGTTCATTTGTGCTGGATATTAGATTCCACTTATAAGTGATATCATATGGTATTTGTCTTTGTCTTTCTGGCTCATTTCACTCAGGATCAGAGTCTCTAGTTCCATCCGTGTGGCTGCAAATGGCATTATGTCATTCTTTTTGATGGCTGAGTAGTATTCCATTGTGTATATATACCACCTCTTCCGAATCCAATCCTCTGTCGATGGACATTTGGGTTGTTTCCATGTCCTGGCTATCGTGAATAGTGCTGCAATGAACATGCGGGTGCACGTGTCTCTTTTAAGTGGAGTTTTGTCCGGATAGATGCCCAAGAGTGGGATTGCGGGGTCATATGGAAGTTCTATGTATAGATTTCTAAGGTATCTCCAGACTGTTCTCCATAGTGGCTGTACCAGTTTACATTCCCACCAGCGGTGCAGGAGGGTTCCCTTTTCTCCACACCCCCTCCAGCACTTGTTATTTGTGGATTTATTAATGATGGCCATTCTGACTGGTGTGAGGTGGTATCTCATGGTAGTTTTGATTTGCGTTTCTCTTATAATCAGCGATGTTGAGCATTTTTTCATGTGTTTGCTGGCCATCTGTATATCTTCTTTGGAGAACAGTCTATTCAGGTCTTTTGCCCATTTTTCCATGGATTGATTGGCTTTTTTGCTGTTGGGTTGTATAAGTTGTTTATATATTCTAGAGATTAAGCCCTTGTCAGTTGCATCATTTGAAACTGTTTTCTCCCATTCTGAAAGTTGTCTTTTGTTTTCTTTTGGGTTTCCTTTGCTGTGCAAAAGCTTTTCAGTTTGATGAGGTCCCATGGGTTTATTTTTGCTCTGATTTCGATTGCTTTGGGAGACTGACCTGAGACAATATTCATGATGTTGATGTCCGAGAGTGTTTTGCCTATGTTTTCTTCTAGGAGTTTGATGGTGTCCTGTCGTATATTTAAGTCTTTCAGCCATTTGGAGTTTATTTTTGTGCATGGTGTGAGGGTGTGTTCTCGTTTCATTGCTTTGCATGCAGCTGTCCAGGTTTCCCAGCAATGCTTGCTGAGTAGACTTTCTTTTTCCCATTTTGTGTTCTTGCCTCCCTTGTCAAAGATTAATTGACCATAGGTGTCAGGGTTTATTTCCGGGTTCTCTATTCTGTTCCATTGGTCTGTCTGTCTGTTTTGATCCCAGTACCACACTGTTTTGATGACTGTGGCTTTGTAGTATTTCTTGAAGTCTGGGAGAGTGATGCCTCCTGCTTGGTTTGTGTTTCTCAGGATTGCTTTGGCGATTCTGGGTCTTTTGTGGTTCCATGTAAATGTTTGGAGTGTTTGTTCTAGTTCTGTGAAAAATGTCCTGGGTAATTTGATAGGGATGGCATTGAATCTGTAGATTGCTTTGGGTAGTATGGCCATTTTTACAATATTGCTTTTCCCAATCCAGGAACATGGAATATCTTTCCATTTCTTTACATCTTCTTTGATTTCTTTGATTAAAGTTTTATAGTTCTCGGCATATAGGTCCTTTACCTCCTTGGTCAGGTGTATTCCAAGGTATTTGATTTTGGGAGGTGCAATTTTAAAAGGTATCGTATTTTTGTATTCCTTTTCTAATATTTCATTTCTGGTATACAGAAATGCAACTGACTTCTGAATGTTCATCTTATATCCTGCTACTTTGCTGAATTTATGAATCAGTTCAGGTAGTTTTGGGGTTGAGTCCTTAGGGTTTTCTATGTATAGTATCATGTCATCTGCATACAGTGACAGTTTGATCTCTTCTCTTCCTATACGGATGCCTTTTATTTCTTTTGTTTGTCTAACTGCTGTGGCCAGGACTTCCAAAACGATGTTGAAGAGCAGTGGTGAGAGTGGGCATCCCTGTCTTGTTCCCGATTGGAGTGAGAAGGCTTTCAGTTTTTCCCCATTGAGGATTATATTTGCTGTGGGTTTCTCATAAATGGCTTTAATCATATTCAGGAATGTTCCCTCTATACCCACATTGGCGAGGGTCTTGATCATGAAGGGATGTTGGACTTTGTCAAATGCTTTTTCTGCATCTATTGAGATGATCATATGATTTTTGACTTTTGTTTTGTTAATGTGGTGTATGATGCTGATTGATTTGTGTATGTTGAACCATCCTTGTGAACCTGGGATGAACCCCACCTGGTCATGGTGTATAAGTTTTTTGGTATGTTGTTGGATTCGGTTGGCTAAGCTTTTGTTGAGAATTTTTGCATCTATATTCATCAATGATATTGGGCGATAGTTTTCTTTTTGGTGGTATCTCTGTCTGGTTTTGGAATGAAGGTGATGGTGGCATCATAGAATGTCTTTGGGAGTAGTCCTTCTTCTTCAACCTTTTGAAAGAGTTTAAGGAGGATGGGCACCAATTCCTCTTTATATGTTTGATAAAATTCACCTGTGAAGCCATCTGGTCCTGGACTTTCATTTGTAGGGAGTGATTTTATGACCTCTTCAATTTCATTTCTAGTGATGGGTCTGTTCAGTTGGTCTGTTTCTACTTGATTCAGTTTTGGCAGGCTGTAAGATTCTAGAAAATTGTCCATTTCTTCCAGATTGTCAAACTTGTTGCCATATAGTTGTTCCTAGTATTCTCTTATGGGTTTTTGTATTTCTGCTGTATCCGTTGTGATTTCTCCATTTTCATTTCTAATTTTGGTTATTTGGGTTCTTTCTCTCCTCTTTTTAGTGAGTCTGGCCAGGGGTTTGTCAATTTTGTGCACCTTTTCAAAGAACCAGCTCTTGGTTTTATTAATTTTCTCTATTGTTTTTTGAGTCTCTATTTTATGGATTTCTTCTTTGGTCTTTATAATTTCCTTCCTTCTGCTGACTTTAGGACGTTTTTGTTCTTCTTTTTCTAATTCCTTTAGGTGGAGGGTTAAGTTGTCAATTTGGGATCTTTCTTCTTTTTGGAGAAAGGCCTGTATTGCTATAAATTTCCCTCTGAGCACTGCTTTCACAGCATCCCATAGATTTTGAGAGGTTGTGTCGTCATTATCATTTGTTTCAAGGTAGTTTTTAATTTCCTTCTTGATGTCCTCATTGACCCATTGGTGTTTTTAGTAGCATGTTGTTGAGTCTCCATGCAGTAGGTTTTTTCTCTTTCCTTTTCCCATGGTTGGTTTCTAATTTCATGGCCTTGTGGTCCGAGAAGGTACTTGAGATGATTTCTATGCTCCTAAATTTATTGAGATTCGCTTTGTGTCCCAAGATGTGGTCGATTCTTGAGAATGTTCCATGAGCATTTGAGAAGAATGTGTCTTCTGCTTTTTTTGGATGTAGTGTCCTGAAGATATCAAGGAAGTCTAACTTTTCTATTGTTTCCTTTAGGATCTCTGTTGCTTTATTGGTTTTCTGTCTAGAGGACCTGTCCATTGATGTGAGGGGGGTATTAAGGTCTCCTACTATGATTGTATTCTCATCAATAGCTCCCTTTATGTCTGTTAATATTTGTTGTATGTATCTGGGCGCTCCTGTATTTGGGGCATGTATGTTGATGATAGTAACGTCCTCTCCTTGGATGGATCCCTTAATCATTAAGTAGTGTCCTTCTTTGTCTTTCTTTATGTCTTTGGTTTTAAAGTCTATTTTGTCTGATATGAGTGTTGCGACTCCTGCTTTTCTGTCATGTCTATTGGCGTGAACTATTTTTCCCCACCCTTTCACTTTCAATCTATATGTATCTTTTGCCCTAAGGTGAGTTTCTTGTAGGCAGCATATTGAAGGTTTTTGCCTTTTTATCCACTCAGCCACTCTGTGTCTTTTGATTGGGGCGTTCAGTCCATTGACATTTAAGGTGATCATTGATAGATGATTATTTATTGCCATTTTGAACCTCGTGTTCCAGTTGATTCTATGGTTCTCCATTCTTCCTTTCTTTTTTTTTTTTTTTTTTGGTTGGATGGTCTCCTGTTATTATCTGCTTGAGTGTATTTTATTTTCATTTTTTTGCAAATGCAATATTTGGTTTTGGCTTGTGGTTGCTGTGTTTTTTAAGTATGCTAACCCCTTCCCATAATTGTGTGTTTCAGCCTGATGGTCCTATAAGTTCAAACACTTCATTACTATATTAAAATTAAGAAGAGAAACATACAAACAAACAAACAAAAAGGGTTATTTCCTTCCTAACATCCCTTGCCCACATTTTATGGTTTTGATGACTCTTTTTTATTTTTTTCTTTTTAATTTTATTTTGTTTGAAGCATGTTCATGATTAAATCTGTATGCTGGCTTATTTGAGTGACTGCTCTCTGATTGCAGTTTCCTCAGTCCTAGTTCTTCCTCTTCTTCTTCTTCTTTTTTTTTTCTTTTTTCTTCCCTTTCCTTCCCTTCTTTTTGGTTTAGAGAAGCCCTTTCAATATTTCCTTTAACCTGGGTTTTGTGTTGCTGTATTCTTTAAGTTTTTGTTTGTTGGAAAAAATTTTTATTTCCCCTTCTATTTTAAATGATATTCTTGCTGGATAGCGTATTCTAGGGTGCATATTTTTTCCTTTGAGCACTTTAAATATCTCTTGCCATTCCCTCCTGGCCTGTAGTGTTTCTGTAGAGAAGTCAGCTGATATTCTTATGGGGGTTCCCTTGTAGGTAACATTCTGTTTTTCTCATTGCTGCCTTTAGGATCCTCTCTTTATCACTAACTTTTGCCATTTTTATTATGATGTGTCTTGCTGTGGGTCTATTTGGGTTCAGTTTGTTTGGGGCCCTCTGTGCTTCCTGTATCTTGAACCCAGTATCCTTTAGATTTGGGAAGTTTCCAGCGATAATTTCTTCAAATATATTTTCCACCCCCTTATCTTTTTCTACTCCTTCTGGAATTCCTATTATGTGTAGATTGGCCTGCTTTATGTTATCCCTTAGGTCTCTTATATTGCTTTCCAGTTTTTTGATTCAGTTTTCTGTCTGTTGACCGGATTGAGTGATTTCCATTACTCTATCTTCCATATCACTGATTCATTCTTCTGCATTATTCATTCTGGTTTTTACTGCCCTTAGTTCAGTTTGCATCTCTGCAAATGAATGTTCTAGTTTTTCTTGGCTCCTCCTTATATTTTCTAGTTCCTTTCTGAGGGTATCTGCAATACTGTTCATATCTTCTCTTAATTCCTTCAGTATTTTCACTATTTCTCTTTTGAACTCCAGGTCTGTCAGACTGCCGAGATCTGTTTCATTGTTGACTGTTTTAGGTGAGTTCTCCTGTTGGTTTGACTGGGGGTGGTTTCTCTGCTTCTTCATCTTGCTTGTTGTTTTCTTTCTCCTGAGGGAGTTGTACTCTCCGTGACCGGGCAGTGTTTGCCTTGTCACTGCCGTGGAATATTTCCTGAGGGCTGGCGTTGTTGGTCAATCTTTTTTGAGGCAGTGTGGCTTTTCTGGAGTGTTGATGGGGCCAACAGTGTTTCTTTGAAGCAAAGGAGGGCTTCCTGAGGGCAGACAGGACCTGGAGGTCCACACCACGATGGTAGCAGATTTCACTTGGTCATGCAGAGCTTGCTCTGGTGTTTTTAGGCTGTGGGGTTCTTGCAGGGGGTTGGCGGTGTTGGGCAGCTGTTCCTCAGGAGTGCAGCACCCCCTGGGGGCTGGAGCAGCTATCTGGGTCACTGAGAACCTAAGAGGCTCTTCCCTAGGGCAGCCCAACTCAGAAGGACAGCCTGTGAATGTAGGCGGAACATTTCACAGTCTGGCCAAGCTTGTTGCAGCTTTTATGGGCTGCAGGGGGTCCTCCAGGGGGCTGGTGGTGCTGAGCAGCTATTCCGTGGGAGTGGGGCACCCCCTGGGGGCTAGGGCGGGTAGCAGGGCCATTGGAAACCCAAGAGGCTCCTCCCCGGGGCAGCCTGACTCAGAAAAACCATCCGAGAGTTAGGCAGATCTATTCACGGCCTGGCTAGGCTTGTTCTAGCTTTTCTGGGCTACAGGCCTTTTCTCGGGGGCTGGTGGTGGTTGGTGCTGCTCTGTGGAAGTGTAGCCCCTCCAAAGGGCAAGCAGGCCTGTGCAGGGACAGCCCCTGCGGTGGTAGGCTTCAGGCAATTGTTGAGGCCAGCCCTCCTGGATGGCAGGCAGCCCCAGGCTCGGCGAGAGCATAGGGGGTGGTGGGGGTGGGGAGAGGGGATGCACTGGGAAGCACAGCTTTCAGCTAGCTAGCAGGCCTGTAAGCTTGCTGTGGCATGGGTGGTATTCTATGGGGACCCACCCCTTCTTCTCTCCCCTCCCCAGCATGGGCACAGACCAGGCTCTTCTCCCAGGTTCCCTCTG
Source organism: Phacochoerus africanus (assembly GCF_016906955.1). Lineage (NCBI taxonomy): Eukaryota > Metazoa > Chordata > Mammalia > Artiodactyla > Suidae > Phacochoerus > Phacochoerus africanus. Next base: position 184,674,106 of record NC_062544.1, on the reverse strand, counting down.
ATGCGGCTTTCCACATCCCCGCCCCTAGAGTATTGCTCCCTTTTAATTTTACTTTAACAATGAGATTACAATAAAATAGGGTAACTGGAAAGAAAATACATATAGTATTTGTTTTAGTCCATTTATCTTTATGGATTTCATAACTTGCTATCAACTTGTGTTTCATTTCTTAGTGGTTAAGTTTTGGGAAAATATAGTTCACTTAGGTGAGCTATAAAACTTGAAATACATTAGTATCATATAATGTGCAAAAAGTCACAATATATCATTTGGAAAAATAATCATCTAAAAGTTCAATATTAAATAGAATTTATCATACATTTACTTTTAAATGTAATCTGATGTGATAGGTGAAAGTTATCATCAATACATGGAGGTGATGGTAAGCAAATCTGCACAAGTTAGAGGCATTCCACATCCTCCAAAGGCCCAGTGCATTTTATCCCTTCAAGAACTTTACTTCTACACATCCTACTTGTTCCTGAGCATAAGCCATTCCAGCTTCACAGTCAGTAGAAGATGCTCAGATTTACTACTTTTTCTCCAAATATTCCCTCAGTGCATTTTGTTTTCCTTAGCTGAAGCATGTCTAAGCCCCTTAAACACTGATTCTCTAAGCTATTTATTATTTCAACCTTCAGCAGTCCTAAACTCCAGGCCAACTCTCTATCATGAGCTTCACACCTGTGTATTCAACTCCCTCCTTTTCAGTAGTTCATTGGACATCTCACAAGCGGGACTTTCAAATGTGAATTTTTAAAACTGAACTCATGATCTTGCCCACCTTCTCAATTCCACACTAATTAATTTAATTAATTGCCACACTATCTCTCTATATACTCCTCTTTTCGCAAAATGATCCCACCATTCACCTAGTGGTTCATACCAAAATTTTGGGAGTCATCTCAGTGGTTTCTCATTCATATCCCAAATCCAATGTGTCACCAAATTCTGTCAATTCTAGGTCCCAAATCTTTCTTTCTGCTCTTCATCTCTCCTGCTATCACCATAGTGCAAGCCATTGTTATGGCTCATCTGGAATACCATAATAGCCCATTCATTTCTCTATCTTCCTCGATTTACTCAGTTCTTGCTTTCTCCTGATCTATTGTCTTTATAGAAACTAAAGTGTTTAATAAAACCACAAATAAAATTACATTATCATCAAGCTTACCCACCAGTGGCTACGCTTTACTCTTAGGGTGGAAATAAAGCCTTCACATGAGCCCTCCTGAAAAGTATAGCTCTGGCTCTCCATACCTACCTGTGTCATACTATCCTTCACTCTCCCACCTTCAGTTATACTCACCTTATTTGTGTACTTAGGAATGCCATGCTTCTTTCCACTTGATACATTTGAAAATACTCTTCTCTTTGGATACTTCTTTTTCTCCAGGTAATAGCACATCTGACTCCCTCACTTTCTTTAGGTCTTTGCCAAATGTCACCTTCTAAATGAGGTTTTTCCCAGACAACACCCCTGGATCCTTATCCCCCTTCATGGTTCATCTTTAGCACTTGTTACTGTAAAACACACTGTACTATCTATTGGTGTATTGCATGTCTCCCCACTCCCAGAATGTGAGTCGGAGAGTGGGGCTTTGTCTTACTTGCTCATTGCCTTATGCCTAACTAGAAAAAGTGCCTGCCTATGAGTAGACACTCAATAAACATTTTTGGAGAAATTAATTGATCTTATCTAACTCTCCTAATAACAATTGAAGTTAATATTTTTACCTCTATTTTTAAAATGAAGAAGCCAACTGTTAAGGTCAGACAGCACGAAAATGACAGAGCAGGGATCAGAATTTCAGCTGTTTGGTTGCAAGCTATTCTGGTTCGACGGTCTCACATGTACTTGCATAAATCAAAAGTGGCAGAAAATTAGGTGTTTCTGCCAACAGAATGGTTACTATTTTACATGGACTTTGTATGTTTCTATCTACTGTAAATGATGTATATTATAAAGAAACAGAAATCAGTATTATTTACATTGGCCCCGATGTGTTTGAGCATTTAATTAGACATGTATGTGGTAAAATTTAGCTGGCCTGAGGAGCATTCTCAGCCCTGAAATATGAAAATACAGGAAACATTTGCATTTGACACACTGAAAATATGGATGCTTCCTTTTTCAGTTCAACACATTCTAATAGGTGCAAATTGGTTTAAAATAGGATTCAGAAATGTGTTTTATCACTGCAAATATTAACTTTTTAATAGGCTTTTTCTTAAGAAACAAAATTTCCCTTGCTAGAAACAACATTATGAAATGAAGACTGTGGAAACTGCACCCTATATTCTATATTTATATAGTGAAATCCCCACGCAATTCTGCCACAGTTATCATCACAATTACAACAATAAATATATTATTTTTTGGAAAAACTTGGCATATTTGCTCAAACATGAGACCACAGTAATCAGATAGCTATCCAGTTAAAGGTTAGTGATCTGAAATCTTCATCTGTAGTCAATTTTTATACCCCATTACACAAAATAATGACCTTCCCAGACATTTCCATGTCCTTATCCTCAGAACCCATGAATACATTAGGTTACACAGCAAAGGAAAAATTAAAGTTTCAGAAGAAATTACAGTTTCTAAACAACTAACCTCGAGATGGGAATATTACCCATCTCGAGGTTAGTTGAATAATCCTGATGTAATCACAAGGATCCTTCTGAAGTGGAGAGGGAGGCACAAGAGAGTCAGTGACATGAATGGCCATTTTGGGCTTTGAAGATGAAAGGGGAAGATGACAAGAAATACATGCAACTTCTAAAGCTGGAAAAGTAAGAAAAAAGATTTCACCTGGAGTCTCCAGAAAGAATGCAGCTCTGCTGACGTATTGATTTTAGCTAGCAAGGCTCATTTCAGACTTCTAACCTCCACAACTGTAAGATAATACATTTGTATCCTCTTAAGCCAACTGAGTTTTAGCTTATGATATTTTGTTAAGCAGCAATAGAAAACCAATACACTGATAATCAATACATATATAACCAATACACTGAAAACCTATACATGTATAACCTCAAGTGACAATCAGAACTGCTATTTTAACATATAGAACTTTTGAATCTATGAGTAATTGAATCTATAAGAAGCACCAATAAAGTGTATATCTAGAGTTAAGTCTATAACTCTGACTCAGGGAGAGGTCTGATCACTGCAGGCAAAACCTATATCGATACACCAGCCCATGGCTGGCACTGTGAAATAATGACTCCTCCTCTGGGTTTTGTATCAAACACAAGCTCCCCTAATAAGAACTTCTTGGCAAGAAAGTCTGGAAATTGTTTACAGTCCTAATGCCCCTGAGGTGAAAGTTTAGAAAGAGACATGGTATTAAATATCAACAAGAATTATTGAAACTATTAAGTGTATGACTTTGGGCAAAATATGTAATTATTTTCATCTGTAAAAAGAAATAATATCTACCATATATATTTGTGTAAATTAAAGGAAATGAGCCTTAAAAATAATTTAGAGAAAGACTGATATACAGAGAGATCTCATATAGTGTAGAAATTGTTTTAACTTCAGAAGAAAATATTAAAATAATAATATATGCAAAACTGAGATGGCCATGAATTTAAATCTTAATTATTTTATCACTTACTGCTTGTATATATTTGCCAAGTCACTTAATCCTCTAACCCTTCCTTTCTTCAGCTATGAAATGTACATGTATAATGAGATAACACATGGCCGGCACATTTAGTGATCAATATATTGAAGTCGATGTTATTAATAATTGCCATCACAAATAAATTTAAATTAAGTAAATATATTCTGATTAGATAATTTGTTTTGTGTATCAATAAGTAAGAACTAAATACAAATATCAAAATGTGAAGCAGGACTTGAGATTACATCATAAGTCAGATTTATCTTGAGAAGGGATCTTAAAAGAGGTAATTCATGAAGGTATTTTCTCCCTATTCCCACTCCAGTCAAAAACTATTATATATTAAACTCAGTTGACTTGAAACCTGGACTTTCTACTGTATTTAGTGACTAATAAAAGCAAACAATTAAGGAGTTCCCGTTGTGGCTCAGTGGTTAACGAATCCGACTAGGAACCATGAGGTTGCGGGTTTGATCCCTGGCCTTGCTCAGTGGGTTAAGGGTCTGGCGTTGCCGTGATCTGTGGTGTAAGTCACAGAGGCAGCTAGGATCTGGTGTTGCTGTGGCTGTGGTGTAGTTCGGCAGCAGCAGCTCCAATTGGATCCCTAGTCTGGTAACCTCCATGTGCCACGGGAGCGGCCCTAGAAAAGGCAAAAAATGCAAAAAAAAAAGGAAACACTTAAAACAAATTATCTTTAGAATGACTATATAATATTTAAGGGTATTAGACAGGGTTCGTTATTTTTTGTCTATTATTTAAGTAAATACAGTGCAGTACGATTTTTTAAGTAAGCAAAGCGCAAAATTACAAAAACAAAATTTAAATCACTCAAAATCACATCACCTAGAAATGTTATTTACATTTAATAACTACTGTTCTAGAAATCTCAGCATTTATAGATATAGAGACACTCTGGTTCTTATAGAATATTTAATTTTCAATGTTAGTATCAGAGCATAAAAACTTCTATAGCATTTACAGTCTTCTTTCTGTTTTTCTTACACCTTTTCTAATTAGTATTATCTTAGAAAAGTTTACAGACTAGTCAATATAAGAGTTACTTCACTACATTTTTTTTGAAATTATCATTTTATAATATTCTGCTTAGATTTTCATTAGTAAGTTGTTAGAAAAGATACATTTTTTATTCTTTTACCTCCAGGACAAGAAAACAAAATACCTTTCCCTTTAATTTTTATTTTGCCCTCTAATGACCATAAAACTACAGGTTTCCTAGCACATGTTTTGTGTCTCTGTGTGTGTGTGATTTTCAGAGAGGGGTTTCTTTAATCCTAATCTTTAGTAAGAAATAAAAATTTGTAAGCCCATTCCTAGGATTAAAATTTCCAAATTTTATACATACAAACTATCAATGAAAATTTTAGGTAATGACCTTGTGCCCCATATTAAGTTTATCAAGGGAGCAGACACAAGTGGAAAAGAGGGAAACACACTGAATTTTTGATGCCTTGTAGTAAACTAGGCTCAGTTCCCAAATGAATGCCTCCCTTCCATATTTAAGACTTCAAGCAGGTATAGGATTGAAACTTGTCTCACTGTAAAGTTGCAAATCACCTTGTCACAGACTTTCGAAGTCATTCATGAATTGTCCAAACCATGAATGCAAATGAAAGGTTTTATGGTATCGCATTTCAGATATTTATATTTGGACTTCTGGCTTGAATCTCAAGAGGTTGCTTTGAATTATATAAACAAGGCTATAACTTTGCCTTTTCATAGTGCTTGAGAAAAATAAATCCATTCTTGGTGACTTGAAAAAAATCATTCTCCTGAGCTTGCAAGACTGCAGGGCAAGTTCTTGATACTTGGCTAGTTCAATAAGGCAGTACTAACTTGTGTCTAGACAGTTAATGCAACAGCCATTTGCTAAAATTAGCAAAACTTTTTTTTCTTTTTTTTTTGATGTGTAAGGAATGAGAGAATCAAGTAAAAATGGTCAAGCATCTTGCCCAATCCTGCAGCTAGTAATACTGAAGTTAAATATAATAATGAAGGATTTCTGACTCAAAAGTCAGTTTCTTACCCAGCATACTGGTTAAAATCAAGTGTGTAATTGAAATAACCACTGGATGGTATGTTAATATAAGGAGAACAATGGCTGAGGAAAGAACTTTGAGAAAGATCAGCATTTAATACTTCAGAGTAAAAGGAACATTGGAAGACCATTTAGAATTGGTCTGGATGGATGCTATTAAAAAAGAGTAAGTGATCTGAAGTCAAAGACAGGAAATGATCCCAAATAGAAATGAGAAGGAGAGAGGACAAGATGGCGGAGTAGTAGGGGGACACGCTCGCCCTCTCCCACAAACACAACAAAAAAAGCACATCTACAGAATAAATGACTCGCACAGAACAGCAACCAATCGCTGGCAGAGGAACCTAAACTCCAATAACGGCAAGAAGTTCGTGACATTACTGGGCAGAAGGGGAGAAAAGAGGAGAGTGAGAGAAGGTGATTCCGAGTGGGATGGGTGCTCCCGAAAGGGAACTGCGGAGGAGAAAGGGATCCCGCACCCTGGAACGTCACCTACATGGGGGAAAGATGAAACGAACCAGAGGAATCTCCAGATGCAGAGAAGAGTGTAGCACTAAGTTGGAGTACAGAAAAGCCGATCAAGAACCGAACGGACCATCTAAACTACGGGCACAGTCACCAAAAATTGAGACGCCTGGGTGGGGGCTGGGCACCAAATCCTCGGCTCTAGAGGTTAGTCCCCGGGAAAGGGCCGGGGGATGCCTGGGTGGGGGCTGGGCACCGAGACCTCAGCTCCAGAGGTTAGTCCGTGAGAACAGCCTGGGGGGGGCGGGGCGGAGCGGAAACTGCTTGGGAGGTCTACAAACCATTTGACCTGGCAGAGACTGCCTGGGAGACTACAAAATAAAGCTGTTGCAGAGGAAGGGAGCAATACTCTAGGGGCGGGGATGTGGAAAGCCGCATCAGAGGGAACCTGGGAGAAGAGCCTGGTCTGTGCCCATGCTGGGGAGGGGAGAGAAGAAGGGGTGGGTCCCCATAGAATACCACCCATGCCACAGCAAGCTTACAGGCCTGCTAGCTAGCTGAAAGCTGTGCTTCCCAGTGCATCCCCTCTCCCCACCCCCACCACCCCCTATGCTCTCGCCGAGCCTGGGGCTGCCTGCCATCCAGGAGGGCTGGCCTCAACAATTGCCTGAAGCCTACCACCGCAGGGGCTGTCCCTGCACAGGCCTGCTTGCCCTTTGGAGGGGCTACACTTCCACAGAGCAGCACCAACCACCACCAGCCCCCGAGAAAAGGCCTGTAGCCCAGAAAAGCTAGAACAAGCCTAGCCAGGCCGTGAATAGATCTGCCTAACTCTCGGATGGTTTTTCTGAGTCAGGCTGCCCCGGGGAGGAGCCTCTTGGGTTTCCAATGGCCCTGCTACCCGCCCTAGCCCCCAGGGGGTGCCCCACTCCCACGGAATAGCTGCTCAGCACCACCAGCCCCCTGGAGGACCCCCTGCAGCCCATAAAAGCTGCAACAAGCTTGGCCAGACTGTGAAATGTTCCGCCTACATTCACAGGCTGTCCTTCTGAGTTGGGCTGCCCTAGGGAAGAGCCTCTTAGGTTCTCAGTGACCCAGATAGCTGCTCCAGCCCCCAGGGGGTGCTGCACTCCTGAGGAACAGCTGCCCAACACCGCCAACCCCCTGCAAGAACCCCACAGCCTAAAAACACCAGAGCAAGCTCTGCATGACCAAGTGAAATCTGCTACCATCGTGGTGTGGACCTCCAGGTCCTGTCTGCCCTCAGGAAGCCCTCCTTTGCTTCAAAGAAACACTGTTGGCCCCATCAACACTCCAGAAAAGCCACACTGCCTCAAAAAAGATTGACCAACAACGCCAGCCCTCAGGAAATATTCCACGGCAGTGACAAGGCAAACACTGCCCGGTCACGGAGAGTACAACTCCCTCAGGAGAAAGAAAACAACAAGCAAGATGAAGAAGCAGAGAAACCACCCCCAGTCAAACCAACAGGAGAACTCACCTAAAACAGTCAACAATGAAACAGATCTCGGCAGTCTGACAGACCTGGAGTTCAAAAGAGAAATAGTGAAAATACTGAAGGAATTAAGAGAAGATATGAACAGTATTGCAGATACCCTCAGAAAGGAACTAGAAAATATAAGGAGGAGCCAAGAAAAACTAGAACATTCATTTGCAGAGATGCAAACTGAACTAAGGGCAGTAAAAACCAGAATGAATAATGCAGAAGAATGAATCAGTGATATGGAAGATAGAGTAATGGAAATCACTCAATCCGGTCAACAGACAGAAAACTGAATCAAAAAACTGGAAAGCAATATAAGAGACCTAAGGGATAACATAAAGCAGGCCAATCTACACATAATAGGAATTCCAGAAGGAGTAGAAAAAGATAAGGGGGTGGAAAATATATTTGAAGAAATTATCGCTGGAAACTTCCCAAATCTAAAGGATACTGGGTTCAAGATACAGGAAGCACAGAGGGCCCCAAACAAACTGAACCCAAATAGACCCACAGCAAGACACATCATAATAAAAATGGCAAAAGTTAGTGATAAAGAGAGGATCCTAAAGGCAGCAATGAGAAAAACAGAATGTTACCTACAAGGGAACCCCCATAAGAATATCAGCTGACTTCTCTACAGAAACACTACAGGCCAGGAGGGAATGGCAAGAGATATTTAAAGTGCTCAAAGGAAAAAATATGCACCCTAGAATACGCTATCCAGCAAGAATATCATTTAAAATAGAAGGGGAAATAAAAATTTTTTCCAACAAACAAAAACTTAAAGAATACAGCAACACAAAACCCAGGTTAAAGGAAATATTGAAAGGGCTTCTCTAAACCAAAAAGAAGGGAAGGAAAGGGAAGAAAAAAGAAAAAAAAAAGAAGAAGAAGAAGAGGAAGAACTAGGACTGAGGAAACTGCAATCAGAGAGCAGTCACTCAAATAAGCCAGCATACAGATTTAATCATGAACATGCTTCAAACAAAATAAAATTAAAAGAAAAAAATAAAAAAGAGTCATCAAAACCATAAAATGTGGGCAAGGGATGTTAGGAAGGAAATAACCCTTTTTGTTTGTTTGTTTGTATGTTTCTCTTCTTAATTTTAATATAGTAATGAAGTGTTTGAACTTATAGGACCATCAGGCTGAAACACACAATTATGGGAAGGGGTTAGCATACTTAAAAAACACAGCAACCACAAGCCAAAACCAAATATTGCATTTGCAAAAAAATGAAAATAAAATACACTCAAGCAGATAATAACAGGAGACCATCCAACCAAAAAAAAAAAAAAAAAAGAAAGGAAGAATGGAGAACCATAGAATCAACTGGAACACGAGGTTCAAAATGGCAATAAATAATCATCTATCAATGATCACCTTAAATGTCAATGGACTGAACGCCCCAATCAAAAGACACAGAGTGGCTGAGTGGATAAAAAGGCAAAAACCTTCAATATGCTGCCTACAAGAAACTCACCTTAGGGCAAAAGATACATATAGATTGAAAGTGAAAGGGTGGGGAAAAATAGTTCACGCCAATAGACATGACAGAAAAGCAGGAGTCGCAACACTCATATCAGACAAAATAGACTTTAAAACCAAAGACATAAAGAAAGACAAAGAAGGACACTACTTAATGATTAAGGGATCCATCCAAGGAGAGGACGTTACTATCATCAACATACATGCCCCAAATACAGGAGCGCCCAGATACATACAACAAATATTAACAGACATAAAGGGAGCTATTGATGAGAATACAATCATAGTAGGAGACCTTAATACCCCCCTCACATCAATGGACAGGTCCTCTAGACAGAAAACCAATAAAGCAACAGAGATCCTAAAGGAAACAATAGAAAAGTTAGACTTCCTTGATATCTTCAGGACACTACATCCAAAAAAAGCAGAAGACACATTCTTCTCAAATGCTCATGGAACATTCTCAAGAATCGACCACATCTTGGGACACAAAGCGAATCTCAATAAATTTAGGAGCATAGAAATCATCTCAAGTACCTTCTCGGACCACAAGGCCATGAAATTAGAAACCAACCATGGGAAAAGGAAAGAGAAAAAACCTACTGCATGGAGACTCAACAACATGCTACTAAAAACACCAATGGGTCAATGAGGACATCAAGAAGGAAATTAAAAACTACCTTGAAACAAATGATAATGACGACACAACCTCTCAAAATCTATGGGATGCTGTGAAAGCAGTGCTCAGAGGGAAATTTATAGCAATACAGGCCTTTCTCCAAAAAGAAGAAAGATCCCAAATTGACAACTTAACCCTCCACCTAAAGGAATTAGAAAAAGAAGAACAAAAACGTCCTAAAGTCAGCAGAAGGAAGGAAATTATAAAGACCAAAGAAGAAATCCATAAAATAGAGACTCAAAAAACAATAGAGAAAATTAATAAAACCAAGAGCTGGTTCTTTGAAAAGGTGCACAAAATTGACAAACCCCTGGCCAGACTCACTAAAAAGAGGAGAGAAAGAACCCAAATAACCAAAATTAGAAATGAAAATGGAGAAATCACAACGGATACAGCAGAAATACAAAAAACCATAAGAGAATACTAGGAACAACTATATGGCAACAAGTTTGACAATCTGGAAGAAATGGACAATTTTCTAGAATCTTACAGCCTGCCAAAACTGAATCAAGTAGAAACAGACCAACTGAACAGACCCATCACTAGAAATGAAATTGAAGAGGTCATAAAATCACTCCCTACAAATGAAAGTCCAGGACCAGATGGCTTCACAGGTGAATTTTATCAAACATATAAAGAGGAATTGGTGCCCATCCTCCTTAAACTCTTTCAAAAGGTTGAAGAAGAAGGACTACTCCCAAAGACATTCTATGATGCCACCATCACCTTCATTCCAAAACCAGACAGAGATACCACCAAAAAAGAAAACTATCGCCCAATATCATTGATGAATATAGATGCAAAAATTCTCAACAAAAGCTTAGCCAACCGAATCCAACAACATACCAAAAAACTTATACACCATGACCAGGTGGGGTTCATCCCAGGTTCACAAGGATGGTTCAACATACACAAATCAATCAGCATCATACACCACATTAACAAAACAAAAGTCAAAAATCATATGATCATCTCAATAGATGCAGAAAAAGCATTTGACAAAGTCCAACATCCCTTCATGATCAAGACCCTCGCCAATGTGGGTATAGAGGGAACATTCCTGAATATGATTAAAGCCATTTATGAGAAACCCACAGCAAATATAATCCTCAATGGGGAAAAACTGAAAGCCTTCTCACTCCAATCGGGAACAAGACAGGGATGCCCACTCTCACCACTGCTCTTCAACATCGTTTTGGAAGTCCTGGCCACAGCAGTTAGACAAACAAAAGAAATAAAAGGCATCCGTATAGGAAGAGAAGAGATCAAACTGTCACTGTATGCAGATGACATGATACTATACATAGAAAACCCTAAGGACTCAACCCCAAAACTACCTGAACTGATTCATAAATTCAGCAAAGTAGCAGGATATAAGATGAACATTCAGAAGTCAGTTGCATTTCTGTATACCAGAAATGAAATATTAGAAAAGGAATACAAAAATACGATACCTTTTAAAATTGCACCTCCCAAAATCAAATACCTTGGAATACACCTGACCAAGGAGGTAAAGGACCTATATGCCGAGAACTATAAAACTTTAATCAAAGAAATCAAAGAAGATGTAAAGAAATGGAAAGATATTCCATGTTCCTGGATTGGGAAAAGCAATATTGTAAAAATGGCCATACTACCCAAAGCAATCTACAGATTCAATGCCATCCCTATCAAATTACCCAGGACATTTTTCACAGAACTAGAACAAACACTCCAAACATTTACATGGAACCACAAAAGACCCAGAATCGCCAAAGCAATCCTGAGAAACACAAACCAAGCAGGAGGCATCACTCTCCCAGACTTCAAGAAATACTACAAAGCCACAGTCATCAAAACAGTGTGGTACTGGGATCAAAACAGACAGACAGACCAATGGAACAGAATAGAGAACCCGGAAATAACCCTGACACCTATGGTCAATTAATCTTTGACAAGGGAGGCAAGAACACAAAATGGGAAAAAGAAAGTCTACTCAGCAAGCATTGCTGGGAACCTGGACAGCTGCATGCAAAGCAATGAAACGAGAACACACCCTCACACCATGCACAAAAATAAACTCCAAATGGCTGAAAGACTTAAATATACGACAGGACACCATCAAACTCCTAGAAGAAAACATAGGCAAAACACTCTCAGACATCAACATCATGAATATTTTCTCAGGTCAGTCTCCCAAAGCAATCGAAATCAGAGCAAAAATAAACCCATGGGACCTCATCAAACTGAAAAGCTTTTGCACAGCAAAGGAAACCCAAAAGAAAACAAAAAGACAACTTTCAGAATGGGAGAAAACAGTTTCAAATGATGCAACTGACAAGGGCTTAATCTCTAGAATATATAAACAACTTATACAACCCAACAGCAAAAAAGCCAATCAATCCATGGAAAAATGGGCAAAAGACCTGAATAGACTGTTCTCCAAAGAAGATATACAGATGGCCAGCAAACACATGAAAAAATGCTCAACATCGCTGATTATAAGAGAAACGCAAATCAAAACTACCATGAGATACCACCTCACACCAGTCAGAATGGCCATCATTAATAAATCCACAAATAACAAGTGCTGGAGGGGGTGTGGAGAAAAGGGAACCCTCCTGCACCGCTGGTGGGAATGTAAACTGGTACAGCCACTATGGAGAACAGTCTGGAGATACCTTAGAAATCTATACATAGAACTTCCATATGACCCCGCAATCCCACTCTTGGGCATCTATCCGGACAAAACTCCACTTAAAAGAGACACGTGCACCCGCATGTTCATTGCAGCACTATTCACGATAGCCAGGACATGGAAACAACCCAAATGTCCATCGACAGAGGATTGGATTCGGAAGAGGTGGTATATATACACAATGGAATACTACTCAGCCATCAAAAAGAATGACATAATGCCATTTGCAGCCACACGGATGGAACTAGAGACTCTGATCCTGAGTGAAATGAGCCAGAAAGACAAAGACAAATACCATATGATATCACTTATAAGTGGAATCTAATATCCAGCACAAATGAACATCTCCTCAGAAAAGAAAATCATGGCCTCGGAGAAGGGACTTGTGGCTGCCTGATGGGAGGGGGAGGGAGTGGGAGGGATCGGGAGCTTGGGCTCATCAGACACAACTTAGAATAGATTTACAAGGAGATCCTGCTGAATAGCATTGAGAACTTTGTCTAGATACTCATGTTGCAACAGAAGAAAGGGTGGGGGAAAAAAATGTAATTGTAATGTATACATGTAAGGATAACCTGACCCCCTTGCTCTACAGTTGGAAAAAAAAAATATAAAAAAAATAATTAAGAAAAAATAAAAAAGAAATGAGAAAAAAATCAAAGAGGTGCAGGAAAGTATAAAATATTTTTTTCAACAAAATTATACAGTGTTGGAGGGAAAAAAGTCGACTGAGGACCAATAGATTTGGTTCGGTCTACATTGAAGCACTAAGTTCTCAAAATGCATGAGTAATTAACTTTAAGTTAGAGATATAATATATCAAATCCCAGATTGTTAACATGTTATTTTACATCATGCAGTTAATTTATTTCAATATAAATATACCATTTGTAATTTAATGCTCATTTATACCAACAAAGAGGAAAATTTAAAGACATCTGAAGAATAAAATGGAAAAATAAAGTTTCTACAGACTCTCTTTTCTTTTTTCCTGTTTCCTCTTTTTTGTTCTGATTAGGCAATTTCTTTCCTCTGCCTGTTATACAGAGATGTTTGATTCTATGAGATTTCATTTTCTACTTAGTACATAGAAAATGCTTTCTAGAAGAAGATACAGATAAATATTTACAACAAAATTTCGATAGTATTGAGTGAATTGCCATGTTAGAAAACACAGGTTAATAATTATAGTGCTCATTAATATTAAAAAAATTAATTGAGAATTAACAGGGTTATCCCTTGGGAAGTCACATTTCAATATGACCTACATTGTTAGCTAGGTCAAGTTTTACAATACAAATACATGTAATCACTGACTATATTTTTTTATGCTTATGTGAAATAAAATATTATACGTATTGAATTAGATATAGAGTCTATTTCTTAAATATTTAAGGCATTTTTCCCCTATTTTTTCATGTTGTAATGAAATGTGGATAGTCTTCAATTTTGATCCTAAAACATAAAAAAAAATTATCTAACCTAATATAGCTACACAACTGGAATTTTTTTAGGAGATTTTCCTGGGGAAAAATGTAAACATTCTATGTTTAAATTTCTTTATGGAAATTAAAATGTTTCTTATCATATGAAATATACTATGAACTACTGAAATATTTAAATATATAAATTAGATTACACACCAATTTTCCAACTAATATGTCCATTAGAGCTATTTTCCATAAAAACACCTTTCAACATACAGTGGAATTATTTTTCCAAAGAATATGATTAGTACAGAATTGGTATAGTCCTCTTCTTAAAATTTATTCTTCCTATATTTGTTTCACCAGTTTGGGGAGATAAGGTAATCTGGCTTCTGAAATTCCTAGTTTTTTCCCCTAGATTTCACAGATTATTTTCATAGTCAAATTTGATCAGCCTAACTATTATAATTCTCTATGAGCTATAATTATATTGTTATTCAGTATACCATTTTCCAAATTATCATAAGCACATTTTAGTAAAAATACATACTGTTTTCAAGTTTTATAAATTGAAACCCGAAGCCTCTCATCTCATAGTAACATGACAAACTACGAGAACATTTTGAATTAAAATATATTTTTCTCCATTATCATTCAAAACTAGAAGATTCTTCCCAACTATTATTCAAATGATTCTCTGGGAAATAAAACCAATAATTTTACTCTTATTTTTTGAATATCTGGTACACAATGATACATATGAAGAGTCATTTGCAAGGGGCAGATATGTACATTCCTCAATATTTCTTCTCTTTCAAAAAAGGAAGAAAATTGATATTATAAGATTAATTTTTTAAAAAAATGTAAGATTTCTGAGAGTTATAAATACATTGTCATATGCCTATAATGTGTGTTTGTTTCCTCTTGGATAATTTTTTTTTTATTTCCCACTTTTTACAGCCTCATGTAGCATATGGAAGTTCCCCGTCTAGGGATCAAATCAGACCTATTGCTGCCAGCCTCCTCCACAGCCACAGCAATGCGGGATCCCAACCATTTCTGCAACCTACACAACAGCTCACGCAATGCCAGATCCTTGACCCACTGAGTGAGGCCAGGCATCAAACACTCATGTTCATGGATACTAGTCAGGTTCTTTTCTGCTGAGCCACAATAGGAACTCCTGTTTCCAGAATAATTTAACCACAGATTTTTTTCCCCTCTTTTCTCTCTCCTATCCTTCTTTCTTTTTTCCAAGGAGCATATCTCCACATCAGTACTAAGACACATCAGGAAGGAACAGTATCTTCTTCCATTATATTATTCTTAGTTTTTTAAAATTAGGAACTCAAAATATAAATTAATAATAAGTAGATAAATGTAAATATAAGGTATGTTAAAATAAGGGGAACAAAAATGGGTATAAATAAGATTATGATCCACTTAACTGAAAAAAGGTAGTATTTTAAAGTTTTTAGTGATATACATTTTTCTTTATTCCTTTTTTGTGGTAAAATATATAAATATATAATAAGCAATATAACAGGATATGGAGAAAATTAGTCAATTGAAGAAAATAGTTGAATGATACCAACTTGGGCATGAATGCAGATTCTTACGGCCGAGAAAAAGTTCTAACACCATAGATTGTGGATACAAGTGGCTAAAGTGTTGGAACATACACAAAAGCAGATACTGAATAAATAGTGGTAATGTGAGCTTCTTCTCTTTATAAAGAATTGTCAAAATTTGGTGGAAAGTGTGGTGATTGAGCTTAATGTATATAAATAATTTTAATAATGGATCTGAGAATATCAAAAAGGAAAATATGTGCCAAAGGACTTTAAATATAAAATTCAGAGGAGAGGGCACAAGGGTTTTTTTCCTTCTAGTGAAAAGTTAATTATGCGAACTCAACTCTGTGAAATCTATCGCTCATTACCTGGCTTGCAAAGTCACCCTAGGACTAATTATTTATAAGAAATATGTATTCCATTCTTCCCAGGATGTTCTAATTCAAGCTTGAATTGCTTAGTTCTTTTATCTCCATAAAGCTCCTTGCCATCATTAGACTTCCTTTTTTTTTTTTTTTTTGTCTTTTTGCCATTTCTTGGGCCGCTCCGATGGCATATGGAGGGTCCCAGTCTAGGGGTCGAATCGGAGCTGTAGCCACCGGCCTACACCAGAGCCACAGCAACTCAGGATCCCAGCTGCGTCTGCAACCTACATCACAGCTCATGGCAACGCCAGATCCTTGCCATCATTAGACTTCTTCTCCATTTTAGGGTAACCTTCTAATGACACTTGGAAGGTTTGGGTTCTTTCTGTGGTTCAGTTAGTCAGGAACAGAGTGAGCCCATGTTCCACAGGCTTCAGATTAGGTGTACTTTCTACTCTTGGAATTTTTCATCCTTGCTTCTTCAGTAAGTGATATTACTGTGGGTTAAGGTGTGTTCTTCCAAAAAGTTATGTTCAAGTACCAATCCCCAGTACTTCAAATGTGACTTTATTTGGAAATATGGTCTTTACTGAAGTAATCAAGTTAAAAAAAGGTCCTTAGGGAGGGCAGTAATCCAATGACTTATCAAGAGAGGAAATTTGGATACAAATATAGATGCATGCAGAGGGAAGATGATGTGAAGAGACAAAGGGAGATCAAGATGTGACAATGAAGGCAGAGCTTGGAATGATGCATTTACAAACCAAAAAATGATAAGGATTGCCTACAAATGACTGGAAGCTAGGAGGGAGGATGGTACAGATTCTCCCTTGCAGCCCTCAGAAGGAACCAATCATACTGATACCATGATCTTGGACTGCTGGCCTCTAGAAATGTGAGACAATAAATTTATATTGTTTTAAGCTACCTATTTTATCATATTTTGTTACAGTAGCTCTAGAAAAATAATGCAAAATGTTTTTAAAAGGAAACAGGCACCTTGGCCTTAATCACTGATGAATTATTTTAGTGACCTCAGCACTATTTCCATACCTGAATTCACCATATAATCACAGTCTTTATAATATTTTTGGTTACTTTGGAGATATGATCCAGGAATCAGTGGATTTTAGCAGCTGCCATAAATAAGGTAATGTTATAAGTAAGACAAATGTTAATTGCAAATGTTTCTTGATTATTATTGTCTAGACGTTTTATTCCTGCAATATTATTTAGCTATCAAAAACTATTCTGAGGACTTACTATGTTCAACATTGTACTAAAGATGGTGAAATATTTCTTCTTCCTTTCATAGAAATAATGAAGTAGGGCACAGTATCTGAACTGTTTATATCTATGCAAATGCCTAGCTGTACCAGTGATAAGAGTTGTACTTTCCAACTAAGGTGTCTCCCATAATCATCTGTAACTACTCAAAATGTCCTTGAAATTCATCTTTGTGGAGAAATTTGTATCCATTCATCCAATTTTTTTTTTAATGTCTTGTCTTTTGAGGGCCGCACCCAAGGCACATTGAGGTTCCCTGGCTAGGGGTTGCTTCCGGCCTCCTCCAGAGCCACAGCAATGCCACATCTGAGCCGCATCTGTGACCTACACCGCAGCTCATGGCAACGCTGGATCCTCAACCCACTGAGCACGGCCAGGGAGCGAACCCGCAACTTCATGGTTCCTAGTCGGATTTGTTTCTGCTGCACCAGGATAGGAACTCCCCCATTCATTCTATTTTTAAATATATATATATCCTGGTAGGCAAGAATGAATGCCTTTTAATTTTCTGGCAAGCATATCAACAATATACATTTTCTGAACTGGATTTTATTTATGTCTTCTATAATTTATAAGATAGTTTCTCATAGTTTTGCATGTCACTTCTTTGTTTAACATCCACTATACCAATGAAAAGCAGAAAGTTTTGATACACCTTTGGCTATGGGAATCTGAGTGGCAGTGGGCAGTGAAGACCAGAAACTGGGAGTTAAATAATAAAAGGAAGGGAATTGCTATCTTCTGGTACAGTCAAATGATCAAAAGTTATTTCCTTCCAAAGTTCCTTTAGTACACTCCTTGGGAAGTGTTTTTTGGTTTTTTTTTTGTTTGTTTGTTTTGTTTTGTTTTGTTTTTCCCTTTAATAGGTAAGGAGTGAGTGAATAAGAAGAAAAGGAAGATTCTCTTATGTATCCTCAAAGAGCTAAAAGTCTAATTGTGTCATAAGGCTAAGATGATTTTACTCCAGTTTACCTGTAAAGAATTAGTGAAAATATACAGTGGTAGTTACATATAATTTCTTTATGTATGTCATAAATACAGTATTCTGACACTGCAACCTGTGACTTGAAAATACTTAACAGATCATTATACTCTCTCTAAATTCTACATATTTAATATAACTTCTAAAGCTCTTCTAATTTGGCCCATACTCCTCTCTTTTTTATCCTCACTTCCTGTTATTTCTTTACATAGAAATACACATTATATTCTAGCCATATTTTTAAACAGTAACAGTTAAACTAGGTTTTGCATGACTCATGTTTGCCATGAGTTAAGGCAAAAAGGTTCCAGGATAAATTTAAGTTATTCTAGGTTCCTTAAATCTCTCCTTCATATTGATTATAGAATATTTGCTTGTATATATACATTGTGGTATTTTTAGGGATTACTGAGTTTGTACAATAAAAAATCAGCAAGGCATTCATACACTTTGTGCAGAAAAACGGCTATCATGGAAGACAGGCTATGAGAAGTGTCAGGAGGAATGTGTCCTGTGAGTGCAGCCTCATTCTGCATCTGATTTTATAAGGGTCTTTACTCTTATGCACCCTCATTGTTATAACTGGGAAAGAAATATATGTTTAAAAATAAAAAACACAGAGATAAAGAAAAGAAAAAACAAAAACAAAAACAAAAAACAAGTCCATGAAAGTGGTCGAGCAATGATGGTGGCATAAAGAAAGGAAGAAATCCAGGTTATAGGTGGTGCCCATAAACCCAAGGCATCCATGTTTTCTCCCCATCACCTGAAAAGGAGCCCTTAGATGTTCACTTGTCCATAAGAAGTTTCTGTGGAAAGAGGCAAGTAAAATGAAACTGTTGATAGCATCCAACAGGTACCATATTGGCCAAAAAATAAAGTATTTAAAATTAGTATCTAAAATAGCCTGTTTTACAGAGGAATTAATGTATGCACTTTTCTTCACTCTAATCCAAAATGGTAAAATTAAATAATCATAAACACAAAAGAAGAGGAAAAAAAAAAGAGACATGAGATGAGAGATATAAAAATATTTTTAGAAGATGTGAAGTAAATAAACAGATCTTTACAGACCTAGTAGGCCAGAGAAAGCATAAAATCATTACTGGACGTTAGAGTAGAATTATACTTCTCAACAATGGATGATAAAGGACAATGAAACAATACATTCAAAATTCTTATAAATGATTTTTTTTCATTACAGTTGGTTTACAGTGTTCTGTCAATTTTCTACTATATAGCAAGTTGACCCAGTCACACATACATATATACACTCTTTTGTCTCACATTATCATCATGCTCCATCATAAGTGATTAGATGTAGTTCCCAGCGCTATATAACAGGATCTCATGGCTTATCCATTCCAAATATTCAAAATTCTTTAAAAAATTATTTGTACAGAATTTAAGCTCAGTCAATTTCAAATTAAGTGTTAGAGTAGAAAAAGAAATTTTAAGACACACATGGAGTCAAAATTACTTACTATATTCATTTTCTAGGTGTGTGACAAATTAATACAAATTTAACAGCTAACAACAAAACACATTTGTTAACTGTTTCTATGGGCAGAAATCCAAGATGTAGCTGAGCTACATCTTCTCAGTGTCTCATAAGTCTGTAATTAAGGTGTGGGCCAATGCTTAATTCTCATCTGGAAGCTGAGTTCTAGAAAGATCCACTTCCCTGGTCATGTGGTTGTTGGCAGTGTTTAGCCCCTGCAGTTGTAGGATTAAGAGCTTCAGGGCTTTGTCTGTCAACGACTGGCATCTGTTCCTTGAAGCGGCCTGCAGTTCCTAGAGGCTCCTTATGGTTCCTTGCAACTTGACATGTTGGCTTTCCCAAAAGGCTACTTACTTCATCAAGTTATCAAAGAAAGGGAGATACTCCAACAAGATTTAGTGCTTTAATCCTACATACTTATGTGTATCTTATCCTATCTATTTTCTGTATTCCATTGGTTAGAAACAAGACACAGTCCTGCTTATAGTTAAAGGGAGATTAAACAAAGGTATAATTACCAAGAGGTGGGAATTATGAGTGGCACACTTACCATGGCTATTTTTCAAAAAGAAATGGAAGATGGGCTAATAAAACAAGAAAATAAAGAAGGATGTATATGGTATATAGAAACAAGGGATATGACAATGGGACTAGGAAAAAGAAATTCCCGATAAGACCAGGATAACAGCTGTGCCTTTGGCTTACTGACAAATCAGGTTAGATCAAGGTGTAAGTCTAGAAAGCATCAGGATGGACACTATGGGGAAAAAAAAAGAAGAAGAAATTATCTGATATAGTCAAACATGTTATAATTTTTATTGAATGGGATTTATTTGTTCTATTGTACAGTTTAGAAAGAAATCATGGTAAGTATCTCACAAATTGAGAAAATGGGAGAAAAAAACAGATTATTGACTCTAGGGGAAAAAAATAAGAGTATAATATATTCCAGGAAAAACATTAAAATAAAAAAAGTTTAAATCATATAAAGATGCAGTTTCACTGGTAAGCTGTATTTATTTCTTTAACAAAACTTTGTTGAGTAGTATGTTCCAGGTCTTAGTGCTACAGATAGAGTAGGAAAAAGACAACTCCCTGTTCTCATGGAACTTACATTGTAAAAAGAGGGGCAGAAAATAAGTGAATATGTGAATTAATATAAAATGCAGTATCAGAGAGTTCCTGTTGTGGCTCAGTGGTAATGAACCTAACTAATATCCATGAGGATGTGGCGGTTTGATCCCTGGCATTGCTCAGTGAATTAAAGGATCCAGTGTTGCTATGAGCTGTGGTGTAGGTTGCAGATGCAGCTTGGATCCCGAGTTGCTGTGGCTGTGGTGTAGACTGGCAGTGTACAGCTCCATTTGACCCCCAGCCTGGGAACCCCCATATGCCACGGGTGCAACCCTAAAAAGACAAAAAAACAAACAAAAAAAAACAAAAACAAATACAAATGCTATGTCAGCTAGTGATAAATGTTTAGAATAATATTAAAGCAGGGTAAGGAGGTAAAGATAGAGTGGACACAGAATGGGAAGGACTAATGGTAGATAACCAAAAGCTTAAGGAGGAAGCTTAAAGTGAGATGATGTAATAATGTTGAAATTTCATCTTCCCTAAAGATATTTTGTAAAATTAGTAGAATTATTTTTAAACTTAAACCAAATATTCTAGACTTTAAATACACTATTTTCTAAAATAATATACTGAAAGCAAAAAATGGCATGATAATTATGCTGTTTCCATGTAGTATATGATACTTAACATTTATGTTTCAAATTTTCTATAGAAATGTTCATTCAGCCTATATCACTCATAAATTTCAGGGTTATTTGAGCCATTCTAGACTTTTCTATTTTTGTGATAAATAATCTGTAAGTAGTACAACAGCATGTATGTAATACATAATAAATATGTAATAAAGATCTTAATGTTTCTTTTATTGTTTACCCTTTGTTTTATAATATCTATATACCCTTAAAATTTACATTAAGAAAAAATATATATGTAATATAGATAACTTTCTTAACTGATCATTATGCTTGCTTTTCTGCTATAAATTCCTCATTCTTTATATCAATGTACTACGTTAAAAATTTCTTTAATTTATGTGTTAAAGTTTTGATTGTAAAATTTTTCTTTAGTGAAATATTTTTCATTTAGTTTCGAGCAGTAGAAATGTACTGGTTATTCTAACATAGAATCTGCTATATGTAACTATCAATATGCATTTAGTACTCTTCTCTAAGAACTTCAACAGGAAAAAAATATTACTCCAAATTGTCAAAAACATTTTTGTATATTCCAAATAAAATAAAATCTAAGTTGAACTTTTGCTGGCATTCATAAAAGGCAAAGGCATATATTTGGGAAAGGAAATTCAATGATGGTGACGTTTATGATGATAATTTTTAATTGAAACTGTTACTTAGTAGAAATCCCATGTGGCACAGTTTTTGTCCTGGGTGAATTTATACAAAAATAACTCAAATTGGAGGTGGATCAAGATGGCAGAGGAGTAAGAGGTTGTGCACAACTTCTCCCACAAACACATCAAAAAAACACATCTATATGTAAAACTACTCACACGGAACATCAACTGAAGACTGACAAAAGAATTTAACCTCCAAAAAGGGCAAGAGACCCTTGGCATAACTGGGTAGAAAAACAAAAAAAAGAGAGAGAAAAGGAATCAGGACAGGACTAGCATTCCCAAGAGGGATCTGTGAAGGAGAAAAGGAACCCACAACTGGCAATAGATCAGCTGAGTTGGCGGGACATCAAAGTCACTGAAAAAGCACAGTAGCTGGATTGAGAACAGCAAAACAGAGTGAGAGCTGTGGGACTTCAAAGTTTCCGAGAAAAATGCAGCAGCTGGACTGAGAACAGCAAAGCAGAGTGAAAGCTGCACAGATCATCTGAACCACCAGCCTGGACACCACAGCCCAAGATGCTTGGGCAAGGGCTGGGCACTGAGGCTCTGGCTCTGGAGGTACTTGCTGCTGCTGAGAGCCCAACGACCAGGCACTGACTGCTGGCCCTACCCATTGCTTCCTTCTCCCTGAAAACACACTGAGAATCCTGGGAATAACAGCCTGCTCACACCAAGAAAGAGAGACAGCAAATATTCAAACTCCCACAACAAAAATAAATAGTAACCCCCCGAAAAATACAAAGGGTTATTCTTGCATAGAAGTAGACTTACAAGACTACAGTTTGGCTTCCCTGAACTCACAGACAAAGAAAAACACAAGCAAGATGAAGAAGCACAGAAACGATTCCCAGTTAAAGCAACAGGAGAATTCACCTAAAGCAGTCAGCAAACACAGACCTCTGCAGTCTGGCAGATGTTGAGTTCAAAATGGAGGTATTGAAAATATTGAAGGAATGAAGAGAAGATATAAACAGTAATGCAGATTCCTTTAGAAAGGAACTAGAAAATATAAGGAGGAGCCAATAAAAACTAGAAAATTCATTTGCAGAGGTACAAACTGAGCTAAAGGCAATAAAGACCAGAATGAATAATGCAGAGGAATGAAATAGCGGCATGGAAGATAAAATAATGGAAATCACCCAATCCAGACAGCACACAGAATAACAAGTGAAAAAACATGAAAGCAATGTAAGAGACATATGGAGATATAAATAAGGCCAATCTATGCATAATAGGAATTCCGGAAGGAAAAGAAAAGGGGATTGAAAATATATTTGAATAAATTATGGTTAAAAACTTTCCAAATCTAAAGGATACTAATATAAAGATACAGGAAGCACAGAGGTCCCCAAACAAGTTGAACCCAAACAGGCCCACACCAAGACGTATTATAATAAAAATGGCAAAAGTTAATGATAAAGAGAGAATTCTAAAGGCAGCAAGAGAAAAGCAAAGAATTAATTATAAGGGAACGCCCAAAAGGCTGTCAGCTGATTGCTCTACAGAAACACTACAGGCCAGAAAGGAGTGGCAAGATATATTTAAAGTGCTGAAAGGAAAAGATTTGCAACCTAGAATATGCTATCCAGCAAGAATATCATTTAAAATAGAAGGGGAAATAAGAATTTCTCCAACAAACAAAAGCTAAAAGAGTACAGCAATATTAAACACATTCTAAATTTAAAAAAAAAGAGAGAGAGAAAAGAGAAAAAGAATAATTAGGATGGAGGAGACCACATTTGGAAAACAGTCACTTAAATAAGCCAGTATACAGATCTAAACATGAAGATGTTAAAAAAAAAAGACATCAAAATCATAAAATGTGGTGAAGGAAAGTAAGAAAATATAGATTCTTTTAAAAATTTTTCTAAATTATGTGTTTGAGCCTATATGACTATTAGGCAAAAGCATGAAGATATAGGAAGGGCTTAACATGCTTAAAAAACAGGGCAACCACAAATAAAAACCGAACATTACATTCACAAAAACTGAAAAGAAAAATACTCAAACATGAAATAAATGGAAACCATCCAACCCCCCCCCCCCAAAAAAAAAGAAGAAAAGAGAAACATAGAATCAACTGGAAAACAAGGTTTAAAATGGCAATAAATACATATCTATCAATAATCACCTTAAATGTCAATGGACTGAATGCTCCAATCAAAAGACACAGAGTGGCAGATAGGAGAAAAAAGCAAAAACCTTCAATCTGCTGCCTACAAGAAACTCACCTTAGAGCAAAGGACACATATAGATTGAATGTGAGGGGATGGGAAAAGATATTTCATGTCAATGGATGAGACAGTAATGCCAGAGTTTCAATACTCATATCAGACAAAATAGACTTCAAAACAAAGGCCATAAAGAAAGACAAAGAAGGACACTACTTAATGGTTAAAGGATCCATTCAAGAAGAGGATATTACAATCATCAATATATATGCCCCTAATGTAGGAGCACCCAGAAAACTACAACAAATACTAATAGACACAAAAGGAGAAATTGATGGGAATACAATCATAGTAAAAGACTTTAACACCCCACTGACATCAATGGACAGATCCTCTAGACAGAAAATCAATATGGCAACAGAGATCCCAAAGGACACAATAGAAAATTTAGACTTAATCAATATTTCCAGGACATTACATCCAAAAAAAATCAGAATATACATTCTTCTCAAGTGCACATGGAACATTCTCAAGAATTGATCACATACTGGGGCACAAAGCTAACCTCAATAAATTTAAGAGCACAGAATTTATTTCAAGTATCTTCTCTGCCCACAATAGCACAAAACTAGAAAACAACCACAGGCAAAGAAATGAGAAAAAACCTACTAAATGGAGACTAAACAACATGCTATTAAAAAATCAATGGGTCAATGAGGAAATCAAGAAGGAAATTAAAAAATACCTTGAGACAAATGATAATGAAGACAAAACCACTAAAAAAATCTATGGGATGCTGCAAAAGCAGTGCTCAGAGGGAAATTCATAGCAATAGAGTCTTTCCTTAAAAAAGAAGAAAAATCTCAAATCAACAACTTAACCTACAACCTGAATGAATTAGAAAAAGAAGAACAAACAATACCTAAAGTCAGCAGAAGGAAGGAAATCATAAAGATCAAAGAGGAAATCAATAAAATAGAGATTAAAAAGCAATAGAAGAAATCAACAAAACCAAGAGATGATTTTTTGAAAAGGTAAACAAAATTGACAAACCTCTGGCTAGACTCACCAAGAAGAGCAGAGAAAAAACCCAAATAAACAAAATAAGACATAAAAAAGGAGAAGTCACAATGGATACTACAGAAATACAAAAAAAAAAAACATGAGAGAATACTATGAACAATGGTATGCCAACAAATTTGACAACCTACAAAAAGTGGACAACTTTCTAGAGATGTACAGCCTGCCAAAACTGAATCAAGAAGAAATAGATCAACTGAACAGACTGATCACTAGAAATGAAATTGAAAGTGTCATAAAAACACTCTCTACATATAAAAGTCCAGGATCAGATGGCTTCACAGGTGAATTCTACCAAACATACAAAGAGCAACTTATATCCATCCTCCCTAAACTTTTTCAAAAGGTAGAAGAAGAAGGAAAACTCCCAAAGACATTCTGTGATGCCACCATCATCTTAATTCCAAAACCAGGCAAAGATACCACCAAAAAAGAAAACTGTATCTCTAATGAATATAGATGCAAATTTCTCAAAATTTTATCCAACAAAATTCAACAACATATAAACAAGATTGTACACCATGACCAGGTGGGATTCATCCTAGGTGTACAAGGATGGTTTAACATATGCAAATCAATCACCATCACACACCACATTAACAAAAGAAAAGTCAAAAACCACATGATCATCTCAATAGATGCAGAAAAAGCATTTGACAAAGTCCAACATCCCTTCATGATTAAAAAAAACTCATACCAAAGTGGGTATAGAGGGAACATACCTTAACATAATCAGTCATTTATGACAAACCCACAGCAAATATAATACTCAAAGGAGAAAAGCTGAAAGCCCTCCCACTAAAATCTGGAACAAGACAAGAATGCCCACTCTCACCACTGTTATTCAACAGAGCACTGGAAGTCCAAGACACCGAAATCAGCCACACAAAAGAAATAAAAGGCATCCAAATAGGAAGAGAAGAGGTAAAACTGTCACTGTATGCAGATGGCATGATACTCTATATAGAAAATCCTAAGGACTCAACCCCAAAACTACTTGAACTGGTCAACAAGTTCAGCAAAGCAGCAGGATATAAGATTAACATTCAGAAAGCAGTCTCATTTCTGTATACTAATGATGAAACATTAGAAAAGGAATACAGAAATACAATATCTTTTAAAATTGCACCCCAAAAAATCAAATACCTGGAAATACACCTGACCAAGGCAGTAAAGGACTTATATGCTGAGAACTTTAATAAAAGTTTAATCAAGGAAATCAAATAAGATGCAAAGAAATGGAAAGATATACCATGCTCCTGGGTTGGAAAAATTAATAGTGTAAAAACGGCCATACTACCCAAAGCAATCTATAGATTCCTTGCAATCTTTATCAAATTACCCATGACATTTTTCACAAAACTACAACAAACAATCCAAAAATTTATATGGAACCACAAATGACCCAGAATTGCCAAAACGAAGCAGGAGGCATCTCTCTCCCAGACTTCAGGCAGTATTACAAAGCCACAGTCATCAAGACAGTGTGGTACTTGTACCAAAACAGACAGACAGACAATTGGAACAGAATAAAGAACCCAGAAATAAACCCAGACACCTATGGTCAGTTAATCTTTGACAAAGGTGGCAAGAATATAAAATGGGAAAAAAAGACAGTCTTTTCAGCAAGCATTGCTAGGAAACCTGGACAGCTGCATGCAAAGCAATAAAACTGGAATATACCCTCACACCATGCACCAAGATAAACTCAAAATGGCTTATAGACTTAACTATAAGACAAGACACCATCAAACTCCTGGAAGAGAACATAGGCAAAACATTCTCTGACATCATGGCCAAGACATGGAAACAACCCAAATGTCCACAGATAGATGATTGGATTAAGAAGATAGGGTATATGTACACAATGCAATACTACTTGGCCATAAAAAAGAACCAAACAATGCCATTTGCAGTAACATGGATGGAACTAGAGACTCTCATCCTGAGTGAAGTAAGTCAGAAAGAGAAAAACAAATACCATATGATGTCACTTATATCTGGAATCTAATATGTGGCACAAAGGAACCTTTCCACAGAAAAGAAAATAATGGACTTGGAGAATAGACTTGTGGTTTCCAAGGGGGAGGAGGAGGGAATCTGGTGGACTGGGAGCTTGGGGTTATTAGATGCAAACTCTTGGCTTTGGAATGGATTTGGGAACTATGTCTAGTCACATGATGGAGAATCATAATGTAAGAAAAAAGAATCTATGCATGTATGTATAACTGGGTCACCATGCTGTACAGTAGAAAAAATTATTAGGGAAATAACAATTAAAAAATAAAATAAAATATGTGATATAAATTTATAGGGAAACATAATACTCCTAATTCAGTTAAGTTACTTGTGGTGATTATATCTAGACTATCCTCGGTTTCATCCAGTAAAATGCACAGGATACAAACCAGAAATCATGCCAGCCAGCTAAGAGTTCAACAATGCATGATCTTTATTCTCTTGCTCTGAGAACTTGTATCAAATTTATATATATTAAACCAAGGAAATTAACTTAAAAAATAATTCAAATTCATTCACCACAGATAATTATACATATTCTTATTAATGCCAGCATTATATTTGTGTATTTCTTGAGTAATAAACTTTTACAATGTTATCTTAAGACAGAACACAAAAGGAAAAGGAGAAGTTCTGGAACTATGTATTTATTCATCCAATTTAAACTAATTTAATTTGGATGAATAAATATAAAAAAATTTAAAATGAAATACTAATTCAATATTTACTTTTACTTACATCTGAGCTTAAAGAATTTTTTTTCTGATTCCAATATTTTTGTGTTTTAGAAGTCAGTAATATGCTTCTGTTGGAGGAATTAATTTTAATTACTCATGAACTGAAATACTTTACTTATTAAGTATGGGGAACCTATAAAATAGTGTATTTTACACCAAATTGTAAATATACACATATATTTATATATATACACAGTTAAATACAGTTAATTTTTACTGAAAGCTAGAGCAGGAGCTCTTCTAGAAAAGGTATTATTCTAAACTACATGAGTACTTCATTTAATTCTCAATAATAGTTGTTAAAGTAGGATAAAACAAGTTTTTCTTTTAAGACTCTGAGATTGTCTAATTCTCTTCTTTACTCAGAGTGAGAAATTTTAAAAAGCAGGCTTTACCTATTACCGGTAAACTTGTTTTCTCTGAAATTCTCCTTTAATACCTATATTGATTCCCTCAACAGCAAAGAACTTTTTATTGAATTCTTTTTTTTTCCTTTATTTTTTGTCTTTTTAGAGCTGCCTGAAGCATATGGAAGTTCCCAGGCTAGGGGTCAAATTGTGGCATATATGTCACAGCCAAGCAATGAGGGATCCAAGCCGTGACTGAAACTTACATTGTAGCTCATGGTAATGGTGGATTCTTAACCCAACTGAGTAAGGCCAGGGATCCAACCTGTGTCCTCATGGATATGGGTTCATTACCACTGAGCCACAACAGGAACTCCTTATTGAATTCTTATATATTTATGCATATCTATTCAATATATATATATAATGATTAACTGAAATTACTTAGTTTATCAAATTACAAAGTTTCAAGGTAAGGCATGTAAGGCTCTGAGTTAACGTGGAACATTTTTCACAGTGCAAGGGAATTTAAAACCTTGTTAAAATATGATTAAATAAATTAAAATATAATTAAGTAAATTCCTTACTTCTTACCTGTCTCTTTATTTCTTTCTCCAAGTTTATTGGACTACTACTGATATCTTCATACCGGGCACTTGAAATTCCCCTTGAGCCACTAGAATTATTTAACTATGGAAGATGTGAAAGAGGTGATAGCTAGAAACAGACATTTCTTTTGTTTCCCTAAGTAACTAAGTATAGTACAAAGCATTTGTTTTATTTTTTTTTTTAGTTTTTTTATATAATGATTTTTATTTTTTCCCATTATACCTGGTTTACAGTGTTCTGTCAATTTTCTACCATACAGCATGGTGACCCAGTTATACCTACACGTATAGATTCTTTTTTTCTCACATTATTATGCTCCATCATAAGTGACTAGACATACTTCCCAGTGCTACGCAGTAGGATATCATTGCTAATCCATTCCAAAGGCAATAGTCTGCATCTATTAACCTGAAGCACCCCATACATCCCACTCCCTCTCCCTCCCCCTTGGCAACCACAAGTCTATTCTCCAAGTCTATGATTTTCTTTTCTATGGAAAGTTTCCTTTGTGCCATATATTAGAATCCAGGTATAAGTGTTATCATATGGTATTTGTCTTTCTCTTTCTGACTTACTTCACTCAGGATGAGGGTCTCTAGTTCCACCCATGCTGCTGCAAATGACATTATTTTGTTCTTTTTTATGGCTGAGTAGCATTCCATTGTGTATATATATACCACATCTTCCTAATCCAGTCACCTCTCAGTGGACATTTGGGTTGATTCCATGTCCTGGCTATTGTGAATAGTGGTGCAATGAACATGTGGGTGCATGTGTCTTTTTTAAGGACAGTTTTGTCCAGATATATGCCCAAGAGTGGGATTGCTGGGTCATATGGTCATTCTATATACAGGTTTCTGAGGTTACTCTACACTGTTCTCCATAGTGGTTGTACCAGCTTACTTTCCCACCACCAGTGCAGGAGGGTTCCCTTTTCTCTACACCCCCTCCAGCATTTGTTATTTGTGGACTTATTAATTGTTTTATTTTTGAAAAGCAATTTTCCTTATAGCAAGTAATATGTTGGAATTCAAATAAAGGTATCTTACAGAGGACAGGGCTTTTTGGGGAGATTGGATACCCTATAGCCACCATCAAGAGAGAGACTGATAATGAACTAAATAAATATATGGCAAAACAAGCAAAATAAACTCTTAAATAAATGTCACTGAGTTATTATTTAATCAAGCATATTTATCTAGATTTATGGATTACCATGATATCAACAATGGGCTAAATGTCATTTCAGTTTTTCCCAAACTGGTGTGTTGGGAAATAACAGAACAAAATCCAAATAAAACAAGCCAATACATCTTACATACACACATACAAACACACACTGATATGCTATATTTCCCACTGCGCAGGTGGGAGGTGATGGAAGGAGGGTTTAGAAATAATAGAATGAGGTTCATAATACTTAAAATTAAAACTGATTTTTAATAACTGAAATAACAGAGAATTTTTACAATATAAGACACTATAATACATTTTGGTGTCAAAATTATATATCATATTTACTTTTATAAAGGAAATGATGAAACTAGTATTCAGCTTGCTTCCTTTATATTTTTAGCTAAATTTGTTAGTAAAATATATTCTTAATATGTTTTACTTAATATATTCTTAATATATTTTAGATTAGACACAGAGCACATTACCATTCTAATATTTTTTCTAATGTAAATTATTTTTAGCTTCAAGATCCACAACATATTTTAGAAGTAATATTCTTTTATTATCACATTGACACATTATTTGATTATTTGCTATAAAATGCTGCCTTATCTCCACACTCGAGTTTATAAATTCCATGTGAATGAGACACAGTATCAAGGACACTTCTGCATGAATAGATCATGTATTCACAGTTGGTTTCATTTTCCAGGTGTATTCAGTTAGCTTTTAAAACATCACTGGGTTTATATTGTAAGAAATTAAAATTAAAATAAGATAAATAGCAGCAGCTTATTTAAAGACCATTATAGTTGCTCAACAAAGTAGAAATAACTATCCAAAAAATATTACATATATAATTCATGATTTATAAATACACTGATTATGAATATAGCATGCTCTTTTAGTATTGTAAGGATAGGATTTGTAACTAACTAGACAATCAATACTGAATATTTCCAACAAAGGGAAAGATGGAGGGAAAATATTGTGATAATGGAAGTTACGGGATAGGAGAAAAGATTTTGGTTAATCTTTTTTAGTATTTTATGTTCAGATACTTGAAAAAACAGATTAGAAGTTAAAGAGTAATAAAAATTGAATGGTGAAATTAGAGTGCTCATGTATATTTTCCCCTCCTGATAGGAAATATAAATTATGTAAAGTAATATAAAATATGTAAATAATTTTTTAATTTATCATTTCAATAATGAGCTGTATATTCTTTAAAAATGATAAAAGTATGAGCTGTGAATAAAAACTATATATTTAAAGAAATTTTAAAATCCCAAGAAGATGCAGAAAGGTTTACTTAGAACAAGAAATTTTAATTTTTATAATATTTTATACTAATTTTCTGTGCAGTAGAAATTGAAACAGCATTGTGAGTCAACTATAAAATTAAAAAATAAAAAAATGAAAGAGAACCTGATTTTTTATAAAGTATATGTGTACATATGAATACATTATATGAAAATACTACAGCATTTTATTATTTATTTATTTATTTATTTATTCATTTATTTATTTTGCTTTTTAAAGCCATACCTGCAGCATATGGAAGCTCCTAGGCTAGGGGTCAAATCAGAGCTACAGCTGCCAGTCTATGCCACAGCTACAGCAATGTGGGATCTGAGCCACCTCTGTGATCTACACATCTCATAACATACACTAGAGCTCACAGCAACACTGGATTCTTAACCCACTGAGCAAAGCCAGTGATCAAACCCACATCCTCATGGATTCTAGTTGGGTTCGTTACTGCTGAGCAATAAGGGGAACTCCTACTACACCATTTTTTATAAAAGACTTGAGCATCCATGGATTTTGGTATGAAGGGGAGTCATGGAACCAATTTTCCATCACAACTATATAAGTTTCAGAATATTAGTGTATGTTTCCATGTAAGATTTCTTAAATACAGATACAAATAGCTGAAAGATTTTTCAATAATAATTATTATTGAATTATCTTAATTTTATCCAAACCAGTTTACTGTGGTCATACAATATCGCAAAATTAATGAGAACTAAAAAATCTCATAATTTCATAGTAAAATGATTTTGCATGTAATGTCTCATTTGATACTCACAGTAGCTTTGAGATATAACATCATTGACCCCATTTGTTAGGTTAGAGTCAGAGAATCAGAGAATAAATGCCATTTCTCCAAACACTCTTTACTATTAAGTGATAATAAGGGACTCATATTTTGGGTTTTTGATTCCAAATTCTTTTTACTAACATACAACTTTTAATATCATAATCACTTAATCTATTGGTTGAGTAATTTATTCAATAAATATTTATTGAACACGTTTGTATTAATTATGATCTTAGAGGTAGAAAAATGTATAATTATAATAACATTTAATTTCTGTTCAATGAGAACCCACAGTACGTAAGGAAATAACATGCCATTTTCATGACCAAAATTAATTTTCCAAATGTCTTAGTAATGTGTTCTTTTGCTGTTATAAACTTTTTGCTTCATGAGTTATATCAAATCATAACTTGCCACAATTTGCACTGCCCTAGAATAATGTATATTTGATTTGCTTTAAGAGACATAACTGTATAATGCTGACATTGTGAGAACTATTAGTAATTATAATAGTAACTATTAATGAGAATGTTTAATAGCTATCATAATAAAGGTAAGAAATATTAGTAATTTTTATGCATGCTGTTATAATGAAAAATCACTTTGGTTAAACAATGTATGCCAAATAAAAAAATTTCACTAAGGAGTTATTTCCTCTCGCTCTCAAATAATCCTGTTGATAATTAAGAGGTCAAGTAAGAACCAGTGTGAAATAGGTTGAAAGGATTACCCTGGTATCCCTCATTATTTATATATTGTAGTGCTAAAGTGCAAGACTTTTTTGAACTTTAATGAATGCCATACTTGTCTTTGAAATTTACAAGTGATTTTCCAGTCATGATGTATGCAGAGCTTGAGTCAGAATTTCCTCAGTAGAAAAAAAAGCACATGCAAATGAATGCTAGGAAATGTGGTCACTTGAGTAAGGTATGAGAGATTCCTTCTGTTTTTCTTTTACTTTACTTCTTTCCAATTTAATTTAGTTCCCACTTTCATTTGCCACACTTTGGCACATTTCCTATTTTTTCCCATAATTAAATACCTCATCAGCATAATGTTTCTAGGTATCCCTTTTGGGGTCAAAATTTGTTGTTCTAATTTGGGATCTGATTCAAACTAGTTATTTGCCTATGGGTAAGTTATAAAATTTCTATAATTCACTTTCTTCTTCTGTAAAGTGATGATTAAGAAAATCCTTAGGGGGTTCCCATAGTGGCGCAATGGAAACGAATCTAGCTAGGAACCATGAGATTGTGAGTTTGATCCCTGGCCTCACTTAGTGGGTTAAGGATCTGGCATTGCTGTGAGCTGTGGTGTAGGTAGAAGACGCAGCTTGGATCTGGCATTGCTGTGGCTGGGGTGAAGGCCAGCAGCTGTAGCTCTGATTAGACCCCTAGCTTGGGAATCTCCATATGCTGTGTGTGGGTGCAGCCCTAAAAAGCAAAAAAAAAAAAGAAGAAAAAAGAAGAGCCTCAACTAGTTACTACAAAAAACCCCTCATTTTAGTATATGTAGTAAATATGCTCCAAATTATACCTATAATATTTATCATAATCCTCATCATAGTAAGTTAAATTGAGAAAAGTAAAGTTGTTCTAAGTATCATCAAACAATAAAATTATGTGTTTACATAGTTATTGCTGTGGTGGGAGAGAGAGAGAGAAACAAAATGCAGGTGAGAGTGCCCTCCTCCTCACATACAATAGTGTTTTGTCTTCCAGAGAAAAGGGAAAAAATCAAGTCTTGAGTATATTAAGATTAAAGATACAATAACACATCTTAATATGTAAAAATTAAGATTATTTTTCCAGAAATGCTCTAGCTTTAGAATATTTTTTTCTTTTTAAGAGAGTGTAGAAAAATGCAACTACATTTTCTATGGCATTTTAGTCTTTAATGTAAGAATGTGTCTTGTGTGCCTTTACAATGAAGTTTCATATTTCATGCTATGTATGCCTTGCTATTAAAAATACTCTGTATTTTTCTTTAAAGCTCATATAAAGTAAATATTTAGATGGGTTTCCTGTTTGAATCCAAGTCAGTAAATACACATTTTCATTATAATTTTATTAATAATAGATTTCATTTATTCCTTAAATCGATGTCTGTTTTTAGCTTAAAACTTAGAAAAAAATGAGCTCTTGAAAAATTCAGCTGTGACAGGCAAAGATTATTAAATGAGAGAAAAAGAAAAGGCCTAACTGCTGAGTTGTTAGTAAAATAAATTATAAAAATTTAGACATATATGTAATTAATTTTTAAAACTGGTGACTAGCTATCTTTTTATCTTCATTGAGACAAAGCAAAAGAAAATGAGTATAGACTACTTAGGGTAGCTCTCATGGAAATTGGCTAGGTAAAGAGCAGAGCTGTAACTTGACTAAAATATTTATGACAGTACTGCTGATTCTGTGCTACAGCGATAATTTTTTCCAAGAAACGGAATAATTGTATTGCCCATTGCTTTTATAAACTGTTTTTATCTTGATGATAATGTGAATTTTTGTAGCATCATAAAACAAATACACTTAGAATAACATAGTTTATGATTTCTCTAAAGAAATTAATGCACTTATGACTATTACATCATTCTTTACCATTATGAGTCCTCATGGGAAGTTGTAAAAAGAAGGTGCATATTCAATTACACCCTACTTTGAGGGAATATATGTTTAAGCATATTTAAGAATATTAAGAATGTGGCAGCAAAACGTCCTCAGGGATGCTTCTGACTTGACTTTAGGTTTTTAATAGCTAATCTAAAACCTATTTTTTTCTTTCAGAATCACTTAGCATTGACTTGTACACAACCACAACATCTAAAGGAAAAAAATCTGAGGTTTTCCAACATTAAAGTCTTTGGAAAAGGGACCCAAACTACATCAAATGTAATGAAAGGGAAAAAAAAAAAATCAAGAAAGCACACTGCAGAGTTCCTGTTTTGGCTCAGCAGTAATGACCCCAACTAGTATCCATGAGAATGTGGGTTTGATCCCTGGCCTCGCTCAGTAGGTTAAGGATCTGGCATTGCCATAAGCTGTGGTGTAGGTCACAGATGCAGCTCGGATCCTGCTTTGCTGTGGCTGTGGTATAGGCTGACAGACAGCTACAGCTATGATTCAAACCCTAGTTCAGAAAGTTCTGTATGCTGCTAGTACGGCCCTAAAAAGACCAAAAAAAAAAAAAAAAGAAAAAAAAGAAAAAAAAAGAAAAAAAGAAAAGAAAGAAAGAAAGAAAAGAAAAAAGAAAGCACATATCTTTTTTTACTCACCTCTTTCATATCTTTTAATTTAATGATATGAAAGAGGTGAGTAAAACCTAATTATATATTCCCTATCTATATTTTGTATCTAGTTCTGGTCTAAAGAATATTTTAACAATTTTTCCCTACAATTCTAATTTTAACTATTAACTATTTTCTACTTATTTATTTCCAATTCAGTTATCATAGTAACTCCTTTCTTTTAATATTACTTGTTAATTATTAAATTTCTCATAGACTATACCTATAACTTCCTAATCTATTTCTTTGAATCTATACCAATCTTGATTAATATCATTGTATACACTTTCTAAAATATTACATTCACAAAATCATTCACTTTGTAAAAAAATCTGCTGCGGGCCTTAAATGTCTATTGTATAAAAATCCAAGTGAGTTGTGCTGGAATTCAAGAAACTCCATTATCTATGCCCAACAAACATTTCCAAAATAAGTGCCAGGAGTAAATATTTAGAATAACAAATTTGTTTATTTAGCTGTCTACTTGGTAAGTTATGGGTAATATAGTAGTAATAGCTATCACAGTTGTTGAAGTAGTTACATAATGTATGCTGTTTATTTACAACAGATAGTCCCCATTATTTGTCTCATCAATCTGTACACAAATATTTTATATTGTTATTTTCACATTCTAGATGAGAAAGTTACAATTGAGAAAATTGATTGGTAGCTGGCCCCAACTCACGTGGCAGAGAAAGAGTTTGCATCTAGGCCTCTTAAAGCCTGAATTATATTCTTTCTGAAGGGTTAAACCAGAGTAAATTTTGGCTCAGTAAAGGACAATTATTAAGCCTAATTTAGCCTATGTTCATTTAATGATGTCTAATTGTTCTACTACCTATTACACTATGTAAACCACTAGCTTAAGTCAAAGTCAAATTTGTTTCTAAAATACATTTTTCTAGTAACAATTGTAATGCCTTTAGCTGCCATAGTCTATCTTCTAGAGTTTCCAGCTATTGAATTATTACTTGTGATTTAAGGATGTTTCAAATATAATTCTCCTAAGAGATTTCTATTCTGGCATTAGTTACTTAAATGATTTTAGGAAATAGCTCGGTAGTCATGTGACTATTAGCAAATTATTTCTCTATTCTCAGTCTTACTTTGCTCTTCTACCAAGTGAAGTGGTTGAACAAAATGGCCCACAAGTTATCTTTCCTAAATAGTATGATTGTCAACTGAAATAATCTTCAATTACTTAATCTGTAAATATATGTAATAAAAATGCATACCATATAGGGTTATGAAAATTGTGATTTTATTTGTAAAAGGATTAAATAAGATGATTATGCATAATGAGTATTCAACAAATGGAACTTTTATTTATGTTGTTATTATTATTGTCAGAACCTACAATTATGTCTCAGGAATAATTCTAGATTCAAAATAAAGATTTGATATTTAATAAATATTTGCAGACATTTTGCCAACAGTTGTTCTTCTGGAGTTCCTCTATACCTTAAGAACAGTGGTTACAGGGGGCAGACTATAAACTTTTTTCAATGTAGCATTTTTGACTATGCAGAAAGGAGGCACCTTAACCCCTACATTGTTTAAAGGACAGCTATCTCTTTCAACTCCAATGCTCAGTTTTTTATATATATATGACATCTCAGTGTGTTATAAGCTAAAATGTTTTGCATTTTAATGATACAAATCCCTAAAGTCAAGTAAATGAAGTTTTAATGAAAGGTCATGCAAAAATCTGACCATTTGAAAATATTTAGGGGGTTCCCTGGTGGCTCAGTGGGTTAAGGATATGGCATTGACACTGCTGTGGCTTTGGTCACTGCTGTGCTGATGGTTCCACGTCTGGCCCAGGAATTTCCCCATGCCCTCGTTACAGCCAAAAAAACATAAAACATTTAGGAAGAGGGTAGACTTTTCATGTATTCAAATTTCCAAATTTCCATTTCATTTAAACATGAGCTTTGTCATAATACTGTAATTGTTCTGTTTCCCACAAAGAGCTTCTGAAATCATTCTCTTTGAAACAGCACCCTCTCTTGCATTAATCTGTCTGTCTTACCCAGTGTAAGACTCCTTGCTTCTGACATTTTGCCCCTTGTCAGTAAGGCAGTTCTCAGCCTTTTCTCTCTGCCCCTTCTCTTTATCCACTGTGCATTGCTAGAGAAGTCACATCAATATAGCTGCTGGGTCTCTAGGACAAGTTTTGTTTTGTTTTGTTTTTTTTCTTTTTTCCACTTGAACATAGTTTGGCCTTCTCGATTCCCAATATCATTATCTTCTTCCACTCTGCTCAATTTGAAAGATTATATTTTTCTTTACTACCTTTATTTTACTCCAAAAATCTATCCCCAGAAAACAAGTTCCCTAACCTCTAATCTTCCCCATGACTTTAAATGTTGCAATCATCCAGATAGTTAAATCCAAAATCTAAAGGTTAGAACTGTTGCTTTCCTTTCCCTCACCCCTATCAATCATCTTCACAAGAACTATCATTTCTAACTCTAAAATAATCTCAAATATAGTTTTTTCCTATCTACTGCCAGCAACCCTCATTTTTTCTTAACTGCTTCTTCTGTTTCCTCTAATGCTTTTTTCAGATCATTTTCCATAAAATATTCTAAGTGATCTTCTTAGAATGTAGAAATCATATTTCGTCCTTGCTTAAAATATTACAATGGCTTCCAATGTACCTAGAACGAAATCAAATTCTTTTACCTGGTATGCAAAGTTCTTCATGATCAGATGCCTGCTTATTAACCAATGCTCATATCTTATGTTCTCACTAGCTCGCTTACTTCTAGTCAACTAAAACTACAACTAACTCTTTAACAATGTGGGAGTTAAGTTGCCTGCTCTCTGCACAATCCAAAATCCTACATTGCAAAAACTTTATATTCTGCCCTCCATATGTATGGTTTCACAAGCTGCAGACTCAATCAATCAAGGGTTGTGTAGGGCTGTGGTATTTATTGAAAAAAATCAGTATGTAAATGGACCTGTGGAGTTTAAACTGATGTTGTTCCAGGGTCAACTATATTTCAGTTCTTTCCACAAGTTGTTGACTGAAAACCAATGAACTACCTAAATATTGAAAATTATATTTTATTCAACAGTCTTTCTGGGGACTTCAAGCCCAGGAGGCAGCCTCTCAGATATCTCTGAGGCACTGCTCCCAAGAGGTAAGGGAGGAGCCAGAATATGTAGGAGTTTTGTAGCGGAGACCAGGTAGTCAGAATATCAAAAGTTTACTGTTAATTAAAGAAAACCAGATATCTCAAGAGAATGAATTTAGCACTTTTCTATGTAGAAGAAGATGCCAGACTTTGGGCTTATTTAAATCCTTCCTTTGATATACACTCTAGTCACCTAGGGCCAGTATCCTGCTCTTTCCTTTCCTGAGTTCCCTCAGGGGGCATGGTTGGGGGTGGCTGTAGTTGCTTTATGGTTGCAATATCCTTTCTTTACTGAGGTGGCAGGCAACATTTTTCATTCACAAAGCTATAGAAAAAGTTTTCTTATCTTAGGGATCCGGATCTGGAATGACTTTCCTCCCATTTTTTACTTGAGTAGTTTCATCTAATCCCTCAAGTCTTATTTTAAATTTCAACTGCTGTAGAAGAAATTCTCTGTTCACTTGATTTAAGAGCTTAATCCTCTCTCTCAACTCTTTTCTCTATCTCAGCTCACAGCATATTTTTTTCAATGCACATTATCTTGTTTACTATAATATTTATCAGTTTTCCTGCCTTTTAATTTGGTTTCTGTGATAAAGGAGAAACCAAGCATGTTTCATTTTTCAACAAATCTCCAATGATCAACATTGTACCTAATTTATATAAACTGTCAAATACAATTTGTTTGGTGAAGAAGTCAAAGAAGTCAAAAAGTCCTCAATTTTATCCTATCGCATTGATTTCTTACATCAATAGCATGATAAAAAAATATCCAATGAGAATTCTTTCAAATTTCTACTTTCAATTCAAATTTCTTATTTTAAATAATTTTACTCTCCACTTTCAGAGAAACATTTATATCAACTACTTTAATAACTTCCCTCATCTCTGTCAACCTTCCCAGAATTTCCCTTTTTACTTTGTATCTTTAGTTTCTCTCTTTTCCTCTAGTGCCCCTTCCACTTGGCTTCTAAGAATTCAAGAAATTCTATCCTTCACTATGATATCCTCTTTCCTGCCTTTTTTGTCTACTGCTTTGAAAGAACTGGCTGTACTCTGTACTATTATACAACCCAGTCCATCACTTAATATGGCCTCTGCCAACAGCCCTCACTAAAATGTTTCTTAAAAAAGATTGATGCATCAATCCCAAACCTCTCTCTCTGGGTTTATTCTGGCCAGTATTTCTATTGCATTCGATTCTGAGGCTGCCATCTTATGATTCTTGTGGTAATCTTAATTTTCAATTGATTTTTCTCTGTATCTTTTGATAGTTTCTCTTCTTGCTCTGCATCTAAATTGTGGACACATTTCTATCTTAAATTCTGATCTGTTTTTGAACTATTTTCACTCTATCAAGGTTTATATCTATTTCACTCTGCAACTCTGTATAGGACATAGTTTTATTAATTATTATACTTTATATATGCAAAGTTCTCCATAAACATTTGTCAAGTAGTATTGACAAGGTAGTATGCCTTATTCCTAACTTTAGTTCTAGAGCTGAATTTATTGAGTGGAACTGGCATAGCCACCTCAAAAATATCTGCCAAATAGATAGGATCAATGGGGCATAATCTGAGTCAATGAGCCCTTCTTTTAAAAATGATACAAGCTACAATAGAAACAAAAGTATTTTCTATAAATTTCCTACATTAGATAACCATATTGGTTACTTCTCTGCATTAATAGAGAAAAAGAAATATGAAGAAGACTGCTAGAGATAGTATGGATTTAATGCAAAAAATATTCTTTTAATATTCAGTAATAAATGATGGTGAAAGATTCAATATTGAATTAAATTATGTGTACAAAATCTTATCGACTCATTTTAAAACAAATTAAATAGAGCTCATTCAATGTAGAGTCTCAATCCTTCCACCATACTCCAAACTCACACTGATATCTTGTCAATTCTGAGATCTGAGACATCTTTAGAAATATGGCTTCCTCTGGTAAGTTAATATTACTTCTTCTAATCAAATTATATTACTAGGTCTCAGTCTTAAATGAGTTCTTTGTTATTTGTAGCTTTGAATATTTACAGAGATTCTGAAGGCTATATCATAATCCTTATGCAGAGAAATAAAAAAGTATGTAGCTAGTAAAAGTTGCTCCGGAAATGGAAGGATAGAGATTAGATCGGTGTGATAGGGTGAGTATGTGAATCAACATCAATCAAAATCACAAGAAGTATTTAAAATGAGTCACTATAGTTGTGAAATGACAAATACCTTAAAGTTTTTGAGGTGTACCTAAATGATAGTAAAATGGTAACTGCAGAGGGAAAGTGAAATCAGAGCTCAGAAATTATTGCCTGGATCTAAGGTAGGAGAAAAGTAGAATAATTCTTGGCCAGCAAACAATGAATACCAAAAGGAGATCCCTGAGATATTAATGAAGATAATTTATTAAAATACCACCTTTTATAGAAGAGCGGCTCTGGTGGACCCCACCCAGCCCTCTCTTATATATGCTGGGAGGTGACAACAAAGGTAACTGACTATTCTGGCTCAAGCACTGGCCCTGCTTTCCACAGAAGGTGAGTAAAAGACCAGGAGCAGAGTAGAGTTTTACTTTGCCCATCACAAAAACGATAAAGGAAGGAAATGGGAATGGAAAAATAATTAACTTGCATATTTTCCATCTAAATAATGAAGTGGGTCTAACATAGGGTGCTGCCAAAACAGATATTGGAGACATGGAAAGAGAAAAGTACCCCAGACTTATGATGACATAGACAATTAAAATTCTTTATTTATCTTCTGAGAATGATCAGAGGAGATTAGCTAGCTATAGATGATAGATAAATTGAATTAAAAGTGGGCTAAATGCTAATATCATATATTAGTCTTCCCAGAGCTCATGGTAAAGTTGGATAAGTGGGAGGTTTGAACTATTAGGATTTTCATTTGTTCGTCATGGGCACAAGCATTTTCTTTTTTTTTTTCATAATTTTTTTAATTTTCCCACTGTAGAGCAAGGGGGTCAGGTTATCCTTACATGTATACATTACAATTACATTTTTTCCCCCACCCTTTCTTCTGTTGCAACATGAGTATCTAGACAAAGTTCTCAATGCTATTCAGCAGGATCTCCTTGTAAATCTATTCTAAGTTGTGTCTGATGAGCCCAAGCTCCCGATCCCTCCCATTCCCTCCCCCTCCCATCAGGCAGCCACAAGTCCCTTCTCCGAGGCCATGATTTTCTTTTCTGAGGAGATGTTCATTTGTGCTGGATATTAGATTCCACTTATAAGTGATATCATATGGTATTTGTCCTTGTCTTTCTGGCTCATTTCACTCAGGATCAGAGTCTCTAGTTCCATCCATGTTGCTGCAAATGGCATTATGTCATTCTTTTTTATGGCTGAGTAGTATTCCATTGTGTATATATACCACTTCTTCCAAATCCAATCCTCTGTCGATGGACATTTGGGTTGTTTCCATGTCCTGGCTATCGTGAATAGTGCTGCAATGAACATGCGGGTGCACGTGTCTCTTTTAAGTGGAGTTTTGTCCGGATAGATGCCCAAGAGTGGGATTGCGGGGTCATATGGAAGTTCTATGGATAGATTTCTAAGGTATCTCCAGACTGTTCTCCATAGTGGCTGTACCAGTTTACATTCCCACCAGCGGTGCAGGAGGGTTCCCTTTTCTCCACACCCCCTCCAGCACTTGTTATTTGTGGATTTATTAATGATGGCCATTCTGACTGGTGTGAGGTGGTATCTCATGGTAGTTTTGATTTGCGTTTCTCTTATAATCAGCGATGTTGAGCATTTTTTCATGTGTTTGCTGGCCATCTGTATATCTTCTTTGGAGAACAGTCTATTCAGGTCTTTTGCCCATTTTTCCATGGATTGATTGGCTTTTTTGCTGTTGGGTTGTATAAGTTGTTTATATATTCTAGAGATTAAGCCCTTGTCAGTTGCATCATTTGAAACTGTTTTCTCCCATTCTGAAAGTTGTCTTTTTGTTTTCTTTTGGGTTTCCTTTGCTGTGCAAAAGCTTTTCAGTTTGATGAGGTCCCATGGGTTTATTTTTGCTCTGATTTCGATTGCTTTGGGAGACTGACCTGAGAAAATATTCATGATGTTGATGTCCGAGAGTGTTTTGCCTATGTTTTCTTCTAGGAGTTTGATGGTGTCCTGTCGTATATTTAAGTCTTTCAGCCATTTGGAGTTTATTTTTGTGCATGGTGTGAGGGTGTGTTCTCGTTTCATTGCTTTGCATGCAGCTGTCCAAGTTTCCCAGCAATGCTTGCTGAGTAGACTTTCTTTTTCCCATTTTGTGTTCTTGCCTCCCTTGTCAAAGATTAATTGACCATAGGTGTCAGGGTTTATTTCCGGGTTCTCTATTCTGTTCCATTGGTCTGTCTGTCTGTTTTGATCCCAGTACCACACTGTTTTGATGACTGTGGCTTTGTAGTATTTCTTGAAGTCTGGGAGAGTGATGCCTCCTGCTTGGTTTGTGTTTCTCAGGATTGCTTTGGCGATTCTGGGTCTTTTGTGGTTCCATGTAAATGTTTGGAGTGTTTGTTCTAGTTCTGTGAAAAATGTCCTGGGTAATTTGATAGGGATGGCATTGAATCTGTAGATTGCTTTGGGTAGTATGGCCATTTTTACAATATTGCTTTTCCCAATCCAGGAACATGGAATATCTTTCCATTTCTTTACATCTTCTTTGATTTCTTTGATTAAAGTTTTATAGTTCTCGGCATATAGGTCCTTTACCTCCTTGGTCAGGTGTATTCCAAGGTATTTGATTTTGGGAGGTGCAATTTTAAAAGGTATCGTATTTTTGTATTCCTTTTCTAATATTTCATTTCTGGTATACAGAAATGCAACTGACTTCTGAATGTTAATCTTATATCCTGAAAAATATGAAAATTAAGTGCTTTTTAAAATAAGATTTTTTTTTAATTCTCACTTTGGTAGCACAAACACTAAAATTGGATGAATACAGAGATTAGAATGATGCCTGCTCAATGTTGACATGAAAATTCATGAAGCATTCTGTGTTTTGTGACAATGGTTAAAAATACTGTATTGTATACTTGAAATTTACAGAGGACAGAGCTTAAATTAATCTTTTCACCACACACGTGCACACACACACACACACACACACGGCAATTACGGTTATAGATATGTTATTTAGCCTGAATGAGGTGATTCTTTTACAGTGTGTACCTAATACCAAAACATCGTGTTGAACATATTAAATATACACAGGTTTTGTTCATCAAATATTTGTCACTAAATCTAAGTGAAAAACATTTTTAAAGATAGGGCTTATTGTTTAGGATGTACACTGTTTCTAAAGTCTCATGAATTATTCTTTCTAAAAGTCAGACACTACAAACAAAGAAGACATAATTAGGGGTTCCCTGATGGCCTAGTGGTTAAGGACTTGGCATTGTCACTACTGTGGCTTTGATTACTGCTGTGGCTGAAATTCAGTCTCTGGCCCGGGGACTCCCACATGCCATAGGTATGCCCTCCCCCCAAAAAAGACGTAATTAATGTTTATTCCGTGTCAGATATTTTATACGCCCTTCCGAATCTGTGTGTTGCTAGAAAACAATTAAGTTGCCATCAACAATTTGTATTCTTTGA
Organism: Phacochoerus africanus; assembly: GCF_016906955.1. Classification (NCBI taxonomy): domain Eukaryota; kingdom Metazoa; phylum Chordata; class Mammalia; order Artiodactyla; family Suidae; genus Phacochoerus; species Phacochoerus africanus. Next base: position 184,629,740 of record NC_062544.1, on the reverse strand, counting down.
AAACCATATTTCTAGTTTTCAATTTCCTCTTTATGTGATGTTATTTTCACTGCAGTAAAGCAAAAAAGTTTACATAATATTTCTGCCAACTTGAAAAATCTGATTTAATTTTCTGTGAATGACTGATTCTCTGTCATTCACATACACTTCTGAGACCACTGCTATAACCTATAATGAGAAGATTATTATTTTCTTTAATGACAGATTTTACCTCTTTTGGGGGATTTGTCTGGTCTTTCTGTTAATTTCAAAGAAACTCCAGAAACCCATTATTCATTTACAGGTAATAGAAAGGGTTAGAGGAAAGGAAACAGTAATTCCAAGTGTCCTGCAAACTGTCTTTTGTCTACACAATTCAAAATCCAATAAATCTCCTAGATCAAATACTGAGTACAGAATTATCGAGAAGAGCTTCTCGTGTTTCCACAAATTTATGGAAATAGTTGAATTTTCTCTATTAATACGTGAGCTTTAGTAGATGGCTGAGTGAGAACTGAGACCTCAGTTACTCCAGCTGCAGGAGGGTTAATGGAGAGGTCCAGGAAGTGTCCTCAATTCAAAAGATCTGCTTTGCTCAAATCCACTGCCCTTTCTAGGGCAGTTTGCATCTGATCACTGGTTTATAGGGGTTTGTAAAAGACAGCTCCCTTGTCTGAAGACAGGATGATTCCATAAGGCCATCCCAGCTTAAGAACTCCCCAAGGTGGTGTATAAAGGCCCTTTCTAAGATTGTCTGGCATTTCTTCCCCTGCCCAGCCCTTCTCCCTTTCTCTTCAGTGATCCCCAATGGACTTCCTAATAATCTTACTGCATGAATTCCGAGAGTCTTTTCCCAGACAAACCTCCCTCTACCATGGCTGTATAAGTAAAAGACATAAGCACAAACATATGTTCATACCATGTATTTAAATAAATCCATATTCTGGAAACTACCTCATAGTCGGCACCTCCCGAGACCCTAGAGCATCCAGAGCTGTTCACATATGTTCTAGTTCTAAGAGTGTCCTTTTGACCTTCAAGTAAAAAAAGTTAACAAGTAGGGATAAAGACTCAGCAGACCTATCTATTAATTCTAGAAAATCATCTGCTAGCAAGCCTAATGGCTTCTTTTCAGGGTTGGGAAAAACTGTAATCTCTTGTACAAATAGAATATTTCTTAGCCAGGTTGGAATCTCCAGTAACTAATCAACAGCTCTGATTTCTAGGTAAATCATGATCAGGAATTCCTATTCTCTAGGCGGAAAAAAAAATGAAAATTTGTGACATCAAGCAGCCATGGACAGTCCTTGATAGCTCTGCATTATCAATTTTATAGCCAGACTTTACAGGCATATTATGAAATTTGCATTTGCCTTATGTCTTTAGAGCTTTGGAGTAAAGAAACTAGACTGAAAAGAGGATAAAGTAAAATTAACGAATTACCTTTGGTTTTACTTAAATGACCATGTGTATCTAAGTAATTTTGCCCCCAGAGGACATTCGAAATTCTCTGGAGGCATTTTTGTTGTCTCAAATTTTCAAGGGGGCATGCTATTGGTCTTTAGCAGGTAGAGATCGGCAATGCTGCTAAAAATCCTGCAATGCGCAGTGCAGAGTGCCTAAGCAAAGAATTATCTGCTCCAAAATGTCAATATGTTGAGAAATCCTGCCAAAAGACATGCAATAATGAAAGAAGGGACAGAGTTACTCTATTCTTTCTGTGGACAACTACTAAATTAGCCAAACAATCTCTGTAAATGTGGCACTATTCCATAAACAAGTCCATGGATAATTTTGATTCTTTCTTTCTTATGCTATAAATTTCCAACATTTATATAGCTTTTCCAGATTTCCTAACATCAACAAAGGAAGGAAAAATGATGAAAATTGTAGAAATGTACAACACCATGCTGACCTCAGATTTGAAGTTATATATTATATACATAACTTACACTCCACAAACCATAAAACATGGCTATAATATATATAACATCTTTCTATCATTTTGCACATTAGAGATTACGTGAAAATAAAATCTTTGGCATCAGGAAATAATGCTGGCACTATGACTTCTGTGAAAATACAACTACAGATTTTTTTCTAGCACTCTTTTCTTGTAAAAATGCTGGTGAACTGCTGCTCTAACACTTCAGTTCAACATGAGTTTATTGTGCTTACAACAGATGCTGTTATGGAGGTTGGATAGAGTAGCACATCATTCCTGCCTGGACAATTTACATTTTTCCACATGGCTGACTGCTTAGAATTGGACCCATCTATCTGTTTAAACAGACTTAAAATTTATTTCTTTTTATAATCTTCTTTTAGAGAAACAAAAAGGAGACTTTATTTTTCTGTCTCAAGTCATTAGCACCACAAGATGAACCCTGGACATCAGATATGTTTCCTCATTGTAAAATGCTACTTGCAGGAGGTTAACTGATCACCTAGTTACATCCGCTTGGTTTCTTTAGCTACAGAAACAATTAAGCATAGTAAAAAAATTGTTGTAATAGTGTATTTATATAGTAAGTTATATTGTAAGACTAAGTTATCTGTCTAATTGTATTACTGAGACTAAAATTAAAGAGTCAATCTCTGGTTTAAAACTGATTCTCTCTCAGGAATTGGACCCATTCCTTCCAGTTTCATTACAAATCATAATACCGTGACCTAGATATTAGTGTACTCTATAGCAGTCATCAGAATTTTAGTATTCTTCCTTATTAAATGTTCATTGTCCACACAAGAAGACAAAGATATTGGTTTAAAACAAATTCTCTTTTTTTTATATTTCACATATAAATGATATCATATGATATTTGTCTTTCGCTGTCTAACTTCACGTAGTATGATAAGTTATTCCAGGTCCATCCATTTGCTGCAAATGACATTCTTTCTCTCTTTTTATGGCTTAATAATATTCCATTGTCAACCTTCTTTATCCATGCCTCTGTCTATAGACATTTAGGTTCCTTCCATATCTTGGCTATTGTAAATAGTGCTGCAATGAACATTGGGGTGCATGTATGTTTTTGAATTGTGGTTTTCTCCAGATAGATACCCAGGAGTGGGATTGCTGGATCATTTGGTAGCCCTATTTTTACTTTTTTCACATCTATACTGTTTTCCATATAGTTGTACTGATTTACATTCACACCAACAGTGTAAGAGGGTTCCCTTTTCTCTAAACCCTCTCCAGCATTTATTATTTGCAGACTTTTTAATGATGGCCATTCTGGCTGGTATGAGGTGATATCCCATAGTCACTTTGATCTTCATTTCTCTTATAATTAACAGTGTTGAGCATATTTTCATGTATATTTTTTGGCCATCTGCATGTCTTTGGAAAAATATCTGTGGAATCTAAAAAAAAAAAAGGGTACAAATGAACTTATTTACAAAAAGTAACAGCCTCACAGACTGAAAACACACTTATGTTTACCAAATGGGACTGATGTGGGTGAAAAGATGGACTGGGGTTTAGGATTGGCGTATGCATACTGCGGTATATGGAATGGATGGTCAATGGGACCTACTCTATAGGGAACTCTACCCAATATTTTGTAATAATCTATATGGGAAAAGAATCTAAAAAAGAATGGCTGTGTGTTTATGTATAACTGAATCACTTTGTTCTACAGCAGAAATTATCACAAGCTCATAAGTCAACCATATTTCAATAAAACTTTAAAAAATGAAAAAAAACTTATCCATTGAGCCCTCAAAGATTATTCATATGTCACCTGAATGATGCTAGATCTCTCTCTTTTCTGTTAATGGTATGTGAAGTAATTATTTTGGTGTTTAGTTTGAATTATTTATTCAGCTTAGGAAAGGCAGGCCATCCAACGTCAGGAGGATACTTCAGTTTGAGGAAAAGTGGCCAACACAAAAGATACACTTGTGGACAGTCAGGAAAAGGTCTTAAATCCTCAGAGACTGAAATGGAAGAAAGTTCAAGTTGGTGAAAATTTTCAAAGGTAGCATCTGGGCCTTGTTGCCTATTGCATGGAGTATCCTTTAGTCAGGTTCTGGTAGCTACTAGCCAGTAGATCTATACCTATCACAAGCACTAGCAGGAAAACATGTGAGTCATTTATTTTCAGTGATAGACTGTAGTAGATCTTAATTAAAAATTAGGGCAGAATATCCAGATTGCCTGTGTTTAAGTATCAGCTCCACTACTTGCTAGCTATATAGAGAGACAAGTATCTTAACCTTTCTGTATCTCAATTTCTTTACCTGTAAAATCTGAAAATAACAGTACATCTGTTGTTGTTGCAAAAATTAAAATAATAATGTAGTTAGCAATAACATTTTGCATGTTAGGTATTATTATGGTAAATATTTTAGCCTCAAACGGTAACCACTAAAATTAGAGAAACCAAATATGCTTTCATTTTCAAAAATATGTTTGAATTTTGTGTTAGTATAGGCAACAAAATGATTCTAGTTAGTAAGGGACATATTATTGAGTTGTTAATATCAATAGCTGGTTTTCCACCCTTAAAATTGTTGTTGGAATTCAGCCTCTGCCTGCCAGTGCTGAAGTTGAAACATAGAGACAGACATTTAGGTAAAGGAGAAAAAAATATCTTTATTGCTTTGCCAGGCAATATGCCCTAAAGCAGCAGGCTAATGCCCTAAAGACTGTGACCCTCATTAGAAAGAATTGTGAGGAGTTTTATAGTAAAAAGGAGAAAAATAGGTTTTCAGATAGGAATTAGGATTGGGACAAATATACATTCTTCTTTCTTCAGGGGAATCTTAGTCATCAAAGCTGGAGTCAGGGGATCTCTGTATGATGATGATGGTGGTCTTCTGGGTTATTGCCTAGAATAACAGTGCTTGAAAAAGGGCATATTGATCAGAGATTAGAACAAACTAGGAAATTTGCCCCCCAAAAAACATGGGCTAATAATCTTTGACCCATAGGCAATTATGTTCAGGATGCCTAATCTTTAGTTTATAGGTAATTGTGTTTAGGGTGCAATTAAGGCAGGGAGAAGGACAAGGAAGGAAGGATTCTGTTATTCAATTTTAAAGTACTCATTTCTAAAATAAGGATAAGAAATATAACTTTTCTCTTAGGTATATAAGATGCCTATATTATTATGTATATTCCTTGAGAGGGAACCAGGATCCTGCCCCAAGGCTGTACTATTTTTTCTCAACTGTTCCTCCCTTGTCCTTGTATGCCCTTCCTCTCTGATTAGCAACTGCCTGAACCTGTCCCCAGGGACTCAGGGAAGGTCACGGAGGTTGAATGAGGCCCATTTCCTAAAAACAAGAAATGGGGGACACAGAAAGTCTTTTGCGCCCAGGAGCCCCACAGGGCCATGCTCAGTTTCAAAATGACCTAGGGTTTAGGCTCTAGTCAGTCATACCGTAAATAAAATAGGACCTAATAATTTAGTGTTTTTGAAAAAAAGATGAAAATATTAAAAATGGAGTTACATTGGATGTGAAAGTAATCTCCAAATCATAGAACTCTAGAACAAAGATTCTGGCCTGGGGTTAAATGGAGAAAATAAAAGGATTACTGTGTTCAGTACTTTCATGGATATCATTAGGAAGGCATTTAAAATGAAATTCTAAATAAGGTCAAGAAGAATTTACATAAATCATAAATAATGCACCAAAGGAGTTATGAATATCTGGGTTACATAATTACATTCTAGGATTTTTTTTTTTAAGGAAAATTGCTTGAAAGGAAATGCTAATTCTCTTCCCAAAGCAATCTTTATTGCTCCTGTTAGAGACAAAATATTATCCCAGTTGGATTATTATAAATGAGCAAAATGACTATCATGTACATAGAAATCATTAGTGAATATTAGACCCTGCAGTATAATAGAAAGAATGGTGAATTTAAATCACAGTGGAGGTGCCTGTCTGGGTTTTGCTCCTATATAGCTGTATGAATATAGGCAAGACAATTCATTTCTGTGAGTCTTTGTTAGATGTAAAGTGAAAAATAATTCCTATTTTTACGTTACAATTTTATTTACTTAATTTTATTTATTTATTTATTTTTAAATTGGCTACACCCACAGCATGTAGAATTTCCCTTGTCAGGGACTGAACCCAAGTCACAATATTAACAACATTGAATCCTTAACCACTAGGCAACCAGGAACTCTGACCCTACAATTTTAATTAAGACTAGATGAAAACAGGTTTATAGGTCTTTGAAAACATTAAAATAATAATAATATTATTATTATTTTTATTTTGCTTTAATTAACCAGGAAAAGCAACTGACTGATACATCATCATGGTAATTTTTAGATGAATCATATCCTTCTCAGAATACTTAATAATAATTTAAAAGTATTTATAGCTGATAGAGATTGATCTGAATGACCTCGTAATTCTGGCTTTAGATACATTTTAGTTGAATGAGAAAAGAATCTTTTTTGAAAATTTAAAAATGCTAAACACTTCAATTTTTAAGTTCCTCCAGGAACTAAAAATGTATAATTAAAAGTTCAGACATTTTATTATAATATCAACTGGTTGAGAAATAGACAACTTAAGATAAAATTGAGGAATTTCACACTAGTGGATAAACCATGTCCTAAGAATATGTACCATTTTTGAAAACGAGAATTTCAGTTCACTGAGCTTAATAGGAACAGATAAGTCCTCCAGTTTTCTAAACACCACCCAGTGATTTTTCTGAGGTTAACTTGAGTTCCTTTTACATGATTATTTTATAGGAAATGGAAATCATCAAAAACATGTTTAACAGCTCATTTTCAAATTATACCAAGAGAAAAAAAAATTGTACATAGCAAATAAGAAGACTAATTCACTGGATTAGCCCTAAGAATGAGAAGCAATTTAGGCTACAAAAAAAAATTTGTGACTTCTTTCTCCAAAAAACTTTACTTTCCTTATACTTTCTAAACCTACTTATATATTCAAGACATTTTTACAACAAACATTTTTACTGTTGCATACATAAAGAAAATATTTTTATTTTGCTACTCCAAATTCCATAATAGTCTCTTCTTCAGTGAGGTGAACATGTTCAATTCCCTTGTTCTATTCTCTTGATACCTTTCACAATGAAGCTACACTGGGCCCTACTCACCAGACAGTGAGCCATATGACCTCATCCTCACTGTTTGTTGATTCCAAAGAGTGGATTCTGAGTCACACTTGACTAACAGTTTTATTTATTTATTTATTTTTGGTCTATGGATTTTGAAATTGTATTGAGGACACATTAATGCTTCCTAGCCCATGTCAGCACTAGAATGAGGACTTGGCCAAAGAAGAGAAAGAGAATAGCAGAGCAAGAGAAAAAACAAAACAAAAAACCAAATAAACAAAACTAGAATCAAATACAGAGCCCAGGAGAGAGAAGAAACTCTGGAAAGACTATTGTTCTAATAGATTCCTAGCTTCATTAAAGTCCCAACTATACTTTCTCTTCTTGGTTTAGATAAGGTACAACCTTACATTAAATTCCCCTTATCTGCTTAAGTCAATAGGAGTAAATTTTAGTTACTTTCAACAAAATAATTTGCCTGTGGAATAAAACACTATATATTTGCAATTGAAGAAATTGATGTACAGAATTTAAGAGGTGGCTTTATAGGTCACACTATTTGTCAGTGATAAAGCTGGATTAGGACTCATTTATTCCATTGCTTCTTCTTTGTTCAATGTTCTTTTCATACTGTCCATTCTATTTGCTTTCATATTTTTTCTATTTAGATTCTCTTATTATTTTTGACTCCCCACCCACACTTGATCTCATGCAGCCCAAATCACTTTACAAAGATAAAGTCCTACAATTTGGTGAGGAAAAATAAACCCAAAGCAAAACATTGCAAACATTTTATAAATCTTCAATTTGAGGAATATAGTTTTCAGAACACATATTTTTAAAATAAGGAGTTTTTAATTGACTATAAATAATAGAACTTTCCTGGAAGATATAGTATTGCATTCTTATTATTTTTGGGCCAGAGATCTCTTTGAAATGTAAGAAATTTTGTACAATGTGTAGTTTATTAAGCTCTGACAGAAAAAAAAAAAGCAGAGATAAAGATTCACTCATTCATTCATGAATAGTTTAACTATTTTTTTCTTTACAGGGAAGACTTCAGATTTAGGGTATAAAGAACAAAATTCAACCAACAAGCATTTTCAGCACCTTACAATTAAGATCAAAGCCATCTAAAAATCCAGCTGTGAATTTCTTTTAATTAGCTTTCTACTCAGTATAACACATATTGCAAATATTCCTTCTTGAATAACTTCCTTGAATAATGCAGCTGGGAGTATAGTCAGTTGAGCATTGATGCAGCTGGGTAGCTGAAAAGATGAAAATCAAATGTGAATTCTGATGAAGTAATTTCATTTTGAGCCTTTCATATTTCTTCCCCCCTAAATTAAAAAGAAATGAAACCTTGAGTTCAGCTGGTTCACTGCCTACTCCATGCCAACTCACATTTTCAGATAATAAGAGTATTTTGCCCAAAATGAATACTAAACACAAAATTCCATTTTCTCACATAATAGTGAGGAATTTTTTTTATGTATGGAGCCTATAGTAATTTGCTGTGATAATATAATAACTGACCTGCTTTGTGAAGGGACGTAAAAATGTTATTATTGCTACTATAGTATAATATTGCTGTAATTTTTCATCATGAGATGTTCTCTAAAAACATTCACTTAACAGTATTTCCAGTTTAAATAAGAACTCTATTGTGGAGTAAGTATAATGATTATCCTGGGATAATTTTCAGTAAGTTTTCAGAGACCATTTTTTCACAATATATTAATAATACAATGAATGCATTCAGAAATTTATTCATCTGATAAAATTATAACTTTGAACAATATATCCATTAAATTCAATTAATGTAGTGGAAATATCTCCTTATTTTCATTATATGTATGATAGCCCACTTTAATTTAGTATAGAATTTATTTTTAGCTTTCATTTGTTTTGTGTTAATATAGTCTTTAAATATATTGGGCCTTAAAATTTAGGAGTATATAAGGTTACTTTTTTCATCCATTAACTTATACATTTATTTGTCCAGCAAATATTTATTGAGGACCTATTATGTTCCAGTTGGTGGGTTAGGCACTAGAAATACAGATATGAATAACACAAATGTTGGTTTTCAGATCCATAGTTATTTTTTATTTTTTGTTTTAAAGAAAGAGAAATCACCTTAACAAACAACAAAAGTCTGCATACCTATCAGCTTAGCTAAAAAAAAGTGACAATTCAAAGTGCTTTCAAGGATGTGAAGAAATGAGATCACTCATACATTGCTGGTGAGAAAGCAAAATAGTTCAGCCACTGTAGATATTTGTTTAGCAGTTTCTTATAAAACTTAAATATGCAACTACCCTATGACCCAGCACTTGTATTCCTGGGAATTTATCTCAGAGAAATGAAAACTTGTGTTTATAAAAACCCTGTACACAAATGTTCATAGCAGCTTTACTTATAATAACCAAAAAATGAAAACAGTCCATACAGCCTTCAAAAGGTGAATAGTTAACAAAGAATGGTACATACATACCATGGAAAATATGTGTGTGTGTGTGTATATATATATATGTATATGTATATATATATATATATATATATATATGTATATATATATATATCAATAAAAAGGGACTAACACTTGAGTCATGTATTTATCTTCAATAAAATTCTAGGGATTATATTGAGTGAAAATATCCAATTCCTAAAGGTTACAATCTGTATTATTCCATTTCTATAATATATTTGAGATAATAAAATTATGAAAACAAAGAACAGGTTAATAGTTGCCAGTGGTAAGGAGGGAGGTGTGGTTATGAAAGGGTATCATGAAGGGCACTTATGGTGGACTTTTCAGTATCATGACTGAGGTGGTGGATATAAAAACATACAGATATGTGATAAAATTCTGTAAAACCAAACACATGCACACTCAAGTGAGTACAGATAAAATTGGTGAAACATAAATAAGATCAGTAGATTGAATCAATTTCAATATTTTGGTCATTATATTATACCATAGTTTTATAAAATGTAAGCATTGCGGGAAACTGAGTAAAGTGTACATGGAATCTCTCTGTATTATTTCTTATGACTATCGGGCATGTACAATTATCTCAAAAATTTTTAATAAACGTGGTACACTGAAATGTGAAGGTTGCTTTCATAGAAGTCTGCTAGGATATAGCAGGACTATAAGGAGAATTGAGTACATGAGTGCAATGCAGCTATTTTTTCCATTGTTGATTAATTGATTATCCACTTATTTAGCATATATTTTTTGAGCACCTTGTATGTTCCAGGCACAGATTATGTAACGGTGAATGAAGCAAACATTTTCTGCTTCATGTTTTATTCTAGCAGAGAGAGAAATTTTTAAAAAGTTAGTTAAATACATAATATGTTAAATTGCAAAAAATTACATGATGAAAAATAAAGCAAGGAATGAGGAAGAAAAAATCAAGCAGAAGGGATGGAGTGGGGCAGGTGATAAATGCTGTGACATTTACTCTGAATGAAAAGAACACTCTTAGAAATACCATTTTATTTTATTTTTGTTTATTTTTTTGAAGAATGATATAATTGCACACAATGCATGTATCATATGATTAAAGTTGGATGAATTCTTATTGAACCTATTGTGCAGTTGAAACCCAGACTTGAAGTAAATTCCACCTCATGGAGCCCACCTCATGATACCCTCTGGTCATAACAAATCTAGCAGGAATAACTATGTACAGATAAAAAATAAAATTAACTCTTCTCATTTGGAGGCTGTCTTGTGGATCTGGAGCCAAAGATCTGTTTTTGCTTTTTTTTTTTGTCCTTTTACTTTTTAGGATCACACCCACAGTATATGGAAGTTCCCATGCTAGAAGTCGAATTGGAGCTGTAGCGCAGGCATACACCACAGCCACAGCAACATCAGATCCAAGCTGCATCTGCAACCTACACTGCAGTTCAAGCAAGGCCAGATCCTTAGCCTGCTGAGTGAGGCCAAGGACTCAACCTACGTCTTCATGGATACTAGCTGGGTTCATTACCACTGATTGGTAACAGAAACTCCCAAAGATCTGTTTTGAATACTGATTCCATCTCTGGCTTTTCACATGGCCCTCAGTTTTCTCATTTGTTAAAAGTGATATTAATGAACTTAGTTCATGGGATGTTAAGAATGCTGGAGATCATAAAGTGCCTTAGAATTTATCAAGGTGTGCATACATTAAAGTTATTATTAGAATAAATAGAAAGCTTGATTTACTTAACAGCTACAAGTCTAATTTTTTAAAGGAGTTCTATTTGAAAGTTACATTGAGATATTATAATTCCTATTGAATTCTTACACTCTCCTGGTAATTCAGATATCATTTGATTTGTTTTTCATTAGTGTTTTTCAACAGCTAACAATTTAATAACATGACTTTCGCTAGCTATGTTATTATAATTGACAGATTTTGAAAAATATCCCTATTTTTATAATGTACTGATTAAATATGGCCAAAGCCATATGTTCCTTAAATGACAAGTAACTATTCATATCTCTAGAAAAAAACACAATTTCTCAAATAAAATATATTATTTTATATGTTAAATTTCCATTCGTTTTTTTCTCCCACCTTAAGAGGTTTGGTTTCCAAGTAGGAGAACAAATGCAAAATCTGTTATTTCCACTTACAAAATTCAATAAAATTCACTAACCTATCTTAAATCATTTCAATTTAATTTACATGATATCATTTCTTTCTGTTATTCTATTTCACAGATGTTATGCACTTCACAGTATTTTTCCAGAACACAGAAATAGTGTAATAGCCATATTTTACTTCTGATTTATTAGTTACTTAAACCTTCCCTTTTTGATCAAACTGTGACATTGTGATACTATTAATCAATTTTCATTCAAACCGAAAAAAATAGTGTACCCAATAGTTCTTAATGTTTATTATAGTTAACTGTAGCAATACATTTTTGCAATTAGCTTGGATGTTTCAATGGCTACTTCAATACCCCTAGAATTTAAATAAAACTAAACTGTTCATTTAGGGTCAGGGATAAATATTACATGGTCAAATGTGCCTAGTGTGTTATTTCCAACTGAAGAATTTCTGAAATCAGACTTGGTTTACTTTTCTGTGTAAAATTAAAAAGGTACACTTGGTGGTATTAATAGTGATTTAAAAGACACTAGTAAAACAAAATAAGGGCCTTAGTGCAGCGAGTAGTTTGCATTCTGATCTTTTGGCCATCATCAACTGACTGCTACCTGTAGGGGTTAATGAGTAATAAGAAAATGAATAGTTTCTTCCAAAGAGAAGCCAATACCACAGTGATAATTAAGCCTTGACTGCCTTATTTCATAGGCTCTGAAATAAGTTAATCTTATAATTTCATTATTTACTTGAAATCAAATTAAACCTAATACTTTATGTCACCATGCTTTCCCATGAATAATTAAAGAGATTAGGTATACAGTTTTGAGTATATTCAGAATTTCCTTATGCACTTGATTCATTTTCTCATATTCTGTGCATAAAGCAAAATAAAATGAAAAATAACTAATTTCCTGTTTAAAACAGTAATCATTTTATTTCCAATAGTTATTTTAAGAATTGTTTACTCATGATGAATGAATTTAAGTAGAACCTGAGGAGAAAAAAGAATTATAAAATTAGATTCATTATATTTCAATAAAGTGGCAATTTTCTTCAACAATTACACTTGATAAAGATGTATTCAAATAGTTTCAAACAATGGTAACCACAAAATCTAGACTCATGATTAAATAGTAACAAAATTTCATTTCAACTTAAGAGTATAATTTTTAAAACATTCCAAAAAAATTATACTCATTGTGCTGAGATAAGAGGATTATATATGTCATTACTGACTACTCTTCTTCTCAAAATTAGATTTAGGTCAAGATGTACAGCTAGCTTACACATACCAATGAGAATATTTCTATCAAATATTGCAACAAACTCCCCAAGAATGTTTTTTTTTCTTTTTCTTTTTTTACTATGTCTGGATAACCTCAGAATTGCAGTTATGTACAAATTTGTGAGATCAAACAAGGAAGTGACAGATAGAGGTTGTTAAGTCATCATGTTTGTGTTGTAACAATATTTAGTATAGTGCCTGCTCTCTAGAAAGCCATCTACATGGTAGTCAACAGGAATATTCTATTCAACAGGATTTCCCTGAGGGATTACAAACTCGGAGGCTTATAAGTGGCCAAATAACATTTCTCATGATGTTTGTGATTTTTTAAAAAATATTTCAGCATAGGCAATTCTGTATCATGTGTGTACACAAAGGGCTGGTTAGGTTAGGTTAGACCCCAGTTGAATTCATTGCTTAGGTCAGTTACTCACCCTTTAGGGTAGGTACTCTAAGCGCTTCAAGCTGCCTGTCAACATATGAAATTTTGCTAGCTGGCAAAATAAATGTCACAATTTTCTTGTGAAAATACTGCAATCCTGATTTTGCAGATTGCCTAAACTATTCTTAGAACACTCCTTACAAGAGATCTTGTGACACATCGCACATCCCTCTAGCTTCATGTTTAATTCTGGTAGCTAGTGCAGTAAACATTCTAGGCAGGCCTTCATGTAGTTTACAATGACCAACACCCTACCAAATTTGATTCATCCCTTTATTTACTTTAAGAATGAATATGAACAATGTATATCATTTATCAAAAATTTATAGCCACATTTAGCTGACTGGTGATCTATGAAGCACTGTTTTTTGTTAGGTGGTTGGTAAGTTTTGTTCTTTTTTTTTTTTTTTTTAAATGTGCTTACACTTTAAGAACATACAAGTTGAAGCAAAATTAAATAATTTATTGAAGGACAACACAGAGCACATATTTATATGCTAGAGGATACTGCAGCTTTCAGAAAGGAGATTCTACACAATGTATACATTGCTCACACCCAGAGAAACACATATACACACACACACACATGCACTGAAGAGGGAGAAACTATAGCAAGATATTAAGAAGACTTACAATGGCAAGCTATATCTAGTTTCCAGCTACAAATTCTCAACTAAGGGAAGATGCTATATTTATAAATAAAGAAAAAACCCAAAGTTTTATACTTTTGTATTCTTCATTGCCAAGGAAGGAAAATGATTTACTTAGATTATGGTGATTGACTAAACTTTTTTTTTGTCAATTGCAGGAGGATTTTGTTAAGCTTCTTGGGAAATAAAGTAGGGGTTTTTCTTGATTCAAATCCCCCAGAAAACTTTAAATGATTTTCTGAACATTCTTACTTTACCCTGGCAATGTCCACACTGACTGATTAGGGTCTATCTGAATCCCTCTTTAGAGCACTGGGAGGAGAGTTGTATACATACCTTTTCAAAGCAAGGCAACTACTGATTCTTACCAAAGACAATGGAATGTACAAGAAGTCAGTGAATCACAGAAGTTGTCTTGAATTTGCAGGGTCTAATTAACTCTTTACACATCTCCTTTTTTCCTCTGTATTGACAGCTTCCTGTGTAGTGCAATCATTTTTGAACTTCCTACTCAAATTTTACTCTGAAATGGAACTAATTAAATCACATGCGAACCCTAAACTAATTAAAGTTTATGTTGTAGAAAAAAATGTTCTAATTATGACTTTTCTAAAATAGGGATCCTGTTTCTGGGGGAACCAGAAGAGGATCACGTACAATGAAACTCAGCACCTTCTGTAGTGTAGATGAAAGAATGCAAATCAGACCAAAGTTTGGTCAGTTTTCTCTACATGTTTTGCCTTTCTTTTCTTATAAGTTTCCGCTTTCCTTAAAGTCTAATTGATCTGTATAGTTTCTCCTGAATATGCTGATTTAATTACTTGAAGTATATTGATTTACTTATGAATAGTAATGCTACGATATGTATTTCATAAGTTAGAAATTTCAATGTGCAATCCAACTTAGATATCTTTCTGAACCCTTAAAATAGATGTATCTGCTGCCATCTTTCAGAGACTGGAAAAGATTGGATGGGCTGTGAGTTTGGTCATGTAAAAAAATATTCTAAATTGAAGTTGCCTTGAATTACTCTAGTGTTTCCACAAAGCCCTGTACATTTTTAATTGTCTTTAGTGACTTATTTGCCTGTATTTTAACATACAAGTAAATTTGATAATCTTGACAAAACTATGTACAATATAATGAATTATTTTCTTTGTAAGAAAGCACAGACATAATATTACATTCCTGATTCTCAGAATAATAAACAGAGAGTAAAAGACTAATTCTCTACAGCAATATATAGTATACAAATTGCTATTGCCCTCTCTGAATTAAAAGATAATGGCAAATACCATATGATATCACTTATATCTGGAATCTAATATATGGCACAAATGAACCTTTCCACAGAAAAGAAAATCATGGACTTGGAGAATAGACTTGTGGTTGTTAAGGGGGAGGGAGAAGGAGAGGGAGTAGGATGGATGGGGTGCTTGGGGTTAATAGATACAGACTATTGCCTTTGGAATGTGTTAGCAATGAGATCCAGCTCTGTAGCACTGGGAACTATGTCTGGTCACTTGAGGTGGAGCATGATAATGTGAGAAAAAAGAAGGTGTACATGTATGTGTAATTGGGTCACCACAGTGTACAGTGGGAAGTTGACAGAACACTGCAAACCAGGTATAATGGGAAAAAATAAAAATCATTATATTAAAAAAGAAAAAAAAATTAAAGAAAGAAAACACAAGAACAGCACAGCTAATAAATGGATAATATTCATTCATAAAAAAAGATAATGGCAATGTTTATTTAGGTCCTCTGTCTTTTTTAATTAGGTTGCTTGTTTTTTGGTTGTGAGTTTGTCAGTTCTTTGTATATTTTGGATACTAACCCTTAATCAATTATACAGTTGGCAAATATCTTCTCCCATTCAGTAGGCCATAGTTTTTGTTTTGTTGATAATTTCCTTAGCTGTGCAAAAGCTTTGTCTTTTCTTTTCCTGCAACTTATATAAATAGTATTTGAGGAAGTAAATTCATTGCTTTGGATCTTTGGGGTCTTTTGTATTTCCACATAAATTTTAGAATTATTTGTTCTAGTTCTGTGAAAAATGCATGGATATTTGATAGGAATTGCATTGAATCTGTAGATTGGTTTGGGTAGTATGGCCTTTTCAATAATATTAATTCTTCTGATCAAGGGGCATGATACATCTCTCCATTTGCTTGTGTTATCTTCAGTTTATTACATCATTGTCTTATAATTTTCTGAAAATAGGTCTTTTTTTTTTCCAATGAAGACATTCAGATAGTTAACAGACACATGAAAAGATGCTCAATACTACTAATCATCAGAGAAATAAAAATAAAAACAAGATATCCCCCTCACACCTGTCAGAATGGCTATCATCCAAAAAACAAAAAGTAATAGGTGTATTGAGGACCTGGGGAAAAGAGAGCCCTTGTTCCCTATTGAAGGCATTGTAAATTGGTATGGCTGCTATGAAAAAGAGTATGGACGGCCCTCAAAAATTAAAAACAGAACTGCCATATGATCTAGCAATTTCACTTCTGAGTACTTACCTGAAGAAAACAAAAACACTATTTTGAAAAGATATAAGCACTCCAATGTTTATTTCAGTATTATTTACGATAGAAAAGATGTGGAAGCAAACTATAGATAGGAATGGATAAAGAATATGTGATATACATACTAGCCATAAAAATGAAATCTTTCATTTGCAACAACATAGATCTAGAGGGTTTTATGCTACATGAAATATGTCAGACAGAGAAAGACAAATTCTGCATGACTATATATATATATATATGAAATTTAAAAACAAAACAACCAAACTAACAAAGCAAAATGAAAACAAACTCATAAATATCAAGGACAAACCAGTAGTTGCCAAAAGTGAGAGGTGTATGGGGGGGTGAGTGAAATAGGTGAAGGAGATTAAGAGGTACAAACCTCCAATTATACAGAAAATAAGTGACAGGAATGTAATATACAGCCTAAAAATATGGTCAATAATATATGATAACTTTGTATGGAGACAGATGGTTGCTAGATTTATAGTGGAGACCATCTCATAATTGTGTAGTGTATCCGAAACTAATAATATTTTACATTATATTTCAATAGCAAATTAAATTAAAAATTTTAATGGCTATGTTTTACCTAAAGTTAGCTTTATATCAGGTCTTATCTTTCTTGTAAATTTTTCTTTGTGATACTATCTAAAATCTGGTTTCCAGAGGCTTTCTCATTTAAAAAAATAGACTGGTACTACTTAATTTAAATACTATTTGTCCAAACATTTGCTTGTTTTGCAATATGATAGATAAACTGGTTGCTTAATGTATCTACAGATATTTACCATATAGAAAAGCTGTACTTTGGATCACACAGGTGCCTAAATCTGGCACCTTATATGTTACAGCTATAGCCAAGTTCATAGAGACTATCAGATTATTGCAATTCAATGGCTATTGCTGGCAGGAATAAATTCCTATTATAACATTACAGATGGCCAGAATGGGTCCTCACTGGTTATTGTAATTAACAGTGCATTGACTTATTTTGTTATGA
Source organism: Phacochoerus africanus (assembly GCF_016906955.1). NCBI lineage: Eukaryota > Metazoa > Chordata > Mammalia > Artiodactyla > Suidae > Phacochoerus > Phacochoerus africanus. The sequence goes on along the minus strand of NC_062544.1, from coordinate 184,612,162 downwards.
ACTATTTTTGCAAGAGAAAGAATAAAGTAAGTGACCAGACGTAGTAATCATTTAATTTCTAAACATTTAATGAGGAGAAGTTCATGGACCACTCTGTTCATAGCAGCAATATTCACAATAGCTAAAACATGGAAAGAACCTAATTGTCCATCAACAGATGAATGTATTAAGAAGATGTGGTATCTATATATACAAAGGAATACTACTCAATCATAAAAAAGAACAAAATACTGCCATCTGCAGCAACATGGATGGAACTAGAGACTCTCATACTAAGGGAAATAAGTCAGAAAGAGAAATATAAATACCATATGATATCACTTATATGTGAAATCTAAAACAGGCACAAATGAACCTATCTATGGAAAAGAAAGAAACTTATGGAAGTGGAGAACAGAATTTTGGTTGCCTTGGGAGATGGGAAGGTAGTGGCATGGACTAGGAGGTAGTGGCATGTACTGGGAGTAGATGCAAACTATTGCATTTGTTGTGGATAAGCAATGAGGTAGTGCTGTATAGCATAGGAAATTACATCTAGTCATTTTTATGGAACGTGATGAGGGATAATGTAAGAAAAAGAATGTGTGTGTGTATATATATATATATATATGTGTGTGTGTATATATATATATTTATATGACTGGGCCACTTAGTTATACAACAGAAATTGACAGAACATTGTAAATAAACTATTATAAAAATTAAAAAAAAACAAAATCTATTTCATTAAAAATATACATGCATTTAATTTAATAAATAACAGATTAAAAAAACTTTTATAAAATTTGTGCTAAACCTGGTAATATGATATAGTCTGACTATGCATGGAAGTTGAATATGGGTAAAATGCATAAAATTATGAAATTGTGTTCAAAAATCACTGCATGAAGTTCAAAATAGCATGGTGTCTAATGTTTTAAATCTGAAAGTATAGGTGGTCACAAGATTCATGTATGTGAGTTATGCAGATTTTTGTTAGTATAGTTGAGGTAAGAAATTGTTTAGTAGGATTTTTGTTGAGAGTAATTTAATGTCCAGAAAATTAACAGTAAGTAAAGCTAAATAAAAATATTGTGGGAAGTAATGAATATTCACTCCTGGCTGGATGACAGGATGTGATTGAAGCAACTTGTGAAACTATTCACTGCTCTGTCTTTGAGACACAGGCCATGTTCACATCAAGAGAGTTTATGTCAATTGGTATCAAAAAGACCAAGAGGAGTTCCCGTCGTGGCGCAGTGGTTAACGAATCCGACTAGGAACCATGAGGTTGCGGGTTCGGTCCCTGCCCTTGCTCAGTGGGTTAACGATCCGGCGTTGCCGTGAGCTGTGGTGTAGGTTGCAGATGCGGCTCGGATCCCGCGTTGCTGTGGCTCTGGCGTAGGCCGGTGGCTACAGCTCCGATTCAACTCCTAGCCTGGGAACCTCCATATGCCGCGGGAGCGGCCCAAGAAATAGCAACAACAACAACAACAACAACAACAACAAAAAGACCAAGAAAGTATAAAGTTAGTTCTTGATATCATCAGAGCAATAAGAAAGATGCTATAGTCCAGGATAACAAACTAGGCATGACATTGAAAAATAGGCCCAGAGATTATAATTGGATTAATTTGGGTTAATTATAAAACTTGATGAACTACAGCAACTAAATTCACTGTTTTTCACCATTTTGGAAGTAAAATTAATAAACATTTTGGTAAACTGGAACTATGGAACTGGGGACAGAAATATCTGAGAAGAACCAGAAGAGCCTGAGAATTCCAGTTTCCTAAAATCCTCTAAAGTATTCTTCCTAATTCAATCCCCTAAAATATAAAGATGGATGTGACAAACCTAGGCAGTTTAGAGAAAGAAGCAAGACTCCCAAGCCACTCCTGGTGGCATAACACAGAGAACACAGACAATGGGCAGAACGTTCTAAGCAATCAGAGAAAGTTCAGAATGTCACAACAGGAACTGACAAAGTAACCAGAGTTTGGGTAATGACTAAACACAAATGACCTGACATTTCCTGGCAGCACACTAAACTTTCATGAAGGTGATGACACCTTGGGGAAAATTCCAGGCCTAGGAAATAGGAGTTCATGGTTGCCTATAAAGAACATCAAGTATAAAGAATACTTGACTGAATAAGTAGTAGACCCTTTGGGATGTGGCCTGGAAAGATCCTGTAAGAGAAAACAAATCCTGAGACACAGGAACTGAGAAACACTTGACCATCAAGATAATAAGATGATGAAATATCCATTTATTCACTCACTAAACAAAAAAAATTTTCAAATCGTTAAGATGTCACACATTGTGATAGATTCTGGGGATAAAGTAGTAACCAAAGAAACATGGTCTTATAGAAATCATAGTATAACAAGGAATATAAGCAATAAACAAATAATGAAATAAGAAATAATCTGGAGAGTTCCCATTGTGGCTCAGTGGAGATGATTCTGACTAGTATCCATGAGGATGTGGGCTAGACCCCTGGCCCCAGTGGTTGGGGGATCCAGCATTGCCATGAGCTGTGGTGCAGGTTGCAGACATGGCTTGGATCCCTTGTTGCTGTGGCTATGGTGTAGGCCGGCAGCTGTAGTTCCTATTTGACCACTACCCTGGGAACTTCCATATACTTCGGGTGTGGTCCTAAGAAAGAAAAAAAAAAAAGAAAGTTATTCTAGTTGGTAAGAGAAACAAATAAGAGAATGTAAGAAAAAGAAAAAATTAGGTGACTTAACTTAGGCAATAGGATTGGACTATGGATTTTCTGAGATAGCGATGGTTAAGGTGAAAATTATTATTATTATTATTTTGTCTTTTTGCCATTTCTTGGGCCACTCCCGCGGCATATGGAGGTTCCCAGGCTAGGGGTCGAATCGGAGCCATAGCCACCGGCCTACACCAGAGCCACAGCAACGTGGGATCCAAGCCGCATCTGCAACTCACACCACAGCTCATGGCCACGCTGGATCCTTAACCCACTGAGCAAGACCAGGGATCAAACCCACAACCTCATGGTTCCTAGTCGGATTCGTTAACCACTGAGCCACGATGGGAACTCCAAGGTGAATTAGAACAAGGCATCCATGGAAAGAATAGTGGCATGAGGTGTGCAGAATGTCGGGCATGAAGATTCTGTTTTATTTTATAAGAAAATATAAGCATTGCGTTAAAAGAATCTGTATCCATTTTGAACACATTGCTATGTATTATATTTATTAAAATTATATCAATTTATTAGATTTTTGAAAATTATCACTTTTAAAAATTCTAAATTTAAATATTCAACTAATGTAAGAAAATTATTCTAATAGAGCAAGCACATTCCTGAATTTTATTCAGGAATTTATTTGAAAATTTACGCAATGTGTGTACGTTATGAAATATCAAGAAACTTTCATTTAAATACTAATTTGAGATCACAAAATATTTGTTTTCTTTTTCTTTTTTTTTTTTTTTGTCCAACCCCTTTTGGTATCTAAGATAAAATTTGGATCATAGGCCAGTATTAAAGTTTTCTAAATTTCCTAAATTTCTGATAAAATTTTTGAACTCTTTCTCCAGAGTAAATACATCCATTTAAATACAGTTTAAAAACTGTAATTGAAATTGAGGGTTCATGACTAAAAGATACATCTTAAAATTCCTCCTGAAAAAAAAAAAGAATAAAATGCTTCCAAAACTGTTGCTTGGTAAAATTAGAAATAAGCTGACACTAATAAAAAATTCAAAATTGGCCCAAGGAATTAAACATGACATTCTCTGCCTTTATTTCTAGAAGCCTCTGCTCCTTTAAGGGAATAAATTTGGAAACTTAAACCAATATCTACAGAATCCAATTTTTCTAAGATTCCAGGTGTATTCTCAAGAATAAGCACAGTTTTGTCAGCTGTGTAACATCCTGCCACCTAATGTATGGGATACCCAGAAAGATCTAAGTGAGGGCTCTCCCAGTCATAGGGAACCAGAGATAGTAATTTTGCTTCCTTTGTCCCTTTGGGCTTGGAAGGGGGTGGGTTGAATGACAAACATCATTTATAGCACCCAAACCTAACATTAAGATTACTTTCTTGAGATGCCAGAAAGTTAGATTATGTTTTCAGTTTCTACTTGATCAGCCCAGATACTTTTAGGCTCATGCTCATACCATCACCTCAGTTTTTTTTTTGTTTGTTTTTTGTTTTTTTTGGTTATTTTAGGGCCACACTCTTACAGCGTATGGAGGTTCCCAGGCTAGGAGTCGAATTTGAGCTATAGCTACTGACCTATACACAGCAACACAGGATCCTAGCCACATCTGCCACCTATACCACAGCTCATGGCAATGCCTGATCCTTAACCCACTGAGCAAGGCCAGGGATCTAACCCGTGTTCTCATGGATTCTAGTCATTAATCACTGAGCCATAAAGGGAACTCCTCATCTTAATTCTTTATGGACCACTGGTTTTCATCAATGGCAGATGCATAATTTATTTTCCAATCATAATAATTAGGTTGAATAATTTATAAGGTTAGAGTAGGTTTGTTTTGTATGTTTCTATTTCCTTTTCCAAATAGGTTTATCTCTGAAATAAAAGTGATGGTTTTCAGTTTCATTTTACTCAATGGGTTGCTACATTTTCATGAAATTTCTTTGAGAGGAGAGCTCTCAACTATATCCTTATCCCGTCCTTCTCTCCCTGACCTCCATGTCCTTGTTCCATGTCCCAAGACTTTTTTTTGATGGCTTATAATACTTCATTCTATATTGTCTCCTTTCAAGCATCTAAATCACATAAAGAGCTTAGATGTCCTTAAGAAATCTGACTTTCTTCTGCCAGTCATTTTATTTGGGTGAGAGACCAAGAGGTTGGAGCAAGTTATTAGACCAGCTATTATTTGTGTAGTTATTTTTTTAATTATTTCATTCCTTTCCCTGCAGCTCACTCACTCCTCTTCCCCACACATAGCAATGTTTACATGTCTTTTGAACTTTCTTGCAAAGGATCTAGGCTGTGATTTCCTCTGCTCTGTATTCATTGATATAGACACTTTTGCGTTCTATCAAGAAATCAGCAAATTTCCATGCTTTTTTCTTAGGACTATTCCTCTGCATTCCCAATGTTTTTATGGGTTTTGTCTTTTATTTTTCTGCAACTTATGTAAATAGTATTTGAGGAAGTAAATTCATGTGTTCAGCCCAACATGTTGAGCTAGAGGGTCACCTTTTTGTACATTTAATCATTGTCCATTACCTATTTTAAGTTTATTATTTTGATTATTTAGAAAAAGAGAACTTACATAAAATTGACTGGGCTTCCAAATATAAGAATTTATGCAGACCTCACTCTGTACAAAGGAAAAAGAGAGAACTGTCAAAATGAAATAAGAGGAAGAATAGTCAACTCCGACAATCCCTGACCTACTGTGGTTAGATTTATGATTTTTTTGAATTTACAGCGGTGTGAAAGCTGTGTATTTAGTAGAAACCATACTTTGAATTTTGATTTTTAATTCCTGGGCTAGAGAGATGTGGTATGATTCTCTCCCCTGATGTCTCGGCTCCCAGTCAGCCATGCGATCATGAGGGTAATCGATCGATACACTTAGGGACATCTGGTACCCACTCAACCATTCTGTTTTTCACTTTCAATATACAATTTAATAAATTATATGAAACATTCAACATTTTATTATAAAATAAATTTTGTTTTAGCCTATTTTTCTAGCCTCTTTTTTCTAAGTTTGGAACTGTTTTCTTCTTAGTGGTGTTTACATGTTAAAATGCTGTCTTCACTTAAAATTCGACTTTTGCTTTGTATTTTTTTATTATAAGTCATTGCAAGGACTTTTTTTGGAAGTTGGTAGTGATTTACAAATATAAATTATGTTTATACCTATAGAGGCTTTATTTACTTTTTTTTCTTCCGTAGCTTGAATAGAAGATTTACCTCATTATTTCTGTGGGAGAAAGGAAAGTATGTGACATAAATTATATAACTTTTTGCCAAGAAAGAGCAGCTGAGTTTATTTTTTATGGATGAAGAAGGGAATCATCAGGTAACTTTCTCTTCTCTGCCATCTTAGGATAAGTTGTCCCTTGAAGATTCTGAGCTCCCTAATCTTGTCTTTCTATACATTTCAGGCCACAATAAACTCCTAAGTTATCATCCATGCCCTAAACTTTTTACAATGAATAAAAATATTTTAAATACTTTTCTACTATTCTTGTCACAATGAATACTATGAATTGGAGATAATATTTCAAAAACTTCTTTTTGAGGATGGTAAAGTTGATGTTAACACCAAAGTAAAATATTATTTCCATGAGATGATTGATTTCAATCACCTAACAATTAAAAGAAAATTATTTTTAGAGCATTCCTTTAGAGTAACGGATTATCACAAATATTATAGACTGGCAATCTCATGCATCATGATAAACTCAAAGTGACTATCACCATTTAGCATATATTAAAGAAATTAGTATATTTTGTCAGCATAATTTATATACGAATTCCATTTAGAAGTATAATGTCTAGAGATTTTCAACCAACACAATGCCTTATGTATTATAAGCATATATAAATCGTAATTAAGATATAGGCTCATAATATTTAAAATTTTTAAAAATATCGATTATATTTCAAAACAAATGAAAAATACAAAGGGCAAATGATTAGTTTGGCTGACTAAAAAATTATTCTAATAAAAAGTCTTTAAATATAGGATTGATACTATAGAAATAAAGGCCAAAATTGCTCTTAGAAAATATATTTTGTATTCATACTATAAAAGTTAAATTTAAAAATATGCTATGGATTAATGAAAAAAAGGACAACAGGATTTTTGTGCAAGTATTTTTCTACTGCTTAAGCAGATTATTTTACTCTCAGTTTTTCAATTATTTGCAAATAAGTTTTTATTATTTTACTTGAGGATTCATTCACTTTTAATATTTTTCTTTATAGTTAAATGCAGATTCCATTAACCAAATACTGGGGTAATAGAATGGTATCTTTATTGTTTTTTAAAAATGGAAGATTTTTAGAACAATTTGGGTACACATCAAAATTGACTGAACGATATGGAGATTTCCCATATCCCTCCTGCACTCATACACACATAACTTTCCCACTATCAGCATTCTGCCTCACAGTGATACAGTTGTTACAGCTGATGAATCTACACTGACACATCATTATCAATGAAGTCTATAGATTATATTATGGGTCGCTCTTGGTATTGTACACTCTATGGGTTTGGACCAAGATACAATGACATGTATCTACAGTTAAAATATCATACAGAATAGTTTCATTTTCCTGAAAATCCTCTATGTTCCGCCTGTTTATCTTTCTCCCCATAAAATCCTGACAATCACTGAGCATTATATTTTCCTCCTCTCACTATCTCAGAAACTCTATCTCCGTCTAAATTAAGTTAGTTTTTTTGTTTTCTTTTTAGTGTCACACCTGAGGCACATGGAAGTTCCCAGGCTAGGGGCTGAATAGGAGTTGTAGCTGTGGCCTATGCCACAGCCACAGCGACACCAGGTCTGAGCTGCATCTGTGACCTATGTCACAGTCATGGCAACGCTGGATTCTTAACCCACTGAAGGAGGCCAGGGCTCAAACCTGTTGCCCTCATGGACATTAGTTGAGTTCATTACTGCTAAGCTGAAACAGGAACTCCCTTAAAATTATTTTTATATTCTCTTACTGTTTCTCTCACTAAGAAGAATTACTGATTAATTCTCATTTGATTATTTGTTTATTGCTTATCTTCTTTCTTAGACAGTAATTTCTATAAGATCATGTTCTTTGGTTACTACTTTATTCCCAGAATCTATCACAGTGCATATCCTCATTGATCATCCATTCCATGTACAAAAGTGTGCATTTGTCAATCCTAAATCCCAGTCCATCTCACCTCCCTATCCTTCCCCTTTGGTAACTGTAAGTTTGTTTTCAAAGTCTATGAATCTGTTTCTGTTTTATAAATAAGTTTATTTGTATCTTTTTTTTAGATTCCATGTATAAGTGATATCATATTTGTCTTTCTCTGACTTCATTTAATCTGAAAATTTCTAGGTCCGTCTGTGTTGCTACAAATGGCATTATTTCATTCTTTTTATGGCTCAGCAATATTTCATTGTGTATATGTATCCCATCTTCTTCATCCAGTCCTCTGTCAGTGGACATTTTTGTTGCTTCGATGTCTTGGCTATTGTAAATACTGCTGCATTGAACACTGGAGTGCATTATCTTTATGAGTTATGGTTTTCTCTGGATATATGTCCAGAAGTGAGATTGCTGAGTCATATGGTAGTTCTATATTTAGTTTCTTAAAGAACTTCATTATTATTTGCCATAGTGATTGCACCAGCTTACATTCCTCCAATGGTATAGGAGGGTTAGCTTTTCTCTATACCGTCTCCAGCATTTATTGTCTGTGGACTTTTTGATGATGGCCATTCTGACCAGTGTCAGGTGATACTTGTATTATTGTATCTTACTACCCTGCTGTAATCACTTAGCTTCAGAATTATTATTTTTTTTTGTATATTCTTTTGGATTTTCTACATAGGTAGACATACAGCCATGACCATTCATTACCTCCCACAATATCTTTACTCAGTTAGTGTTTATTTTCTGGATATTAGTTACTCTCAACAAAAATCCTACTGAACTTTTCTTCCTCAGCTATCCTAACGCATTAAATAAATATCTGCATATCTTCCATATATGAATCTTATGACTACATATACTTTCAGATTTAAAATATCAGATACCATGCTATTTTGAACTTTCCACAAAGTGATTTTTGAACATAATTTCATAATTTTACACATCTTACCCATATTCAACTTCCATGCATAGTCAGGCTATATCATGTTACCAGGTTTAGTACAGGTTTTATAAAGGCTTTTTTTAAAAAATATGGTATTTACTAAGTTAAAATCTGATATTTACTAACTTTTCTAAATTAATAATATAGATTTTCTTTTTCAAATTTTTTATTCTAGTTGATTTACAATTTTCTGTCAATTTCTGTTGTACAGCAAAGTGACCCAGTCATACATACATACATGCATATATATGTGTGTGTGTGTGTGTGTGTGTGTATACACATTCTTTTTCTCACATTATCCTCCATCCTGTTCCATCACAAGTGACTAGATATAACCTTGCTAAGTGGGTTAAGGATCTGGCTTTGCTGTGAACTGTGATGTGTGTTGCAGACGTGGCTGGGATTTGGCATTGGTGTGGCTGTGGCTTACGCCAGCAGCTACAGCTCCAATTTGATCCCTAGCCTGGGAACTTCCATATGCCACAAAAGTGGCCCTAAAAAGACACACACACACACACAAATCAGATGCATTTGAGCACTTTCCATAATTCTTTCATTTATTTTTCAATTAGAGACATATTAATTTTATATGACACCATTCCACTTGTAAATTTCTCTCTGTATAAATAACATAGGGATTTATTTTTGTTTTTTGTTTTCAAATTAATTTTTAACCAGAATTACATATATTTACGGTATACAATGACATGTTTTGATTTATGTATTCATTGTGAAATGATTACTATAGTTTACTATTTCTATTAACTCAAATATTACCTCTGTGTGTGTGTTAAGAACAGTTGATATCTACTCTCTTAGCAAATTTCAAATATATAACATATTACTATTAATTATAGTCATCAGAATTTATTTATGAACGAAAGTTTGTACCCTTTGATTAATATCTTCCTTTTAACCAGCCCATCCCAATCCCTCCAGCCTCTGGTAACCACCATTTATTTTACTTTGTTACTATGAGTTCAACATTTTTTTCCCTAGCTTTCACAGGTAAGTGAGATCATGCCATATTCGTCTTCCTATGTCTGGCTTATTTCACTTAGAGATCATTAGGTGATTATATAAATAACATGCAACTGAATATTTAAAGTGTTACTTGAACTCTGAAAGCTAAGAAGTGTCCCATAATAGCAGTAAGAAGTCAAACTGTGTAGGTGCTTTTAGGTTGCAAAATCTTATGAGAGCTATTTTGATTGATGCCACTGTTTCTTACTGATGTCCTTATTTTCTTGTACTTGACATACTGTGAACCATGTTTTTTCAAATGGTAGGATTTCCTTCTATTTTTAAGGCTGTATAATATATAAAACATTATATATTGAATAATACATTTTATATCGCATTTTCTTTATCTATTTATTCATTGTCAGACACACAGATTGTTCCATAACTTGGCTATTGTGAATAATAGTGAAATTAATATAGGGGTTCAAACATCTCTTTGAGATACTTATTTTTATTTTATTTGGATATATATCAATAAGTAGGATTACTAAATCATCTGGTAATTCTATTTTTAATTTTTTGAATAACTTCTATGTCTTCATAGAGGTTATACAAATTTACATTCTTACAACAGTGTGCAAATGTTTCCTTTTCTCTGTATTCTTACCAATACTTGCTATCTTTAAACTTTTTCATAGCCATTCTAATAGGTGTTAGATAATATCTTATCATGGTATAGTTTGCATTTCTCTTGTGATTAGTGATTTTGAACATCATTTCATGTACTTCTTGGCCATTTGTATGTCTTCTTTGGAAGAATATCTTTTCAGGGCATTTGTCTATTTTTATTTTATTTTTATTTCCTATTGAATTGTATTCATTCTCAATAAATTATGGATACTAAGAGGCTGTCAGATATATGGCTTCCAAATATTTTCTCCCATTCTGTAGATTGCCTCTTTATTTTGTTGATGTTTCCTTTTCTGCACAGAAAATGTTTATTTTGATATGGCCCCACTTAATTTTTTTTGTTTTGTTGCTTGTATTTTTTTAATATTAAGGTATAGTTGATTTACAATGTTTCATCAAGTTCTGTTGTACAACAAAGTGACCCAATCACACACATTTCCCTGTGCTGTACAGCAGGATCCTATTACTAACTCATTCCACATATAATAGTTTGGATCCAAAAAATTCCCAAAATGCCCATCCACCCAATCCCTCCCCTTTCCCCCTTGGGAATTCCAAGTCTGCTCTTCTTGGTCAAGATTTGTGTTTTTGTTTGTTTGTTTGTTTTTTATTTTTAGTGAAGAAAGCCAGAAAGAAAAAGACAAATATGATATGATAGCACTTATTTGTTGCTTGTATTTTTGATGTCAATTTCAAATTTTTTTAAATTAAATGATTTTTTTCATCATTGCCAAGACCAATGTCAAGGTGCTTTGATCCTATATTTTCTTCCTAGGAGTTTCAGGTCTTATATTTAAATATTTAACCCATTTTGAGTTGATTTTTTTTGTGTAGTGATGATAAGAATTCAATTTCATTCTTTTGTGAGTTAATATTCAGTTTTACAACACCATTTATTGATGAGACTATCCTTTCCTCACTCTATATTCTTGGCACCTTTGCCAAGTATTAATTGCCTGTCTATGCATTGGGTTATTTCTAGACTCTCTGTTCTGTACCACTAGGCTCTGTGTCTCTTTAATGTCAGTAGCAGACTGTTCTGATTACTATAGCTTTGTAATATCTTTTGAAGTCAGGAAGTGTGAGGCCTCCAGCTTTGTTCTTCTTGCTTAAGATTGCTTAAGTTCTTTGGGGTCTTTTGTAGTTTCATATGAATTTTAAGATTTTTTTTTTAAAACTTCTGTTAAAAATGCCACTGAAATTTTGATAGAGATTGCCTTGAATCTGTAGAAAGCTTTCAGTGGAATGGACATTGTAACAATATTAATTCTTCCAATCCATGAACGGATACCTTTCTATTTATGTGTGTCTTCTTTGGCTTATTTATTTCTGATTTTTTAAATAAAAATGCTTTACTCATATAACAAAACAAATACATATTCTAAAAATTACTCTTTGTATTTGTGGGTGGACTTTTGATGTTTTCATGGCTTTTTAAATTGCTTGAGCAGAACCTATTTAAATGTACACCAGATAAAAAATAGTATTTTCTTGAAACTATTCCTAAAAGTTAACCAAAAAAAATACCTTTTCTTGTTGACGTTTTGACAGATGACATACCAGAAAACTTCTGGTCATAGAACTTAAGATGCTGCAATGAATGAGTTTCTCCTCAGCTAATTGACAACTAGGGGCAAAAATAAATCAAAGGAAGTGCATTACATTATTACTCAAGGGAACCTAGTCTGTTAGGAAATGTACAATGTTTACTTTTTGAAAATAAAAGACTGCATTTTTGAATTACAACAGTGAGCAGTTGGTTATCTCATAAAGAAAATTATTAGCTGCAAAAATAGATTATCCAATTGAGAAGCTAATAGGCAGTGATGATACAATCATGAAAGCCCTTCCTTGAAGGATGTAATGTGTTTTTGTTTAAGCAAGTTGACAGAATTATGTATATTATATTCAAGATTCTGTGTATGACTTAAAATTATAGTTAAATATTATTATATAGTTTTTGTAGTTAATATTTTCATTCAAGTATAATAATCACCAAATTTCAAAGTCCCATAGAAATCCCATCTGGGTCATAATTTCCACCTGTATTGTTTTTCCTTGTAGTACACCTGACAGAGTTTCAAAAATAAGTTGCACTTTTTTGAATAAAAAATATCTGAGCAAACTGTATGAATATTAATAAAAAGCTCACCCTTGAGTCTCATAATGTTATAAAAGAAATGCAATAAGAATAAAAATAACTGTTTATATCTGTCCTTGTCTGCAGAGTGAGTATGGAAATTTTAATTATTTCCAAACTAAAATAATTTTTCTCCTGAAATTTTCTAGCTAATTGCACCATTAGAAAGGAGAAGAACTAATCGGCTTTGAACACCTGCTCTATGCCTTATATTGTGCTGTATGCATACAGTTCATGATGAAATGTTCAAAAGACCAATGTAAAAATGAGAAAAAAATATTATTTAGATTAGACTTTTTAAAAGGATAAATATGTTTTAAGTTTATAAGATTTTATTTTTGTTCCAAGTTGATATCCTTTCTTGGTGTTTAACATTGGTTTATCTGATTATATTATAGTACGTGATAGTTGTGGAATGTGCTTTAATTTTTATTCGGAAGAATGTAAAAACTTTACATGAATCCCTGTGTTTTCATAGAATGTGAAATTATGGAAACTGAAGCCCTCACAAGATACCATCAGAGTATTAACTATTATCCTAATAGAATAGATGATAAATTGAGCCTTAAAGAACTACTAAACTTTTCCAAGGTCATCCAACAAGTAATATAGAGATGTTGGTAAGTTCACAGTGGAATGAATTTAGGTCATTTGGGGACTGATGATTTAATCTATCAACTACCGTTGATTAAACTATTCATGGGCAGTGTTTCCTTTCTGGAAAAGTTAGATCATTTTTAAAGGTGATACATAGAATACTTTTTGTTACACTCCTTAGAGTAAGTTTATGATGTTCAAGGTCAACTTCTTGCCTGCTCTCTCTCTGGAAATGCCTCTTCTTATTTTTCTCAAAACTGTGATTGGTGACTGTATTGCGCTAAGGATGTAAGTAATGAAAAGTGCAAGCAGGAGTTCAGGAGAACCTGTTGTTTGAGAGGTGTAGACTGACCATCTTTACCTAAGAGAAAGACTAGAGGTAAATTAAAAAAAAATTAAAAGATTGTTAAAATAAGGAAAGTATGGTCAAATGAGAAAAGTTGCATGCAAAGTAATTAGTTAAATGTCAAGCTAAATGTAAAAACCGTAGTGATCATCATAGCAGTGGAAAAATAGGTAATCCATGGAAATCCAAGTCTCAGGTAAATGCAGTGAATGAGGCAGGGATTCCTGATGGATAGAGGAGTCTTGTTTGTTTAGGAAGCTGTGGTCCAAAAGAAAAAAAAAAATCCATTCCCTTGAATCTGGAGGCTTAGTTTAGAATTCATTCAGTCAAAAGGTAAAAATTGAAATCATTGAATTCCTAGGAACTGTATAATTACTATCCAGGATAAGGACTATTTGGAATGTGGGGTTAAACTGAACACCTTACTGGTAGTGAAAAGAGATAGTTTCAAAGTTCCTAATTTACTTCTTAATTTGGAGTAGTCATTCTTAGCTGATTTTCACTTTAGCAATAGCTGAATTCTTTATCTCTCCTTTTCTATCTTTTTTCAAAATATGCATGCCTAGAGAACCTCACACTTCCAACAATTTAAAATCTCTTTATGTAGAAGACTGTCATTAGCAATTAGAACAATTTCCCTTTAGTGATTCTGATGTACATACATTGCTAAGAACCCAGAAGTGTTGCGGGCGTAGGCAACCAAGCAACCCTTTAAAAAACAATCAAGGCATTTCAATGTGCAATGGATACAGATTTCTAAGAAATAGTCACATTGATCATTTCATTATTAAATGAATAAAGACTTCTGATAAATAAGATGGACCATACAGTATTTGCAAAATTACTTCAATAGATGGGATTTGGAAGGACTAATAGTGAAATGGAGAAGGAAATTTCCTAGGTAGTACTATGTTAAAGGTAATTTCATCATGAAGTTCCACAGATATAAGTAATATAATATTATTTTGATTGGCATTGTGCATCACAAAGTCCATCAGCTGGAGTTCCCTGGTGGCCTAATAGTTAAGGATTCAGTGTTTTCACCTCTGTGGCTTGGGTTCAATCCCTGGCCCGTAAACTTCTGCATGTGGTGAGTGTAGCCAAAAGAAAAAAAAAATCCATTAATTTGAGTCATACATGAAAAGTTCTGAGAGTATAGTGAAGGGTAAGAAATAAAAGTGTTTATTAATAAAGTCATTTGGGAATAGCAGATAATTTATTTGTTTAAGGAGAAAACCTTTGGAATAACTAAATAATAGCTGATGAATTGTTTTGACAATGTTTCTCAGTCTTTAAAGCATACAAAAATCCTCTAGGGATCATTAAAATGCAGATATGATTCAATCTGTTTGGGGTGAGACCCAAGATTTTGCATATCCAACAAGCTTCTGATGATGCCATTGATGGTGGTCCATAGATAGCACTTTGAACAGCAAGTGACTATGCCATGAAAATAAGAAATAATCTGGGGTAAGTTTATAGTTCAGTTGGAAAAAGAAAATGTATTTATTTTATATTTTTATTCTTTAATAGTATTAGTGACCCACTCTTTTCTTAGATTGTATTGCTGGCAGAGTATGTGTTACCACAGATGACAATGGAAATCCATAGTAATGTACTTGATGAATCTGAACATGATAATCTTCTTCGGTGAGGGCTACTAAATCAGTACTCAGTTTTATAAACGTATGGAGACATTTAATAAACAAATTTAAGTATAATCTTTTTGGAATTTATTATAGTACATCACTTTTCAAGGATTAATTTAGTCCTATTGTGTTAAAACTTGAGGTCTTATCAATTCCAGGACAAAACTCTGGTTAGAAAATTGGTACAATTTGGTATCTGTATTAGGGATAGATATATAGATTATAGAAATATCTATACATATTATATAACAAATTTCCCAGCTGGAGTCCAAATTGCATTTATTGAGGCAAAAAGAATGTCCGTGGATGAATAATTGGGCTTTATTTCTAGTGTTAAAAGGATTTTGATAAGAAAGATTTTAAATTTATTTCAAAAAATACATGTCTTGGAAATATTCTAAGAGCTGTAACTGTCTGCTCTTCAGAATATATATTGACTCTGATATGTGTATTTATGTCCAATAGGGTGGGAGGTAAAAGAAAGTTAAGAAAGTGCAAATGCTACTACTACTACTACTAAAACAACAAGATGTTTGTAAAACCCAAAGGAACCATTTATATTAACTGTCTGTGTGACAGTGCAAGCATGTGCAAAATGTGAGCAGGATTAGTCCCAGTTGAACAATGGGACCGAGATGGCAGTAGGTTCAGCATGAAGGTGATCAGTGCATTGACAACAGAAGGCATTGACAACAGAAGCTTCAACACTGGTTGTGGTTGCAACTACCTTTGACTCCCTCAACATTGTACATTATACTCTTATTGTAAAATGCACTCTTAAATCTTGGTCATCCACAAATTTGGAATAGATGATAACAGAAGTAGCAGTATAAATTCATTGGAACCTTCAGGGGACCTTCAATATTATACCTTACTTTTAGTATCACTTGGAAGCAGAGTCTTCATAATTCAGAGGAGGAACAATAGAATAGTAAAATAGCAGTCATATGTGTTGTAAATATCACTATTGAAGCCCAATCTCTCTAGATTGAGAAAACTATTTTGGAGGAACTTCAGAAGCTGGTTTTCCTACAAGTGTGGGAGAAAAGCCATAGAAGAAGCACTTTGTAGCTGATATTGCTATCTCAGAATAGCAGGACCTAGGAAAATACATAATGCATTTTTTAAGATTGGAAGAGAAAAATATACTTTATACATGCTTTTTATACTTTATTATACTTTTATTACTAAGGGGCATCCCTAGAGACCTAAAAATCCTAAATGAAAAGAGAACAGAGAGTTTTAAAAAGAATCTGCCAAAATGATGAATTCTAAAATCAGGAACCTGAAAAAGCCACACTTGGTTTGGAAATTGCTTCTTGGGAATGAAAAGTGGTTGAATTTAAGGAAATATATTTGTACAGCCAGAAGAAAAGTAAAATGTGAGTGACATGATTAATAGTGCACAGGTTCTGTGCCTGGGCAGTATTAGCAAAAATAAGTTGAGTGAGGAAAGAAATGGAGAATCTGTCTCAGCAGCCAAAGCATGTGCCTGATTAATTAATGGTATTGATATTAAAAATAAAAATTCTCAGTATACTTGAAAATCATTTTATAGAAAATGGAACCAATTAGACAATAGGCTAATTTTCTAAACAGCCTGGAGTACTGGCATCTACCTTCCTGTTGCTTATTTTAACTATTCTTGTTGCTATAGAATAGAAATAAGAGATGGCATATATATTAATGAGGTGACATTTTAGACCAACAATTAGATTTTTTTTAAAACCAAATGACTATTTTCTATCAGTACAAAGAATATCCAGATTTACTAGAGAGTTGGACTTTTTTTTTTAACTTAATTTCACTTTACTCAATTGTGCTGGTAAAATTATAATTTGCTTTCAAGAGATTGGGACTATAGCAGAGAAAACTGAAGATACAAGTTAAGAATTATCCATCATTTAGTTTTTTGTTTGTTTGTTTTGTGACTAATAGTGTGTTATCTAGGTCACTGATAATAATTAACTACTAATAAAATGCTTTATATCTTTCAGTTTCCCAAAAACTTTAAAAATTAATAATACTCCCAATATTTTAAAATTAGAATTATCTACGAATCAGGAAAATGGGTATGGCCTGGCCATTTCTTTCATGTTTTTGTGCAAGATCCATATCTTTCTCAAGGATGTGTCAGGAGCTCAGCTGAGCTGGGAGAGAGAAAGCAAAGTTGTCAAGTGTCAGAGTAGCCAATTAAATCTTTAATCACTTACTGTCAAGGTATATGCAAGAATATAAAACTGGAGAAATCACCAACTTCCCCTGTTCCTCCCTCCCAACCCAGCCACCTGCCAACCCCCTACCAACAGCCCAAAATGCAAATGGCTGGTCAATAAAGCTCAGTGGTCATTTTACTGTTTAGTAACTGCAGAACAAAAGGTTCTGAGGTTGGAGAGAGGTGAGAGGGAAAATACAGATGTGTAAAGGCATTGGGTACTGAGAGCAGGGAAAGATGTTTTCAAGATTTCCCTCTCCTTTGATAGGAAATCTCAGTAGAGGTGACTGAAGAAGACCTCTAGCCAAAGCCTCATTGCTTTGAACATTTACTTCTTGACATCAGAGACGGACAATGAAAGACTTAAGCTTATACATTCTCCTACCACCAACCTTCGGATTTACTTTCTTCCCTTCACAGTTATTTACAAATCTTCCAATCATTCATATTGATTCAACAGAAATCTTGTTTTACCTCCATTTATAAAACATCTGACCAATATACTTTATTCAATAAAATCATTATATAAATTTTACTTCATTTTATGCTATAATATCCCACTATGTCCTGAATTTTAAAATATGGTTGTAACTAATAGTGGCTATAAAATAATCATAAATAGTAAAACATTGTAACACATACAGAATGTAAATGTTTCTGAGGATCATTTTTTCTTGTTTCAGTAATCTTATATGAATATTTCTCATAGAGAATAAATTTATGGAGGGGATATTTCTCATAGAGAATAAATTTATGGAGAATAAATTTTACCATATTGGCACAAGCAGAGTAATTATTCAGTTCAATGTTGTTAACTATCCAAGGTGGAAAAAAACAATAACTTTAAGGAACAAATTGATGTAAATATACCTCACTCATTGGTTGCCTCTAGGAAAATGTAGGCTCCAACTCTACCATGACTGCATAATGTTGCCACACAGATTAGACACAGTAGGTTTAAAATCCTGAAGGAGATGCAAGATAAACATCAGTGATATTTTTCAAATAACAAGATATTAAAGCACCACTGAGTAACTTAATGAGTAGAAATTAAAACATCCATATTTTTGTTGGCAAATTTAAACAATTCAAAACATGCTATCTTTCATTTGTTTCTATTATTTACTTTAAAAACATGATTTATATAGAATTATAGAGCTGAGTTGCACATTCTATAAGAAATGACTAGATAAAATTTCAGTAAATTAAACTCCTTTTATTTTTATTTATTATTTACTGCTGTTCTTTGAATAATTGAAGACTGAACCCAAATCTTAATTGACTGTAAATGATAAACACTATATTAAAAGATATAAAGGTCCAATTTCATATAAAGATATTGAAGCTTTCTGGTTCTTTTTCTGACAATCCACCTTAGTACTTAATTTATATTCTCCACTTAAAAGTAATTTTTATGGTGGATAGAATTTCAAGGTATATAGATATTCTGCAATGTCTACCTCTGAGAGAACTCTTCCTTTGCCAATTGTATTAATGTTCCTTTTCCTTTGGTGAAACTTGTGTAACATGGCTTGACATTTGGTTCTTACTTAAGCCCACTCATTTTACAAGAGAAAAAATCTAGTCAGTACATCCTTCCTACTCCAAAATCCCTTTGAAAGTGGATAGCTGTCTAAATCCTTCAGGTATATAAAGGTAAGTTTGATATAATCATCTATCCAGTTTTGTAAAATATTCTACCCTTTACCATTGGAGATTTACCATTATCATTCAAGGAATCTTATTTCTTTTTTGAAGAAAAAAGAAAATAAGAAAATCTTATTTTTTTCTTGTTGCCTATCAAGGTGAAAATTCCATATATATTTTCAAATCAATTTTTAAATGTTTTGGGATAAATCAAGTTGTAGTATTTGTGATTTTTACTTAAATATGTAATATTTTATAAGTATATGCATATATAAATATACACATATCCATTTTGAGCAATTTTTTTTGCTAACTCAGACAAAAATATAATTGTAGGCTAGCATACAAAACAATATAGACATGTGTGTGTGATATTTCCTACTTAAAATCTTTAACTACTGATACAGTACCACATCCTTTAGTTTATACTATTTTGAGAATTATCTTTTTGGGGATTATTTTCACCAGATAATCCAAGGATCTTTGGTTTTTATCTTTTTTTTCCCTTTCTGTTTTTAGGGAAGCACCTATGGCATATGGAAATTACTGGGGCATAGAGGTCAAATTGGAATTGTATACCTACACCACAGTCCCAGAAATGTCAGATGCCAGCAGCACATCTATACCCTAGATGCAGCTACTGGCAATGCTGGATCCTTAACTCAATGAGCGAGGCCAGGGATTGAACCACCTCCTCATGGAAACTATTCGGATTCATAACCCACTGTGCCACAATGGGAACTCCCCCAGGGATCTTTGGTATGTTCATACTCAGCCCAAAGTAATAGGTATAGATCTCCATTGTTGAAAGTGAAAAGTGGAAAGACCCCATTCTTGGCTCATTTTTGCTGCTACTGCCCTTGCCAGTCTGAACCATCCAGGAAAGTACAGCTACTCTGACTATATCCTGCTGTTGAAAACAGCAATATCCCTGTTAAACTCTAAACCAATTAAATACAAATTTGGGGGGGTGTGATTTTTACAATTCTTGGGAGATTAGAATTTCAAATTTATTCCAGTGATTCAAATATGCATCTAGGGTTAGCTCCACTAGTCCAGAACAATATACAGTTTACTACTGCTAAGGCAGCTCCCCTGAGAACTGGCTCAGGTCCTAATACAGATATGTTCTCTTCAATTAGTTACAATATTTTGAAAACAGCTAATAATAGACATTGTGGTCCAAATAAGGCAACCGCTAGCCCATAGTACATTTTCCCACAGATACTGCCGCAATTATTCAATTTTAAAAAATTTCATGTTCAGGAGCAGAAGCTGGGATGAACATGGGAACATTACACTACCTCCTCGCTACTCCCTGCACACATACACACACACACACTGACACATTGTTTACTGTTTATGGTTAAAAAAACCTGTCTTCCTCTTTTTCTAAATTATAATCAAGACAATACATGCATCATATATCACTAACACACATAATATCTAGCCTGCTGCTCTTATATCCTGATGTAAAATGACCCCACAGGTTTTTTTCTCAGAACATTGCATAGGTAATCATACACAGTGTTTGCTTGTTTGTTTTTTTAACTGAGGTACTTATATTGAGAACTTTTCTATGTGGAGATCCTATCACTTAATTTTAAAAAAGAGCAAACATTGAAATTGAACAGTGATTATGAACAAGGGCTACTCCAAGTACTTAACATGTATTGATTCATTTACTTCAAAACAACACTATAAGGTAGGCTTTCTGAGGATCTTTTCAGGTAAGACGACACAGGCATAGAGATATTAATAACTTCCCAAAGCTGTTGAGGTAAGGAGGACAAGTTGATGTCCAACCCAATAGTCTAGCTGCAAAGCCCACGCACCGCATACTAGACTATTCTGAGCCTTCACTCGTGCAAACTGCTGGAAACTTCCCCCAAAAGTACCTTTGTCTGGGTGTTGGGTATCTTACTCTAAGTCCTGACATATATTTCCTTTTCTCCTCCATTACAAATTGTCTTTATTCCTTATTAACAATATCTAATCTTACTGTATTATATTTTCATGGCACATCCACTCATTTGGTTTTGGAGGTACGTGGAATGCAAATAAGTAAATACTTTGAATTATAAAGATTACCTGGATTTATAAAACATTAAGTCATTTGTATAGAAACATTCCCTGCATTTTGACAAACAACCCAAAGTAGAGAAAAACTTCCTGATGATGGAATTTTTTTATTAGATTTTTAAGTGGTTTGGTGTCAATTTACAGTTGACTGAGTTGGTTCTTGTGATTGAGCAAGCCTTTTTACATTTGCAAAGAATAGAGTAATATTTATGGTGGCACATTAATGTGGAAGATTATTTGGAAAAATGTTTTATTTATCCCATTTTACTAGGGAAGGAACAAAAATTCAGGAATTTAGTTGGAGCCAGTACCTGCAGCTTCTAAAATCAGTGTTTGGGAAAAGATATTTTGATACTAGAGCCAATGTGCTTTCACTGTCATAAGTGTAATTAAGTGACTCAGCTATTTTTTTCTGTGGTATTTACTTTCCAAAGGCTGGTAGAACACAAGAGAAATTTCAAGCAGGGAACCCAGAAAAGCCAAGAGAAAAATATTAGGTCAGAATCTATATATGCAATGTATAAGTGAAGCAATGATAGTATTGTAGACTGGTGAGTTATAATGATGGAGGTTTAACACAAAGTATAGAAGACCCAAATGGATTTAGTCACCATTCCTGAGTGGGTGACTTACATGATATATACATAGCAATAATGATGCATGTGGATAATGACAATTCATTTCAAGGATATTACAAGTCAATAAATACAACACCTCCCCACCTACAAACTCTCATATTTGAGAATTCTCAGTTTTGAGAATTACCAATGTTTATTTAGTAAGATGATAGCTATGTTCAGAATCACAACCAAAGCTAAGAACTTTGTTTTATTTCAGAATTGATGATTTTGCTGTCCTAGAAAAGTCCTTTTCCCTCTTTACATGAAATATCATACACATGACAATAAGAGTTTTGTACATGTAATATGGTTAGGGTATTATGTCTTCCATCAATCTGGTCCAGAATATCATTTTAGAGTTTTACATGTCTGTCATGTTGATGACCCACATTGTCCACCCATGTATATGTAACCTTCTTGTTCATACCTCAGTCTCTAAAATTAGGAAGGAGACAGTAAGGGAGACAAATGAATTCATCACTCAACTTAAACTGCTTGGTCTATTTCTGAGGGTTCAGGAATTTTCTGCATCACTCAATATTTGATAAAGTGATAGCCGCTATTGACTAAGCCACATTGTCTTGGTGAAGTTCTCTTTGATTAATTTAGACTTTGTTTTCAAGGAACATGCTCAGATTGGTGACCTTGGAAATAGAAAAAATAGATTATGTAGGTTAAACTTGTAATGGAATCAGTCAAAGATTGCCTGAAATATTAAAGTGCACATTAAAAATTATCAGTAATTTCAGTGGACCTAGAATTCTTTTACTATTTGGCTATGATGTCCTCCCTTTTCCCTGATAAGGCTGGGATAGCTGCTATTTATGCTAATTTTTCAACTCTAGTTTTATGTAGACCACCCCCCTCTATCTTTCTATAAATCTACTCTTCCTGGCGATGAATTAAAAGTTTAGGAATGTTGCGGTTACCACGGAAGGTATTTGAACTCCATAGGTGACTTTACATTTCTTTGCCCCAGTTCATTATGTCAAGTAATTTTACTTTGTCTTTTTTATTTAATTAGTATAAAGGAAGAGAGACAAACTGTGGCTTCCAAATTCTGACCAACATAAGAACAAAAATAATAAATAAATAGCAAAAGATACATAAAAAAATCTTTTTTCAACTGAATTCAATTTTATGATATATCATGGTTTCTTCAATTAAAGAAATATTTGCAGCTCCTATAAATTCTGAGATCCTTTAAAGGAGAGAACATACCTCTAATCCTTTTAGGATTCTCACTATCCAGCATGGCATGTCATAATGGATAGGTGACTAAAACACATGCACTGAATTAATAATCTGCATTATTTATATGTTCTCAAAATATTATTCATAGATTATGTTTGTCTTTCATTGTTAGGTTAGTATGTGTATGTGCACATAGTGATAGTTTCTCAGAAGCAATTTAAACATGTTTATTATATACCAGATTAACAATGTAGACAGTGAAAACATCGAGATCTACTGACAACAAAAGGAACTATCTTTTCAAATAAGAGCAGATGGATTAGTTTCTGATACTTCTAGGAACTTATATTGCAGCTCGTCACATATGCAGCAGTAAAGAAGGGCATTTATTTATAAATTATGATGTGGTGCTGCATAAATGCTGGAACTCCCTATAATTATCACATACATTAGTTTTAATTTGAAAATGAAAACAGAAGTTGAAGATTTAACAAGTAGTTTAGAATTTTGGCACAGTATCTTCCACCTAGTATAGTTTATTAACAATTATATTTCTTCCTGAAACTCAGTTCTCTCAAATATCTTTTCACCAAAGATGGTAAACTCAACATAGTGCTGAAAAGTCTAATAATAATATTTAATAATACAAAATAGTTTATGAATCATATTTTATCAAGTTGGGTTTTTGTTAGTGACATGCAATCACATAATTAAATTACACTCATTAAAAATAACCGCTAAGAAATGTCTTGTGATTCATAGTATCAGATATTGTAACATCATGCTAATATATTTTGATGAGATTAGTATTATTTAATATATGAGGAGTCATCCAATAATGCCATATGGATGAGGACAGATCAACAAGTCCTATGGGTATATAATAATCATGTAGATGAGGAAATATAATTACAAATTATAATTATATTTAACTTGAGTTTCTCAAGGAAATGAATAAAACATAATTGCTATTTAAGTACATACTTGTAGTTAAAACTGTTTCATGAGAAGAGAAAATATGAAGTGATATTTTACAATAGGCACCAAAGGCAAAAAACTCTGAATTAAAATAAAGAAGGAAATTGTTGCAACAAAAAGGTTCTTAGATTAAAATTGCTCATAGAAATGCTGGTGATGATACAAACAGTGGTTTATCTCTAGACTCTCAGTAAGATATCAGCTACATAAGCAGTTGTATAAATAAAACTAAACGTTTGAGTGGATTTGTATTATATTGCCCAAAAAAATTTGGTGAAAAGGAGAAGTTGTCCACTAAATCGAGCAGACTGGCTGGTGGTCTGTATCCACGCAAGTCAGGTAAGAAGCCCTGAATTATAAAAAGTTTCCCTTTTACCTCTATACTTTTGGAATACTAGCTGGATGAACTCTCCTCTCCAAAATCAAAATTTTACTATTGAAAAAGCATGAGTAATACAGGCTCTAAAATCCCATTAAGATCATCTTGTGGTTGGAAAATATGGGAAGTCAGGAATCTTGCTTGAAAGTCTTTCTTTTCAAATGCTATTATCTTTCTGTCATATTTGGAATGAGTATATAAAAAACCAGTCTTGCAGTTGCCTAAGGGCAGTTCTTTTAATTTGGATAAATTAACATCAATCTCTCTATAAAGATGGATGAGAGCACAATTTCTTTAGGAGGTAATGAATTACCTGCCCTGTTCGACGACACAGGTTTGAGTGTCTGGTGTTTTATCCCTGAGTCCACTTCATATTGTAGCCTAGTTTCCACCTCTAAGAGTCCTATATCATCCACATATCATGTAGCTAAGACAGCAGACATGCTAAAGGGATTTGATCAGGAGATAATTAATGTCTATATAAGACTGTGCCCTCAGGCAGCTGGATGGAGAGTAGCTGGACTAATAGCTTGAAAAGAAGGCAAAGAAACAAGCTGTTAAACTGATGAATATCAATACTGGAAAGAAAACCAAAGTGCCACAAAATTTACACTTTTCTTGTCTCAATGCAAGGAAAACTAGCACTTCCTATTTTGATAGGTGTCAGCTAAGCTGATGCCATTGAAAAGCTACCCAGAATTCCTGAACTGTCCACATGCCTTTCTCACCAATAGGTAGTAATTGCTCCTTTTCCTTCTGCAGAAGTACTCCTAAGCATGTTTTCAGTTTATGGCCTTATACATGGAGATGTGCACTGGCTGCTGCATGGAACTCAGCTACAGCCAACTTTGTGCTTTTGATAAAGCAAGCACATTGGAGGCCATAAGATCATCACATCAAGGGATATTGTGGTCAAGGGAAGTTAACAATCTACCACCTCATTAGGAGGGGTTGCCAATAGCAGTATTTGAAGATTTTCTGTGAGCTAGGGAAAGTTGCAGTGGTGTACTGAAAAAATGAGTGAGTCTCCCATTGGTTTCCATTAGCTGTTTGTTGTGGCTCAAAATTCTCAGGCATGAATCCTGGCACAGATCAAAATCACACTCTAGTCTTGTCAATTTTTGTCTGTGCTCTCTTGCCAACTATTCAAATTAAGCTGGCAGGATGGTGAGGACATACAATTATTATAATCTTGGCTTCAGGTACTCAGTTTTAGAATGATATATAGAAAAACAAAGATAAAAGAAGAAATTAAAGACTGTTTAACTTGCTGCTCAGTTAGAACTCTTTACTAAATGAGCTAATCCCTATTTTGTCCCATCTGTTAAGGAAAGAAAAGAAGAAGAGAGATTGCAGGTCCCATTGCAGGAAGCTAGGATGTTGGAAGAAGGATTATAAAAAAGAGGCTCTGTAGAACTCAGGAATTCTGGGATAATAGAAATGGGAAAGCCTAGAATGACAAGATCCTCAGCTGGGAGATAACTCATTGATAGATTAGAAATTTTGGAGGTGGGCACTCATGAACCATATTTGTTGATAACTTTTCCTGACTAATCTAGCCTTGCCTCTTCTGAAAAATACTGGTGTGTTGGAGACCACTGAACTGCTGAACTCTGCAGAAAGCAAACTTGGTAGTGCAAAAGCACAAGCCAAGGAATGCTTGTGACGGCAAAAGCCAGATAAGCATGTTTGCCGATGCAGAGTTCTAAAGTGCAGGGTCTCCTGTCAAAATAAAATAAGGGGTTTGTACATCAGCTATGTTGTTCTTTAGGCAGCTGCACTATATCCTAAATGTTTACATCTGTGACTTTTATTGCTAGTAGTATCCCTAAATCTCACTAAGGGATAGATTTGACACTCCCTGTGCCTGCTTTTGCTCACTAACCTAAACAGGTCACTTTCCCTAATAAAAGTCTTGTGGGCTAGAGCCTTGAAGCCTTTGTTTAGAGAAACCAAGTGCCTCCTGGTCCCCCACTTTTAAAATGTAAAAGAGTCTCTTGTGTTTTATATGCCACACCCTCCCTCTTTCAGGATCTCCCATTGACCTGTAACTCAGGACACAGCACTGGTGTTACTTACGCGCAATTTCTTCAGAAATTTCCTTCTTTCCTTTTGGTTTAGACCAATACAGGTTGTTAGTATTTGGGGTCAAACTTCTACTTTTTCCTTTTCCACTGTTATTCCCGTACAGGTTCCCTAGGAACATTCTTACTTTCTCCTGATTCTCCTGTAAATCTTTTGGGGAGAGACCTGTTGTGCAGCTTAAAGACCACCATATTCTGTACACTGGCTGGAATTTGTTTGTTGAACTCCTTAGGGAAAAGGCACTGAATTGGTTATTCTCTGTGTTCTTTCTTTTAAATACAGCAGTGGGACATATCAGAAAGTGGCAGTCTCATTCTATGATGGAAAAACAACTTGACCTGAAGTAAATTGAAGCCCTAGGGAATAAAAATACTATAGACCCCTTTTGGGGTCTATATCTCAAATTTAAATGAAGCCATGGCTGTATGTAAAACTATACATTCAAATTTAAATGAAGCCATGGCTGTATGTAAAACTATTATTATTGAGAAATGAATTACAAGAACTAAAACTGATTATAAAATAATTAGAAAAGGAAATTTTTGAAACGGAGTATTCACCTAGAAATATTTCCATAAAGAAGGATGGTAAACTCAATAAAGATGATCAAACACTATATAGATTTGTACAAAATCCTAACCGTTTGTCTCTATAGATCCTGTCCTGTAATTATTCTAAACTATTTTGACTTTTTTTTTATTTTCCCACTGTACAGCAAGGGGGTCAGGTTATCCTTACATGTATACATTACAATTACATTTTTTCCCCCAGTCTTTCTTCTGTTACAACATGAGTATCTAGACAAAGTTCTCAATGCTATTCAGCAGGATCTCCTTGTAAATCTATTCTAAGTTGTGTCTGATAAGCCCAAGCTCCCGATCCCTCCCACTCCCTCCCCCTCCCATCAGGCAGCCACAAGTCTTTTCTCCAAGTCCATGATTTTCTTTTCTGAGGAGATGTTCATTTGTGCTGGATATTAGATTCCACTTATAAGTGATATCATATGGTATTTGCCCTTGTCTTTCTGGCTCATTTCACTCAGTATGAGAGTCTCTAGTTCCATCCGTGTTGCTGCAAATGGCATTATGTCATTCTTTTTTATGGCTGAGTAGTATTCCATTGTGTATATATACCACTTCTTCCGAATCCAATCCTCTGTCGATGGACATTTGGGTTGTTTCCATGTCTTGGCTATTGTGAATAGTGCTGCAATGAACATGCGGGTGTATGTGTCTCTTTTAAGTAGAGTTTTATCTGGATAGATGCCCAAGAGTGGGATTGCGGGGTCATATGGAAGTTCTATGTATAGATTTCTAAGGTATCTCCAGACTGTTCTCCATAGTGGCTGTACCAGTTTACATTCCCACCAGCGGTGCAGGAGGGTTCCCTTTTCTCCACAGCCCCTCCAGCACTTGTTATTTGTGGATTTATTAATGATGGCCATTCTGACTGGTGTGAGGTGGTATCTCATGGTAGTTTTGATTTGCGTTTCTCTTATAATCAGTGATGTTGAGCATTTTTTCATGTGCTTGTTGGCCATCTGTATATCTTCTTTGGAGAAATGTCTATTCAGGTCTTTTGCCCATTTTTCCATTGCTTGATTGGCTTTTTTTTGCATGATAATTCTTGACCTCCTCTGGTTTGGGCCCTAGACTCTGAAGAAATTGTCAAACAGCTGAAGTTAAGAATAGCCTCTCCTCCAGCTTTGGAGATCCCAAATTTTAAAAAATCCAGCCTGATCTATCTAACATTCCTATTTTATATTTGGTAATGCTTACTGATGGGTCATGTACTTGGGATAAAAGTGGCCCACTTAATGCTTCTTAAGGTGACATCTTAAAACCTTGATAGTTTAAGTTTTGTCTAGAGTTAAATATGTTCAAGCAGAAGACATAGCAGTAGTTATTATGCTATCATTCTTGATTCTGGATTTAATATGATGCCTATCTATCTATCTTTGGTGTTTATCATACGACATAGAAAATTTTTTAAAATAGCAGATTTTCTCCTTATGATGAAAACAAAAATATCTTATGAAAAGTTTATAGCAGTTTTGCGAAAATCTTTACAGCTGCCTGTGCAGCTATCAGTTATTCATTGCAGCACTCACATAGGGCGGAAGGACAAAACTTCTAAAGACAATAATTATGCTGATAGATCTCCAAAAGCTGCTATTAAAAACAGCAGTCTTTAAACTTAGAAACTCCACTTTTAATAAAATGTGAAATTTTTGTCTTACCAAAAAAAAAATGTTTTAAACATATTAAGGAGACTTGTGATTTGTTTACAGAATTTTTACAGGCCAACCTCAAGGTAAGCATAGAAAGTTTTCCATGATCAACTTTACCAGAAACCTTGTAACAAATGGATTTTATTGAACTAATGCATATGAAGTTAAGAGATACGGTCTCATTTTGATGTATATGATGTCTGGATAGTCTGAGGTCTGTTTATCTTCAAAAGCTGATACTCAGAGAGGGATAAAAGCCCTTTTGATAACTTTCACTTTGGAACACAAGAGCATTTGGATCAGACAGAAAATGTTATTTTATTTCTACTGTCATCCAGGAATTAATGCAAATGTTTACAAATCCCTAACCTAAGTAGTGCCAACCTACAATTCAGATTTCAACACAAATGTCATCCATTTGCAGTGCTTTTTATAGATTTAGAACCATGTATCTTAATAGCTCTACACTTAAATTCTTTATATAAATGTTTATAGGCATGCATATATGTTAATGTTTATACATGTGTATACATAGATTACATATAATTAAAATATTAATTATATTTAATTATAATTAATAAATTTCTACACTGAAACTTAAACTTCCATAAGAGCAGAAACAAATTTAGTTAAAACACCACGTAATAAAAATAAAGGCTTAATGGATATTTAATAAATAAATATTTGTTTTTCCTACTTTTTAGCACCAAACTATTATTTGTCAGAGGGGCTATGACTAAAGATACAACTCTACTTCAAATTGACAACTGCTTGTGTCTTTCAGGAGACATTTTAAAGAAAAGTGCATTGAGTTGTCAATTCAAAATTGAGTATAATACCTATCTTTATAATGTATATGATTTTAGAGATGATGGTAAATGTGTTAGATTTCATTTATACTGATGTTTGATAAAGAATCTCTTTGCTGTTTTTTTGGTTATTGCTCTGTGTGTGTGTGTGTGTGTGTGTGTTTGTGTATTTCAAGTAGCATATAATCAGATGAAAATAACACTTCCAACTCATGGAGTATTTTCAAACATTTCCAGAGGTTTGTGAATTGCTTTCTTTTTACTGTGTTATAAATTCTTCTATAATTTAGTACCTTTTTTCCCCATATAAGTATTAACAACTTTTATTTCTACACTGCTTTTCTGTGCCAATATTTCAGTACGTTATTCTCTGGTTTCCTGTTTCACAGTTTTCCCATTCAAGCATACGTGCTCATGTTCACTCAAATGAACATTTGAAATAGAAAAAGAGAAAAGCCCCAGCAGTGCTGCTTGACTTGTTTCCTAGATTGAAGTAGATAGAACCTGACTTTTAAAACTTGTATTTAATAGTGAAAGCAAAGTATTTTGCTGTCAAGTTGGAGGTAGAGAAGTCCAAAGAGGCTTTTATCCTTAAAAGTTCTGGCCCATTTTTTTCTTTTTTTTTCTGATGAGAAATCAACCTTTATTGTGAGAAAAAGGAGGTAGCATGAGGCCTTTGTACTCCTGGTCATAAAACTGAGATGGAAATACCATAGATGTAGAAGAGAAAATGAAAGGGTGATTGGGCTGTGGGTCTTTAAGGCAACCAGAGTCAGATTTCACTCTGAGACAAGCCTCAGGCTGGCCTGGGGACAGCAGTTCTGGACCTGTGTTTAAAGGACCCATATGAGTCAGCTTTGTGGGGACTAGAGGTGGCTGCTTCCCCTGGGAGTCCATCGAGCTCTGAGTGCATCAGGGTTAGAAGCCTTGTCAATACTTCCCTTAGAATTCATCACAGTCTGAAGAAGCCCTTCCAAGTTCCACGTTCTGTGGACTCCATCTACCAATCAACTGCAGAAGCACTTAAAGAAAGTTTAAGTAGGAGGTAAATACTGACAAAGAAACCCCTTTTAAAAAATTCCAGAATTAATTTAAAAATCCTTATATTTTAAGCAGCTACCTATTGCCGACCCCCCCAAAAAATATAAGAAAGAAAGAAAGGGGTAAGAAGAGAAAAGGAAGGTTGGAAGGAGCCAAGCAGCTAATGCATGGCATCATAAAATGTCAAAACATCTGAAATAAGGAAAGTACCCAAAACTATTTAAGAAATATATGCAATAGACAAAAAATAAACACTCTCTAAAACAAAAGCTCACATTAGAAGAATTCACAATGATATCTTAAGTTTCAATACAGTGTATGAAAGACACTGGAGTAATGCCTGAAAAATTGCACTGATTGGCTAGGTTATTTTCACTAAATCCCATCAGCATTCCAAAGGTGTTCAGGAAGTTAATGACCTGGGAAGCATCCCTCAAAAATCACAGATGGTAGTTAGTGGGTAAATAACTCAGGTTCCTTGTCTTAGAATGGGGAGCTCAGAGTCTATTAGATTCACATTTTCAGAAGTCCCCAGTGGGGTTAAGTCCTGGTGATCCAAGGCAGGAATGTGCTCATTAACCACCTGTATTGGCTTCTTCCCCTTCTCTGTTTTTATTTCCCCACTATCTCATTAGTGATTCCAGGAGTCACTTCCTAAAACAATTATGTGTGCTCAAATAATTATCAGCTTCTCTGAAAATCCAACCTAAAACAGAAAGATTTTATTTATTTAACTCAGTCTAGATTGTGCTGCACAATTAGTCACATAAACCCATTGTATTACATAATCCATAGTACATAAAGCCCAAGATTGTGTTCAGGTTTTGTATTTTCTATGTTATTTGCTAAAACATAAATTGATATAATTGACTTCCTTTCCCATGCATGCCCTCCAAGTCTGCAGCAAATATTGCTATCAATGGATCCACATGGTGTAATGACTTTTTTTCCCTTTAGTGTTCCTTTAGATGAATGTCAATGCACAGAATTTGGAAGTTGATAAAAATATTCTTAATTGCCAATGTTTACAACTTTAGATATGTGAAATACAAATGCTAACTCTCACATAAAATAACATCAATTCATGAGGGCTCCTGTTCCAACACCATGCTTTTGGAAGCTTCAGTCTCTTTTTTAATCTACCCGTGTGCTATAGCTCTCAAATCAATCATTTTAACTACTGGAATTTTAAAATTAATTTTAATATGTGGTATGAATGTATTCTTCCTTTTCAGCATTTTTTTGGCTATTTCAAACATTTATTACACCATGTTAATCTGATTATAAATTCGTCAAGTTAAAAGTAACAAAAGCAGGGAGAGAGAGTGGGATGGACTGGGAATCTGGGGTTAATAAGTGCAAACTATTGCAGTTGGAGTGGATAACCAATGAGATTCTGCTGTATGGAACAGGGAACTATATCTAGTCACTTGTGATGGAACATGATGGAGGATAATGTGAGAAAAGGCATGTACATGTATATGTGTGACTGGGTCACTTTGCTGTACAGTAGAAAATTGACAGACCACTATAAAACTATAATGGAAAAAATAAAACTCATTAAAAAGAAATGCTTCATCCAAGATAAATGAATTCTGAAATCTAATAAATAAATAAATAAATAAAAATGACAAAAGCAATCCTATAAAGATTTTGGTTGGAACTGTATTAATCTAATATATTAAATATGGGATTATCAAAATTTTTATTTTTAAGACTTCCTATCCAGGCTCATGCTATATTTCTTTTTTGTTCAGGTTTTCTTTCATGTTCTTTTACAACAGTCTTTGTATATGTCTTGTGTATGCTATTTCTTGAAAATTATTTTTGTTATTACCATCATATCATTTTCTAACAGGAAGGTATTTATGTTAAACAACCTAAACTATTTAAATCTGGTATCCCTTGCTCTTCATCTTCAAATCACCAAAGAATTAGCACACAAAGAGAAATGCTGAAATTTTATTACCGATTTTACCATCTTTTGGATGTATACACAATTCTTACGATTAAAGAATTAAACTCCAGGGGTTTGAAGGTGCATGTGTGCTTTCTTTTGGCTGATTCACTTCAGTTGAGAATTCACCATTGTAAGCAGTGATGAACCTTAAAGTAAGCATGTCCTCCACAGCATTCTTACCAGTGAGTCAGCCAAAGAAAGGAATCTGAGCAATCTCAGGGAGACATTTGGTATCTGATTTTTACTGTAAGCTAAATTCTCCTTGTAGAAAAACAAATGTCAGCTACTGAAATGTCAAGTTGTTTTGATTTTATGATAAACAAGGAGAGAGAAGCATGATAATAGCTGTCAGTGACCTAGAGTTTAACAAGGTAAGGGCAAACCACCTCGGGGTTAATGCTAATCCCCCTCTTCCCTTTATTTAACTGTTAGGTGTTTTCTTCTGACAGAGATGGCTGCTTCCCAGAGACCAAAATCAGTGACTGCTTCATTTCAGGGCATTTTGTTTTCAGTTAGGAATTGTTATAACTTATCACTCTGGAATGAGCACCTAGAATATTTGTCCAGATATGACCAAATTTGTCAGGGGTCAGACACCCACAAAGTCTGATAACTCCACCAGTTCTCTGTGACTGCTTTTGGGATTGTTTAGGATACAAAGTCTAGCAATGTTCTACCCTGTTCCTTGAAAGAAAAGGCTTATTGATCTATTTCATTACTTTCCATGAATGTAAGTTTCACTAAATATAAAGTGTGTCTTTTTTAGGATACTTTACTATAAGGAAGATTACATTTCTAAATAAAATTAAATTATATGAGTACCTTTTATGTGGGTTGAAAATTAAATTCAGTAATTTTAAGAATCTTCTCTTTCTCCCTTGATACCTAGTACCCTGTATTAAACATATTAAATGTACTATTTCACACACATAAAGCCATTGCTGCAGCAGCCCTTTCTGTGTGGGCTTTGACTAGCTTCATGCCCAAGGATACCTCACTTCAGGTCCAGGCCTTGCTCCTGTCTCTCTCTCCCCTGGGCTTCTCAGTTAACATCAACTCTGGATCTGAATTTGCCTTCTTTGACTGCACCGTTTCTGCCAGCATCACTGTTGTGTTCTCCTGGGTCTTACAAGAGTCTATTGATATAATACCACATAGAACACTGTCTCACACTAGGAGATACTGGTTTTAGAGGTGATTCAATAGATACATAGCCACAGGATTCATTTGTTTTTTCATATATACCAACACCCTGATTTAGCACTTCTAATAAAACATGAGGTGCAAGGTTAGAACTTCCTCTTCAAAGGAATGCAACAAAATTTTCTTGAACTTGAAGCCACAACTAATACCTGGTCAAGTTGAGGCACAAAAAAATGTTACTATGTTGGCAAAAATAATTGAACCCTTATTTTTATCAAGCTAAGATACCTGGCAAACTGCACAAACAGGACAATTATGTCCCAAAACAGAGAACTAAGCGGCAAATGGATAATTAAAGCCAGCACGTTTTTCTTTTTTTAATAATTTTTATTTTTTTCCATTATAGTTGGTTTATAGTGTTCTGTCGATTTTCTACTCTACAGCAAAGTGACCCAGTTGCACATATATATGTACATACTTTTTCTCACATTATGCTCCATCATGTTCTATCACAAGTGACTGGATATAGTTCCAGGTTCTATACAGCAGAATCTCATTGGTTATCCACTCCAACCGCAATAGTTTGCATTTATTAACCCCAGATTCCCAGTCCATCCCACTCTCTCCCCCTCTCCTTTGGCAACCACAATTCTGTTCTCAAAGTCCATGAGTTTCTTTTCTATGGAAAGGTTCATTCGTGCCATATTTTAGATTCCAGATATAAGTGATATCACATGGTATTTGTCTTTCACTTTCTTACTTCACTTAGTATGAGAGTCTCTAATTCTGTCCAAGTTGCTGCAAATGGCATTATTTTGTTCTTTTTTATGGCTGAGTAATATTCCATTGCATATATATACCACATCTTCTTAATCCATTCATCTGTCAATGGACTTTTAGGTTGTTTCCATGCCTTAAAGCCAGCACATTTTGACAAAGGTGAAGCAAGTAGAGACTCAGATCCCCTGGTGTCACAGGTGAGCAATACAGGTCAATTGGCTGAAAGTATAAGTCAATGACAGTGAGAGATGGAGAAAAGAGACAATAATCTCATAAACAAATACAGCAATGGAGGTTTGTTCCCTCAATCCTCTTAACCTTAAATATTTGCAGTGACTAACACGGCCCTTCACCTTTGTGGCAATTCTGTCATGGACTAGACTTAGTTGAGTCTCATGTATCTGAGCTGCATGAGATTAGTTAATATGGAACTTCCATGGATTATTTAAGAGGCTTTTTCTCTCACAACTTTCCTATTTGAGCTGCTGCTGCTGTAACCATTTCCGTGTCCCATGTTACCAGCTCCTCTTTCTTCTAGCCTGGGGCTTTTCTGTCAATATTAAAATGGAGATACTGAGAAGAACAGCTTATGCATCTTCTACTTGTGAAGTTTATGTCCTATGAAGACAATTTTTGACCAATGGTGTCTAATTTCCTCTTTCATTTCCCTGAAAGTCAGTTCTGAGATGTATTTTATTAACTCTTCAATAGGTCCTGTAGAATTAACAAGCAGTTGTAGACCAACTGCATCATGCATCTTTGCATTCAATCTCCCTCCTTTCTTGCATCACACATCTTCCTCACTCTTGCTCTCTCAATCACATTTACAGAAAAGTCCTTCCAGATCCTGCCTTCTGGGGAACTCAGGCTTCCACAGACTCTAGGACATACTCGATATAAATATTTTTTGAAATCGTGCTGTTCTTTAGTCCATGAAAGGCAGTGTTGAGCTTCTCATTGCCTGAGTCTATGTGGTGAATAAGAGTTTAGGTTGTTCTACAGTAAAGAAGTCCACTTCCTCCACATTTCAAGCTTAGAACCACCATTACCAATAGAGTTTTCAGGAAGTTTATTGACAAATCTCTGACAATCATAGCCTTCACTTCAGCACTTTCAGGCCAGTGTCCTGTGTGATAACTGAGTACAGTTTCAGCCTCCCTTTTTTTTTGTACTTTTGTTTAGAAGAATTCAAATTTCTCTGAGATTTGGACATTTGCTTTTCTCCAATTCTTGGCAGCACTCAAAGATAATTTAGCACTATTGCCTTGAGCATAGCCTCTAAAAATGTGGAAAATCTTTAATTGCTCATAGGATAACAAAAGTCAAATTTTTCCAGATTTAAAATATTGGGTGCTTTTATTCTCTTGAGAGACAAGCTTAATCTTAGGAAATAAAACAGCTAATTTCTTATCTTTCTTACTTCACAAAATTTGGGGGAAATAATATTTATTAAATTTTGGTGAGATGAGAATAATATTAGACTTGGAAACTAGATATTTTATTGATTTCTATCTATTTCTTACTAATTGTATGACTTTGAGTTGGTCTGAGCCTCAGTTTTCTTCATCTTTAAGAATGATAATATCTATAACAGGATTGCTGTGGGGATGACAAGCGATAATATTTGCGATAATTTCTTGACAATGTATAGATATATAAGAAGTCACCATTATTATGGATATATAATATTCATGTTGACATAGTGTTGGCTATATTCAAAGGTTGTTTTCCAAATAAGAATGCTATATATTAAATAAAATTCATTTCAACATAACATGATAGCAGAGTCTATCTCTGACTCACTTAAAATGACTAAAAATGTGCATTTACATCTCTTTGAGCAAGGCCCAGAAAAAGGAGGTGGTGCTGAGATAGGTGTGATTTTTCTATGCCTTGTGAAGATCATAAGCATTAACATGCTTAGTATGTAGTCCTATAATACCAAAATAAAAGAAAAAAATATATGCATTAAAATGAAAAATAGAAATATTATTCTCTACACTAAAGAGGAACATTCTTTAATACAGAAGAGAGGAACATTCTTTTCCTATCTAGTTAGACATTAACACTTAGCTTTACTTATCTGTAAAACGGCATTGAGAACACCTACTTCAGAAGGATTGATTTCTTCTAAATAATTTCTCACACTTTGAAATGCAATAAATATTTAAGGGATGTTTATTGAAGAAATATCCAATAAAAATTTTAAAGACTATAAAGTACTAAGAAATATAAGATATCTTTTCAAATATGTCCTTAACACATTATTCATGATCAAAAGTCTTTAGGTGGAATAAGTGAATCATTGAACCATATAAAATGAACTGAAAATATCGTATATCATATTTTTTACTTCCACATTTATTTCCTTGATACACAACATTTATTTCTTTGATATACTATATTTTCCTTACATTCGATTAGTAAAAACTGTGATAGGAATGATAAAAGTAAAAGAGATTCATCTCATTTCATGACTACCCACTGCTGATGGCCTTTCTGCTGGAACGTAGGCTCTCATTCTTGTTTCCTTCAATCACTTTAAGGACAACCCAGATATTCATGGATGAGAAATGAAGTGGGCTGTTCTTTTGAACTTTATAAAAGTGCCTAGAATTCAAAGGCAACTTTCTATACCAATGAGGAATGACAGAATAGGCATTGTTTTTTTATCATCTGCATAATTATTTTTGACTTTTATTTATTATGTTCAAACCAATGTGGAGAAATAAAACAAATAAAATAAGATTAACTTTTTTTAAAAGTTAGTGTTCTTTGACTGCCATTATTCTACATAATCTAAGCAGAACATATTTTCTCTTGTATCAGTGATTTTTAAAAAGGCAAAGGGTTTTCTAAAAGCCCAGATAAATTTCATACTGCATGGGTACCAGAGAAGTAAAGAGATTTTGTTTTTGCTGAAAAGTTACATATTGTATTTGAGTTGGAAATAAACTGTCAAAATCCTTTTTTAAAAAGAAGTTGCAGTGTTTGAAACATTAATTAAATCTCATTTGATATTTAATTCTACTTTGTAGAATAGATTTTACTTTGAAAATTCATCAACCTTAGTAGAAAAGATTTAAGATTAGTACAGATAAGCCCCATTTATTTATTTATTTACAAAGTTATTTATTTACAAAGTTATTTATTATTTATTTATAATAGCCTACCTCCAGATTCACCAAAGAGTGTTTGCTAAAGGAATTTCCAATGAAAATTTTAAGGCTATAAATATCTAATAGAATATGAAATCATTATTCTGCTGCATTTGTTTTTCATTGTCTATTGTGTCCACACAAGCACAACGTGTGTATACATGCATATTAGTATTATTATTTCTTATGAACCTTCTCAGAATTGTTGCTATAATCAAAAGGTGAGCAAAAGCATTTCTCATTTGTATGAAAATCTTATACCAGCTTTGTTCCTCTGGTTTACCTGATAAATGTTGGAATGTCAACCATGCTGTAGATACAGGAAAAAAATGACTTCGAATTGCTAAGCTGCATGAATACTCGATAGTAACCATACTGTGAGATTCCCAGAATGTGTTGACCCATAACTGGTATATCCTTTGGCCATGGAAGCATTACTTATGGAGTTCTTATTGGAGATATTGGCCCCATGGAGCCTGAAAGTTTTTAGCTACATCAGTTCCTACATCCTTCAAAGGATCATATATCAGCCTCTGAGATTTTGAACTGCAGCAAGGACTCCTGTAGAAGAGGGATACTTCACACTCCCCCTCTGCAAGCTGTGATTCCTGCCCTGTTCCTTATGATTAGAATGGTGCTAAGTGCGGCCTTTAAGGTTCTTGTGAGTCTGAATGTCTAGTTGAGTCTGAAAGCCGCAGGTTACACATATAATGGCCCTTAATTCTTAAAATTTTCAGTGTGTATGTCCTAAAAACAAGGATATTCTCTTACATGACCACAGTACACTTAGCAAATTCAGGAAATTTGAAGTTAATACAATGGTTTTTCAAATTTACTGTTTATATTCCAATATTTTTTATTGGTCTAATAATGCCATTTTTATAGCTTTTTTCCCTTTAAGTAAAAGATCCAGTTTAGAATCATGTGTTGCAATTGATTGCCACCTTTATTTTTCTTTCATCTGTAACAGTAACTTAGTCTTATCTTTCTTTCATGATATTGAGAGTTTGGAAGAATGAAGATCAGTTATGCTATAGGATGCCTTTCAAGTTGGAATCGTCTGGCTTTTCCTCAGGGTTACTTTTGGTCTATATAATCTCAGTCAGAATGTTATAAAAGTGATGTTGTGTCTTTCCCATGGTATCAGATCTGCAAGCACGTGATGCCCCTCTGCTCTGGATTGGTGATGTCAATTCTGATTACCCTATCAAGTATTTGTTTTTTCTATTGCTTAGTTACTATTTTTCTTCTTGGAACTGATAGAACTCTGTAAGGATGTACCATGAAACCATACTGACACCTACTAACTAGGAAACTCTCAACACTCTGAGATTTAGCACCCATTGAATTTTTTTTCACAAATTTATTATGATGGTTACAAATTACTATCTCCAGGTATCTATCTATCTATCTATCTATCTATCTATCTATCTATCTATCATCTATCTATCTATCTTTTTATGGACTAAGTTACCTTTCCCCTATATTTTAATGCTGAAGAAGCTCTAAACTCTTATGTGACTATATTTAAAGACAGCACCTTTAAAGAGGCAATTTAGGTTAAAATAGGTCCTAAGAGTGGGATCCTAATAAAATAGGACTGCTGTCCTTAGGAAGAGAAAGAGATCCAAAGAACTTGCACATACAGAGATAGAGTAAAATGTTTGCTATTGACAATCATAAAACTTCCAAAACAATTAAACACTTTGAAGTCAGAGATAATAATAGGGGATATAGAAAGCAAGTACCATAAATCCAGAGGCTTGAATCTACAAAGACAAATGGAGACTCAGGGCAGTCTGTTGCCTGTTTCACTGTTGCCTGTCTTCCACTGTCTATCATATTGTTTTTCAATAAGTATAAGTAATATTTCTGATATTGCTGAGCTATATGATGTGAAACCTTTAAGGGTTCTGCTGACAGTATTAAACTTACTAAAGGAGCATTTTCCAAACTTATTTTATCATGATCATATTTTTATGTCACACCGTGGCAAGCAGATGAGCTTACCCTGGGCTGGTAGTGGCTCTAATGAGGGATTTGGACATCCCAGGTCCTGCTTGACTTCCCTGAGGAAATCAGTCTCTTTGGAACACTGGTTTACATATTGCTCTTTCTTCTTTAGGAAAAAAATTAATTTACTTTTGTTATGGTTTCATGGTTATTTTTAAGACAACTTTTCCCCCATTATTTTCTAACAGTACATTTAGAGGAAATAACTCTTTGGACACTACTTGATTGGGGAAACCCTCTCTGCAACATCTCAGTGCATAGATCCTAGTAGGTTGCCTTGAACTTAATATCCATTCAATGAATAAACATTGAATCAATTAATGATTCATTCTTTCTTAGAATTCTGTAAATAAAAAATCACACACAAAAAAGTCCTTACACAATTTCTTACCACATCTTTGTCAAGAAGTAAAAGAAAAATTCCACTGCATATATTACTTCAGATATAATGATGTTTTTATTTTATCCTGGGCATTTCAACTAGCATACCTAATATAGTGACAGTTTTTATGTATGTATAAGTTATTGTTAAGTTATTTTCACAGTTTCTTGAGTGACACCTGGCATAATAAATACTCAATACATCTTTGTTGACATATTGCATCAAATCTAACCTTAATTGTTAATGCCTAGTAAAAATGAGTGTGTTTGAGCTTTCTAATATGAGCCTAGAAGGGACTTATTAGTATATAGCTTGAGTCAATTAAAGAATATCTTTCATAATGTGCAATAAGATTAAAATTCACACTACTTTGGAAAGTCGCAAATAAATCAAAAACATATTTGAAATTCTGTATCCTCTGACACAAATTAACAGCAAATATCAATTTTTATTATGTTCAGACATTTATATTAAGCACACGCTATATGCAAAGCTCTCATTTTTACGGTATAGAGGCTGCAACAGTTAAAAACCATGGTACTTCTAATAATGTTAATTTAGTATTTGAAAATTTAGTATTGTAAAATATTTACTAATAACTGC
Source organism: Phacochoerus africanus (assembly GCF_016906955.1). Classification (NCBI taxonomy): domain Eukaryota; kingdom Metazoa; phylum Chordata; class Mammalia; order Artiodactyla; family Suidae; genus Phacochoerus; species Phacochoerus africanus. The sequence continues at coordinate 184,571,631 of NC_062544.1, read as the reverse complement.
CTGTATTAGTCTATAAAAATGTATTCAATTATCTAATATACAAACATTTATGAGTACCACTATGTATCAGGAACAAGTCTAGGTTTTGCAGATACAAGAGAAAATATAACAGATCAAGCTGTCTCTCCTTTAGTAGTAACACTTTTGAGAGGAAGACAATAAATAAATAAAATAGGGAAATTATACAATATATCCAGACAATCAGCTTTAACAGTTAAGTTATGCTGTGATAATTAATAATTCTGAAATTTCTGTGCCTTATATTGACTGGGAACAGATGTGGTTCTACTCTAGCTATGACTTTTCCCTGTGTATTTTATTCACTTTAGAATTTAGGCTAAAGGACCTACCTCAATCTAGGACAGTGTTCTAATGGAAGACTCAAAAGTGCAAGTGACATAACAAAACCATAAGGTGAATTGTGAAACCTCTGATCTAGCCATAATACTACAGTGTCTGGCCTTCCTTTCATTGGTCAAACAAGTCACATGGTGAAGTGTGATCTCAACAAAGCAGGCAAGTATATTCCTCCTGCAGGGAAGTACTTCAAATAACATGGTAGCATGTAGGGATGTATAATCCTTTTACCTGAAATTGAAGTGAATATTTGGAAAAAAATAATTCATTTCCTGTAGGGTGTATAAGAGGAACTGGTGCCAGGATGGATGAGGGGTTTCATTGTTATATATGGTTGACAAGTGAGCCTTGAGTGGTAAGGTAATGCAAGAGAAGAAAGAAGAAACAAGTAAAAGATTGAGCCATGCCAATACCTAAATTAAAAATATTCCAGGCAAATGAAGAACAGATCCCAAGTGGCTGGAAGAGAGTGAATGAGGATAGAAAACAGTAGGTGATGATGCCAGAGAGATGGAAAGGTGTTTAGTTGAAGTAAGTGCTTGAATACAATAATTGAATGATGGAGAGGAACAGGGTGGAGCCATGGGGACAGGTTGAGGGGCTCTTTGATCTTTTCAAATGGGAGATCAGGAAGGTTTAGGTCAGAGTATAGAGATGAAGGTTATGAGAAGTCAAAAGTTTCTGAATATACTTTGAAAGTAGAATCAAAACATTTTTGCCCATGAGTTGGTTCTGCAATGGGATTGAAAGGGAAGGAAGAGATTGACTCTGTGGGCTGAGTAATTGTAAGGATGGGATGGGCATTAATTTAGATGAGGAAGTCTGTGCAAGGAGCACATTCAATGAAAGTAAGTCAAAACTTCATTTTAGACTTTGGGATGTTTATTATAATTCTAAACATATAAAGGAACTAGGCATCCAGAAGATCATTAATATGGGTGTTTCAAGTGTAAAAGGGTAATTTAAATTCATTATAGCATTTAAGTGTTAATGGATAAGAGACCTGAGGATAAAATCGTAGCATGAGCCAGTATTAGGAGTTCATTTAAGTTTCATTGAGTAAAATTATATATTTGCTTACTAAAGAGGCAAATGAGTATTAGAAAAGTTAATTGACTTTTTTCCAATTGGTCAAGGCTGAAAATAAGGTATGCTATAACCTATTAGAGGGACCAAGAATAAGTGTAAGAAGGAAAACAGATTTTTAAGGACAAAAAAGGTACATTGTATACATGAAAACATATATATGTCATGGATGATCAGACAGAGAAACACAGAAAAATAGCATAGATAAGACGGATAATTGGGGAGAACACTTATAGTAAAAAAAAATCTTGGGGAGGACAAGATGGTGGAGGAGTAGGGGGACATGTTCGCCCTCCTCCCACAAACACAACAAAAAAAGCACATCTACAGAATAAATGACTCGCACAGAACAGCAACCAATCGCTGGCAGAGGAACCTAAACTCCAATAACGGCAAGAAGTTCGTGGCATTACTGGGCAGAAGGGGAGAAAAGAGGAGAGTGAGAGAAGGTGAATCCAAGCGGGACGGGCGATCCCAAAAGGGAACTGCGGAGGAGAAAGGGATCCCGCACCCTGGAAAGTCACCTACACAGGGGAAAGATGAAACGAACCAGAGGAATCTCCAGATGCAGAGAAGAGTGTAGCAGTAAGTTGGAGTACGGAAAAGCTGATCAAGAACCGAACGGAACCATCTGAACTACAGGCACAGTCACCAAAAATTGAGACGCCTGGGTGGGGGCTGGGCACCGAATCCTCGGCTCCAGAGGTTAGTCCGCGGGAAAGGGCTCGGGGATGCCTGGGTGGGAGCTGGGCACCGAGACCTCAGCTCCAGAGGTTAGTCCCCGGGCTGGGGGGGTGGGGCGGAGCGGAAACTGCTTGGGAGGTCTAGAAACCATTTGACGGGGCAGAGACTGCCTGGGAGACTAGAAAACAAAGCTGTCACAGAGGAAGGGAGCAATACTCTAGGGGCGGGGAAGTGGAAAGCCGCATCAGAGGGAACCTGGGAAAAGAGCCTGGTCTGCGCCCATGCTGGGGAGGGGAGAGAAGAAGGGGTGGGTCCCCATAGAATACCCCCCACGCCACAGCAAGCTTACAGGCCGGCTAGCTAGCTGAAAGCTGTGCTTCCCAGTGCATCCCCTCCCCCCACCCCCACCACCCCCTATGCTCTCGCCGAGCCTGGGGCTGCCTGCCATCCAGGAGGGCTGGCCTCAACAATTGCCTGAAGCCTATCACCGCAGGGGCTGTCCCTGCACAGGCCTGCTTGCCCTTTGGAGGGGCTACACTTCCGCAGAGTAGCACCAAACACCACCAGCCCCCGAGAAAAGGCCTGCAGCCCAGAAAAGCTAGAACAAGCCTAGCCAGGCAATGAATAGATCTGCCTAGTTCCCGGAGGTTTTTATGAGTCGGGCTGCCCCGGGGAGGAGTCTCTTGGGTTTCCAACGGCCCTGCTACCTGCCCAAGCCCCCAGGGGGTGCCCCACTCCCGTGGAATAGCTGCTCAGCACCACCAGCCCCCTGGAGGACCCCGTTCAGCCAGAAAAGCTGCAACAAGCCTGGCCGAGTCGGGAAAAGATCTCAGATGGTTTTTCTGAGTCAGGCTGCCCCAGGGAGGAGCCTCTTGGGTTTCCAACGGCCCTGCTACCCGCCCTAGCCCCCAGGGGGTGCCCTAGTGGGTCAGCTGCATAGGACTGCCAGCTCCAGGCAGGACCCCCTACAGCCCAGAAAAGCTGCAACAAGCTTGGCCGAGCCGGGAAAACATCTCAGACGGTCTGTCTGAGTCAGGCTGCCCTAGGGAAGAGCCTCTTAGGTTCTCAGTGACCCAGATAGCTGCTCCAGCCCCCAGGGGGTGCTGCACTCCTGAGGAACAGCTGCCCAACACCGCCAACCCCCTGCAAGAACCCCACAGCCTAAAAACACCAGAGCAAGCTCTGCATGACCAAGTGAAATCTGCTACCATCGTGGTGTGGACCTCCAGGTCCTGTCTGCCCTCAGGAAGCCCTCCTTTGCTTCAAAGAAACACTGTTGGCCCCATCAACACTCCAGAAAAGCCACACTGCCTCAAAAAAGATTGACCAACAACGCCAGCCCTCAGGAAATATTCCACGGCAGTGACAAGGCAAACACTGCCCGGTCACGGAGAGTACAACTCCCTCAGGAGAAAGAAAACAACAAGCAAGATGAAGAAGCAGAGAAACCACCCCCAGTCAAACCAACAGGAGAACTCCCCTAAAACAGTCAACAATGAAACAGATCTCGGCAGTCTGACAGACCTGGAGTTCAAAAGAGAAATAGTGAAAATACTGAAGGAATTAAGAGAAGATATGAACAGTAATGCAGATGCCCTCAGAAAGGAACTAGAAAATATAAGGAGGAGCCAAGAAAAACTAGAACATTCATTTGCAGAGATGCAAACTGAACTAAGGGCAGTAAAAACCAGAATGAATAATGCAGAAGAACGAATCAGTGATATGGAAGATAGAGTAATGGAAATCACTCAATCCGGTCAACAGACAGAAAACCGAATCAAAAAACTGGAAAGCAATATAAGAGACCTAAGGGATAACATAAAGTGGGCCAATCTACGCATAATAGGAATTCCAGAAGGAGTAGAAAAAGATAAGGGGATGGAAAATATATTTGAAGAAATTATCGCTGGAAACTTCCCAAATCTAAAGGATACTGGGTTCAAGATACAGGAAGCACAGAGGGCCCCAAACAAACTGAACCCAAATAGACCCACAGCAAGACACATCATAATAAAAATGGCAAAAGTTAGTGATAAAGAGAGGATCCTAAAGGCAGCAATGAGAAAAACAGAATGTTACCTACAAGGGAACCCCCATAAGAATATCAGCTGACTTCTCTACAGAAACACTACAGGCCAGGAGGGAATGGCAAGAGATATTTAAAGTGCTCAAAGGAAAAAATATGCAACCTAGAATACTCTATCCAGCAAGAATATCATTTAAAATAGAAGGGGAAATAAAAATTTTTTCCAACAAACAAAAACTTAAAGAATACAGCAACACAAAACCCAGGTTAAAGGAAATATTGAAAGGGCTTCTCTAAACCAAAAAGAAGGGAAGGAAAGGGAAGAAAAAAGAAAAAAAAAAGAAGAAGAAGAAGAGGAAGAACTAGGACTGAGGAAACTGCAATCAGAGAGCAGTCACTCAAATAAGCCAGCATACAGATTTAATCATGAACAGGCCTCAAACAAAATAAAATTAAAAAGAAAAAAATAAAAAAGAGTCATCAAAACCATAAAATGTGGGCAAGGGATGTTAGGAAGGAAATAACCCTTTTTGTTTGTTAGTATGTTTCTCTTCTTAATTTTAATATAGTAATGAAGTGTTTGAACTTACAGGACCATCAGGCTGAAACACACAATTATGGGAAAGGGTTAGCATACTTAAAAAACAGGGCAACCACAAGCCAAAACCAAATATTGCATTTGCAAAAAAATGAAAAAAAAAAATACACTCAAGCAGACAATAACAGGAGACCATCCAACCAAAAAAAAAAAAAAAACAAAAAAAAGGAAGAATAGAGAAATAGAGAACCATAGAATCAACTGGAACACAAGGTTCAAATGGCAATAAATAATCATCTATCAATGATCACCTTAAATGTCAATGGACTGAATGCCCCCATCAAAAGACACAGAGTGGCTGAGTGGATAAAAAGGCAAAAACTTTCAATATGCTGCCTACAAGAAACTCACCTTAGGGCAAAAGATACATATAGATTGAAAGTGAAAGGGTGGGGAAAAATAGTTCACGCCAATAGACATGACAGAAAAGCAGGAGTCGCAACGCTCATATCAGACAAAATAGACTTTAAAACCAAAGACATAAAGAAAGACAAAGAAGGACACTACTTAATGATTAAGGGATCCATCCAAGGAGAGGATGTTACTATCGTCAACATACATGCCCCAAATACAGGAGCGCCCAGATACATACAACAAATATTAACAGACATAAAGGGAGCTATTGATGAGAATACAATCATAGTAGGAGACCTTAATACACCCCTCACATCAATGGACAGGTCCTCTAGACAGAAAACCAATAAAGCAACAGAGATCCTAAAGGAAACAATAGAAAAGTTAGACTTCCTTGATATCTTCAGGACACTACATCCAAAAAAAGCAGAAGACACATTCTTCTCAAATGCTCATGGAACATTCTCAAGAATTGACCACATCTTGGGACACAAAGCGAATCTCAATAAATTTAGGAGCATAGAAATCATCTCAAGTACCTTCTCGGACCACAAGGCCATGAAATTAGAAACCAACCATGGGAAAAGGAAAGAGAAAAAACCTACTGCATGGAGACTCAACAACATGCTACTAAAAACATCAATGGGTCAATGAGGACATCAAGAAGGAAATTAAAAACTACCTTGAAACAAATGATAATGAAGACACAACCGCTCAAAATCTATGGGATGCTGCAAAAGCAGTGCTCAGAGGGAAATTTATAGCAATACAGGCCTTTCTCCAAAAAGAAGAAAGATCCCAAATTGACAACTTAACCCTCCACCTAAAGGAATTAGAAAAAGAAGAACAAAAAAGTCCTAAAGTCAGCAGAGGAAGGAAATTATAAAGACCAAAGAAGAAATCCATAAAATAGAGACTCAAAAAACAATAGAGAAAATTAATAAAACCAAGAGCTGGTTCTTTGAAAAGGTGAACAAAATTGACAAACCCCTGGCCAGACTCACTCAAAAGAGGAGAGAAAGAACCCAAATAACCAAAATTAGAAATGAAAATGGAGAAATCACAACGGATACAGCAGAAATACAAAAAACCATAAGAGAATACTAGGAACAACTATATGGCAACAAGCTTGACAATCTGGAAGAAATGGACAATTTTCTAGAATCTTACAGCCTGCCAAAACTGAATCAAGTAGAAACAGACCCATCACTAGAAATGAAATTGAAGAGGTCATAAAATCACTCCCTACAAATGAAAGTCCAGGACCAGATGGCTTCACAGGTGAATTTTATCAAACATATAAAGAGAAACTGGTGCCCATCCTCCTTAAACTCTTTCAAAAGGTTGAAGAAGAAGGACTACTCCCAAAGACATTCTATGATGCCACCATCACCCTCATTCCAAAACCAGACAGAGATACCACCAAAAAAGAAAAACTATCGCCCAATTCATTGATGAATATAGATGCAAAAAGTCTCAACAAAATCTTAGCCAACCAAATCCAACAACATACCAAAAAACTTATACACCATGACCAGGTTGGGTTCATCCCAGGTTCACAAGGATGGTTCAACATATGCAAATCAATCAGCATCATACACCACATGAACAAAACAAAAGTCAAAAATCATATGATCATCTCAATAGACGCAGAAAAAGCATTTGACAAAGTCCAACATCCCTTCATGATCAAGACCCTCGCCAAAGTGGGTATAGAGGGAACATTCCTGAATATGATCAAAGCCATTTATAAGAAACCCACAGCAAATATAATCCTCAATGGGGAAAAACTGAAAGCCTTCTCACTCCAATCTGGAACAAGACAGGGATGCCCACTCTCACCACTGCTCTTCAACATCGTTTTGGAAGTCCTAGCCACAGCAGTTAGACAAACAAAAGAAATAAAAGGCATCCGTATAGGAAGAGAAGAGATCAAACTGTCACTGTATGCAGATGACATGATACTATACATAGAAAACCCTAAGGACTCAACCCCAAAACTACTTGAACTGATTCATAAATTCAGCAAAGTAGCAGGATATAAGATTAACATTCAGAAGTCAGTTGCATTTCTGTATACCAGCAATGAAATATTAGAAAAGGAATACAAAAATACGATACCTTTTAAAATTGCACCTCACAAAATCAAATATCTCGGAATACACCTGACCAAGGAGGTAAAGGACCTATATGCCAAGAACTATAAAACTTTAATCAAAGAAATCAAAGAAGATGTAAAGAAATGGAAAGATATTCCATGTTCCTGGATTGGGAAAAGCAATATTGTAAAAATGGCCATACTACCCAAAGCAATCTACAGATTCAATGCCATCCCTATCAAATTACCCAGGACATTTTTCACAGAACTAGAACAAACACTCCAAACATTTACATGGAACCACAAAAGACCCAGAATCGCCAAAGCAATCCTGAGAAACACAAACCAAGCAGGAGGCATCACTCTCCCAGACTTCAAGAAATACTACAAAGCCACAGTCATCAAAACAGTGTGGTACTGGGATCAAAACAGACAGACAGACCAATGGAACAGAATAGAGAACCCGGAAATAAACCCTGACACCTATGGTCAATTAATCTTTGACAAGGGAGGCAAGAACACAAAATGGGAAAAAGAAAGTCTACTCAGCAAGCATTGCTGGGAAACCTGGACAGCTGCATGCAAAGCAATGAAACGAGAACACACCCTCACACCACGCACAAAAATAAACTCCAAATGGCTGAAAGACTTAAATATACGACAGGACACCATCAAACTCCTAGAAGAACACATAGGCAAAACACTCTCGGACATCAACATCATGAATATTTTCTCAGGTCAGTCTCCCAAAGCAATCGAAATCAGAGCAAAAATAAACCCATGGGACCTCATCAAACTGAAAAGCTTTTGCACAGCAAAGGAAACCCAAAAGAAAACAAAAAGACAACTTTCAGAATGGGAGAAAACAGTTTCAAGTGATGCAACTCACAAGGGCTTAATCTCTAGAATATATAAACAACTTATACAACCCAACAGCAAAAAAGCCAATCAATCCATGGAAAAATGGGCAAAAGACCTGAATAGACTGTTCTCCAAAGAAGATATACAGATGGCCAGCAAACACATGAAAAAATGCTCAACATCGCTGATTATAAGAGAAATGCAAATCAAAACTACCATGAGATACCACCTCACACCAGTCAGAATGGCCATCATTAATAAATCCACAAATAACAAGTGCTGGAGGGGGTGTGGAGAAAAGGGAACCCTCCTGCACCGCTGGTGGGAATGCAAACTGGTACAGCCACTATGGAGAACAGTCTGGAGATACCTTAGAAATCTATACATAGAACTTCCATATGACCCCGCAATCCCACTCTTGGGCATCTATCCAGACAAAACTCCACTTAAAAGAGACACATACACCCGCATGTTCATTGCAGCACTATTCACAATAGCCAAGACATGGAAACAACCCAAATGTCCATCGACAGAGGATTGGATTCGGAAGAAGTGGTATATATACACAATGGAATACTACTCAGCCATCAAAAGGAATGACATAATGCCATTTGCAGCAACATGGATGGAACTAGAGACTCTCATACTGAGTGAAATGAGCCAGAAAGACAAAGACAAATACCATATGATATCACTTATAAGTGGAATCTAATATCCAGCACAAATGAACATCTCCTCAGAAAAGAAAATCATGGGCTTGGGGAAAAGACTTGTGGCTGCCTGATGGGAGGGATCGGGAGCTTGGGCTTATCAGACACAGCTTAGAATAGATTTACAAGGAGATCCTGCTGAATAGCTTTGAGACTATGTCTAGATACTCATGTTTCAACAGAAGAAATGGTGGGGGAAAAAATGTAATTGTAATGTATACATGTAAGGATAACCTGACCCCCTTGCTGTACAGTGGGATAATAAAAAAATTATTAAAAAAAATCTTTTAGGGACACAAAAATATTATAGGAAATGATAAATGACATAGTAGAAACCCCCAATGTACAAAAAAGGAATAATATTACCTAGGGGTTCTATGAAGAGAAAAAAAGAAAATAGACCTAAAAAAGAGACATATGTTGGATTCTCATATTTAAGGACTAGCTGGAGTAAGAAAAAAAGAGGAAAGAAAAATTAAATAAGTGAGAAAAACAAAAACAGTGAAGTAATGACAATCAATGGTTGTTAGTGGTATTGAGGATGGTTAAAAAATAGATACAGAGCATTCCCATTGTGGTGCAGCAAAAATGAATCCAACTAGCATCCATGAGGATGCAGGTTCAATCCTTGCTCAGTGGGTCAGGGATCTGGTGTTGCTGTTAGCTACAGTGTATATCACAGATATGGCTTGGATCCTGGCGTTGCTGTGGCTGTGGCTGTGTCTGTGGCTGGCAGCTGTAGCTCTGATTCCACCCCTAGCCTGGGAACTTCCATATGCCATGGATGCTGCCCTAAAAACCAAAAAAAAAAAAAGAATACCTACAAAAACCTATAGCTAACATTATACTTAATGATGTCAAACCTAAAGCTTCCCACTAGGATCAGAAAAAAGGTAAGGCCTCATAACAAATATATTGAAGAGGCCTCATGAATAGGTAAAAATGATGTTGTTAAGTTGGATCAAAGCTTTGTTAGCTTTCTCATCCTTAAGTTTGAAAAAAAACAATGAATATTACAAAAATATAATAAATTAGATCAGTGGGAAATTTTACTCATATCCCATAAAGAAAAAAAAAATACATGCCAAATTCTGCAAATATACAGTTTAATATTAAAAACTCATTCTTTATTTCTTCAAATTTAAATTAAGGCAATGATGCCCTAAAGAAATTGATAGAATATAAATTCCCTGTGGGAACAGTGTGACCAAGAAGCTGATTTTAGTCTGAGTTTCCTTTAAGCATAATTTTCTTTTTCTTTCTTTCTTTTTTTTTTCTTTTTTTGCCATTTCTTGTGCCGCTCCTGCAGCATATGGAGGTTCCCAGTTTAGGGGGTCTAATTGGAGCTGTAGCCACCGGCCTACACCACAGCCACAGCAACTCGAGATCCAAGCCGCGTCTGCAACCTACACCGCAGCTCACAGCAACGCCAGATCCTTAACCCACTGAGCAATGCCAGGGATCGAACCCACAACCTCATGGTTCCTAGTTGGATTCGTTAACCACTGTGCCATGACGGGAACTCCAAGCATGATTTTCTTAATTTAAACTTGGAATAATGAAGGATGATTTGTAAATTGATTATGTAGTTTCTTGTTTTAACATGAGCATTTCAAAAATTCTAAATGACACCTGGATCATCAGCACAAGTTTAGATAGATACTGCGGTCTGCTGTAGGCCTCAATAACCTATTTATTTAAATCTGCAAAAGGAATGAAGCTAGGTACAGAAAAAAAAATCCATAACAATAATCTATTGGCAGAAAATGCCCTCAGTGATTTATAATTATTAGATATGAAAATTATCATAGGAGGAATTCCCACTGTGGCTCAGTGGGTTAAGAACCTGACTTGTATCCATGAAAATGCAATTCAATCCCTGGCCTAGTTTAGGGTGTTAAAGGATCCGGAATTGCTGCGAGCTGAAGTGTAAGTTGCAGACTTGGCTCAGGTTTTGCATTTTTGTGGCTGTGGTGTAGCCAGCAGCTGCAGCTCTGATTCAACCCCTAGCCAGGTAACGTCCATACACTGCCGATACAGTCCTAAAAAAAAAGAAAAAGAAAAAGAAAAGAAAATTATCATAGGTACTTATAATACATATAGAGTTCATTAAATATATAACAAATAAAGAGTGTTTGTAAAATTTTACCCTTGGGGATGTTATCTTATAGATTTCTTACCAAAAAAGGAAAGAAAGAGTATGAATTTTAAAATATAGATAATATGTTCTAGCATCAATGATCCACCTATGAGACTACCCTAAATAACCTTCAGAAAACTTAAGTTGACCTCATTATGGAATTTTATGTAAATTTCATGAAAATGAGATTTTTAATGCATTATCTCTTCAAGGAACAGGCACTTAAATTGTTTTAAAGATTTTTTTGAGGCATTTTTAGAAAAGAGTAAAACTTGAAAGAGTTGGGCTAGCGGTAACAGTGAAATTAAAATATATAAATCAGTACATTGGAAAACAGCAATAAAATGTTTTATACATTCTTAGGAAATTCACAAGTATTCTAGCACAAACGTAAAAGAAAATTTCCCTTTTAATCACTCTTCATTGAAAAGCTGATGTGTGGATTAGAGTTTCCACCAGAGGAAGTGAACTACCTTCTCATGAAAGTATGATACGGAATAGTCTTATACATATCAGGTGAAGCCTTCTCTCTGGGAAATTAAACATGGGTACTTAAGGTTTCATTTGACACTCAGTCTTCCTGAAACCCTAAGTCATTAATGCAACTTGAGGATGTATTTAGGAGGAAAAAAACAAAACAAAACAGTGGTCATATAGGTAAATCAGTCCCAGGGATGTAGTTGTAGACAATTGCTATTTGCTGAACTAAATTAAACTGTAAGGAAAAAACCAGTAGTGTCAATGGCTCCTGGTGGCCAAAGGGAATGTTGATGGAGAAGAGGAGGAGTCATTGGTCACTTTTAAGAGAACCATTTAATAAAGTGGTGGAGACAGAACCAAGAAGCAATGGTTTAGACCTGAATGGATAATGAGTACGTTCAGCCAACAAACCTGACTTATAGAAAAACTTAAAAAACAAAACAAAACAAAACAAAACAAAAACCTTGTAAGCTGAAAAGGATTTGGTGGATGAATAAAAAAAAATATGAGAAAGTAAAAGAATTATTAATAAAAACAGAAACAATAAAATGGACACTTGAAAAATTAAGTAAAAATCCTTCCCATGATAAGAAAAATGTAAAAAAAATCTTGAAGTAGAAAGGAAAAGATTAAGAGAACTCACATGGACTTCCTGAATAGGCTTATCGTCTGCATAGAGCAAAGGGGCAGACTTTTGGAAAGTGGAAAATGAGTTTAAAAAGGCCTGGGAAGTATAATGGGCAATCCCTTAGCAATCAAGGCAAAACTGACTCAGGTGTATGCATTAAGCATTGCTGACTTTGGTTTTACGTTAACATTGTTGATATTTTTCAGTTAGCCCTAGACCTCCAAAGGCAGCTTATATACCAAGTTTACACATTAATGAACTTTGATCATAATTGGTATCAGTATCAATATATTCAACTTACACTTACTGGACTCCCTCAAGTAACCCACACTGTGCTTTGAGAAATACACAGACTCTAAATGTGACAATTTGAAATATTATGCACTATCTCTGTTCAAAGCTTTAATGTATCTGAGGGAACACTCAATAGGTCAGTACTTAAAGTCTTGTGATTTGAACAGTATAGGTGCAAGCTTGAGTTAGCAATTTAATAAAATAAGGCTAAGTTATCTTGGATCAATTATATGAAGAATGGTACAAAAGACAGATTTCATAATAAAAAGAAATAACCTCAGAAAATCTCTTATATGGCTAAATGCTGCATTAGTGTAGTGTTAAGCAAAAGGTAAAAAGTCAAGAAACTGACATTGCACAGCACAGAAATCTCTTCGAGAGGCTATTGTACTGCAACAACGCTAATGTATTGGAATGAAATATAAAAGTGCTTGTGCAATAGGAGAGTGACCTAAGCAGAAAAGCAGATAGAGCTGGTGGGATTTGCAGTCATCTACATCAAAAACTAAAATCCTACAAAGGGGAAGGCTTAGTAGTAGTATATAGACAATTGCAGAGCCTGTGATCCACACTCTCTGAAGACATCTCCCTCAGAATAAATAATTTGCTTCATCAGTCTTGGGCAAAGAGTTGGTCAATGAACTACTTTGTTCAGAGGGTTTAATATATATACCAAGAGAGCACAAAACTAGAGCATTTATAGACTTTGTTTTTAACTACCACATACTCATAATTCTGATAATATTTTTTGAAAGTGTAACCAGTAAAATTAAGAGTTTTGACCCCCATCCGCTCACTCACATACTAATTTTATCTTTAGGCTTGGAGCAGCAAGTGTAAAAATATGGGAATAGAAAAATGTATTTATTAACTGATGCCATTATAGATTGATTTCTGTGCTTCTTGTGTTTGGCCAGTGGTTTTTTAAAAAAAAAAAAGAAAAAGAAAAAAAAAAAGAAACTCAAGCCTTTTCTCCATGTCTGCTGCTCTCGGTTCTTTGAAAACATCCCATCACTGGTCATTTTTTATCTGAGTTTTGTTTTTTTAATGTGGAAAGATGCAATTTCTCCACCTGGTCATCTGCCTAATGCCTTCCTCTGGCATCCAGCTTCTTTAGGCTGAGCCTCCTTGATCTCTCAGCCAACCTTCTTGGTCAGAATCAAAAAGAACTTCCTGCCAGCTCTGCCTCCAGTATCCCACATGGATTCCACAGGAGAAACACAGGTATCCTTTCTTCCCTTCTCCGTTGCTCTCACCCCTCTTAAAAAAAAAAAAAAAGTTGTAAGCACTGAGCACTGCTGGTCTTCTTTTTATCATGAAAGTGGTGGCCAGCCATTGTTCCCAATCATTTAGATTTCTCAAGCAGAAATCAGAAACTCCAAGGTATAAATCAGTTTCTTCTGAGTGTTGCATTAGAGTGCCTTTCCCAGGCTTGAGCTGATGATGAAAGGACACCTTATCATTTCTTCATAAGGAAGGAAGGAAAGGAGATTCAAAGATTACTGAAGCTTTCCCTAGAAGTCTCCTAGATTACTTACAGAATATACTTTTGATCATACTATTGGATTAGATAATATTATAAAATAATAATACTATATCAAAATAAAAAGTTAAAAATGCCAGTTTAAATTAAATTAAATGCCAGTTTCATGTTAAATTTGGTATTCATTATATTTTTTCATACATCTGAAAAAAAGTTCTTGGCATTTGGAAATACTTGCCACATATTTTCTTGGGTTTTAGCCAAAACTGTTATAATTTTAGTATAATGTAAAAAGATGCAACCATTTGGAGAATCTGAACTTGATTTTCCTACAATTTATATAACATTTAAATATGTGAGGATTTTTAAAATAACTAGTTTTACTGAATAATGATTAAAGAAATGAGGCAGAAAATAAATATTGCATAGTTGTTTGTTTAATTTTTTGGGGAAATAACACATATTTTAAAGTCGTATCAATTAGGACAATTTCAGTCAGTTTGTCTTGAACAATATGTTTGAGTTTAATTCTTTTTAAATTTCATCATTTTGTGGAGTTCCTGGTTGTGGTTCAGTGGTTAATGAACCTGACTAGTATTCATGAGGATGCAGGTTTGATACCAGGCACTGCTCAGTGGGTTAATTAAGGATCCAGCGCTGCCATGAGCTGTGGTGTTGGTTGCAGACATGGCTTGAATCCTGTGTTGCTGTAGCTGTGGTGTAGGCTGGCAGCTACAGCTCTGATTCAACCCCTGGCCTGAGAACCTCCATATGCCATGGGTGTGGCCTTAAAAAGACAAAAATAAAATAAAATAAAATTTCATTATTTTGTTTACTCTACTTATGACTGGCTAATTTCTAAAAATCTTTCGAATATTGTTTTTCTCTTGCTTTTTATCCTATACGGTATATTTTTAATTTATGTATTCTAATTTTCTGTTCTAAAATATCCATTTGGGATTTTTATATTTTTCAATTAGCTGCTAATATTTTTAATCCTTATATTCATTTTAATCACATTTTCCTTTTGTTTTGCAGCACAGTTATATAGGCTTTAAAATCCTTGTCTGCTAAGTTTAACATCGGTGGTTATCTTGGAATTGGTCTCTGCCAAGTGCTTTTTTCTCATAATAATAGGTCACACTTTCCTGGCTCTTCTTATGTTGAAAAAAAATTACTGCATCTCAGATATTGTAAATGTGATGTTATGCAAATTTTGACTTCTATTATATTCCTTTGAAGCATGCTGATGAGTTTTTTGTTTGTTTTGAAAGCAATCAGCATGATTTGATTCAAACTGTTGTCTTTTGGGCAATGGCTCAAATTGTGGTTAAGATTTTTGATCCTTAGCTCCACTGTTTTGAGCTGTCTAGAAATATATTTATTCTATTTGTCCTCCAGACTTGAGCAGAGTTAATACTGAAAACTTGACATTCTCTTTTCTTCTACACCCTCTCCTCTTTAATTTTTCATTTTTTATCAGTTTTAGCTACTATGGGCAGTACTTATTGTAACTTTCCCTCAAAATGGACAACTCACCTCATGTTATTTTATTATTTCAAAGATTGTATTTCCAATATAATATATCTCATTGTCTACTTTCCAGGGCCTTCAAATAATAATTTTTTTAAATGAGTTTTTTTTATTATCTGAAGTTTGATAAAGTAGAAGCCTATTTGGCCATATAAGAAACCAATCATAATTCTTTTTTATAAAATTTAATTATCTGAGAGGATCTATTATTCCTATGTCTATCCAATTGTGATTATGAAAGTGATATTCTGACAATAAAAAGAGGTATAGTCTGCTGAATTTGGAAATTTTACTCCTGATAAACTCTAGCATTATTGAGATAGCTACTATGGCTTCTAAAGTTTTGTTCACAAAATAATAAATTTTAAATGGTCCAAATCTCATACCAATTATATCATTTGTAACACTACCAAATTATTCCCCTTCTCAACACTGTGAAAACCCATATTCTGTAGTAAACTATGCAGCACTATAGTAAGAGAAGAAAAGAAGTAAATTTAGGTGTTGTCTTTATATGTTAATATCCTTTAATATCATTTGATAAGTAGCCCCAACCAGTGATTCTCAGCATTGGTATATTGTTCAAGTACTGCTCAGGTACTTTTAGAAGCCATGCGTCAAAGTTATTTCTATCCTGGTTATGAGAATTTAGTATAGTAAATAAGTAGAATTTGACCAATTTCTCTCTTAAGCCTTTCCAGAGTTTAGAGATATCCATAAGATATCATAAAATCAAGGGGATTTCAGTTTTCTAAAAGGAGAATTTTAAGCTTATTAAATATCACCAAACACCCATAGATAAGTCAAAGGCCATCTGCCAAAATAATATAAAGGAAGAGGAGTATAGGTCCAAACTATAAAGCAAATTTTAGTCATCAATTTTAAGTTTTTTAAGATAGGGGCTGGTGAACCCTAATTGACTTAATTTTTTTTAAGCAATCCAAGACTTACTAAATAAAAGCTACTATCAACAAAATAACATATAATATAATACTATTGTCAACAAAGAACAAAAAAGTACTACTCATCTCAATATTAGAGCCATGGAATATTTGAAATAATCCACTGCTAATCTGAGGACAAGAGATGGGATTTATAGATGACATGTTCTAAGTCGCAGTGTTCACTGGAGTCCTGCTATTCACAGATCCTATAGAAATGAATCTCCTCATTTAAGAAAAAGTGCACTCAGTATCTTCAAGATATTTTTCTTTGTTTAAGTAATAGATTAGAATGATTTTTATTATTGTCAATTGATTTGTGACAAAATAATGTTATGTATGGGTTGAAAGAGAAAATACATTATTGCAAGTTACTGTACCTTAAGTAATTTTGCTGTGACATTTTTCTAAGAAATACCTTACCCTAGATTCTGATCTCACCATCAAAAAACACTTATCAACAACATAACTGGACAAAATATTGGATAAAAACATGTCTGAAAAAAAGAACTGTGTAGACATCTATCAATTCATGGCCTTATTAGGTAGAACGATATGAAATTTACATTTAGGGAGGGTCAAAAATAGTTGAGTACTGACAATTTTGGAGGGCATAATCTTGTTATAATTTAATACTGAATTTCATGTGATGATCTGAATTGTGTGTGAGAAGTCTTCTTTCTAGTCTACCTTTATAGATCTGAGGACTTCATTTCATATAGAAGCTCTTTACATCACTCTTTGGTAAAATCTGGGATACCCTCAATCTTACATCATAAAGAAAGTTTTTCTTCTTTTTTTTAAATATAAAATACAACCTAGACTAAAATATATAATGTCTTTTTGTGACTTTCTTCTTAAATGATTAAAAAGTAACTAATTAGATAGGAAATACAAATTATAATTTATATGAAGCTTAAAGTATTTGTGATAAAAGACTGGGTCTTCTTTCCCTTCTTTTCCAAACAACAAAATTCCTCATGTAAAATCTCACTTATTATGGTAAACTCAACATCTCTGCTTATAATTTCACAATGACCAACATAACATATTTAGGAAAGCTTATGAAATGTACTGTATCATTCTCAAGGAAGCAAGGTGTTACATTAAATTTGAGAGGCAGTATGAAACACATTGCAAATTATATTCAGCCTGGACATATATGTCAAAGTGAATCAAGATCCATTATCCTTTTAAATTGTATGATGCCAAATAACTTGATGTAATCTGACATTGGCAACAGTAAGCTTTAACTCCATTCAGTGCAGAAATCTCCCTAGCACTTTCATTTCCCAAATAATCACTCTCTTCGCAATTCAAATAAATAGAAATACAACAATTTCTATTACTGAGTAATCAGAAGGGAATTGAGCATGAAATAAATTATTTTTGGGTTTTAAAACTAATAGCTCCACCATAAAATAAATCTTATGTCAGAAATAATAATATGGGGAGTAGAGAACATACAGTTGGGATCAGTTTTATAAATTCACCTAACATCTTTATTGAATTTAAGTTAATAATAGTCACTTAATAAGAAGAGATAATAGCATTTAAAAAATAAATTAAGGAACAACTTTAAGGCCATTGTGCCTTGACTTTCTACCAAAGCACTTGAGTGTGGAATTTTTTAAGTGCCGTGTACCTGTGAAAATTTTTTCACTCTCTTTGAAATCTGTATTTCTGTGAGGTATTTATTACACTTTAACCAAAACATGCTCTATATAATCAGATCCATTACACTCTCTTCATTTTATTTGAAACATGCACATGCATCACAGTAATAGATCTGTGTATAATGAGGAAGATGAAAATTTTGCTGACATGATATTTTTGTAGGATAAAACAAGTGAGTTAGTCAGGACTATATTCTAAATTTGATCTTGTAACTAAAAAGGCATCTGAAAACCTCATTTTGGAATGTCACAGAGAATTTTTTATAGTTATTAGTTTTACTAGAACTTGTAGTCCCATAATAAATTCAACTAAAATATATACTCAACTTTCAAATATAATTAACACACTCTCTTGGGAAAGTCTAGTTTATAGACCTGAAGGAATGAATACCTATTCAATTATAGATGTGGAAGAGTCCCTATTCAAATCTGCTTCCTGAAGACAAACCTCCTAATGTGTTTTATGTTCCTTTGCACAGATCTCTCAGTTGAGTTGTCACTACAGGATAATTATGGTTTGAAAAATCACAATGACAAATTGGTATCTCAAAGCATATAGGAAACAAGAGGCTTCTGTGATAATAAGGTCTTTTGTAATGCAAAGCATAAGTGATTCTATACTTTGTAATAAAATTAAGAGCAGCATTAGTCTGTCAAAAAATCTCATATTGTGATTTATAGAAGTCCTTTCCTGTGGTATACAACTTAGGACAAAATAGAGTTTAGAAAGTAATCTTTAATAAATTAAGAAGAGGTATTGTATTATTATTAGCAATAAATTAATAGGTATTATAATTTAGGTATTATTAATTTAATAAATTAAGAAGAGGTCATTTTATACGATTCCACTAAACTATCCTATTTGAGAATTTTATAAGGCTTTGTTGTTGTTGCTTAATCATTAAGATATTTAACACTGAGTATACTTCCAGTCATGCACAGGATAATTGTGCAACAAAGGATTAACATTAACCAAAGAGGAGTTCCCGTCGTGGCAGTGGTTAACGAATGTGACTAGGAACCATGAGGTTGAGGGTTGGGTCCCTGGCCTTGCTCAGTGGGTTAAGGATCCGGCGTTGCTCTGAGCTGTGGTGTAGGTCACAGACATGGCTCGGATCCTGTGATGCTGTGGCTCTGGCGTAGGCCAGTGGCTACAGCTCTGATTCGACCCCTAGCCTGGGAACCTCCATATGCCATGCCGCGGGAGCGGCCCAAAGAAATAGCAAAAATACAAAGAAAGAAAAAACAAAAACAAAAACAAAAACAAAAACAGAAAAAACATTAACCAAAGAGAGGTTTAGCCTTTGCCCTTGGCTTCTAGAAGGTAATTTCCTGCCTGATAAGAGTGTCTTTGTTTACCTGATGAAGCCTCCTTGCCTGGTAATCTATGCTAACAATGTAGTTTATGGTGGAGGACCTTGCCCTACTCAGTATCAGCTCAATTTCTGCAAAGGTTGAAGACTAAGGTCAGCCAGGTCAACTGTGTATAACTGAGCCCCAATAAAAATTCTGTATACTAAAGTTCCAATGAATTTTCCTGGTTGGCAATGCTCCATGCGTGTTGCCTACATCACTACTGGGAAGAATAAGTGCTGTTTGTACTAATCCCTTGGGAGAGAACAGCTGACAGCTCTGTGCTTTGATGTACCCTGAATGCAGCTATCTGGATTCCTTCCTCTGTTGCTTTTCAGCCATATGCTTTCTCTATAATAAGCCCTAACAATGAGTTAAAAAGCTTTTCTGAGTTCTCTTAATCTCTCTACCAAATTATTGCACCTAACAGTGGTCCTGGGGGCCAACCCTAAAACTTGCAATTGGAGTCAGAAGTGAAAGTGACCTTGAGATTGCCAAACTTTTTATCATCAGAGGTCACTTTATCTGTTAACCTCATCAAATCATAAATTCAGTCTATTTTCTGAGAACAATTATTTCCTTACGTCTTTTTGAGGGATTGGGAGGAGGGAAAGAAGCCTCTTAATCTCTATCAATCTCAGTTTTCTTATCTGGGTAATGAGAATAAAAAGATTAATTACATAAAATATCTTCAACAATGAAATTTTTATAAAGATGTAAATGTCCTATCTAATAAGTCTGGTATGTGGTAAGAGCTCCATAAATGCTAGCATCTAGTTCTCCTTTCTGACTGAAATAAAATATACCATAATAATTTATTGAACTTTATATAATCAATTCACTTTGATTTATACAAAAAAAGAAAATTCTTTTTCTATGTCTAATATTCTTTAGTTGTGTTCATTTTACCCAAAGGATTTTCTGTCATTGAAGTTGGAAATCAATGTGTGTGTGTATTAAATTAGATAGGACTATAACTAAAACACTTTGTTATGAATATTCTGCTTCCATGACTTTATGGTGAGTCTATGTATCTTCATAATAGCATTCTGCTGATTTTTCCTTTGAAAGGCTTTAAAGTTATATAAAGAAAAAAAATACATCTGACTCGGTGCAGTTCTGAGACCTGCCAGGATTGTGCTGGGAGTTATTTACAGAAGATCTATTTCTTCTGTTGGGAATACATAGCACAAGTTTTCCTTATTGTTCTGGACATCTCACCCACTAAACCATTCGTTTTCTCTGAGGACAGAAGTAAATAGCACAATTTGTTCTCAGAGACGACTAGCTGTTTCTGAAATGTGAGGAAGCTCATGGTAAATGGGCAGAATTTTAGAAATAAATAAGAAAAATGAGGCAGCAGAAATAAATCTTTTATGATGCCTTCTCTCATTCATTTATATAGAAGCAGTTTTTTTGCCACAGCTACAGGTGACAAGAAACAACAAAGATTGCTAGTTTGAAATATTCCTGAGAAAATAACTTTAGCACCAAAGTAATTTCATCAGGAGCCTCAAAAGGCACTTATGTGAACCTTTTTAAAAAGTGCAAACTAAAGATTGATTTACAGAAAACAATGATTGATATATTTAGAATTCTGGCAATGTTATTTTATTGTTATTTAATTTGTATGATCCCCCTTTATTGCAATAAATATTGTATAATTCAGACATCAAAGTTGAGGGAAAGAAATATTGAGATTTCCAAAAATGCTGTAATACTTTTCTCCAACTGCGTATAGCCACTTATAAATTGTAGCTTTATTACTTGATAGACGACAGATATTTTTATCATAATTGTCTCAGGAAATACTTCTCACTCAAAGTGACTGCAACAAGATAAATTGTCCTACCCCCTGAATGATGAAGATAAAAAAGTAAGGCAAACAACAGGCACAACGACGTGAGATTGAGGGGTAGAATTGGATAGGTCCATGCTTACTTAAAGAGATTGTGGAGAATTATACTTTCCGAACCTGGCTACAGCCGTATGTATTCCATCTATCATGCACTTATAATGTGAAATCTAATTCCTCTCCCCATGAATATGAGCTAAACTTGGCAACTTGCTTCTACTACATAAAATACAGCAGAAGTGACACATTATAACTTCTGAGGAAAGGTCATAAAAGGCAACCCAACTTCCATATGGATATCTTTCTTTTGTGAGGCTCACTCTTGGATCTCAACTGCCTTGCTGTGAGGAAGCCATGCTGGGTTTTCTGGTGGCAACTCCACTTGATAAAAATCTTCAACTACCAGAAATTTGAGTAAGTGAATCTCTACTGATTCTACCCCTCAGTCTCTGAGCCTCTGATGCCAGGTAATGAGACAGAATGAGCTGTCCTAGTTGAGACCTGTCCAAATAGCAGATTCTTGAACAAAATAAATATTGTTACTATTTTAAATCATTATATGTCTTGTATCGATTTTTTAAAATCTAGCAATACATAGCAGGAACACTAAATTTTGAAGTGAAACATTTGAGACAAGATTAGTCTTGTGTGTTATTCAATAATAAAGATAACATAGCAGGGTAGAAGTAGAGCAAATTCTGATTGTCTCTGTTGACTTTTAGTCATGGTCTTTGTGCATATTTGGACATAACCAGCCTCCAGTCTACATAGCCTCATATAAGGAAACACATATACACCAGAGATGAGGAATAAAATAATCATATATTTGATAATTATTAGGTAACCATTATTTTAAAATGAATGGGACTAAAAATACCATAATCTTAATATTTATAAATACCTACAATTATGTAACAATTAAACTTTTAGTCATTTGTGTTGACTAGAAGATTATTGTAATAACTTGTTTTGAAAGAAATAATACATTCATTGCTTTGTGTTATTGAGAATATGGCAGATAATGTTTTCAGTTCTTCATCATATTTATTTATTTTAAACTGCAAATCAGCCCTGTCCAGAGAAGTAATTTAAAACATTTAAATGTCTCATGTTTTTACATAAATCATGTCAACTCTAAAGGTATGATATTTAAAGAAGATAATATAACCAGTTTTCTTCAAGTGCTTTTTAAAAATATTTATATTCAAATAAAAAGAAACACCTATTTTATTAAAGAACGTAACCCTGATTGTGCCTTTATATAATCATGACATGAGTCTCTTACATTAAATTGTAAGGAGAGAAATATCTCTCTATGATATACAAAGTGTGTCCAAAATAAATGAGATAAACATTCTCCCTATACCTATTTACCCATAAGCTATCACCATTTTTGTCACTACTCTTTGGTTCATTTTCTCTTCTTGTGATCTTAATAGGACACAGTTGAACAGCAGAAAATTTTACTAATCTTACTCTAGTCTTGTGAAAAAAAGGAATGGAGAGAGAGAATCAGTCTAGTAGCATGCATATGCATATTAAATCTTGTACAAAGGTACATTCCTCAGTCAGGGAGCTTCAGAAGGACACAGTCCAGTTGAGGTGTAGAGAACCAATAGAAACTTGCCTCTGCACTTAAAAAAGGATACAGCACGGTGCCAGTGATGGTAGGGAGCTGCTTATAGGTCAAGGTATAATATCAGAATTTGTGTTATGTTTTTTTTCCTTTCCAACCCAAGAAGGCTCATTTTATTAAGCCATTCTGGTTACAAAAAAAAAAAAAAAGAAAAAAAAAGTTTTATTTCACCCAAGCACAATGAACAAATTCAGAAGATTTTGTTTATCTGTATGATCTTTTAAGTTCCCTTGGCAAAAATAATTATAACACACTAATACTACTACTGTCCTCAAATTTAGACAAGATCTTCCCATTAGCTCAAAGTAAGTTTATTTCCTCCTTGAATATTTTCAGACACTTCTGAAAAAAAGCAAAAAAATCATATTATTACTTAAAAGATTAAAAGTAATTAAAATAAATTATTGGAAGTCATATTGTGGTACTACAGTGAAACAGAGATTTACTTTTAAGAGAGTTGTATATTAACGGCTTATTAAGAACAAATTGCTCATTTTCCATCTTAAGTCTCTCCCTGTCTGTCTTTTTACACAGATGTTAAGTATCTACCATGTACCAGGCACTTAGGCTCTGAGAGTGTCAAAATTAATCTATGCTTTTGAATTGATCACTGTGTATTTTGGGGGGATAAAAAGGAGACTAATCACACAGTAAATTAAGTATAACATTAACAGGTTTGAAAGAGTTGCTGTGAAAGCATGTGGGAAAGACTGGCAAACTCTCCTAGGGCCTGAAGAAGAGTAAGAAGCAAGGAATTGAGGAGCAGTGAAGAGAAGTTATGAATGGGGGTGGAGGGAGTGGGATATATGGGGAGTTTGAGGTTAGAAGGTGCAAACTATTACATTTAGAATGTATAAACAATGAGGTCCTACTGTATAGCACAGGGAAATTCATCAAATATCTTGGGATAGTCCATAATGGAAGCTAATATAAGAAAAGGCATACACACACACACACATTTATATATATATATGAATGATATATGACCAGAAATTGACATAACTCTATAAATCAACTATAATTAAAATTTTTTTAAAAAATTTAAAAAAAGGTCATGAATAGAGGTCAAGTTTGTCCTCATTATTTGCTGGTCCTGAATTTGTAAAATTTGTCTACTCCTAAAATGTATTTGTAAGCCCTAAATCAATACTCACAATGACTTCATGGTCATTTAACAATGTATGCAGAGTGACAGAAAAATTGAGATGCCTAACACACATGTTCCCAGCCAAGTTCAAACTAGGTGATACTCTTCCTTCTTGTTTTATGTCTTACATTGCAAGCAAGCATCCTTTTCATGGTCTATGTATAGCTTTATTTTCCACATTTTTGTGCTTTTTGTTGTTAATTTTGCTGTTTAAAATGGCCTCCAAGTATAGCGCTGAAGTACTTTCTAGTGCACCTAAGTTTTTTATTGTGCTTTTTAGAAAAATTGTGTACGTTAGATAAACTTTTGTCAGATATGAGTTATAGTCTTGTTGGCTACAAGTATATTATATAAGGTATATTTAAATAGAAACACATAAAATAAGGTGGTATATTGATCAGTTGATAAAGAAAAGTGACCAGAGATTTACAGAAACTTAAACCTGTCTTTCCTGTAGGAACAGTGGTTCAGTATTTACTAAATTCGTGTTTGTAGAGACATTATAGTGTACAACTACCATGAATAACAATAATCAACTGCTTGTGGAATCCCAGACAATGGATAAAGATGATAGGCATTCCCACTAAAGAAATGATCTGGAAAGATCTACTACGTATAGGAAAATGATTTACACTCAAGAGAATGCAAGGCACCTGTTGTTTATTTTCTGTAAAACTCCCTTTCTCTCAGTCTGGATTAGGTGACTCTTTACATAGATCTCAAAGTTCTTTTTCTACAGATCTTTTCAAATTGTATTATAGTGAGTTATTTCGATATAGTATATAAAACTTTGCCTGGTATGACACTTACATTATGGGACACAATGAATTAGACATGGCATCTACATCCTAGGCAGAGAGAGTCATCTATAGGCTTAACATAAGAGAGATAAATAATACATATTCCTTCATAACTGATTGACCCAATCAAATCTAAGTCTCTTAGGAAAATTAAATATAAGATACTGAGAGAAATCATGATTAAAATAATAGAGACAAAGCAAGAGCTTCTCAGAATAGAGAGGGAAGCAAAGTCATGATTTTGGGGAAATCAGAGGAATAAGGATTAAGTCTCCCATTTCCTAGAGGACAACAAACAGCCAAGTCACCAAAGATTTTATTGGATCACTAGGATTTCTCCGATATCTACTTGTTTATAGTTTCCATAAGTCTCAACTGTGGTATGTTGAAATGGATACACACACACACACACACACACATAAAAACGCACATATTGCTCTCATAAAAAAAAACAAATCAATTATCAATTACTACTTATTCATTTTCTTATTCTTTGGTATATAGATATACTGGCTTAGCAAGTCTCAGCTCCAGACTGCAGATTAAGTTCAAATTTTCTCCTTGTGTTTCTAATTCTAGAGTCCAGGCTGAAGTTTCACTGGTTACCTGGGCCAGGATCTTCTCAGATGGTTGGACTGAGTCTAAGAAGCCAAGGTGAAATACAAAGCATTTGTAATAATCAGTGTGCTGAAAAGTAGCAGAATATTCAATTAATAGGAAAATAATGAGAGAGTGTTACAGGTTTTTAGAAGCTAAAACTGTAATTTTAAACATACTAAATTCCAGCAATATTGTATATGATTCAATTTAATAACTAAATATATATTCAAATACCATTTAAAGATTTCCAAGATTTTTTCCAAGTTTTTTATGTCTAAAATATTTTTAAAAGTTTAATATTTTGTTTTATTTTCCATAGTAAAAAAAAAGCTGTGTTATATGAGGGCTAAATATTATTTGAAATTATGGTGTGTATGTCAACTAAAATTAAGAGAACAGTAGCTAAACGTATAAAGATCAGAAGGCAATATATTTTAGCATCATGAGCCATTAAGCCTTGCTGAAAAGCAAACATACCTAACATTGTTCCACTCTTTGGCCTTTTTACTTGGTATTCCTTCTCTAAGAAATTCACTCTATCCAGATATCTGCATGGTACTTTCTCCACTTTATGCAGGCTTTTATTCAGTGTCATTTTCTCAGAGGCATCTTCTCTAACCACCTTCATTAAAATAGCTGAATGTTAAAGTTCTGTTTTGTTTCTTCCAAAAATGCTTATTGCAAACAAATACTGCATTGTATACTTACTTGACTTTTCCCCTAATAGAATAGAAAATTTACAAGGTCAGGTAATGCATCGATTTTATTCACTGAAGTGTTACCAGTGCCAGCAATAGTGCCTTGGATATAGTTGGCATTCAGAAAATATAAGTTGAATTAATGAATTGTTCCTTTGAGTGTTAGAAAGGTAATGATAAATTCATATTGAAAATGAGAAGTCTAGAGATATTGGAATGGATATATTTCAATTTTATCTGTGATTTGTGCTTATGTCAACATAGTTCCATGAGTGAACTCAAAATTAATTCATTTTCTGACTAGGGCTTCTTTTAATGTCAATTATTCTAATGATATTTAAGTTGTAGCAGATTTGCCCTCAAGGAATATGTTGCCAAAGAACAAAGAACATATTCTAGATCTGTTTAAATAAGCATATCAACATATCTGGAAAAAGGTAGTGTAATCTTTACCACACTGTGTATATTAAAACCTAAGAATTTTCTGTTTAAAAAACACTTTAAAAGTATTATTTTTATTGTATTATGGATTTTAAAAATCTTTTAATTTTTTGTATTACATTTTTGTGTTTAATTTATTGTGCTTTTAAAAACATCTTAATTTATGTGTTAAATTATGCATTTAATTTTTATATTAAATTATTTTAGATTATATATGTATTAGATAGATATGCTCTTTCAGAAATAAATAGAAGTTAAATATTTAAGCCCTACTTCTCATAAAATTCAACATTTCCTTTTGGATGAATGGATTGTCAGGATAGAATTTTGAAGATTAATGATAATTCTGTTTAATTTAATACATACAGATTTAATAATTATACAAAATTACAGTAATTTATAGTAGTTAGACCACTGAACAAAGATTGAAAACTAGACAAATATATATACTAACGATTTGCCATATAAATCTATACTTGTGAAAAAAAAATCTATAGTTGTGTAGTGTCTATATATTCCCTGGGTAAAGCCAAGGAGGCTCCCCTCCCATATCACAGTATTAATAAATCAAGAAAATGGAAGGATACACACAGAGTTTCAGAGTTACAGTTAAAGATGTGCTTTGCCTTTTAGGATCCTGTTATTGGTAAAGATTTGCACTAGTACATATATACATCAAGAAGGAAAAACTGTGTTTTTCAAGAATAGTATAATATTACAGGTACAAATACATATAAAAGGAAACATAGGCATCATTGTCTATGATTAGGTAAACATGTCTCTCATTTTGTACAGCAGATTAGTGCTTTGGTCATTGTTTTCTCTCTAAACAGATTTTTTTTTTTTGCTTTAACTTTGCAAAATTAAAATATCCATGAGGAAATTTTTATGCAAAATTAAATATCTTCCATGAAAATATAGGTTCTTCTTTCCAGGTCACAAGATCAGCAGAAGCTCTGGGTACTGACTTCCAGTGGGAAAGGATCCTCTCTTTCTCCAGCTATCAAAATTATGAATAAGGGTTTGGAATTCCACACTAGTTGGCTTGTCTTAGGATAGAAGCAATCATTGTCACCAATCTGAAGACATATACCTCAGCTTAGAGCTGCTATTAACATCAATTCTCAAAGTTTTTTTGCAAATACCTTTTCCAAAGCTCTTGGCAAGAAGGGGGAACCCAGACCAGATGGTGGTATAGGAGCAAATATATATTTCCCTGCTACAAGGAGCCTTTCACTTTTACCTTTATACCACATTTATTTTAATGTAAGTGTATGGTTTAAAAATTCCTAGGTAAAACATATAGAAAGAGAAAAAAGTGTAGGGTGCAGTAATATACATTACTCAGAACAGAACATTAAGTTTGATATCTTCATAATGGGTTCACAATTTAAACCTTCTTTCATAGGTGTTCCTGCCATGGCTCATCAGTTAATGAACCTGACTGGCATCCATGAGGACGCAGGTTCGATCCCTGGCTTTGCTCAGTGGATTAAGGATCTGGCGTTGCCCTGAGCTGTAGTGTAGGTTGCAGATGTGGCTTGGATCCCTTGTTGCTGTGGCACTGGCATAGGATTGCAGCTACAGTTCTGACTGGACCCCTAGCCTGGGAACCTCCATATGCTGTGGGTGCCACTCTAAAAAGAAAGAAAGACACACACAGACACAGACACACACACACACACACAAAACCTTTCATAAACAATCCTACTTTTCCTGAATAATGAATTCCTTTAAGAATCAAGCTAATAAATGGCTTATTTGGGAGAATGTCACCCATTGCTCAAAAAAATAGAGAGCCAAGAAGAATTCTAGTATTGCTTTAAAAAAAAAAAAAACCAATATATTTTACTGAAGAGAAAAGTTGAGCCACGAAATAATCACTTCATAAGTAAATCATTTGTGTAAAAATTCAGTTTATGTAGATAATCTGAAAAAAAGATGAGATACCTAGCATATTTTATGCTTTTGTTTCAATATTTGCACTATTTTATTTTATTGGAACTATGATTTTTGTCAACTCTAAAACTATATTTCATATTTTATTGAGAAGTCTACCACTTATAATAGTAAAATGCCATTAATTGTTAAACATATTCTTATTTCAGAGGTGTCAAATTATGGAAACATGAATGACTTTGAGCTGAAGAAATATAATTTCCTCAGTTGTGGGGGAAGCTATGACAAAATATTACACAAAAAGACAAATGCACTCACCTATCAATTAGAAAAGAACCAATTCCTTGTCAGCAATTGTATTAGAAAAGAATATTCTTTACTGACTACATTTTTCAGAATATTTATTTGTAAGCTTAGAATATGAGTAATATATTTCAACAGAAAATGAAGTGTTTCAAATAAAATGGTGTAATTTTTACACGATAATTTTAGAAGGATAGTTAATCTTATTAAACCAGTTGTCTTTGGTAGTGCTGAATACTAGATGGTAAAAATAATTTTAAAAAGAAGCACAAAAAAGAAAAAAGACAAAAGAAAAAAAAGGAGTTCCCGTCGTGGCGCAGTGGTTGACGAATCCGACTAGGAACCAAGAGGTTGCGGGTTCGGTCCCTGCCCTTGCTCAGTGGGTTGACGATCCGGCGTTGCCGTGAGCTGTGGTGTGGGTTGCAGACGCGGCTCGGATCCCGCGTTGCTGTGGCTCTGGCGTAGGCCGGTGGCTACAGCTCCGATTGGACCCCTAGCCTGGGAACCTCCATGTGCCCTGGGAGCGGCCCAAGAAATAGCAACAACAACAACAACAACAACAACAAAAAAGACAAAAGACAAAAAAAAAAAAAAGCAGTCAGTCAGCATCTTGAATAGTAATAAAGGACATACTTCAGTGGTAGGGTACAATGATATAAAAGAATCAAAAGAAATCAACATTCGAATCCTTAGCACAGCTTTAATGAAAATGGAATGGAAAAAGTAATGCATTCTCAAATAAACATTATAATATTAATGAATCTTATAGTTCCTTATATGTTTTCCCCCTCTGGGGTTGAGCAATTACTGGTGATATGCTCATCAGATCAAACATTAATTTATTTCAGTACACTGTATTTGCACAAATGTACTTCCTCTACTTGTTTTCATATAGTGATTGTCTAATCCAAACAGTTCATTTATGGAGTTCCTGCTATAAGTTAAGGATCCAGCATTGTCTGTGCAGTGGCTTGGGTTGCTGCTGAGGCACGGATTCCATTCATGGCCTGGGAACTTCCATATGCCCTGCATGCTGGAAAAAAAATTGTATAAGTCTGAGTGTATTTTGACAATCATCATGGAAATAGTCAACCACAAAGAGTACGTTATTTGTCAAAAACTCCTTTTAGGCTAGTTAGCAATTATAAAATAAGCCTCAAGCAGAATTACCTTAAATGTTCTGCAACTAGGTGAATACATTGAAATCAGAAGTTTAAATAATACTAATTTTCATAATTGCAGCAAAGATACAATAATCCACATGTTTAATTGAACAATTGGAACTAGGTAGGAGGTAAGAGTTTGTAGAAAAGAAAAGCTGCATCTATATATTTTTTTCTCTGAAATATCTGAAGTTAATTCCAAAAGACTACAGAAGGGATGGAGAGAAGTGCTAGAAAATATTGGTCCAGATGATCCCCATTTAGTCTCAATTATCCCCTTATTGAATCTTATTTCATTATAGTTATAGCT
Organism: Phacochoerus africanus; assembly: GCF_016906955.1. Classification (NCBI taxonomy): domain Eukaryota; kingdom Metazoa; phylum Chordata; class Mammalia; order Artiodactyla; family Suidae; genus Phacochoerus; species Phacochoerus africanus. Next base: position 184,541,477 of record NC_062544.1, on the reverse strand, counting down.
ATTGATGCTAAATGTAAGAAATGACTTTGTTAATACATCATTGTATTTTTAACTTTTATAAAATAAAAAATATGATTATTAGAGAAATGCAAATCAAAACTATCATGAGATACCACCTCTCACCGGTCAGAATGGCCATCATTAAGAAGTCCACAAACAACAAATGCTGGAGGGGGCGTGGAGAAAAGGGAACCCTTCTGCACTGGTGGTGGGAATGTAAGCTGGTACAACCACTACGGAGAACAGTATGGGGGTATCTCAGAAACCTATACATAGAACTACCATATGACCCAGCAATCCCACCCTTGGGCATATATCTGGACAAAACTCTACTTAAAAAAGGCACATGCACATTGCATGTTCATTGCAATTCTATTCACAATAGCCAAGACATGGAATCAACCCAAATGTCCACTGATAGATGATTGGATTAGGAAGATGTGGTATATATACACAATGGAATGCTACTCAGCCATAAAAAAGGACAAAATAGTGCCATTTGCAGCAATATGGATGGAACTAGAGACTCTCATTCTGAGTGAAGTTAAGTCGGAAAGAGAAAGACAAATACCATATGATATCACTTATATCTGGAATCTAATATATGGCACAAAGGAACCTTTCCACAGAAAAGAAAATCATGGACTTGGAGAATAGACTTGTGGTTGCCAAGGGAGAAGGGGAGGGACTGGGAATTTGGGGTAAATAGATGCAGAATATTGCCTTCAGGCTGGATTATCAATGGGATCCTGCCATGTAGCACTGGGAACTCTGTCTAGTCACTTATGATGGAACATGTAATGTGGGAAAAATGAATGTATACATGTATGTGTAACTGGGTCAGTAGAAAATTATATATATATATATATATAAATGATAAAAAGTTCAAGTATAAAAATAACAACATAAAATTTTCTAGTTACAATTTTGGAAAGATTTAAAATTTTGACTTATGCAATCCATTTTTTAACTTGTTTTAAAAAATATTCATTTCAGAGAGTTCCCTGATGGCTCAGCAGGTTAAGGATCTGGTGTTGTCACTACTGTGGTGTGGGTTGGATCCCTGGCCTGAGAATTTCTGAAAGCTATGGCACAGTTAAAAAAAAGAAAAGAAAAAAGAAATGTACCTCAAGACTTTCCTTTCTAGATTCCTTTTACTGTTTGTTGGTGAAGAAAAAGGAACAAATACATACAGATAAGTTAAAATCTACACGTCATCAACTGTTCAGAAAACCTTATCATTAGAAGTAAATTAATGCCTTAAAAAATTAAACATACATTTCAAAATTGTGGGTTTCTACAGCTGAAACATTATATATAATTGTCTTGAGAATGGAAATTAAGTGAATGAAAAGCATAACAAATACAACTAACTTTACCTTCCTTCTATAAGTGCCCATTAGTACTATAATGTGATGTAAGTAATGTACATGAGTCAACTTTAAGTTAATAGCATTCTTAATTTAAAGTTTGTCTTAGGCTTTACATTTGGAAAGCATAAGCATACATTAGATGTATGCAAGGCATACATTAGAAAAGTCAGACATGATTTATAAATACAAAGTCAAGCATGTTAATTGGAAAGATTAAAAATTTAATATGAAGTAATAAGTGAAATATGCAAGACAATCCATAATAAAATCTGAGAAATATGATAGAAAATAAGTGAGGATAAAAGACAAGCCAGAATATAAGAAGGTCCCAGAGGAATTAGTAGGTTCTGGAACAGGAAAGTTAACCTCCCGAATGTTCATGTCTCATGTCGTTTAGTCTTTCCTTGGGTCCAACACACCAAGCCAAAGAGGTATTCGTGAAATGGCAAGTTCTGTAGGTCATGGAACACTGAGAGGAAGCATGCAGAAGACTATTTTGAGTGAGGCTAGCCTGAGGAAGAGTAGAAAACAACCATCCTCTATTATGCCACAACTCCTGCAGTGCCTACCTCTGTACAGATAGCCGGCTGAGGGCAAAAAGAACTCCACCGGCATACCTGTGCTGTGATACTCCACTACTAGCTACTGTGATCTTAAGCCCATTTCCTTCCAATGATAAGAAAGTTGACAAGGCCTGTCCCCAGTGAAAAGGTAGGAACCAAGGATGAATTAAGACCCTGCCAGTGACTTGGAGTGGTCAGTTGTCTCCTTATAGGTTAAGTCAATGTTACTAATAATAGTTTACAATGCCTATGAATCAAATACATATGCCTTCTTCACTTTAAAAACAAAAACCACTTGAAAAGAATCAACTTTTTGCATTGCCCCATTTTCAAGTTATTTCTTAAAATGTCTGATTTGCAAGAAAAAAATGCATGAGATGTGTCCTAATTTATAGCCTACAGCACAGGGTAAGGAAGTGAGACTTACCCTGGGGTTAAAAGCAAGAAAAGCAAAATCTAAAGAAAAGTAAAAAGCTAAAAAGTAAGGCAAACGGCTTCCGATACTGTTTTGCATTAGCCTAAGGAAAACATGTCTGGCTTGTCAGTTTAAACACAGGAGCTGTCGGTCTAATGATTTCAAAATGTAGGTAGATTTCCCTATTCCTACAAGATTCAAATTCAAAGGATCAGTATTTCTTCATATACACTGTTGTTACTACTTTAGAAATATAGAAGTAGTTTTGAACTTTTGGGAATAACCCTTATGAATAGAATTTGAACAGTAAAGAGAATAGTGAAATTGGAAGTTCCTACCAAAAAAGGAAATCTCTACCATTGAGATCTAAGACTACATTCTCCCTGTATTAGCTTCAGGGACTCAAACTCTACTTCACTTTCAAGCTAATGGTATCCATGTTTGTCTAGTAAATATTACCAAGTGCATATCAATCTACCAGAATTCTAAGGAGCTGCAGCTAGTTTCAGACATATCTTGATCAAATGTCATCAACCTCCATTTCTAAATTCTTGTTAATAATGTTTGCAGAAAACCAATCTCCATGGTGACCAGTAAGACTGTTACTGATTGTTAGACACCTCTACCAAACTTACAGCGCCTTTCCTGAAAAATAATAGCTTGACAAGAGTTTTAGGAAATACTGATTGATCCTTATACTTTAAAATGTCCATCAATTACCTAATTATTATGATTGAGACAAAGTAATAGTTAATAATCAAAGTAATAGACATGGGCAAATTACTACATTGGTCTGGAATGGTAGTGCGGAAAAGATTCTCAAGTGAAACATGGATTAAGCATGTCTGTATACATTCCCTTAGTGAGGGAAAAAATTATGGTAAATCTAACTTTTACATAGAGAAAGATAGAGAACAATTTTTTGGAAAATTATGTTAATAATGTGCATATTATTTGCATATTTTTAATGAGATTGGGTCTATAAGATATCAAAATATTCTTTCTTTGGGATAGTTTAGCACACCATCTTATGCTATAATTATTGTTGTACCTGTGCTTTTTCCCCTTCATATCTTTGAGAGTGGGATGATGATTATCCATCTGTTTTTCTCCCAAATCACCTGGCTGCTTCTTTTGCACTTAGAATTATCTCCTTAATATATTTGCAAAAATAAATGAAAAGATAAATGAATGGCACAACTGGATATTTTTGAATAATGATGATTTGAAAATTAAGAATCTAGATGAATGAGAATAAACTAGAGCTTAAAATTGTGTTAGGTAAATTAAGAAAGGACCATTTGATTTTTGGCAGTTCTATTTTGATTTGCTTAAGAGTTTTACCTGGATTTATTCCTTCTTCTCTGATCAATTTTCTTGCTGGAAGCCAAGCCCAGACCAAAGCTGAAATAGAAGAAGAGGCTATTGTTAAAATGACTCAAAGTAGATAAGTCAGAGATTCTGAGCATCACTATTTATGAGATATCAAAAGATAAGGCTAATTCTGATAGTGCCAAGTAAATGTTATAAATTCTTGACCTGGAGAAGAAATGTGATATTGAAACTGTTTCTCTGTATCTAAAGAATTTCAAGTCCTCCCTCTCCTAACTCAGCCTCACGCAACTAAATTTAGAACCTGACACAGCAGAATGACTGTGACCTATCTGAAAATGATGTGGCACACAGGAAAGGAAACAAGTGGTTAAAGTGATGGGGGACTAGAAAGGAAATTAAAAGGAAGAAAAAAGTCCTGCATAGAAATTCCTCTGCCAGCCATGATAGAGTTGGTCTTTCGGAGATACCTCAAGAGATGGCATAGTGTTTATGAAAGCTGGATTTGGAAATATATTTCTTAGATGCAAGCTCTAAATTTGATATTTGTATCTCTGGCACTTGAGACAACTTAACTTTTTTGGCTTCAATTTCTTTATCTGTAAATGTACCCATACTTCATCTGATTGCCAATAATTGTGATAAAAAATAAAATACATTAGGAACAGTTTCTAGCATTCTAGTAGCCAGAGAAGGGTTAATTTCTATGAAAACTCCACAATTTCAGTGGCCATTGGTGACTTAATAATTGAAGTTTATTTCTCAATCCCACCTACGTTTGATGCAGATGGAGATAAGTGATTTCTGGAAGGTGTCTCTGTACCTCACAGGATCCTCACAGGATCATCCACTGACTCAGAGTTCTTCCATTGGATTGCTTTGCCCATCTCTATGTCATGAAAATCCATAAGCAAATGACAATAGAGACTGAACAGATTCCATTAGCCAGAATACAAGAAAATGGTCACATTAACTTTAGAGGAGGCAAAAAAAAAAATCATGATTACTATGAGCTCTGAAAGAAGCAGAGAATACAATATTGATGTTCACTTTCAGTTTCTGCCATGAACATTATCGCTCCTTTATAAATGTAAACTATTATTTTTCCTTTTGGAAACTAAGGTCCTATGCCCATTTATTTGAATATTGTAGAGACCCATACCCAATTTGCCCCATTTGTAAAATACAGAAGTACTTAGATTTTTAAAACAAATTCGAAATTAAAAACAATTTTGCATGGTCTTCTGGACTGCCTCATCTGATTGTATAACAGTAAACAAAAAAATTGAAAAAAGATCAATATGTATCTTCCCATATCTTCCACTATTATAAGCAGAGGAAGCACGCTTAGGATTGAAACCTTATACAAGCCCCCATGTACCTGTATTTTGAAGTAAAAATTTTTTGCTTTAGTCTTCCAGGCCTCCCCTTGAGTCTCAAGGCTAACTTAGGAGTAAAAAAAAAGAACATAAACATGCAATAATAAAATATAGCAGAAGTGGTGACAATTTAAACAATAGATTAGCCATATATCAGAGTCACAGAATCTTTAGTCCCTCCCTGAAGTATATAGATAACAGTGTCTGACACACATTCCCCAATTGTTCTTATAGAAACCAGACTCCCACCAGAGGGTTAGTGATGACCTCAATCATGTAGACCCCAGACAGCTTGAAAACAGCAGGTTGACAATGTTTATTCCCAAAATATCACCTGGTTACCTCACCACCAACCAAACATAAGACTGTCCCTGAGCTGATGGAGCACCCTGCTTCACCTTTCCTGGCATAACAAAAGGCTTGAATTCCTCCCTAAAATAAGATTGTTCTTTAGGACATTGGTTTGCTGCCTTCTCCATTTGCTGGTTTTTCAAATGTCTTCTTTTTCTTGCCTCAACAACCCAATATCCCAACATCTTTCCTTTTGACTCACTGGCCTGTTATGTGGCAAGTGTGACAAGCTTAAACTAAGTTACAGGATTTGTTTGTGACAGTTCATCCCATCACAAATAATGAGGACAAGAAAACTATGCAGACTTCAGAGAGAGTAAGTCTCAGGTTAAAAATATGGAGGTCTTGAGTAACGGTGGCAACATGTGCAGGCGGAAGAAATCTTTACAAAACAAAATGTAAAGCAGAGGAGAAAAAGAGGTCCCAAATGGCTTTGGCAGTGTCTAGCCATGTATTTCTAAAGTATTTAATTAAACTCTGCTACTAGTTAGCACTAAAAATTTTTATTGAGAACATACATTAACTTTGACCAAGTAATAAAGAGAAACTACCTTTCACAATGAAAATTGCATTGACATTACAAAGCATGAATATTAGTAATTTTGACAACTCAAGATGAAGAAAGCATTTCAAATGGATTTTGTTTGAGACATTGTACTGGTATCTATACGACAAGTGTATACTCCAGATTATTTGTGAAAATTAATGGCCCCTACAGCATTATTCCATTCCACACCATTATCCAAAGTCATACTTAATTGCAAGGAAAAGTATAGACTGATCAGGTACAATTTTACAAATTTAATCACATTTACTAGCGTGTAAATGTAGCAAGGCCAGATTGGGCAAAAGTCTAGTTTAATTTATTTTCTTTTAATTTTTCTCTTTGGCTATTTTGATATGGATTTGTCTCTTTATGTAAGAGTGAAAAAATGTAAAGGTTTGATATAGGTTTGTCATAGAAGTAAGAAATGGAGGCTGTTTTCCTGAGTATCAGTTAACTAAATTTATGCTGTTTTAAAAAGAATGAAAAAATTTGAAGTGGCTTCCATCAATTATGTTCACTACCAGATTCAGGCTAAAATAGGAATTGCTAAAAAAAAAAAAAAAAAAAAAAGAGGAGGAGTTCCCATTGTGGTTCAGCAGTAACAAATCTGACTAGTATCCATGAGAATGCGGTTTGAGCCTTGACCTTGCTCAGTGGGTTAAGGATTTGGTGTTGCTGTGAGCTGTGGTATACACTGCAGACATAACTCAGATCTGGTGTGGCTGTGGCTGTGGCGTAGGTTGGCAGCTGTAGCTCCAGTTCGACCCCTAGTCTGGGAACTTCCTTATGCTGCAGGCATGGCCCTAAAAAGGAAAATGAAAAGAAATAAAATAGGAATTGTCAATTAAACACTAAAAATCTTGGTTAGGGGGAGACTACGACAAGCAATGTTTTGGCCTTTAACGTTTTCTGTATTGAAGTAATATAGGTCATTCATTTACTTTTTCTTAACCAAAACAAGTTACATATTCTAGCCAGATATTAAAAGGTTGAGCTATATAATCCTCTATTAGGAGAATGAAGAAATTTGGAGCAATAATATAATCAGGACATCAGCAAGATGATGAAATAGGAGGTCCCATACTCATGTGCCCCTATAGCAACAATAATTTGGTGGCTATCTAGAGATAAAAATGTTTTTGTGGGAGTTTGTGGATTCAGATTTGAGGCTATGAAATCTCCATGGAGCCCAAGACTGAGCAGGACTGCTTTGATAAGGTAGGTCCATGCCCAGGTGGCGGCACTGGCATAGTTCCAGCTACACACCCCAAAACAGCCTTGTCCCTAATAGATTTGGCTAGTCTCATTTTTCTTGGTTCTGCCACCGTCCAACAAAGAGACCTGAGAGGAGTTACATCCATTCATGCTCGAGTAACATGCCTGGAGACTAAAGTCTCACAATGGAGCCTGAAGCAACATGTTTCCAGACTTGGAAGAGCCTTGATCTCTTTGTACGATTGTAAGGATCTATTGGGCATAAGCTTAATTGTTTCAAACATTTTTTTTCCTCTCTCAGTGATCTTAGTTTTATTTGTTTACTGGATGGAGAGAAGAATCAATTTGATATCCCAACTTTACACATTTCTGTAATTTCTAGAATCCCTCTAATTTCCTTTTATCCTTTCTTGCTATTATTTTCTGAGTTCATTTCTATCTTGTAGTACCTAATGAAATGCTGCCACAGCAACTTAGAAACAATCCTAATACCTTATTTCCCAAGCTTTTTGAATACAGTTAAAAGATTATTCAAGAATGTTGCCTGCTTTCTACATTATCACGGTGATATTTTTTACAAAATGTTTTACCACCAAACAATATAAATCACTGTCCAATGACAGTTTCTTCATCATTCAATGAAGCTCTGATACCAAAGCTATATATATATGTTTATTTTGAGCCACTTTATGTATTAATTAGCTGCACATATAATCTACTTATAGCTTTTTTTTTTTTTGGTCTTTTTGGGGCTGCACTCATGGCATGTGGAAGTTCCCAGGCAAAGGGTCGAGTCAAAGCTGCTGCCTCTGACCTATGCAACAGCCACAGCAGCGTGGGATCTAAGCCGTGTCTGTGACCTACACAGCAGCTCATGGCAACGCTGGATCTTTAACTCACTGAGCAAAGCCAGGGATCAATCCTGCATCCTCATGGATAATATATGGGTTCATTACCTCTGAGCCACAACAGGAACTCCTTACAGCTTTTTTTTTTTAAACATGTAGGCTTCATCAGAATAGGTAAAAGCAGTTCTTTACATACTCCTGCAAAAATCTGTAATTCTTTTTTTTTTTTTTTTTTGGTCTTTTTAGGGCCGCACCCACAGCATATGGAAGTTCCCAGGCCAGGAGTCCAATGGGAACTATAGCTACTGACCTATGGTACAGCCACAGCAATGCCAGATCCTAGCCTTGTCTGTGACCTACACCACAGCTTGGGGCAACGCCGGATCCTCAACCCACTAACAGAGGCCAGGGATCGAAACTGCATCCTCATGGATGCTAGACAGATTCGTTTCCACTGAGCCATGATGGGAGCTCCAAAATCTGTAATTCTATAGATGGCTTGAATTGTTCTTTTTCTTAGTCATATTTTCCCTCAGAGTTCACAAAAGCTGAATGGTTAATGACATCACTTAATATCATCTTTAAGCAGCATTCTCAAGGAGAGTCATATGTCAGTGAGTCCTAAAGGAAGACTTAAATCTATAGAAACAATTAAGAAACACAAATGCAATTTAACAAATGTCATTCACCTTGATCCTGAAAACTTAAAATTAATGTTGGAAATTTTCATTTCATTCTAAATTAAAGTTGTTATTTTGACTGGATGATTTCTTTTAAAACTAAACGTGGCAGTTTCTTAATTTCAAAAATCTCTTTTAAAAATTATTTCATTGAAATATAGTTGATTTATACAATGTCAATTTCTACTGTACAGAAAAGTGATTCAGTTATGCATATATATATATATATTCTTTTTCATATTCTTTCCTATTATGGTTTATTATAGGATATTGAATATGGTTCCCTGTGCTATTCAGTAGAACCCCTTTATTTATCCATTCGATAAATAATAGTTTGCCTGTGTCAATCCCAAACTCCCAATCCATTCCTCCTGACTCCTTGCTCCCCTTGTCAGTCTGTTCTTTTGTCTGTGAGTCTGCTTCTGTTTCATAGATAAGTGATTTGTGTCATATTTTAGATACCACATATAAGTGATTTCATATGGTCTTTGTCTTTCTCTTAATTTCACTTAGTATGATCATCTCTAGATCCATCCATGTGGCTGCAAATGGCATTAATTCATTATGTTTTATGGCTGAGTACTATTCCATTGCATATATGTACCACATCTTCATAATCCATTCATCTGTTGGCAGACATTTAGGTTGCTTCCATGTCATGGCTATTGTAAATAATGCTGCTATAAACATAGGGATTTATGTATATTTTTGAATTATAGTCTTGACCAGATAAATACGGAGTGGAATTACTGGATCATATGGAAATTTTATTTTTGGTTCAAAAGTCTCTTAATTTGTTTCTTAGCTACTTATTAAAATGAGTCCATGACAACCTTCTACTTCATAATGTCATATTAAATAAGTTAATTGTTTCATGTATTAGACTGTAAATGTATGTGTTTTGAAACTAAGATTGTTCCACATTTTCATATTTTGATACCAGTTAAGAATATATACCTCATTTATTTTCATTATGTTCATTGATTTAAAAATATCAATGTTAATTAAAACAATTTTCACAATAATTCAAAAGTGAGGTATCATTATTATAATTCCAGTTTGACAGATGAATAAATTGAAACACATAATGTTTCAGAGCCTTGCACATACATAACAAAGGGAATGTTGCATTTTGACTGCAGACTCTTTGGCTCCAGAGTGGTGCTCTCAACCAATCCATAATATCATACTGCCTCTTAAATGTATTAATGAATACTTATTATTTTGTTATAATCATGAGAAAATTAAATGAACAATAATGCAAGAAAATATTACACATACATCATTAAAGATATTAAATTTCATATCAACTAAAAAGTCAAACATCTAACAGTACTGTTTATTTTTTGTATGTACCCAACAAATGTATGTTACATGAGTGGTTATAATCAGTGATTATAATCCAGGCAGCAAATACATTAAACATTTTTAGCATTTTTATTTACTAGATAATAAATCTTCTGATAGTAGATGAAAAAAAAAACTTTGTTGGTGTTAAGCTTGTTTGCTTTAATGAAACATTAATATATAAAAAAACAGAATTTGTTCTGAGTGAAATAACTGAAAATTATTGACATAAAAATTAAAGATGTTTTGAAATTTCTCTAGCTAATAGCTTCAAAATAGCTATAAAATATATTTCAGCCTTCTGAGAATGTAGTACTTTAAACTAAAATTATTAGTTTATTTGTTTTCTGTCTCATCAGTTATCTGAACTGATACGTACTTTTCTTTAGACTGAGAGGTTTTGGTGGGTGGCAATAGAGAATGATAGACTGATATAGTGAGGAACTGAAAGACTCCAAAATAATCTGCTTTTACTTGAATCATCCATCTGTGGTGCCACATTATTCAGAAATTAATGCAATTCCATAAATTAATAATGATTTAAATGTACTCCTAGTAATTGTTAATGCACAAACATTTTCCACTGCTGCATAATCAGAAAAAATGATGTGGCTTTGGCTCAACTCATGCTTTTTTAAAAAGTTATTCAACATAGATATTGACAAAGAAACAAACAAAACAAGCTATTTCTAATATATAACACATCCTGTAAAGTAAATGACAATACTCAAATTTTCCAAACTTGATGTACTAATATTAATATTAGGATCTATAAGGGTTTGTCTCTTGGAAAGTTTTTTTTTTAAATATAATAAAACTTATCATTTAAACAAAATATATTATTCATGCAATAAGGTATTTTAACAAGTACAAAATTAGTATTTTCCATTGTTCAATAAAAGACAAAAGGCAAATAGAAAGTTAGAGCTTAATTAAATTCAATTTTAGAGCAAAATGTGGTGTAGGTGCTATGATTTTGGCACTTATTTATTATCAAATATCTGTGAAATGCCTATTTTTTTTTTTTTTGCCAGTTTACGTAAAGTATTGATGATACGGAAATTTTAAAATGTGGAGTTCCCACTGTGGCACAGTAGGTTAAGAATCTGGTATCACTACAGCTGTGGCATAGGTCACAGCCATGGCTCAAATTCAGTCCCAAGCCTGGGAACTTCCATATGCTATTGGTGCAACCCAAAAAGAAAAAAAAAGGAAAAAGAAATTTTAAAAAACACCTTCAACAAAAGTTCTATCATTGGGATGTTACTATCTATCAGAGAGTCTGAGGCATTTTAAAACACGGCACAATGACATATATACTTTATGGTACCATACGTCATGGTAAAGGTATATATAAGTTTACCATAAGAGCAGAAAGGAGATATGAGTAGCCCTGGTTTTCAAGAAAAAGTGGTTTTTAAACTAAGGTAACTTTGTGTGTATGTAAGAGGTTGTGTTAACCTGTGTAATCTGGTTTACTTGTGTATCTCCATCTTCACTCCTTGAGGTTCTTATGAGACTGTCAATTAGAATATCCCTCTACCTGCTATAAGTGAGCCTGTGACCCAAGAGTGCCAAGAAGTATTTCTCACTCCAAGGACACTGCGTCTGGGTGCAGGATTGTCAGGCTTCTCCAAGTCTTCTCTGGTATTGGAACAGAGATATGGATATTAGGAAAGAACTGACCTTGCTAAACAGGAGTGATATGAATTTGGATTTGCCAGCAGTTATATTGCCCACATTTGGGAGAAGAATGAAGCAAACAGAAACCAGGAAAGATAAGAGGTCCAGAAGAACAATCTTCTAGGGCTTTTTGTTCTGTTTTGTTTTTGGTTGTACCTACATCATCTGGAAGTTCCTGGACCAGGGATCAAACTCACACAACAGCAGCTACCCAGGCCATTCAATGACAACACAGGATACTTAACACACTGCATCACAAAAGAACTCTTTCTGAGGGTATTTTTATGCCTGTGAATTAATTTATTAAACTAAACAGAAGCAAGCTGCATCCCCCAAAAAAAGAGTTTCTCAAAATTTGAAACTTTGATTCAACCCCCAATCTGTTTCTTGTTTCTACTGTTAATTGAATGTGCCCTGCTACGATTATGAATCTGGAAAAAAAAAGAAAGAACCTTCCTAGAAGTAGAGATTAATAAGATAAAAATTGAAAGATGATTATGAATGAATTATGTGATGATTCAGTGGATAGGGGTATGTTCCATAACTGAACAGTCTATACAAATTATTAAACAAAAAACACTAAAGCATATTCAGGAAATTATGTATGCTGAGATATTCTAGAAAAGAGTTATAGACAGGTTCTAGTTCTTGAAAGAATTTTGAACATATGTTGATAATTTGGAATTTATGTTAAAATTATTGGAAAGCTCTAAAGAATTTAGAGAGGGGACAAAATTATGAAAATTATGTTTTTACAAGCATATCACTGGACAAACAGGGAGAATATTGAAGGCAGGTGAGTTTCTCTGAGTTCTGTTGCAATTAACATGAGAAATAACAAAGGCTTAAGTTACTACATTTGCCAAGACATTTTCAAGAGGTAGGGTCTACAGTATTTGGTGCCACTGCCATATGTGGAATGAGGAGAAGACTGTAAATTAACAGGATTATCAGTTTTTGACTTGGGTAACACAGTGGCAGATAGAGTCATTCACTGAGATGAATGTACCAAAAAGAAGGAAATATAGAGAATGAATACTTTGTATTTTCCAAATCATGTAACTATCAGCATAGCTGAAACTTTTTTCAATGCCTCTTTGAGCTACCTACCATTGCAATCCCTGTGATTGCTTATCTAAATATATTTGGAATTTCTCTTTACATGTACTCATCAGCTAATATATGTCTTCAGCCACCTTTTCAGTCAAATCTGCCCCTTTGACCTCTTCTATTGAATATTCTATAAGTTTGAAGCATGGTGTTCATTTGGGGTACAATATTATCCTGCCAGATATAGACACAGTGGTTTACTGGTATAGGAAATTTTCTGCCAGTCATCCCTTTTGGTTCTCCTGGACTGTGTTGGATCTTTCAGCAACTGCCAAACTGCACTCGGCACTGCTGCTATTGCCAATGTTCTGGACTTCTTTGGTATTGATTGAAGCAGTATTTTGTACAAAATCCTTGTTCTATTTGGTGTTGAAGTTAAAAGGCTGAGTTTTCTCCCTTGAGAAATATTTTTTGACTGCTTGAGCATCAAAAGACTGATGCTTTGTGTTCCCATTGTGGCTCAGTGGTAATGAACCTGACTAGTATCTGTGAGGATGCTGGTTGAACCCTGGCCTTGCTCAGTGGGTTAAGGATCCGGCATTGCTATGAGCTGTGGTGTGGTCACAGATGGGCTTGGATCCCCCATTGCTGTGGCTGTGGTGTAGGCCAGCAGCTGCAGCTCAGATTCAACCCCTAACCTGGGAACTTCCATATGCTGCAGGTGCGGCCCTAAGAGAAAAAAAAACAAACAAAAAAGTCAGAAGTGCTTATGGCACTCATGACTTAGAGAGATTTAGTGAAAAGTCTTCTTTCATTTTACTTATCTAGTATCACTTTCCTCCAATCTGCGCCTGGGCTGTAACACAATTTTGAGTTAAGTCACCAAATTGCACACTTGTAATATCACGAAATGTTAATTAATCAGCTTGTCTTCTTGGATTTCTCTGCCTGAAAAACTGATTTTCACATAGGTCTCTCAATCAGATGCTCTCCACTCTCCAAATACATTATTAAATCTTTAGACTCCTGAGGGTATGGCTAATTTGTACATGTTTTCATGTTCCAAGGTATTATACAAAGTATTTTTCCCCAAGGGGTGGGAATGAATTCCTGACAAATGAGTTAAAGACAGGCTTAACACTATCATTAGACAATTAAATCCTTAGATCATTAAAAGCAGGCTATTGTAGTTTTACATGCTCTGTAGACTCATAAATAGTACTTATCCCCGAGGACATCTGAAAAAATTCCTACAAAGGGAGTTTTGCTCTGTTTTGCTGTAACAATCATGCTACTTAAATTATTTCAGAAGGGGGTCTGTATAGATTTCTTCTTTAAAGGAAGTTAACTACATTTTTAATCATCATATTCTGCTACATGGCACAAGGGTTTTATTTTGAAACTTTCTGAGGGTGATGGAAATAAGCCAGTCCTATGTAGTCTGTTCAAGCTGATTCACTATTAAGTGACACTCTGGTTTCGAGGTACTCTTCAAAGCACCGGCAGTGTAGCAAGTGAGCAAGAATGGAAAAGCCCATCTTCAGGAAGCTTATGCGGCACCCACATTCTTGTCCTACAAACATACCAACCTAGGGTTCAAGGAAAATTAGTTTGTGCTTAAATGGTCTAAAAAGTAATTAAAATTTCAATTTGTGAAGTGACCAATTCCTTCCTTTGCACTTCAGCATCCAGATGTAGTGTTCATTTACAAAGACAAGCTCAATAGGTGTAAATAAGAATGTATTAATTTATGCACTTCCAGGGTAAATTCAAACCCATAACTTTATAGTCACTTGTAAGCATAAAAGTTGGTCCACTCTAATATATTTTTAAAAAATTTAAAAATATTATTTAACTCAAAGTTTTTCTTTTCCTATTGTTGAGACCTGTTTCCCTTCTTTTACTCCTTTCCCTCCACTCACAGTCTGGATAAGGACAGCTCTAGAATTGAGCAGGTAGTAGGATGAAAGGCATAAGAGAAAAATTCTATTTAACTAGAAGTTGTCATCTGTGTTTGATGCCCTGTATACAGTGTATTCTAAAGTTCTAAATGCTTATTTTTTTTTCCTAAGATGTGTTCAAGAGTTTTAATTCATACCTAGTCTTGAATATTTCAACTATAGTTTCTGTGAAGTGACTGATCATTTCTTCTGTTACAAACAAAATATGAATTGGACATGGTCATATATTGGCCTCTCAGATTTCAAAGTCTTCCTGTTACTTTAGGAATAAAATGAAAATTCCTCCCCATTGCCTCTAATGTCAGTGTCATCTGCCTTAGTGTCCTCCAGCTCAATGGCCACCCCCTTGCTCACCCTGCATATGGTGTGTGGACATGTGATGCCTGTTTCAGCTCTAGCCCTGTCCTACACTGCATCTCCCTCCTCCAGCTATAATCTCTCTCTAACTCTCAGCATCATTCAATTCTCAGTCTAAATATTTATGTAAGACTTTTATGAAAATCTAATCTTAAATTGGCTTAACTGCATTTCAGCACACTAATTTGCAAATGCGTATTCATTATTTATTTATTTACCACACACTAAGCTTCGATGTGTCATAAGGTTTATGTTCATGTATTGATTAGCACTTGCTTGTAATAGGAATGCATCATTGATATTTAGGAGGAATATTTTGTTGTGATTGACAGAAAATATTTCATTATATAAGTGAAAACAGAAAGATGAAATATCTACCTATCGTTAACATTTCATATGTTGCCTGGTAATGCATATGTTCTCTGAAAATGCAGTTTAAAATATAGTTGCAATTTTAATTTGCCACAATGACTCTTAACCATGTTCAGCAAATACCGAAATAAGATTCTATCATGTTATTTTTCTAGTTCCTCATTACTCTAAAATAATGTGTACCATCAAATATATGCTTACAACTGAGAAACTTTAGTTAATTTTAGTTAAGCTCAAGTTTAGTTCTCAACGTTTTAATGTAGAGTATGTTTCTGCTTGCTGTAACTTTATAGTGTTTCAAATTTAAAACATATAAGCCATGGAAAGTAAATTAGATAACTTTTCTATTAACATGTTTGTTATATCTCTTTAAACAGCTGTTTACTTTGTAAGTGTAAAGAAGTCCTCTTTTCTAAAACACCTGCCATTAAAAATTTTTAAAGAAAAGTATTATATAATTGGAACGAAATCTCATCAATAGAAAAATTGACGTAGAGACTGAGGCTTGCAAAAATTTACAAGGAGAGAAATAACAGATTTAGCTTAGGTTTCTGAATGTCCAAATGTAGATATGCATATCAGCTAAAGATAAGCTCTTTCTATATTCAATACATATTATCTATTGCTAAATAGCTGTGATGGTTAATTATGTGTCAGCTTGACAGGCTAAGGGGTGTCCAGATTATTTATGAGCGTATTTATGAAGATATTTCCAGATAAGATCAGCATTTGAATGGGTGGAGTCCTCCTCCCTGGGGGTGGGCCTCATCCAATCATTGAGAGCCTAAAGTAAAGAAAAGGTGAAGGCAGGAGGAATTTACTCCTTTTTTCCCTGCCTCAAAGCTTGAGTGAAGACATTTCATATCATCTTTTTGGTCCTCAAACTGGAACTTACACAATCAACTCTTCTGTTTTCCAGACCTTCAGACTTGCACTGAATCACACCAATAACTTTCCTGGGTCTCCAACTAGCAGATGCCAGATCATGGGACTTTCTCAGACTCCACAATGAGCCTATTCCTCTTACTAAATTAAGGCACTAAAAGTGTATAATATGATGTTTTGATATACATATATATTGTGAAAGTACTCCTCCATCAAATTAATTAGCATACTCATCAGCACATTTGTTTGTTTAGGGAATAAGGTCTACTATCTTAGCAAATTTCAATTACACAATACTTTGTTATCAACTATAGTTACCACATTACACATTGTGTCCTCAGACCTTACTCATCTTACCATGGAAAGTTTTTACCCTTTTACCAACCTCTCCCCTATTTCCCCCAGTCACTAGCCTCTGGCAATCAATTTCCTACTCTCTGTTTCTATGAGTTCAATTTTGGGTGTGTGTTTTTAAATTCCACATATATGCGACCCCATGTAGAATTTGTTTTTCTCCAGCACAATAACCTTCAGCTTCATCCATGTTTATACAGATAAAAGGATCTCCTCCATTTTTTAAGGTTGAGTAATATTTCATTTTGTGTATGTATGCAATATCTATATTTATTTTTATTACATTATTTGTGTTCATATATAAAGGCAATGGAAACCCAGATCTGATTCAGCTCAGTAAACAGAAAGCTTTCCTGAGTTCTGTCTAAAAATGGTCATCTTTGGCTATGGATTAATAAAACTGTTTCCCATATCCTTTTGTCACAAGGGCCTCCTATCTATGCTATGGCTCTCTCCATTCCCTTCTCTCTGTATGCGCTCTCCTTACCAAAAACTGCCCTTGGCATTTACATTCCCATCAGTTGACTGTGGTGGAAAGCCAAGAAAAAATGGTCATGTCAGTGACTCCATCTCCCTTGCTCTTCTCCTGCTATCTACAGATCAGAATTGATAGCGTTTTTTCCATTTATATTGATAACTTGTCTTGCCTTAAATTCTGATAATCTGATGAATGAAATTTTATATATTATTACATAGTCTTCATCAAAAGTGTTCTGATTGACCTTGACATATGATTGCCCATGTCCTATCCCACAGAATGACTTCATAAGGATAAGAATATTGCCTGTGTTACTGTAAGCAATTTTGTGTTCATCTGAATGTCTCCCTAGGACAATGTTCTCACAGCACTATCCCTGAAACAGCAACATCGACATCAATTCAAATACAGTGCCCTAACCTAGATGGATTAGAACAGAATGCTAGGGGAGGAACTAAGCACTCTGAGCTCTAACAATCCCTGTGGGTGACTCTAATGAAAGCCAAACTCAAGAACATCTGTATTAGCATACTAGAGGCAATTCTAATACAAAAAGCATATAATCCATAAGAAAAATCAACAGAATTAAATTTAAATCATTATAGTGAGTGGGAAATGTCAGCAATTACTGGAGCCTAAGGGAAAGAAGAACCATGACTCATTCATTTATTTAAAGTCATTTATTAAGCATCTGTGATGTTTAACTCACTGGGGCTCTGTGCTAACTATCTAGATGAAACAAAAACTGTACTTTTCAAGATTACAATATAATACAAATGGAGAAATGCAATACTAAATGCAAATACTGCACAAGAAAAATATAATTATACACTTTGTTAATTTTAATAAAAAATACAGGTTGCTATGAAAGAGTTTAAAAGGAATATATAATTTAGGCTCAGGGATCAGAGAAAATCTTTCTGAGGAATTCATAATTTCCCAAATGATCTGAAGAACCAAAATTTCCAGGCGATTATGGTAAGATGGTGGAAGAGAGAAATATTCCAGACAAAAAGAACAGAAAAACATGTGACAAAGACCTGAATTGGGAAAGATGTTCATCTATTCAGATAATCCAGAGACTGTGTATGTTGTGAGGCACTGTCTTCATTCCCGCTTCAGAATGGCAGCACAGATATGGGTCCATTGCCTCAATCTGTGGTAACACTGAAGGGCTGTTCAAGCTCTAGAGTTCCCTGTGGGACCAACTGAAGTTTTGTTTAACTGTATCCCTCTTCAACTACTTTTGCCTAAACTTCTTTCACAGCCTTTCAGCTCAAGTATAAGTCCACAGTAAACCTCCTCAATGCATGCTTCTCGCTCAGAGTCTGTTACCCGGGAACATGACCCAAGACAGAAAGAAGGTCACTGAAAGTGGAAGGTAGTTAGAAAGGGGAGGAGATGGGCATGGACAATTAGGCACAAGACAGATGCAAGCTTATGTTAAAGATAATGCATTTTGTTCTATATGCAATAGTAGACTATTTTAGAGAATTTTTAATAGAGAAATTATCAAATATGATTTAAGATGATCACCCTGGTCACTCAATGGAAATAGAATGGGAAAAGCTTTCTTCCTACCTGTTGATGTAATATAAGGGAACTGATATTCTAATCTTAATTCTCTGTTGTCTTTCATATTTAGAATTTTCAATCTTTGCCTTTCTTAAAATAGGAATAAAATTATTTCATATATTATATTTTTAATTAATTTTCATCTTTTAAATTTTGTTGAAGTATAGTTGATTTACAATGTTATGATAATTTCTACTGTACCACAAAGTGATTCAGTTATACACATATCCATTCTTTTTTAGATTCTTTTCCCATATATGTTATCACAGAATATTGAGAAGGGTTCCATGTGTTATACAGCAGGTCCCTATTGACCAACTGTTCCATATACAATAATGTATATATGCCAATTCTAAACTCCCAGTCCTTCCTTCCCCTCCACCTTCCCTCTTTAGTAGCTATTTTAAGTTTGTTTTCAAAGTCTGTGAGTCTATTTCTCTTTGGTAAACATGTTCATTTGGATCCTTAGATAGGATTATTGCTAGATTATTCTTTTTGAGGTAATGGTAAATGGGATTGTTTCCTTAATTTCTCTTTCTGATCTGTCATTGTTAGTATATAGACATGCAAGAGATTTCTGTCCATTAATTTTGTATCCTAGGATTTTACTAAATTCACTGATGAGCTCTATTAGTTTTCTAATAGCATGTTTAGAACTTTCTATGTATAGTAGCATGTTGTTCGCAGTGAGTTCCTCAGAAAAAGCCCAATTTTTCTAATTCTGAATTCTCAGAAATTGCTATCATGATTCTGAATACATAGTAAATGCTAAATATTGAAGTTGAAATGTAAGTTGCCTAGGGGACATGGGTTGCAAGAAAAGTGTTGGTTCTCTCTAGGCTG
The DNA here is from genome assembly GCF_016906955.1 of Phacochoerus africanus. Lineage (NCBI taxonomy): Eukaryota > Metazoa > Chordata > Mammalia > Artiodactyla > Suidae > Phacochoerus > Phacochoerus africanus. Next base: position 184,521,869 of record NC_062544.1, on the reverse strand, counting down.
CCTCATCTGTCGTTATTTTTGAGTGTTCACTGCAATTACCTGTAGTCAGTTCTTTAGCCATGGCAAGAAAAAGGGCTGTATGTATCAACACTCTAAGAATAGATTTGTCTCACAAGAGCAGGCTCACATTAAACAATCCCCCAGAGATAGATGTTTAATGCCTGAACTCAAAGGTGAATCAGCACATTTTCTCCTCTTGAGCAAGCTACACTAAAGGCCCCAATATGATTAAGATGCTATTTGTACATACACTAAACTAAAAGTTAAATTACACTGAGAGATATATTTTATAAGCATAGAATCAGGAAAAAAAGTCACTGTGATCTGAATGTGTGAAAGCATAATTCTACTAAGACAAACTGATTCATTCATACCCAAATATGGATTTTTCTGCATGCTAAAGCAATTTAAGTATGTTGGTGCTTGAATGAGAATATGCAAAGTATGCATTTTCAATGTTTCCAGAGCCAGGCAGAGCCCTTGTTAAAGAAACACAATTTTTATTAATGACATTAATTACTTTAATGAGGTTTTTGTCAATTCTTGCTGAAGTAATTTTATGCCTTTGGAATGATTTTCTTCTATGTCTGACATGACTCTTTATGAGAATTTAATAATTTTGTTCAAGATGTTTATGTTGTTTCTCTTATATGGAAGAAGGGAACCTTATTAGTTGAATAGAGGCTAATTTTTGTCATTTTTGCCATTTGTGTAGTAATTAAACTCTGATACTTTAGAATAACAATTCCAATTGTATAGCAGACAATACCCTTTTGAAGCCCTTGTATTAGGAGCTAATACTGAGTGACAATATTGATTAATGAGAAAAATTAAGAATGAAGAGAAGAACTCTATAGAGTAGCACAACATTTGGTGAATATTAATTATCTGAATTTGTTGCTGATGAGGAAAGCATTGAATTGTTTATGCTAGGGTTTAGAGATAGACATAGGTTAAAAGTATGACTTCCAGAAAAACTTTTGATATTGCCCCTTTGATCTTCTTTGCTTCTGAGTTCCCTTTTATCAGAAGAAGAAAATTATTAGGCTATATTATAGTATATGTGTTTGTGCAGAGTAATTAAATTATCTAATACAGCTCTTCTATTCCCATATCAAAAATAAAATATAATTTCACCCATTTAAGTTGAGACAAAATGTTTTATTCTCAATTAGATCAATAATGAATTTGGACAGGTTCAGTATTTCAGTGATAATTTTAATTTTGGCCAGAGACTAAAGGAGGAAAGAGGTCCCTGTTGAAAGCAAAGCAATAGGAAGAAATGCAGTGTAGTGGAATAAAATAAATGAGGATTTAAAATACTCTAGTTCTGTAATGATTGAGTGACATGGAATTATCTAATATCTCTGATTAGTAGGTTCTCCATCTATAAAATAAAGATAATAACATGTGCCCCGTCCAAACACCTTGCTTATTGAAGCTAATGAAATATTATATATGAAAATAGAGCTTTATACAGATGAGAGTGAAAAATATTGTTATCAGTAACAAAAATAAATTATAACTAATGTAGTAATAGTGTGCACAATTTTTACTAATATTGATGATAGTAAAATCAAGACATCTAGTTTATAACCACTCAACCTACTAAGTGTAACGAAAATGAGAAGAAACTAAAGGATAACAAGAAATTATTTATTACATTTTTTTAAAAAAAGCAGCAAAACAAGTATTTCAATGTTAAGCCTCTTGTTTCTTGAGGCTTTCAAAATTAGGTTCTATGTTGACAAGCATGTTTGTAATGAAAGGACAGATATTTATGGTTTATTCTTTTAACCATTTCATCTTAGTTTTAATTTTGTTAATTTTGTTTTCAGACAAGTTCAAAAGCAAACACTTTTTCTTCTTTGGCCCTCCATTTTCTGCAGGCACGGGCACACTGATGTCGACTTTAATATAAATGTAGAGTAGATTTGTTTTATATAGCTTTGCTGCCAAATGTACTGGATGCAAAGGCTTTCTCTCTTGGTTCACTGCTTATGTATAATGCAAATGCTATGATAGCTCAGCAAGATATCACAAGGCATAAATGTCAGATTGATTCAATTGATGGTATTTGTAATGTTGGATTTTTTTGCATTTGAAAGAATAGATGATGATAGGTTCAAAAGATGGCTGAGCCAAGCAGCAGCCTCCAATAGAAATGGTTCCATCAACAGTGCCATGTAATTACTCCTCTAGTGTCATGTCATATAACCATTGCCAAAATAAGCTTTCTAAACGTGTTTCATCCTGCCACTTTGTGGCTCAAGGATCTACAATTGATCCATACTGCTCTCCACTTCAAGTTACAAATCCATATTTCTTGTTTGTTGAGACAACAAATGTTTCTTGAGCTCCTACTATAAGGTGAAAAGATTCTAGGGGCTAGAAATTGTGATTAATTCAGAAATGCTCAAAAGCTTTGAATTTGATTTATCTAATTCTCTAAAATCTACCGATTGTATGCCTAATTCAAATCTACTATAACTATTCCACTTGATTATTTGTATATCCTGACTGATTTCCACCTATGAAATGTAGATTATTTTTCAGTTTCTGACTTTCAACTTGCTCTTTTTTCCAGTTTTGTTGAGGTATAATTGATAAAATTATAAGATATTTAATAGTACATCATGATGTTTTTATATGTATAGAGAAAGGATTTCCCCTTAGTTAATTCTAAGTAAATTGACACATAAATCACCTCACATTTTATCTTTTTTTTTGGTGAGAACATTTCCATTCTATTCTGTTAGCGTATTTCATTTATTTCAATAAAATGCTATCAACTAGAGTTACATTAGAGCTTCAGACCTACTTATATTATAGCTTTACCAACCTCTCCCTATTTTTCCCACCTCACAAGCCTGTGGCAACCACTTTTGTACTCTATTTCTTTGCATTTGACTTAAAAGAATATTCCACATATAATGATTTCATGCAGTATTTGTCTTTCTCTGTCTGGCTTATTTCACTTAGCATAGTGTCCTCAAGTTCCACCCATGTTGTACCAAACAGCAGGATGTCTTTCTTTCACATGACTGTTCCAATGCATATATATACACTGCATTTTCTCTATTCAGTCATGTGTTCATGGACACTTGGGTTGTTCCATATCTTGGATATGTGAATAATGCTGCAATGAACATGAGAGTGCAGACATATTTTGGATATCTTGTTTTCATTTCCTTAGAACATATAATAAGGTATGGGTTTTCTGGATCATATGGTAGTTCTATTTTTAATTTGGGGGGAAGCTTCATACTGTTTTCCATTGTGGCTGTACCAATTTACATTCCCATCAACAGTACATAAGGATTTCCTTTTTCCACGTCCTAGCCCACAGTTCTCTCTTATCTTTTTGTTGATAGCCTTCCTAATAAATGTGAGGTAATATCTCATTGGGGTTTGTATTTTTCTCATGATTAGTTATGTTGAGCTCTTTTTCATGTACTACTTGGCCATTTACATGTATTTTTTGGAAAAACCTCTATTCTTTTTCTCTATTTTTAATTGGATTTTTTTTCTATTGAGTTGTGTGATTTTTAAAATATTTTTGATATTAATCCCTTATCAGATGTATGATTTGCAAATATTTTCTCTCAGACACCACAAAAATTGTTAAAATTGATTAACAAATTTAGTAAAAGTATAAGATACAAAAGCAATAACAGAAAAATTTATTTGCTTTCTATACACTGGTATGAACTAACAGAAAGAGAAATTAAGGAAATCTCATTAACAGTTATATCAACGAGAGGGAGTTCCCTGATGGCTCAGCTGGTTAAGGATTTGGCATTGTCACTGTTGTGGCATGGGTCCCATCTGTTGACCTTGGAATGTCTACATTCTTTGGGTGGGGCCAAAATTGCATCAATAGGAATAATAAATTTAGGAATAAATTTAACCAAAGAGGTCAACTTGCTTTTGATCATTACGTGAGATGCTCATGCTTTTTCTTCAGTCCATCAAACTCACAGTTGTTCTAAAACCCATTTTCTTAGTAAAGCTTACTTATAGTTTCTCTATAGCACATTCTTGGGCTAGAGTCACCAACACTCAGTTTATCTTATTTTTAATATATCCATATCTATTAATATTTTCTTCCTAATTAAATTATTGGATGCCAGGGATATGGTCATATCATTAAAATGTACTCACCATGGTGTCTACTTAATTTCTGGCTATAGGTTTTCTCTATTATCTGAAAGAAGAGCATTTCTGTGAAAACTTTCATAACCCTAAATGCCATGAAACAAAGACATAACTACCTTAGAACACATCTTGCTAATGAATGCACAAAATAAATCAAGAGCGAATACAGATACTAATGGACACAGTTCAAAATATAGGGCTGGATGCTGAGATACTGAATGTAGATGCTAGATAAGGAGTTTGGTGGTATAGATCTCACAACTACTAGGAGTTTGCACTGCCTCTGTAAAGTTGCACTGCAAAGCAAATGCTGAACATTATTTTCACTTATTATCCTTTTTTATAAATGCAAACATGCTCTTTAGATATATTTTGGTTAAAGGAAACAGGTACTAATGTGAGTCTTTTGTAAAAGCAAAGTGCTGTAAAGTGAACTTTTGAAAAGCACAAGTGGTAGTATTTACTAACTAATGAATATCTGATTGATCTTTAAAAACAGAAGACATTTTCAACGAACACTAATAATACAGATTTAAGTGAAAACATCTTACTCAATGTAAGTACACTTACCTATTAAAAATAAGTAAATATATTTTAGACTGGGGTTTTCTGCTATGCTATTTTCATCATGTACTATAATACGGTTAAGAAATAATTATGCCCCTTTGACTTTATCACACAGGTTGAAAACCTAATAGTTAAAGTCTGACATGGTCTTTTGTGGCAAAACTAGTGAATTAATAATGTAGAATGACTATATCTACTAAGAAAATTGTTTTTCTAATCTGTTTTTGTTTGCTTGTTTTTAGTAAAGATTTCAGTTAGATTAATGGGCCCATCTCCTAAATTGCTTAACTTAGAATAGTGAAGATATGCCTCTCTTTTGTTAAAGAATATGTGAAATTCGTCATTATGTTCTATTTATGAACATTTCCTTCTGACAAAAATTGCCCAACATACAATTGTCTGTTTTTTGCATATGTGTGTGGATTTTTGTTTTTAAAATAGAGTATGTAAATATGTAAAATGTGTTGACAGTCTCAATCATAAGGATGATAGGAAATAGTTTCTTTTGCAGAGTTTTAAATATTTCGGTTGGCATTTGGAAGAAAACAACAAGCAAATTCTGAAGTAAAGTCTGAGGTTCTGACCTAGACCTAAATCTGATATTTATATTTTAAGAAAATTATTAGAGTATTTCTATACAAAAGTGAACTTCTACTTCTAGGCAACTACAGCTATACCCTTGAATTTCCAATGATAAAGTGAATTTTAAAATAGTTTTGATAAATTCTGAATATAGTGCTATATTGAAGTGACTAAATTTTCTGGTGTAATTAATGACCATTTTACAATCTTCATTGCATTTCTTTCTTTATGAGTAGCATCTATTTCAAAATATGGTATAACTGGAAATTTCCTGTTGAATTGAGTCACTAGGCAGATATTAGCTACAGAGGAAAGTAGAAAAGAGGCAAAAAATAATGCTGTGGTGTTAATTTCCCATAGAAATCTTTATCTGTTGAAGATTGCCAGCCTAAAAACGTACTAACTTCCCTAATGCTATCGTTCAAGAGTTTTATTCCATTGTGCTTTTATAAAGTTTCCTTGGAGCATTTATGGCACATTCCATCTTTGCAACAGTTTAAAACTGTCAACTAGCTACTCCTCACAACACCCCTTTGAGGCAGGTAACCATTATTATTCCCATTTTACACTTAAGAAAAAAGGGTAAAATGGTTAAAAAAGAGTAGTTAGTGACTCAGCCAGATCTCTGAAGCTGAATTCTAGTCTATCACACAGACCTTCCTCCACCAAACTTTTCTTTTAATAGCTACCCTTATAATTATGTTGGTTTCATTAATTCAAATATTCAGTAAGTAGTAATTGAGCAGCAACGCAACACATTCAATTTCTGAATAAATTTGATCTTACTTCCACAAAAAAATGATAAACTAATACATGCATGGACATTTGTGCACACACACAGAGACCTGTGTGTGTGTGTGTGTGTGTGTGTGTGTGTGTGTGTGCATGTCTCTGAAAGATAGCAATGATGCAACATGTAAATAAATATATTTGATCATTCACAGCAATATGTTTTAGATCAAAGTGCAGTGATTCAAGAGAAATCCCTCTACCTAAAAATTATCAGCGGAAGACTCATTGAGGAAGTGTCATTTATGCTATCTCTAAGTACATATTGTAAATATCTTCCTCTTTATTTCCAATCCTACAACTCTAGATGCCTAAGTTACTTCTCCCAACTATTTATCTGCTGCTAAAGTCAACATCCTTTGATTCTTCCTATATGTATATGCCAAAATCATTTTCTAATATCCAAACTTGGTTATGTGGTTCTCCTTCTTTAAAATTATTTAGAGGCTCATTAACAAAGTCTCCATGACTCTTCTTTAGTAGCCTAGGTGATTTTTGTTATCAGCCAAATTTTGAAAAATGAATCTTGAAGGATAAGCTCTAACTTGTGTTCACCGAAGGTCTTTGTCCTTTTTCTTTGTCTCCACCTCACTTTGTGCTCCACCTAAGAGCACTGATGCTTTACATAAATTTATGATATCACTGGTCATACTCTATTAGAATCCTTTGCTTGCTAGTTTACTTCCTTGCTAAGGTGCCAACCATAGAATATAATACCTTGTCTTCAAGAAGTGACTTAAATACCTATGTAATATAACTCAAAAAATGAATCATCCAGTTGAATGTAGAAGTTCTGTGCACTCCAAATTGTACAGGATGTCTTAAATAAATGTCCTCAGAGATGACAAGTTCATGATATAATTGGAAAACAGCATGTAATTCTGTTTGGTGGGAATACTTGTTTTAAGCAGGGCAGGAGAGATTGTTTGGGATCAAATCATAGAGAATTTTGCATTGAGATAGCTGTTCACAGTTTCTCTTTTTCTTATGATCCATTTTCTCTTTTACTTTGGTCTAAGCATTCTCTACCTCATTGTTTGCTTTCAGTGAAGCATCTCTTATTCCTTCTAATTCAAACTGTCTGTGCAAATCAGGTCATTCTGTTATTGTCACAAAGTACTTCTTAATAGATCTCTATTAACTGATTTTCATCCCATCAAACATTAATTTATCCCATATACACCGACTTTTAGATTAATCTCTCCATAGTACATCTTTTATCTTATCATTCTCTTCCAAAAACCCCTAATGATTCTCCATTATCTGTACAACACAAGCAGGGTTAATTGATTTCTGCTTTTTCTTTGCTTTTATCTAAATTCATCTGAAAAAATCTGCAAAATATTATTGAACTGGGGGAAGGATAGTGTAGCAATATTTTAAAAGAATGAGTATTTGTCTGTAAGTACACTTATTCTCCATGTCAAAATAGCTGAAGACATATGGTGAAGAGGGCAAAATTTGAAAAAAGTATTATAAACCCAAGCTGTGAGAGTTTTTTGAAAGAATATTTAACTTCTTACATTACTTTGGGGCCAAGACTCATTATTAGGAGTCTTTCTTTTTTAATGTGCATGATATGAGTGTTCTTAGTTAACCTATTTTACACTGTAATCTACATTTAAGGCTGTTTATAGAGACATAGTTTATCTTGATATCAAAACTTTAACTGGTGTTAATTATTTCTTGTTATCCAATACATAATTAAATTTTTTTTTCTTTTGTTGCTATTAAGATTTTGCCTTTGTCATCAGCAGTTTGATATGATTGTCATGGTATGGATCCCAGTGTGTTTGTCCTACCTGAAATTTTTTGAGAAACTCGAATCTGTAAATCAATTTCCTCCCCATTTTAAAATAAACTTTTGGGAGTTCTCTGGTGGCTTAGTGGGTTAAGGATCTGGTGTTGTAACTGCTGTGACTTGGGTCACTGCTGTAGCGTGAATTCAATCCCTGGTCCATGAACTTCTGCATGCCATGGGTGAAGCCAAAATAAAACAAAACAAAAAAAATAAATAAAATGAACTTTTAATTTTAGAAAACTTTTAGATTGAAAGAATTATAGGGAATATAGTACAGAAATCTTTCCAATAGGCCACACTCGTTTTCTCTTTAACCTCTTTCATATGTATGGTACATTTGTCACAACTAATGAAGCAATACTGAAACAGTATTAACTAAAGTCCAAACTTTATTCATATATCCTCAGTTTTTCTCTAATGTCCTTTGGCTATCCCAAGGTCCCATCCAGACTACCAAGTTATATTTATTAGTTATGTATCCTTAAAAAACCTCTTGATATTGGCAGTTTTTTAGGATTTTCTTAGATTACATGATATTGACATTGTCAAGGATTATTGGTTAGATATTTTGTAAAATGTCCCTCAAATGAGATTGTTCTGATGTTTTTTCTATGATTGGGTGGGTTGATATGTCTAGGGGAGGAAGAACACATAGACAAATTACCATTCTCATCATGTCACATTAAGAGTTTAAATTATCAGGAGTTCCTGTTGTGCTTCAGTGGTAAAGAACTGGGCTAGGGTCCATGAGGACGCAGATTCAATCTCTGGCTTCACTCAGTGGGTTAAGGATCTGGAGTTGCCATGAGCTGTGATGTAGCTCATGGATGCAGCTCAAATCCTGAGTTGCTATGGCTGTGATGTAGGCTGGAAGCTGTAGCTCAGATTCAAACTATCAATACAATTTATCACTGCTGATGTTAACCTTGATCACCTAGCATTAGATACTGTTTGTAAAGTTTCTGCACTCTGAAGTTACTCTTTTTTTCCACTCTCATTCCACATTGTATTATTTGGAAGAAAATCACTTACATATAGCTTACACAAAGCATGAGGAGCTATGTTCTACCTCCTTAGGGGCTGGAAAATCTGCATAAATTATTTGGAATAATGTGCTTATAGAATCATATTTAGAAAGTTTGTACCTGTTATTTATTCAAATTGTTTCTTCAGTTCCACACTCTCTCTCTCCCATCCCTCTAAAACTGCTATTACAACAATGTTATTAAATAACTCTTAAGATTGTTTCACAGGCCACTGAGGATTTGTTTTTGTGTGTAGGTTTCTTTGTTTTGTTTTTGTTTGTTATTTTATGGCCTTAACCACAACATATGGAAGTTCCTGGGCCAGAGATTTGAGTCCAAGTCCCAGCTGCAACCTATTCTGTGGCAGAGGCAATGGTGGATGTTTAACCCACTGTGCCAGGCCGGGGACCAAACCTGCACCTCTGCAGTGATCCAAGACACTACAATGGAATTCTTAACTCACTGTGTCACAGGGGGAACTCTGAAGTTTGTCTTTTAACTTCAATATTTGTTTTCTCTATTTTATGGACTGATTAATTTCTATTGTTGATGAAAATAATCAGTAAAAAATCTATAATAGGAATAGAAAAGTTTTTTTTTTTTTTTGGCCTTTTTGCCTTTTCTAGGGCCACACCCATGGCATATGGAGGTTCCCAGGCTAGGAGTCGAATCGGAGCTACAGCGGCTGGCCTACGCCACAGCCACAGCAATGAGGGATCCGAGCTGTGTCTTTGACCTACACCACAACTCATGGCAACGCCGGATCCTTAACCCACTGAGCAAGGCCAGTCTGCACCTACACCACAGCCCACAGCAACACTGGATCCTCAAGCCACTGAGCAAGGCCAGGGATCAAACCTGCAACCTCATGATTCTTAGTCAGATTCGTTAACCACTGAGCCACGATGGGAACTCCAGGAATAGAAAAGTTTTATATGTGCCAAATTGAAGACTATGATGCTATAGACAGCCTCTCATATAACTCTGAGGAACTGATCTGGAAAAGCATGATTTTTCAGCACAGTGTCTTATCTTGTCAGAACAAAGAACATAAAACATGCCAGGGATACATTCCTTCAAGGTTTCAAAAGCAACAGATCAGAACATACACAGAGTCAGCATGGCTTTGGCATCCGAGAAGAGAGTCTTATCAAAGAGTACCAGCACTTGTGTCCCAGGATGGGAGGCACTTATCTTAACTTTTAATGTGGATATGCTTTTCCTTCTTTTCTTTAATAATTAAAGCAGATGTACAATGTATATTTGATAGACCACAAACAGGCTGTTTCAGTTAGCATAAAATTCAAATTAACTCATATGTAAGACAGAATAACCCCCATACATCAAGATGTGAAAATTTCTTTTATTGCTATTACTCGGTCTTCAAGTACACTGATTTTTCTTCTGCAATATAAGGTCTACTGTTGAATCAATCTAGTGGATTTTTTGTTTTTGTTCTCTTCAATTCTAGAATTTCTATTTGGTTGTCTTTTGTAGTTTGTTTATCTGTTGAACTTCCCTAGTTGTTGACTTATTGTCATTACAATTTTCCTGAATTCTTTGAACATATTTATCATGGCTTCTTTGAAATCATTGACTACTAATCCAACATCTGAGTCAGTTTCTATTGGTGACATTACTGAGTGTGGGTCACATTTTCCTATATCCTTGGATGTCTTATATTTTAATTGAAAACTAAAAAAATTAGGCAATATAATGCAGACATCATATCTATATTTAATTTTAAATAACTTACTTAGACCACAACTGTAGAATCTTTGCCTCTAGAAAGTAGAGTTACTGATGTCAGCTCAGCGTTTTTTCTTCTCTTTCTACTCCTCCTCCTTTTCCTTCTTTTCTTTTTTTTCTCTCCTGGCTTACTAGCAGTTGCATAGATTAATGGTCAATGATTTATGCAAAGCTTGTGCTCAAACACTTTAATCCATTCATTGCCCTCACTTCCAGGATTTTCTTGCTAATTTTTTGGTTAGTTTCACTTACCCCAAATGGGACTCCTATCTTAAGCTAGCAAAATTGTGTTTTTTCTCATTCTCATTTTCTACCAAGTTTGTCAACTTTAGTTGACAATATCACAGGCATTTGTGCCCCAACATAAATCAGTTTCACTCCACTGGAAGCAAAGTCTTTGGTCTTGCCCCCCTTTCATCTCCCTCACCTACAATCCCCACCTTTTTGATGCTGCTGTTTTTGCCAACTGAACTTAACTGAAGGTGTTGACGCCTGCTCCTCAGGCAAGCTGGCAGCAGAGTGCCATTCTTATCCAAAGCCCTAATAGTTTTCTAAGAATATACTCTTTTCATTTTGTTGTCTGGCTTTAGCAATTTTCCAAGCCTAAAAGAATGGGTTTTGACAGTTTTATCCAGTTTGTATTTTGTATGTGTCTCTGTGTGTGTCACCAGCTTCTTCACACTGTCTCAATGGAAGTCATTTTCCAATATTCATACTAGAAGTCATGGCTCACAGGGCCTCTACTCCTTCAAATGACTATTGCTTAGGAATTAAAAAGGTATTTTATAAATATTTCATCTTCAGCAACTGTCTTGATGGACATTGAAAGTTATTTTCTTAGAAAACCTTTCTTCAGTACATAAAAGATGAGGGACATCCAATGTGAGTTAAATTCAACTATAGTTTACACAAACTGTATTGCATAATTTAATGTTAATAACACATTACCAAAAATTTTCCTAGTCCACATGCCATTTTATATGATCTGTTTGAAGTAACACCCTGATTATCCATTGGTTGTAAGTTATTTATTTACAATATGTATCATCTCAGTCACTAAGGAATTAATATTAATTTCATATTAAAATAGTATTTAAATACTCTTGAGCAGTGCATATTATGAGTATATATCAGCACAAAAAATGTCTTCGAGTAGGTGAGAATATGACAAGAGCAGAAAATTCAAATTACATATTTCTAAATGACAAGATAGAGTGACCTTAGTATTAAATTTTCTCATTTATAACTTTTTCTGAGAGCAGTGCCACTCAAGTAGTGCGAGAAACCTTGAATTTCGTCTTCTTTATATATTTCCACTTTCTAGGTAGAAAACATGATAAATAAATAATTTCACAGAAAAATAATAAAAATATTTAGGAAAGAAATGTTGCCAGATATATGTATATAATTTTATGCAAAATGCATATTAGATTATGTTTCAATAGTTTGTTAAATATCCCATTAACTTCCAATAACTATTTAAATTTACTTGGGCAGACTGTCTCATGCTGTTTAAGTAGTATTGTGTCAACTATTAAATGTCACTTTATAAGTAACTTTGGGGATATGCATGAATATTTCTGATTTACATGGGTATATAGAAGAAAAATATTTGCTGTTCCACAGATTTTATGTTAAATTAATAACCACCACCCCTATCCTGTGCCTCTCTCCAGCATGACCACCACCACAAGGTGGTATCCTAGGACCAGGATGCTGTCCCTCACACCCATCCCCAGCCTGCCTTCTGCTTCCTGAAGAGAGGGTAATGAGAGGTGAGGAAAAGTGAGGGGAAATTCTGCAAATAATAACTATCAAACCGAGAGAGTTGAATGTTATAGGAATGTAGAGTAGAACAAACAAAAGCAAGCTTGATTTGCTTGCTCCTGGGGTAGGGCGGGGCCAAAAATTCTTTTAAAGTCTGAGATTCTGTAATGGCTAATTGTATGTGTCAACTTGATTGGGTTAAGGGCAGCCCACATAGCTAGTAAAACTATGGTGTGTTTTCTGGGTATGCCTGTGAGGGTGTTTCTGCAAAGGTAGGCATCTGAATCAGCAGACTGGGTAAAGATCTTTCTTATCCGTGTGGATGGGCATCAATCCCTTGAGGGCCTGAATAGAACAAAAAGGCAGAGGAAAGACTACTTTGCTGTCTTCGCTGGAGCTGAGACATCCATTTTTCCCCTGCCCTGGAATATTAGTGTTCTGGCCTTTGAACTTGGATGGGGACTTACATCATCAGTTCCCCTGGTTGTCAGGACTGTGGATGTTCCTGATTCTGTAGCTTGCAGGCAGCAAGTCATGAGATCCTTAGCCTCCATAACTACATGAGACAATTTCTATAATGTACCTCCTCTTGTCTCTCTATATTTTTTACTGATTCCCCTTTTCTAGAGAATCCTGATTAATACAGATTGTGATATTGAAAGTGGTTCTAAAGGAACACAATTTTAAGGGTGAATTTTCTGAGTTAGTTCTGGGATTTCTGGGTTTGGCTGTCAAATCCATTTAGATTAAAAGTGTTAATGACTGTATTTATAGAGTCATTATAGAGATACACAAACTATATGCATTTGATACTCCTAACTGACCATTTGATAAGAAAGGAGCTATGTAACTCTGTAGATGACACTGATGAGGAAAAATCATAATTTTTTCCTATGGCAGAATTTTCAAACTACGAAAGAAAAAAAATATATAACATGCTTCCTTTGAGGTAGGACTTTCCAAATGTGCAATATACATTAACCAGACATCCTTAAAGCAGGATAAAATCAAGATTTGAGAAAAATTGATCCCTTATCATCAGATGCCAATATTATAATTTTAAAATTAATATTTCTTTTTCATCTCAAGGAGTCACATTGACCAAAGGCTTGTTCTGTACATGCATAACTAGCCAAAAACAAATTAAAACAAAACAAAAAACAAAACCTTTAAAACATCTTTGATGAACTTTGTGTATAATGATAACCTGTCAATATGGTACATAAATTCTTTGTCTCAAAATGTCTAAAACTGCATCTCTCACTCCTGATCAATGGAACAGTTCTCAGATTTCCTGAGAATCTGTTTCTGGGGTTATAATCATCAGTTTGGCTCAAATACAATTCTCTTTTCTTTCTTCTTAGTGTGACTGTTACTTGATTTTCCATTGGCAATACTTTTGAGAATTGTTTAGAAAATACAGAATGTATTGATGTCAGTTGATTGCTCCTAAAGTTGCTGGACAAAGGATGAAAGGAAAGGATGAGCTCAGGGATTTGAATTCCCAGTTCAAATGCTGCATAAATGACCTAAGATCTTCTCTATGTGCCTTGAAGGAGAGCTTGGACTCTTGTAACTGCAGGGCTGAAATTGCTGAAAATCAAACACAGAACTGCATCCTCCAATCGTATGAATTATGAAAGTTAACCCCCCAGGATATCCACTGGTCAAGTGAGGACATTAACAGCAAAGAAATGGGGTTCTATAACTTGAGGTGATGACATATGGATAGACCTTGATTAAGCTGGAGACATTGAGCCCCCAAATTCTGATGCCTCTTCTCTACCAGTAGAAGAAGTGTCCCTATATTCAGCAAAAGTGGCCTCCACAGCCCTAGCAGAAGTGATGTACATACCCTTAGTGGTAGTGACCTCCCCACCTACATAGACCTTCCTTGTCTATGAGCATTAAGTCTGAACTACTTCAGGAAATGATAATGGCTTCCCCTGAAGCAGCTGCCATACAGTGCAATGCTGGTTCTCCTCAGGTGCCACCACTATCAACCCTCTCTTCCTCTCAACCTACAACTAGACTCAGTCCCAGCAGGCCCCTAAAGATGAAGTACAAAGTATGACCCTTGAGGAGATGTGATATACTCCAAAAGAATTACTTGAGCTTTCTAATTCATAGAAGCAGAAATCCAGGGGATGTGGGTAGAAATGTATACTAAGGGTGTGAGATAATGGCAGAAGGAACATCATTAAGTTGAATAAGGCCAAATGTATTATAGGATTAGGCTTCCTAAGCAGGAATAGGCTTCCTAAGCAGGAATTAGGCCCAAATGTATATTAGGATACAGGCTTCCTAAGCAGATCTTGTGCATTTAATGTTGAGGCATTGGGTGTTAGAGAGGGCTCTAGCAATTTAGTTCCTTGGCTGAAACATGAACTAAAAGATGGCCTATCATCAGCAATTTGTAAATGTCTGACTTCCTTCAGAGAGATTCATAGGCTTAGGGAGTTGCCATCATCCAATCTATTGAGAATCTGGAAAGAACAAAAAGGCAGAGAAAGGGCAAATTTGATCTGTTTGCTAAAGCTGGGACATCTACTCTTGCTTTTGGACACTGGCACTCCTTTGTTCTTGGGCCCTCAGACTTGGACCATGACTTAAATTATTGGTTCCCTGATTCCTATGCTTTGAGGCTCAGATATAATCACACCAACAACTTTCCTGGCTCTCCAGATTTCATATGGCAGATCATGGAAATTGGTCCCCACAATTGCATGAGCCAATTCTTAAAATAATCTGATATTCTTGTAATATATATACATATTTACTATTTAAATATTATTCTTTTTTAAACTAAAAAAGTAGAAAAGGGATAAAATTACTAATTTTTTTCCTGGTAAAAATAAAAGTTTTACAATAAATTTAATCTGATACCTATCTATCTAGATATAGATATAAGTATAGGTATAGACATATATCTTCTTGGTTCTGCTTCTTTGGAGAAATAAAACAGATTCCCAGATTCTTTTCTCACATTGGTAGAAAACTGGACTTTACCTTCTGGTCTTGGGATATCAGACAGAATTAAGAGCAAGAGGTGAGAAATTTATGTCCTTCAGATTAAGAAAATTTTTACTATTTTTGATAATTTTCTATCCTCCATCTTTCTTGTTTTCTTTTCACTGGAACTTTAATTAGATGTATATTGGATCTTCTAGATTAATTTAAAAAAAACTTTTCCTTATGTCTTTTCACCCTTGTCTTGTGGACATAAATTTCTAAATTACTAAGTATTTGATATAATCATTTTTAAAAGACCCACCCTAAAACGAGTGATCATGAAATTTCAAAACATTAGTGACAAAGGGAAACTTAAAAGCCTGCATAAGCAAAAAATCAAGTCACATATAGAAGAAGATCAGGGGTCAAGATGGCACTGGGCTTTTATGTAGCAAAATGAGAAAGAGTTAGTTATAAGTATCATGAAAAGCTAAAAAAGTAGAAAGGGATAAAATTACTAATTTTTTCCTGGTAAAAATAAAAGTTTCATAATAAATTTAATATTTGTAAATAGGTGGCTTAGTTTCAAGTAAGAATATTTAAAGAGTAAATGTATATATTATAAGAATATCATATTGGAATTCCTTCTGTGGCTCAGTGGTTTAAGGATCCAGCCTTGTTGCTGCAGTGGCACAGGTGGGATCCCTGGCCTGGCACAGTGGGTTAAAGGATCCAGCATTGCTGCAGCTGTGGCACAGATCATAGCTGCAGCTCAGATTCGATCCCTGGAACTTCCATATGCCATGGGTGTGGCCGAAACAGGAAAAAAAGAAAAGAATATCATATATTATAATATATAGTGGATATTATTTAAATAATAATAATAAACATTGAGTGTCAAATAAACAAAAAACTATTATATGAATATACTGGGAGGATAGGAAGAAGTTGTGAGTTTTCTGTATATGTTATAGTGAGGATAAGTGTATTAGGTGTAGGGCATTAAATTTTTATCCTTTATAGTAACTTTCATATCCAAGGGATAGTTTTAAAACTAAAAAATTAGGTTCCCATTATGGCTCAGTGATAATAAACCTGACTAGTATCCATGAGGTTACAAATGTGATCCCTGGCCTTGCTTGTTGGTTTAAGGATCTGGCATCGCTTTGAGCTGTGGGGTATGTCGCAGATGTGGCTTAGTGGCTTAGATCCTACCTAAGTAGGATCTCATGGTGGCAGAGAGGAGGCCAAAGGGTGGAGAAAATTTTTATGTTTAATTTTTTCTTGTCTTGTCGTATAATATGAATTTTATTTCATAGGAACAAGGAATCAATGGAATTGATGTTATCCTCATAATATTGGAGCAGGTGGCAATTCCTGCACTGAATCAACAGGAGGCTGTTCATAAGTTTTGTTGCTAAAATATTAATGTGTTTGATTATGGGGTGGGGAGGGTTGTTCCATTCCTGTTAGAGGTGTTAGGCAATGTACAATGTACGTATTGTATACACATGAATTAAGAATACATCTCACTCTAAAAGTTTTGAATAAAGGGCTTGAACTTGTGAGCTAGAATCCAGTGTTTCTGATTCTGAGATCCTCATTTTTTCTATCACAATAAGCAATCTCTCATTCAAAAATGCATCTACTCTTACAATTGAAATTGCAATAGCCATAGTAATTGATTCTTCAAGACCCATTCCATCCCAAACGATTATCTAAGTCTCTTTCTCTTTGCAAATACCTAGCTTAGGAATAGTAATGTGAACCATTTCTCGCCAATCAAAACTGAGGAAAAATATACTGATTATCTTATGGAAATTGTTTTCTGGCACAAAGACTTATCTTAAGACACAAGAGAGAACCCCTGCTCTTTTCTCACTTGAAAATTATTAAGCCATATGTGATACCTGATCAATAAGTTGAAAGAGGAGTAGGCTTGATGAAAGGCAAAACCAAACAGTAAAGATAGCAGAGACAAGAAACGGGAGTCTATACTTTTGATGGCATGACTGATTCATCAATGGAGCAAGCTTTGGATCACAGTCACATCCCTGAACTTCTTGTCAAATGATAAAATAATTATATTTTTAAGCCAACTAGATTCAGGTTTTTTTTCTTATTTATAAGTGAATCATTTAAACTCATATTTATTTTAATATCTATCTATTTATCTATCCATCCATCTATCTTTTCAGTATATTTTACTTTTCCCCCACACAGTATAAAATTATGTATAGTTGACTATTGGCCAAAAATAAAGTCTGAGTAAATTAACTGTCATAATATGCTTGAAAATTCTACACATGGAAAAAAATACATTTTCAATTCAGCTTCACATTTTGATTTTGTTCTATTGGCATTTGTAGATGAATACATCAGATTTAAAGAAAAAAATCACTGGAAATTGCGACTGCCAGAAAAAATAGGTTGTTTTAGGTCATGTAGAGGTAATTAACTGGCAAACTATCAAAGCAATTGAGCTCTTTTAAGGGTATAATTAGCTCATATTAGTATTACAAATGTTTTGGTAAAGATAAGCATTAAGTGCCTATAAAGTATCTGAACACATTATATGTCAAGTTTTTGAAAAGATAATTTTAACAGAAAATACTCCATGCCTTACCAAAATTGTTGGAAAAATTTAGTACAAAGACAGGAAACTCAAATGCCTATAGGACCGAGGAAGTTATATACCAGCAAAATGAGATGAGTGACAACAAAGGGATTTTAGAGACTGTAAGGCTTATTTAAAAGGATCAACTTCTATGTAGTTTAAGCAGAGATTCCATTTTTCCCAAAGACATCCTGTAGACTATTGCTTTGGGGAAATCCAATTAATCACACTTTCCGTTGTTCATGCCATTGTGAAATCACCTTCTACAACAACTCTGGAATTTGCCATGGGAGTAACTTTGCCCAACTGGATAATTTTAAAAATATGACACAAGTAGAGTATTGATAAGTGATAGGCGCTTGCCCTTAGGGGCAGTTTTCTTATAATGTCCTTCTGAAACCTCACCACCATGATATGAAGCAGCCCTAATAGCCAGGTGGGGAGGCCCACACTGGAAAACCAAGATGCTCAGTCAATAGTCCCAGCTGAGTTCCCAATCTTACCTCTAGACTACTCTCGGCCTTTCATCCTAGACCACACATGAGAATAACTACCTATTCAACTACAGAATGATAAGTTATAATACATTCTTGCTCTTATTCACTAAATGTTGCGGTGGTTAATTAGATAGAAAAAGATAATTGAGATGTTCCTCAGATTTTAATTTTATGTGAATTCTTAATTAAAAAATACTCCATCCTCACAATATGGAAGATAAGCAGAATAAATATAGAATGTGTAACCTTTAACCTAATGCAAACTTTCCATTATACTGAAGAAACTGATGTCCACGTCATCAAGTGGTAAATTCTCAAAATTAGTGGTAGAGCCAGGCTATCATTATTAATCTCAACAAATATGTGAGTGCCTCACAGATGTTAGATAATAGATGAATTCACAAGCCAGACCCAGGTTGATCTTTCAAGAAACTCTAGTGAAGCTGAAAATATGTAAACAAACAATTATTTTGCACTATAATATGTACCACACTAAGCCATTTTCAGTGTTCCCTCCATTATTCAATTCTACCTACTTAAGGGAATGTTTTCTCAGCTTGTTGTATAATAAGTAAGAAGTGGAAAGATCGCTGGTGCAATGCTACCATCAGGCCTAGAATAAGAGGACCATTTATTAAACTGTTTGATAGATAATTAAAAAAAACCACAATTGGTTTATGTTAGAACCTGTCCCTTCTACTTCACAAGGTATATCTTATTTTTGTTCATTACATACTGAAAAAAACTTCTACATGTGTACAATATTTTAAGGAAAAAATTCCATTTGGATTACCAGTTCTAAAGTATACCATTGTTATCTTCCCATATGTATATTTCATTTTCAATATCTTTCTTGTCAAATCAATGTAAATAATTCTAAATTCTTCTCCTCACTGGGTCATGAGTAGTGGTTTGGAATAGCCTGACAGTCAACAAAAACTGTGGTAAAAGCTTCTGTTATGAGACACAAGAGGAGATTAAAACACAGCCCTGTCAGTCTTCAGAAAAAGAGCATATTGCTCATGGCTGGTTATTCTCTTTTCAGAGTACTGAACTTGGCAGTAAAATCAGTAGACATAAATGGCAGACACATGGGACTGACAGGGATATGGCAGCCCCTGCAGAGAGGCTGTCTACATATGACACAACAATAACCACAGGATCTGCTTGTGTACTGGCTTCACTGGAGAAACTAATTGAGTGGTAAGAGTAAAGTTTATGTTCCCAAAATGTAGGTACTTGATTACTCATAAATATAAAAAGCAGGGTGATCAGAGGCAGGATATTCAGTAGTGTTAAGAGATGTGTAATTGAGGGTATAGAACACGAGAGGGAAAAACAAAACAAAACACTTTTCTGATCAAAAACCTCATTCTGTTTATTACTAAAATTGGTCTCTCTCTGGATCACTAGAAAATATGTATGGTGATCATAAGTCTTCTATCTTTGCTTTAATAATTATCTCAGGTATTTTTAGTAAGTTATTTCCTAATTATTTTTGTCTCATATTTTGTTACATTATCAGTGAAAAGTTTAATATTAGTTATCTATAAATATTTAGATATGAAATAATTTAAAGAAGTATTTTATTAGGGCCTCTAGCTACCAAATACCACTTCCCACCAAAATATATCTATGCAATAACATAAAGTCTACATACATGTAGAAATAGTGAAGTGCCTTGTTAGGGCATGTGCATTTGTATACCGCAGAGCAGGGTACAGAACGGGCTTTTGTTCCAAGGATCTACTTGTATCACTGTATTTTACTTATGGAAGAGTTAATACTTGTGCTTTCAAATACTTTGTAAATAATAAGTAATATAATATTTTATTTGTTTATTTATTTATTTATTTTGCTGTTTAGGGCCACACCCATGGCACATGGAGGTTCCAGGCTAGGGGTCAAATCAGAGCTACAGCTGTCGGCCTATGCCACAGCCATAGATAGCAAAGCCAGATCCGACCATTGTCTGTGACCTACAACACAGCTCATAGCAATGCCAGATCCTTAACCCACTGAGTGAGGCCATGGATCGAATCAGCAACCTCATGGTTCCTAGTCTGATTTGTTTCTGCTGTGCCACAACAGGAGCTCCAGTAACATAACATTTTAAAGGTGAGTTACTCATTTCCTAAGTTATATATGATTAATTTTGAATTTGGCACAAGCTATGAGATTTTAATACGACCTCATTTATCTTTTAATGTTGAATCTGCTATATCATATTAACTCACTCTTTAATTGTAACACTATATGAAGAGAATAATGCAGTATGTCAAAATGAAATCTATTTCAGGAATGCACAACTAGTTTAATATTAGAAAAAATTAATGAAATTTGTCACATTTTTATAAAATACAAGAAAAAACTGTATGATTTTACCAATAGATTCAGAAAAAGCACTTGAGAAAATTAAAATTGTTTTATAATAAAATCAGCAAACTCAGAATAGAAGGAAGCTTTTTCACATTGATAAAAGCAAAGTACAGAACATCATATGGAATGATGAAAGATTGAATACATTTCCTCTAAGGTAAAAACAATCATTTCTATTCTACCACTTATATTGATGATCTAGCCAGGGCAATAAGTCAGAAAACATTAATTAAGGCATCTGTGTTGGAAAAGAAGAAGTAGAACTGATAGTAGAACTGATGCCTTGATAGTTAATGTAGAAAACCTGAGGGCATCCACAAAAAAAGCTACAAATTATATTACTAATATAAAAATACATAGAAAAATCATTAACATTCACTATGGGTATTTAGCTAGGTTGTTGAACAGAAGATCGATACAAAAATATCAGTTCCATTTTTAATATCAGCAAAAAAATAGTGAAAAGCTAAAGTGACATCACAGAAAATGACTGGATAGAGTGTTCAAAAATCAGTCCTTCCACAGAAATAACCATTACCAGGCAAAAACTGACAGAATCAGGAGTTCCCTTGGTGGTGCAATAAGTTAAGGATCTGCTATTGCTGTTGTGGCTGGGCTTGTCACTGTGGTTGAGGGTACAGTCCCTGGCCCAGGAATTTCCAAATGCCACAGGTGTGGCAAAAACAAACAAACAAACAAAACAAAACAAAAAAACAAAAAAAACCCAACCTGACAGAATCAATTTTCCTGGATCTCTGGACCCTAATCCCAAACTCGCAGCAACCAAGTGACTACTTAGTGAAGTGAAAGACAGTTGAATTTTAATAAGAGTGTTGTGGCAATTTATTCACTAGTTTACCATCTCCCATTTTCTAGCAAGGTGGAGGTCATTCGGGTGGTGGCCCTCATTTCTGGTGCAGCTTGCTGGTACTAGGAGGTTAACATGGCCTCCCTCTTGTCCTTAAAAATACTGTGATTGTATGTTTTGACCTGTCTGGTGTTTTCCTTAAGGACATAAAAAGAAGCTGACTTTTTGGATCATCAGTCCCTCTCCTTGGACTGCTGTGGATTTCTGAATGCTAATGGTGGTCTGTTGAAATATTTAAAGACATATATTTCTCATTCTTGCCTGAGGAAGGGGGCAGCAGATGGGGCAAGCAGCAGTCAGATCCAAAAGCCCAGGAAAATGGAGTCTGAGAAGGAAGTTTTTTGTGTGATAACGGCTCAGAAGGGTATTCCATATAATGGGGAAAACAGAGTGCAATGTCATGGCCAGGGCTTGCTGCATGCTCAGAAATGCCCTGAGAGAACCCTAAGCTTGCATCTCTGGCAGACCTGTGGGCTCAACAAAGCCTTGGGTAAAAGCTAAGGCAGAGTTTTTGGCAGCCTGGCATAGCTGTGAAGGAAAGCCTGCAGCTCAGATCCAAGCTGTGAAGACTAGAAAAGAAGCTTTTTTTTTTTTTTTTTCCTTTTACTTTTGGCTTCAGGCATTTTATTAAATCTCTGACAAGAGACTGGGTGACCCCTGAGATAATAGAACAGAGAGTAACCAGAGTAACCACACATGAAAAGGAATATTGCTTTTGAAAAACATTATGGAACAGTCACTAAACAAATGTACAACTCCAGACTTACAAATCAACAACAATGTATCCTGGGAAAGGGAGAAAATCTGATTTCTTGATTTACCACATTACAATATCCAAAATATCCAGTTCTCAAAACTAAATTGACAGAAACTCCTAGGTTAAGCCAAATATTGGACAAATACTTTAAATAAACTGTCTTAAATCTTAAATATGCTCCAATAGCTAAAGAATTTCATGGACAAAAGACCAAAAAAAAAAAAAAAAGGAGAGAAAGAAAGGAAAGACTATGTATGAACAAAATCAATAAAGAGATAAAAATTATAAAAAGGAATCATTAGAAATTCTAGAGCTGAAAATTTTACTGTAGCAGCCAATAGTATATTGGAACTAATATACTATTAGTAAACATGGAATATATCAGTAGAACTTATGCAATCCAAAATATGGAAAGAAATAGAGTGAAGACAAGTGAACAGAATCTTAAAGAAATATAGGACACTATTAAATATGCCATTGTACCCATAATGGGATTATTATAATTAGGGGGAGAGGAGAAAAAGTATAAAGGACAGGAAATTTGTTAAAAGAAATAATTTAAAACACTGCACGTATCTTGCAAACATTAATCTATACTTCCAAGAAACTCAACAAACCCCATGTTGTGTAAAGGCAGAGAGCTACATATCCACATGCATCATGGTCCAAAAGTTGAAAGCCAAATATAAAAACAAAGTCTTGAAAGCATCAAAAGAATAATGTCTTGGCACCTACAAGTTAGCGTAAATAAAATTAACACATGATACATCATAAATAATGTGAGTTAATGATTATTATGATAAAGGAATATGTCAATGTGTTTTTATAAAAGGTTTATTTATTATGAAAACACATGAAGGAAAAATAAATTTTCCCAGGAAACAATTGTAATCTGTATTTTTTTTGGGGTGGGGGGTGGACTGCCATTTGACATTTTTTAAAAAGTTAAAAAGTGAATGGAAAGGAAAGGGAGGCTGAGCAAAGAAAACAGCAAGAAAAAAACATGGAGACATGACTGTCTAGAGAAAAGGTTCTTCTAGAAAAAGGAGCACTAACATCACACAGTAGTTTCTTAGGAATAGAAATTCCTGGGTGTGTCCACACTTGTTGAATGAGAAACCCTGGGAGTGGAAACCAGTAACTTTAATAATCATGCCCCCAGGTGATTCTGAGGCATCCTCTGAAAATTATAGAGCAAATCTCAAAAAAGTAACTACTTTGTATGACTCCAACATAATCCATATGGCTGAGATGAAAATAGGTTGGATTTTATTCAGTAGGTTATTGGAGATTTGTGACGTGTCTCAAGCATAGAAGTGACATGTTCGTAAGAGCTGTTAAATGATAACTCTGATGGTATTGTTAGGATTTAATCAGGTTGATGAAGAGGCTGAAGGCCATCAGTAGGTATGAATAAAGCTATAGCATGAATAGTGTCAGAAAGGATGGAAAGCAGGTGACAGATGCAAGAGAAAGTGTAGACATAGAATTTTTCTCATATTTTGTATGTTTTTCAACAGGATTTTCTGGAGACAAAGTTCTTCCAAGAAAATCCAGAACAGGAAATTGTAGGCACCAGAGTATGTTGATGGAGAGATGGAGGCATAAGGTCACTTGAAGGAGCTATTCTACAAAACAAAACTGAACTCTTCTACTTATAGCAATGTGCAACATGCAACATGGAGAAAATGATGGTCACTATCCGTGGCCTTTTTGTTCTTCAAGGTAATTAGATATATCTGGTTATCTTTAATCTCCATTTGTGGCTTATAAATTAGCTCCAAAATGGTTCCTAGACTCCAGGCAAGCCTATATGCCTTTCTAACCCAGGTTCCTGTCTAGCTTAGAAAACCCTGTCTAGCTTAGAAGACTCTGATGGCATCTTGATTCTCCTTGAGTCAGGTGATGATAAATTTCTGTTGTTAACAATTAAGTGGTTTTCTGGCAACATTTGAAAAGTGAACTGCTAAGTGTGCCTGCAGAAATCAAAGAAAATGTCAAAGAAAGGAGCTAGATTTAGGTTGAATCTCTAATATTGCATAGATGGATGTTGACAGAAAAGGAAATAGGGTATTCTAGAGACAGGAACTATATGAACAAGGTCACAAAATGGGTAGGTCTATGGCTACCCATTGACAAAATAATTTTTAGACCAAGAGATGCTAGTGTTTGTGTTTTGATTAGCTCATTCTGATCTCACCACATATCATTTTCAGGCAAAATAAGTTTGGAGGAGAGGAGCATATATATATATATATATATATATATATATATATATATATAAATATATATGCAAATGATCTCAATACACTAAGGAAGAGATGAGTGAAGATGGAAGGGAGAACCATTGGAGATTGTGAAATTTTTGAATTCAAAACATTTGGATTCAAAAATTGTGGCAGCTGGCACCTTCTAGTTAGCAAGTGGCAAGCAGCCCTGAGCTGTCCACTTTTCTACTCTTAGTGGATTTATTACGGTCTCTTGAAAGTGACTTCTGTTCACTGCCTCTTAAAAATGTCTGGCACATGATTATTTAAACTTCACTTTGCTTTGAAGAGGAAACAATAATTGTAATCTATGAGGATTTTACTTATTCTAAGCCCATTGTATACAGAAAAGAGAGGATTCCATCATTATACTTTTTTCCAGGGAGCTTGAGCTTGAAGCTTTATTTTGGCTCTTAGCTGCCTCTGGGCTCCCCTCCAGACTCCAATAGTTGGGCAATGTTACTTAGTTGTCTGATCATCCCAGGAGAGAGTTGTCAAGGAGAGCAAACTGGAGCTTGCAATGAAGCTGCTCTATGATAACGCTTCCTCAATCTGCCTCTCCATTCCCACCTTCCAACCACAAGATAGCTTGAATACTGCAGATACTGCAGATAACAGAACTTAAAATCAAGTCTAAATTTTTTGACTCAAAACACAAGTTTTTCTTTGAAATGCCTATGATAACACAAAAATAAACATGTGTAACATATTGTATTAACTGTAGGAAAAACCTCTCTTACACTTTGAAATGTGTCCTCCCTACATTCTAACTCTCAGTACCTCAGAATATGACCTAATTTTGAAATAGGGTCATTAGAGAGTCAAGTAAGTAAAAATGAGGTCATTATGGTGAGTCTTAACACAATCTGATTGCTATTATAAAAAGGAGAGATTGAACACAGATAATGACACTCATACAGGAAGAACACCATCTGAAGATTGGAGTTAATGCTGGCACAAGCCAAATAGCTGCAAAAGCTAGAAGAGAGGTTTAAAACAGGTCTTTTTTTCAGTGCTTACAAGGAGAACAAGACTCTGATGGCATCTTGATTCTCCTTGAGTCAGGTGATGATAAATTTCTGTTGTTAAACCACTCAATTTGCAATACTTTCTTATGGTGGGCTTAGACAGCCACCTAACTCTTCCTTAATCTCAATGTAAGCATTTTTGAATTTACCTATTCTGTCAATTCTAGTCATTCCATATACTGTCTGTTAATCTACTCTCAATGTAGCAAGCGTTCCAAATCAGTTCCAATACAAATTAATAATGCCACAAAGCTAGTTTTCCAGTATGGCAAGGTAATTTTTTGAGATATTAACTTGTATTTTTTTCTACTTCTACCTTCTTATTATAGGAGTATAGCCAGAAAAAATTGTATTTTCTAGTCTCAAGGGAATGGATGGCATGGGGTCTTAGAACTTCTGAAACAGAAACCAACTACGGATACAACTCTAATTGTTCCTGGTGAAGGTCTCATCTTGTTGACTAAACCTTCCTCTATGTTTAGTCAAACAGAGAGGAAGGTGAAGAGAGAGAAGGGATAGAATTCTTGCAGAGTGGGGTAATATAGACGTCTGTGGTTGGCAGTTTGCAGGAACTTTCATCTCTTTGAAGAGCCCTTGAGGAAGGCAAAACCTCATTATGAAATTTTGTGCAGGTGAGTGGGTTAAGCGAAGCCTAAATGAGGTTTCCAACCTCATTTAAATTGTCTGTGTGTGATGGGTGGAATTCTAAAGATGTTCAGCAAGATTCTCATCCCTTGGTTACTTAATCAAATACTAATATGGGTACTGCTATGAAGTGACTTTGCAGATGTAATTAAGGTCCCCACCTTAATATATGAATATTATCCTAGGTAACTAGGTGAACTGCATCTAATCACATGAGAGCTTAAAAGCAAAAACAAAAAAAAAACCTGGTTGGAGTCAGAGATATGTGGCAGAAGAGAAAGGCAGAAGAAAAAGTGGAAAAGAGATTCTATAAGTAAGAAGGATTTGAAACAAAGCCTATGTTCAAGTACCTGAGAGAGAGAGCCCTGGGAGCTAAGCACAGCCACCAGCTGACAGCCAGCAAGGGTACTGGAGCTCAGTACTAAAAACACAAGGTACTGAACTCAACCAACAACTGAATGTGCTCAGAAACATATCATTATTGGCATCCTCAAAAGAGACAAGCCATCTGACACCTTGATTTTGGTCTTCTGAAAACTGGAGCAGGGAAACAAGCCAGAATTGTGAGACTATATGTTATGTATTGTATGTATTATTTTGAGTTTACCTTCTGGTACTTCACTATGGCAGTAATAAAAAACAAACAGACCATGTTTCGAGGGTGGGATAGAGGCACTTCTATTCAAGGCACCAAGAAGTCTTTGACAAAAGAGGATGCCATCAGTGATCACAATTGAATGAGAATTAGAAGCCAATTTCCTATTTTGGAAGCACCACTTAACCTCCAAAATTCCTGTGCAATCTCAAGAGTTAGGAAAGGGCTCCCATAATTATGAACTGGACCTGAATTTAAATGAAACAAGGAAATGTTATCTTTTGCATGTTTGAATTTATGAACTAAGATTTATTTCCACTGCCTGAAGACAAAAGTCAATTGAGTTTATTCAGTACTTTTTATCTCCATTGGGCTTGTAGTTCATATGTCAAGGATGTAATATAATATATGTATATATTAATATTATATGATCCAAAAGTCCTACTTGGTTCTATTATCCTCACTTCATAAGCCCTTCAAAATTCTTCTTTCCAAAGCTTCATTCTCGGAACACCATCAACATATAAAGCTTATTTTCTAGTATTTGTTACATAGACTCAACTAGTGTATTTTGATTACTATTGTGTTAAACAAGTTTTTCTAGTTCTTCTGTACTGTAACACTTATCTGTTTCATTCATTCCATATGTGCAGTCTTTGTCTCCAGTGTATATCATAAAACAAATTCATGCAAAGATGAATCCACCCCACAATGCTATATTTTATCAGCAGAGCAGGGCTTCACATTTATATCTGCTTGCATACAATTCTAAGATACGACTACCTTTTCAAGCATTTGTTGGAAAGTAACTCTTTAACAAGAAAGTTATATGGAAAAATCCACTGTGGACCCCCTAATGCATTATCCTTTACATTTTAACAAAGCATAAGACCTTGAGTTATAGGAATTAAAGTCCGAGAATAGAAAATCCACCCGGGCATTTGAAAGCATGAGCGCCATCCAAACATCATCCCAACTTCAACAGCCCACTATGCAGAAATTACATTGAGTGAAAGGGACTTGAATGAATGCATTTGTCCTTGTTTCCTCCTTCCTCTTGGGGACAATACTGCTTATAACTTGGGCTCACATTGTTATTACTACAACTTCTGTGTCTGTATGGTGTTTTCTTCAACTCTCCCTTCTCCTGATGCACCTCAATCTAGTTAGTTTTTATGCATAAGCAGAAGGAAAACCAGTCTGCGTGATCCTTAGCACCTCAGGAGGAGGATGCTATATAGAGTCTGCCTCTCAAGCTTTGGCCTTTGGGTTAAGATTGGTCATGTTCTTGGGCCAGCTCTGAGATACTTGACATGTACCCTAATTATGCTAGTTGTTTTCCTGAAATAAATAAAAATAATAAAATATTAATTGTTTCAAGCTTAAACTAGCTTTCTGATTTTAAACCTATTAGTATTCTTTATCTTAAAATTGTAATTGTGGTAAACTTCATTAATAGAGTAACACCTGTTTTTATTTTTTTTTTCTGGCCACGCCTGTGGCATACAAGTTCCCAGGTCAGGAATTGAACCCTAGCCACAGTAGTGACAATGCTGAATCCATAACTACTAGATCACCAGGGAAATCCCAAGTAACACATGATTTTATTTTGAATTATAATTGAATTTTAGTTGAATAATAGCTGCTGCTTTAACATGAAGAGGTATATCATTAAAAGTTACTGGACTGGTTCTTTTAAAAATTGGGAGACATTAGGAGTTCCTGTCGTGGCTCAGTGGTTAACGAATCTGACTAGGAACCATGAGGCTGTGGGTTCAATCCATGGCCTTGCTCAGTGGGTTAAGTACCCGGCGTTGCTGTGAGCTGTGGTGTAGGTTGCAGATGCGGCTCGGATCCCATGTTGCTGTGGCTCTGGCATAGGCTGGTAGCTACAGCTCCAATTAGACCCCTAGCCTGGGAACCTCCATATGCCCTGGGTGCAGCCCTAGAAAAGGCAAAAAGACAAAAAAAAAAAATTGGGAGACATTAGAAAGAACTCCTTTTGTCAAAGCACAAACATTCAAGTTTCGAACTTCAAGCTTTAAAGCAAGATAAGCTTTTTTTTTTTTTTTAGAAAAAAGGAGTAGAAACAATTGTATTATAAAAATGCGAGTGAAATAGGGAGCTTTATAAGAACAAAGCTGATGAAATATAGTATTTCCAGTTTGCTTGAATAATTAAATAACCCTTTTCTTAAACTTGACATGATGCAGAAAAATATTTCTCTGAAGTTGAGCATTTTGAATGTTAACCTGCGTAAGTTAGTTATTGTACGTCTCTATTTCCAAAGCTGCTTGGGAGGAAGACAGTATTTTACATTTTTTTTTTGCTTTCTAATATATTTATTAACTATTTATACTTCCACTTTTTTTTCACACTGTACAGCATGGTGACCCAGTTACACATACATGTACACATTCTATTTTCTCATATTATCATGCTCCATCATAAGTGACTAGACATAGTTCTCAGTGCTACACAGCAGGATTTCATTGCTAATCCATTTCAAAGGAAATAGTTTGCATCTGTTAACCCCAAGCGCCACATCCACCCCACTCCCTCCCCCTCCCCCTTGGCAAACAAAATGCCCTCTGATAATCATTGGTTCCCAGGACATTGGTTCCCAGATGGTAATTTTACTATGAAACATTTAGCAGTGTGAAATGCTCAGCCTTCTGTGTGATATAACACTAGATACTGGGAATTATTTCTTTATGGACTTGAAGCTAAACTTTATTCCTAAATAACTTCCATCAGAGCAGTTAAATAAAGAATAAACACGGAAGTTCTAAATTTGTATTTTGGATCCATACTGTATTAATTTTTAAAGATGGAATTAAAAATATATTTAAGGGAGTTCCTGTCGTGGCACGGCGGAAACGAATCTGACTAGGAACCAGGAGGTTGCAGGTTTGATCCCTGGCCTTGCTCAGTGGGTTAAGGATCCAGTGTTGCCGTGAGCTCTGGTGTAGTTCACAGATGCGGCTCGGATCTGGCATTGCTGTGGCTATGGTGTAGGTCAGCGGCTACAGCTCTGATTGGACCCCTATCCTGGGAACCTCCATGAGCCGTGGGTGCGGCCCTAGAAAGACAAAAAGAAAAAAAAAAACATAAAAAAAATATATGTATTTACGGCTTACCATTCAAATCTCAAAGATTTTATGCTGGTAAAAATGAGGAAGTGATTACTATTCCATAATTTTAAGCTTCTATTGACATAAAAACTGCCTTATTCTGTCTTTTTCTTTGTAGTATTTTTCAAAGTACTTACTCAGAATTTAATAATGTTAAACATTCAAACTCAGTCAAGGCAGCCGTTTAAATATTACTCATCTCAGGAGATGAACACAGAATGTTGAGCTAAAATCCTGAATCCTTGGATCCTGTTTCTGGCCTCTATTCTTCTCTCCCTTATTATCCATTCTCCAGCAGTCAGAACGATCTTTTAAGAACTCCAAGCAAATCACATTACTTCCATGTTAAAATTCTCAAGTGCCTCTTGTTGCATCTAAATAGTGTTCAAACTCTTTACCTTGACTTTTTGACTACCTGTTTGCCTCCCTTTCCAACCTCTTTTGTGGGGAGTGGGGTGGGTATGGACAAAGTTGTTTCATTTTATTTTATTAAATTTTACTTTTTTGATAAGAAATCTTAACATGAGATCCATTATCTCAACAAATGTTAAATGTATGATACACTATTTTGACTGTGGATACATAGCAGATATCTGAAGCTTATTCATTTTGTTTAACTGCAACTTTATGTCCCTTGATTAGTAATTTCCATTCTTAGAACACTGGCCTGCTCCTTTCTTATGGTGAGGTTTTAGATCCCAATTTGATTAGTTCCTAAAAAGCCCTAAACTTCTTTCAAATTTAAGGCCTTTTGACTTGCTGAGCTTCATCTCTACCATGCCCTTGCCTTAAATCTTAGTATGGTCACATCTCCACTGTAGGATATCTATTTTAACTGTCACTTTATAAGATATAACATGACCTTTAACTCAAAGAATAACTCTTCTGCTTGTTTGTTGTCATGCAAGTCAATATTATATTCTCTCTTTCTTTTTCAAAAATTGAGATAGAGGACTGTGTCCACATTGTGTTAAGTCGTCCTTTGATTTAAGTTATCTTTACTGCACAATCCAATATTGACAGGATAAACATTAAGAGGAGTTAAAATAATGCAGATCTGTTGAGCCATTAACACATATTTTAACTATTCATATAGCAGTGATTTTTACACAATGTAAATAAGTTTGCAAACAGTCAATACCTATATCAATACTTTTTAGGAATTCTGGGAGTCTTGATTGAGTCAAGACAATTTCATTGCTCGGATGATAGATTAAAACCCATATTTTGATAGTCTGAACATATGCTTAGTAGTTCCTTTTTACCTGTGAGCAGAAGATGAATTGACCTTTTAACAGTTAACCTCATTATCCATGTGTAAAACATTTCTATGGGCAGAGTTCCTCACTGGTAGTGACTTAGGTGCTTAGAAAACCTATTAACTCTAAACCAATAGGGTACCACTTAATGAACTGAAGCAATAACACTCCAAGTGGTTCCCTTGTGTACTGAAGAGATTTGCTGCCCTAGATGCCTAAATACTACAAGGGAGGAATTTAGACACTTGGAAAAATACCAGCCATGGAAATTGCATCTACATAAACAATGCAAAGTCAAGACTTAAGGCACTTTTCCAGATCATTCAGAGTAAAAGGAAAGTGATAATTGAGGAAAACAGAACTTCTCATTAAAATTTCTTAAGGAAATTAATCTGTGATCCTTACCTCCCTGGTAAACTGCAATATATAACACATAGTAAGCTCTCAATAAACATTTGTTGAATAAGTGGGTGATGTGAATAATTGCATCAAGTATTCATTTCATTAGATTTTTTCAGAGCAAGACTTATTTAATCTTTTTTTTATAAATAAAAAGATAATACATTCTGTATATCCTGCATATTATAAGGATGTATGTATTTTGGCTCTTGGGTGTTTAACTTTATAAATTGGTATATCATGAAAAATTTTGTTATCCATAAAATTGTTTGATTTAACTCACTTCATTTTTCCTATGAATGTTTTGTGGAAGATTTGTATAGTCAAAAATAAAATAAATTAAGCAGGCTTTGAAAAATCTACAATTTCACCAGAGACATCCTGCATCCTGAGTTTTACAGCATAAGCAGTGTTCTAAATTACTCTCCTGGGCATAAAAAAATAAAAAGCATATTCCACAAAAAAAGTTCCTTTTCCTCACAAACAAAAAAATCAGTTTTGTTTTTCTTTTGCAAATTCTTCTCTATTCAAGAAATTATTTTACTTCTTGAGGTTAGAGCCTTGATAAACAAAGTCTAAGTTCATGCTATCACTTTACTTGCTATGTTATTTCCCCATGTAATTTTATTTTAAACTCTCCTATGTCTCATCCTAGACTGATGAGTCTTAACATCGTCTTCCTCACATAATTTTTTGTTGATTTGATTATTTAATCTTTCCCTTTTGCTAATTTTAAATGAGAAAAAAAACTTACTGGAAATATTCCTTCATTAAATAATTAGAATCCTGTGAAAATCCATTGTAGATAAGGTTGTAGAATATGACAATCATTAATTATGTTGCTTCAGCTACAGTATTATAGGAGACTAATGTCTTCAAATAGCTAATAATTACCCTTGACTATTATCTATTGTATAATTTAAGAGATTATCTCATCCTACAAGTGTAATTTGAATTATTGTTTTCCTAAATGCCTTACTTGGATGAAGTAATCTGAGAATCGTGTCTACTTAAAGGACCGTCACAGATTTTTTTCATTGTATCTTAATAGAGATTCTTTTGCATACCCAAGGAAAGCATAAAATCACAAAACATAAAAAAGTTCAAAAAGATTTGGAAATATTAACTGATGTACTTAAAAGTATATACTTTGACATAATAGTTTTTATATAGGCTGTTACCAACAAAACTATAATGCCCAATTCAATGGCATTGGTATCACAAAACAAAATATTTTAGTACAATTTTACTAAGCACTTTCTAAAAGTATCGAAGTTCTAAATAAATAAATTTCGCATAATGTAAGTCCTTTACTTATGTTCTTATTAACACTCTAAAAGAAATCTAGCAAATTTTGCTAGATTGTTATAATTTTGAAAAATAAGCTCTCCCTACTCTGGTATATGAATGAATATTCTATTAGGCTTGTGTTAAATGAAGTAATCTGCATTTTAGGGTTTTTTTGGGGGGTATTAATTCAGTTCCTAGGGTATTTCAATCTAAATTTCTTCACTGACACAAAACAAATAAAGGTTTAAAAAATCATTAGCCCAGGTCTGCTGAGAGGTTATGAATATGCATTTACAATTCCAGAGACACCTTGAGTATTATTTCAGGCAGTTTACTGAAGTAAAGACTCACACATTATCAGTTTTTGCAGATGGGACTATATTTTACAACTCCTTTAGCAAATTAGGGTATTTTATAGAGTTAGTATCAGAATTTGAGACAATCTTTTGTGTGTTGTTTTAAAAGGGTGAATATAGGTGAATATGGTGAATAAACTGGTGAATATAGGTCCAAGGACTAAGATTCTTTGAAATACTTTTGTGTCTCTAAAACGCAAACACTGTATGATCAGAGGTTACACAAGTATAAGGTGCCTAATGTTCTTTACATAAATCATTACAAAATATATTTGATATATTTATACCAAAATAATTTGAAAATTTAAAAGCACTATATTAATATAAAGTAATGTTGAACACTGGTATATTTGTAAATGCAAATGTGATGATAAAGTTATATTCACTTCAGAAGTACTCAACACTGATGATATTTAACTGTTTTATTGGGATGAAGCAAGTAATTTTACTCATAAGTAAATGTACCTTTGATAATATTTGTAACCTATGATTTAATATGTCTAGATATTCATGTAAATATATGGAATTCTTCAAAGAGCAAGAATCCCAGAATTACTAGTCTCTGGCATTTGCTTTTCAAACTCTTAAGCTCTGAAATATTTTTTTCTTAGAATCATGTTGCCATGGTGATGCTTCATATAATTTAGGACACAAAGGATTTAAGACACATTCATGTCAGTGTTATTGTAAAATTACTTAAGAATATGGTTGGAATCTGGAAATTACTTTATGGACCTCAGCCAATACTCTTCATCTTTTATAACAAGATAAGATGTTGCAATTCGCTTTTAATGGATTTCACACAAGAGCTAATTTTAG
This sequence comes from Phacochoerus africanus, assembly GCF_016906955.1. Classification (NCBI taxonomy): domain Eukaryota; kingdom Metazoa; phylum Chordata; class Mammalia; order Artiodactyla; family Suidae; genus Phacochoerus; species Phacochoerus africanus. The sequence continues at coordinate 184,487,569 of NC_062544.1, read as the reverse complement.
GTTTAGGTGTCATTGATTTCAAAATGATACTGTTGGGTCCAAATGTGACACCATTATACAATAACATAACTTACAAAGTATGTCATAACTTTATGTGGGAAACATTTTTAATGGAATTTGGCCTTAGACTAAACTTTCCTTTGGATGCAATTTCAGACCTTTAATCTGTTTGTAATATTATATGTAAAATTTTCCATGGATATCTCAAAGCACAAGAACTTTAAACTAGAATGAAGACTTTTTAATGGTTTAACTTTGAAACATGCAGTTGGGGCCAATCATCTGCCTTATCACTTTTCCTAATTTTGTATATAGCTACTTAGAATGAAAAAAAGAAAGAAAATTCCATTCTGTGCCATATGAGCGAAGCCAAAAACATCCAAAATTGCAAGGACTCCTCTCATTTGGAGATAATAGGATCTTAGGAGAAGTGCAACTACCATCTTCAGAAAAGACCAGGAGTAATCAAATATTTTGCAGTTATTTGTTTTTAAATATGCTGAATTTGGATAAGTGAATATTTTAAGTTGACATTATCCATATGATACTTTCTCTATAACAATATCATATTTAATTGTTTTAACTTAAAAAATTAGTGAGATAGTTTATTTTTCTATATTAATTATTTTGCTTTATTTCATGAAGCAGACTAATTTCCATTAAGTATATATATATATATATATATATATATATATTTATGTGAAATATAAACAGGTAACATTCAAGTAACTGATTATTGCCTTACTTATCAAATCCAGGCTCTATGTCTAAATCAAGATTTTATTTATTGCCTCTTTTTCCTCTTTACCAAAACTTAATTTATTAGACATTAAATGTTTAATATGTGCCTTTTTCCTTCCAGAAGGAAGGTCATTTCTAAGAAAGCTCTTAAAATAATACATGATATAATGCTAATTTTCCAAGATGATTTTGTTTTGACTTGCATATGCTTACACTGAAAAATTTTCCAGTTTTTCATTACAAAAATCTCACAAGAGAGTCAAAATAACACAGAGCTTACTGGCAAGTCTGAATTAATTATAAAGAAGCAAGATGAATATAATAGAAACATGAAAAAAATCTATAAAATTTAATTTTTTTCCAAATACTAAGCATTACAAAGCAACTGTACTGAATATTTTCTGTATACTTCCATTAAAATGCCAGAAAAAAAAAGTGTAACTGTAGTGATAAGAACAGAGCTTAGCCCTCTGTTTTTAGTAGTGATAGAAATATTTTTATTTTCCCTACAAACTTTAAATGATTTTTACCATAAGAAACTTCTAAAGTCTTGAATTTTGAGTAAATAAGAAAATACCAGTTAAGTCAGAGTTTCTATTTGCCCAGATGTTCATTCTTAAATTATGGTAAGCAGTATCTCATGTTTGCCTGCTGCAGCTCTCAAAAAATGTAACCCCTCAAAAAACCTATTCAAAAAAGTTTCTTTGAACTTCATAAGTGAATGATTTTTTATATAACTGCAGTAAAACCTCTGGGAAAAACCTATTAGAGTAATGCGTCAGCAATTTTAGCTTATTGCACACGACTTGTTCCCATTTCCATATAACTATTTAATGAATTTTAACTTCAGATTGCACAGTGCTGTAGCTGATAGGAGCCTTGAGCCTTTTTTGGCATTTAAAAAAATTAAGATTACTGACCACTTTAGGATGAAAATTTAATTAAGAAAATAACCCTTAAATGATGCTAAGTAGTGTTTGCCTACTGTCATTTTCCTGGGACCAGCACTGCATCAACTCTATCCAGAATGCGTTTATGGATTTGAAGTCTACATCAAAATGTCCTGAGTAATAAGCATGCTTGTGATTTGTGGTCATGTAGAATCAAAATTCTTTGTAAATATATGCTCAAGAGGAGAAATGGAATCATGATGGTGGCCCAACACAACGTTCTGATTGTTATCATCATGTTATTCAGTATTCAACACAGTGAGACCCTAAGGAAGGAAAAGAAAAATTGGTAATTGCAGTTGAGCATGAAAATATACAGAAAACTGTTCATTGTCCCAGAGGAGGATAGCTTTTTACACAGGAAAAGAAGAGCTTATATTCTGCAGGTACAATGCAGTAGAAGGAGAAAAACGTGGAGTCAAGTGTCCAACAGGACTTGATTCTTCTATTTACTGCTTACCTTCAAGAAGACATTTGCCTTTTTTGAAATTATATTGACTTTGTAAAATGGGAAAATAGCTAATGGCTTTCCTTACAAGATACCTCTGATAGTTAAAAGAAGCACACACTCAGCATTTAATTATGCCTATTTGGCTATCAAGATAAGCTACATCCAATGAGAAGTGTTGGGTATTGAGTATTTTTTCCCACATTTAATTCTGGCGCATTTGGCATGTAACTAGAAAATCTTCTTTGACTGTGTATGCTTCTATAAAAGGCTCCAATACTCCATCTTTCCTTAGTTGAAGTATGCAATAACCTACAAAGTGACCTCTCTCATCCACTCTGGTCCTAATCCAATCCATTCCCCACATTTTAGCCAAGGAGATATATGCAAATCTTGTGATGGTTACTCGCCCTGCTGAAAATCTAATATTGTTTGGCATGACCTATAAAAACTCTGTGTTATATGGTCCCTGCCTCCCTCTCAAGCTTCATGATATATTACTTCCTGGTTTAATAAACCCTAGCACAGTGGCATTTAGTTTCATTTTTTAGACACATTGTGTGCTCTTCCACCACAGAGCAAGCACTCTATCCTTTGCCAAGAAGAACCCCACACCCCAACCCTGATATTCAACTACTATTCATCCTTATAGTTTTGCTCAGGTGTTACTTCCTGACCCACTTGTCTAGTTTAGGTCCTTTTTGTAATGCACTCACAGGGCACAGTGAGTTTTCATCCAGAACATTTATTTTGGTTTTTCATTATAATGATTATTCCATTAATATCTGTCTTCTTTGCCAGACTGTAAACTCCATAAAAACAAGATTATGCTTAACTGCTTACTGTTACTGAGATGTTATAGCAGCTCGATAACTTTATATTCCTATGAAACTTCTAAATATTCCTGATAATATTTTATTGACCAATATTATTTTGATAATTTGTTTGTTTCTAGATGACAAACTTTTAAAAAAGACAAATCCATGAGTTAGGTAGAGGGCATGTGATAGGAGAAACACAGGCATGTGGTGGTGGCCCAGTGCATCCTCTGAGTATAGTGATATATGGTAAATAGTCATCCAAAGCACTGCAAAGTCCCACCAGGAGGGAGCAACTTGAAGAGGCAGGATGTCAGGATCCAGCAGTCAGTCTGTTGTTGTTTGACTGACTTAAGAAAAAGTGGTGGAGACTAAGCTATGAATTTAGGGGATTCTGATTAAGATTCAGTAACTGGAGCTGGACTCAGTGAAGAGATAGCACTGGGGACAGAAAGGGAATTACCACTTCTACAAACAGACCAGCAACAAAGTGGAATTGGTGCAGACTCATCTGAGCTATTTAACTGGGGCTCATGAAGGATCTACTTAATTAAGGGCAAAAAGAGTCCCTAAAGCCTAAACAGTGGTGTCCTGAAGGAGAAGACAAAGGTAAATCCACAGAGTAGCAAAGAATAAAGTAAAAGGTGAGAAGACACAAAGATTTTTACATCACTCAGAATGTATTTTTAATGTGGAAATATTTTTGATCACTATAAAGATCTCTAGTAGCAAGGTAAGTGATAGAGGGGAAAATTGGGAGAAGATAAGGAAAAACCTAAAGATAAATTATTGTTTGGTGGAAAAAATAAAAACATAATACAAAAAAAAGGAAGAAGAAAAAGAAATTAAGTTTTTTCTCCCTTAGGGAAATTTGAGAATATCCTGTACACAGTAAAAGTTTTTGAAAGCCAGGAAGGTGCAATTGCAGTTAAATCTAGTAACATAACCAGGCTTTGGGCTTTGGATTATCGGTGACCCCCAAGTAGAGCTAAGATGATTAAACAACCCTAAGCAGAATTAACTCTTTATTAAGACAGACACCAAAATAGCAAACAATACTTTATAGGCTAGAGATACTGGAAGCATGAGGAAAAGAAAAAGAAAACTCTCATATTTCCTTAAAGCAGTCACTGTGCTAGTGTGCATTTTTGAGAGTGGTACTCTGCATTAAATATATTAAAATAATTCCATGCCTGTAGTGTTATAAGGATGCATGTGTGAGATTGTGACATGGTCCCCATTTTAATGACTATAGCAGACATTCCTTGGATACCACACCAAACAAACTAAACATTCCTTATTTTGAGTACTCTTTTCCATAAACAGGAGAAATGGAGAATTAGATAAAGAAAATAATAAGAGACAAAGCGATCTATATTAAGAAAAAAATAATGAAGTCATCTAAAATTTCTAAGGACATTATGTTAAATTTTTAACAAATAACATATCTTTGAGTTCCTGTTATGGCTTGGCAGGAAAAAAAAAACAACTAGTATCCATGAGGACGTGGGTTCTATCCCTGTACACACTTAGTAGTTTAAGGATCTGGCATTGCCATGGGCTGTGGTGTAGGTCACAGGCGCAGCTCAGATTCTGCGTTGCTGTGGCTGTGATGTAGGCTGGCAGCTGCAGGTGTGATTCGACCTCTAGACTGGGCACTAGCATATGCCACAGGTGCAGTCCTCAAAAAAAAAAAAAAAAGAAAAATCCTTTTTGTAATTCTTGCTGTTTTTGAGCAACAATACAAAATGTTCTTGCCTAAAATAATTTTCTTTACATAACATCTCACCTACTTATTTTATTACTTATTACTGTGCATGTTTATTTCACAGACATTACAGGCAGAATAGTGATCCCCCAAGACACCTACAGCCTAATCCTGGGAATCTGTGACTATGTTACCTTACCTGGCAAAAAGGGACTTCATAGATATGATGAAAGTTAAGACCTGAGATGGAGACAGTGTCCTGGAATAGCCAGGTGGAGCCAATCTAGTCACATGAATTCGTAAATGTAGATACGTACACTGGCGCAAAGAACTAAAGAGATGGCATCATGAAAAAGACTCAACCTACTGCTGTTGGCTTTGAAGAGAAATGAGGGGACACAAGCCAAGGAATGTGTGAGGTTTCTGAAAGATGGAAAAAGCAAAGAACTGATTCTTTCCTAGAAATTCCAGAAGGAATGCAGTCTTTTTTTTTTTTTTTTTTCGTCTTTATGCCATTTCTAGGGCCGCTTCTGTGGCATATGGAGGGGATCCCAGGCTAGGGGTCTAATCGGAGCTGTAGCCACTGGCCTATGCCAGAGCCACAGCAACACGGGATCTGACCCGCGTCTGCAACCTACACCACAGCTCGCGGCAACGCCAGATCCTTAACCCACTGAGCAAGGCCATGGATTGAACCCACAACCTCTTGGTTCCTAGTCGGATTCGTTAGCCACTGAGCCACGATGGGAACTCCCAGGAATGCAGTGTTGAAAACACTGAATTTAAGCCTAGTGTGGGCCAAGTCAGATTTCTAAACTAGGAGAACTGTAAAATAATAATTTGTCACTTAGCTACCAAGTTTGTGGTAAGTTGTCACAACAGTCAGAAAGAAATGATGCATATGTACACAATGGAATATTTATTTCTACAGAAATTTACAAGTTGAGAAGAATAAATGATAAAAGATAAAATGAAGGTTAATAGAATCGACTGAGCAAGAACTTGGATTTCTAATAATAAAAAGTGTTATTTTTAGTTCCCTTTGTCATTGAGATAGAGTTGTTTAGTTTTTCATAGAATTAAAATTATATCCTTGGTGTTCCCATTTTTGCTCAGCAGTAACGAACCTGACTAGTATCCATGAGGATGCAGGTTTGATCCCTGGCCTTGCTCATTGAGTTACAGATCTGGTATTGCAATGAGCTGTAGTGTAGGTTGCAGATGTGGCTCAGATCTGGCATTGCTGTGGCTGTGGCATAGGCCGGCATCTGCAGCTCCAACAACTCCTAGCCTGGGGACTTCCACATGCCACAGGTGCAGCCCTAAAAAGCAAAATGAATAAATAAAAGTAAATAACTACTTAAGTTTATCCTTAAAATATAATTCCAAGAATTTGTAAGTCCTGCATTGTTTAAAAGGAGTTAATTCCCAGTGATTCAGTGAAAAAAAAATACTCTGTTGTTTATCATAAAGCAGCATTATCTATTAGAGCAGTAAATATAAAGAGCTCCATAAAGACTATATTTTATGTTAGCCTAATTAAAAAATTAATTAAACTTTATGATTCTGGAAGATTTTCATAAATTAAGTAGGCAAACTCCCAGAAAATATACTTACTTCCAAACTTGTATAAATAAAATGATTAAATATGTTTCAGAGGTTACCAGACTGTGGTCAATTATCAGTAGATACAAACTCAGACCACATTTCATTTATCATCAAGTCATATACAAGGAAATGTGAAGAATGTGGTTATTACCAGCTATTTTAAGTGTGGATCACTTCCATGTCTAACACTTCTCCCATATTAAATCAAACCAAACCACATCAGATGACAAAGGATTTCATATTAGTTCACAATTTGTTGAAGTAATGATAATACGAATCCTCACAATACTCATTATAGGAGCTCTCTTTTACAGTTAATAGATTCTTGATGCAGTGTTAAGTACATTATTTCGATCAACTCTTAATAATCACACAGCCCATGTAAGCTACAAGAGCATGGGCATCTTGTTTCTTACTTGGTAAGGCGAAGGCCATCTGAGGCTATCTGGTGATCTATAAATATTTGTTTAATGAATGGAAAATCCAATAGGTAGTTTTTATTATTGTTTGTATTTGATCATTTCCCACGGTACAGAAAAAGAAACTGTGACTTAAATATTTGGGAGTCATCCTGCCATTTACAACAGAAGGAGTTAGTTGATTGCAGTTGATTCCAAGCCCCTAATCTCTCTGCTGAATTTGATACCGCTAAAGCCTGTTCAAGTAGAGATTTCCTCAGAGCCAGACTCACACTTTACATCTCACATTTCTGCTATGTTTCTAGGAAACGTATATGTCTTTTTAAGAAGACTCTTTGGTATTGGTTTAGTTGGTTGATTTGTTTATAGAATAGGGTCGACTTCAAGCAAAATTTTCTCAAATCCAATTTTTGTACCCATCTGGATTATTTAGCTCCTCAACTCAAATTTACTCAGAAATCCCAAACTCCTATTTCACTTTTGAAACATTTCAATAAATGTTTTACTCAAAATTGGGCCTATAAAATTCAATGGATGTATGCTTGATTTTATAATGTGTGAAAAAAATCAAATGACTGGAGGAAATCATTTTTCTTGTTTGATTGCTGTCTCATTGCTGTTTCATTTCCCCTCTTTGTGTTTGGCTAAACTATTTGTTTATAGAATCTTCTGAAGAATCTTCTGAAATATGTTAATATCTGAAGCACCATACTCACTCATGGTATTGCCTTAAAACACTGCTATTGATATTGAGTTAGAGTGATTTTATGTCAGTTTCCTTTTTCATTGTTTCTCTAGCAGTCTGTATGTTTTTTGTTGCCATTATCATTTTGGTTCATATGGCAAAACTGAATCGCAAAACTATGAGTAATAACATTTATTTCTGCTAGTATATTTTTCTCCATTAATATGTCAGTATATAGAGATTGGCAACAAACTAATATATTTTTATTATCTAAGGACTTGTCAAAATCCAAAAGAGGTTTAAAAGTAGCTTCTTAAAAATGTAAGAAACACATCAGTCAGTGTTTCCTGTTCTAACAGTCAAGTTCAGTGCAGTCAGTGCACAAGTTATACCCAGGGTAAATGTACTGGAGACATCCATATACGAATATAAAGTGATTTTCAGATTGTTGGTCTCTTTGGAGTAAAACCTCATGCTCATTATATCAAGATTACAAATTGGGCTTCCATAAGACCAAGTGAAGAGAAACTCTGAATTTTTTAAGTTTGCTTGCGCATACTAGGATAATACATGCTACCAAAGGATACTTAGATGACAGTGAATGAATAACAGTACTACTTAGTACTCGTGGCGAAAGTATATGTGAGTAGAAGGTCATCAACTTTGAGATAAAATATTGGCAGCTAATAGAAGTTTTCGGATATTCATTTGGTATAGTTGCTATTTCTTTTATCTTTTCAAATTTGTGCTATGTAAAGATAGGGAAAAAAGGTACAAAGAGGAGTTTTCTTATTATAATTGCAAAATATATGAGGCTTCACAACATAATTTAAGTTATCAGAACTAATGTTGATTTGCTGTTCACAGAATAATAGCGATAATATCTTCATGAAAAGATATCTTGTCATTCATCATTAAATAATTTAAAATTGCTGATGCTAATTGAGGATATGCCATTCACTTATTTAAGAGGAACTTATTGGAAAACTTCTCTGAATGTAGCTCTCCATGTGCATCTATATGCTATTAAATATACAATCAAACAAGGACCTATTTAATAAACCTGAACTTTGATTGGAAGAAAAAAAATGTAATTATGTTCTCATGAACATTTAACTGTGGGGTAAAATTAGAAGCCAAATATTACAAAACCACAGTATTTCCATGTCTCCAGGTTTGGGATGTCTATCTATCTTTGATCACATTATGGTAGGATGTACATAAGAACAAATTGTGTCTCATTTGTGCTCCTTGACATTTGTTTTATATCTCCTCTTTTTCATTAGCTCCTTAGAGTTTTGCTCCTTATTCTACTAATAACCTTCTTTGTACCAAGCACTATGAAAGTCACTGGGTCTGTGATTAAAAAAAAAAAAAAAAAGATTGAAAAGAGAGAAAAAAAAATATGCACCTTCATGGAGTGTACTATCTGACGGAGAGCACATAATTAAATATTAAAAATTTATTAAAATTGATTTAAGTGCATTGAAGGAAGAGATCAGAATGTTAAAATATAGGGATTGTATATAAACCTGAAAGACTTTAGAAAAATTATATTCCTCATAAGCTCGGCAGGTCTTCATATAAACACAACTTTCTGGTTATCACGACTTTCCCTGAATGCCTGATGTAAATACAAAACATTTTAAGATCAAAAATAAAAAAAAAATAAGTAACAATGCAAAAGGCTAAATGATAATTTAATACATTCATTCACAAAATAACAAAGCAATAGTATTGGTTGCTAAATCAGTGATATTAGTTGTTAGTGTTATGATAGTATTGGAAAAAGATACTATTTTTATTGTTGTCATTGCTATTATTATTATTTTTATGTTAGAGAAAACGGAATAATCTTAATGAAAGGTATTCACATTTAGCTGAATCTGCACACCATGCAGAGGCAGAAAAAAAGAGATTCTTACACATACAATGTAATACTTTTTCAAAACTAAACCAAACCAAATATAACAACAAAATGATATAATGAAATAAATTAACATTTTTGAAGTTTGGGGGACTTCTTCTGCTTTCTGAAGTTAAATTTCAAGCAAATATGTCTGTTGTGCTTGCTTATCAGTTTTCTCATTTTGCAGCATCACATTATGTGTATGAGGCAGCAAATGTAGTGATGGAAGAATCTGAAACTGAGAACCATAGGCAAAGCAATTTATTCATTACATTCAAATTATTGAAATAAACAAAAGACTTAATATGTTCTGTGAAAATTAATTTTAGCATCAACACATACCTAATATGGTAAGCAGTGACACATGACATTTCAAATGTCTGTCTCAACATTCTCACCTAAATATGCATTTCTATTTCTTCAATGTGTATTGGAGCCCCTCGAGAGCAAAACGAGCCATTGAATCACTGTGACCATGATTAGCTTCACACCACACAATCCACAATTGGAACTGTCAATTACTCATTCCCAGCACTCTTACTGTCCCTAATTACTTTTGACTTGGTTTTAGATAACTACCCTCACCCAACAAATACAACATTCTTGTGTAGACCAAGTTACCTGGCATTAACTTTTATTTGGTTGAATTGCTTTGGATTCAATTAATTAACTATTTTTAATAGCACATAATGCTGACTAGGATTTGAAAATCTGGTGCATTCATGTACTGTTGTTTACAATAGTGAAACAATTAAAAAATGATTATTCTACAATAGGTGGTTTGTTTATTACAGTAATTGTGTGAAAATAAACGATATGTAAAGGCATAGAAAGATGTTTGTCCTATAGTGTTTAGGAAAAAGACTCTACTAGCACTTACATACAAGAATATCCTACTGAGAGTGATTTAAATGAGAAAAAAAGAGTGGAAACAAATTCATGCTCAGAAATCTAATGATTAATTTAAATGCATCACAGGATTGTATGGCTGCATTTAATTGAAAACATTAATAATTGTAGTTTAAGTAAGATTTCTTTTTCTCTTGTAAGAGACTTGCTTAGACAATATAGTACAAATAAGGAAGCACCATATGATTACAGCCCAGTCAATTTCTATCTTTACTTTTCATCATCAGGATTTATATCTTCAGTGAGGTCTCATTGCCATATGGCTGCTGAAGTTCCAGCCATCTTGTCCACATTTCAGATAGAAACAGAAGAGAAAGAGCAAAAGGACATAACTTCCAGCTGAAGCAGCCACCTTTACACGTTTTATCTAAAGCTCTTTATGTGAGCTGTATGAAGTTGAATGAAAAAAATAAATTAAATCAAATTTTTGGTGACAAGAATAGTTATACAGATGAGAGGCAAAAATGCCCTTAAACTATACAGTCAAAATACTGATAAAGAATTTATTTGGATGGCACCAAAATAATTTTTTGTTATAACTTATATTTCCAAAATAATTTTTTGTTATAACATATTTCAAGAAAAAGCAAAAGTGAGGATAGGAAAAATATTTTTTGTATCTTTGTTTTGGGGTAAAATACTGACCAAAAATGACAGGTTTGCCAAAAGACATTTCAAGAACATGGCAGTCCTCCAGATAGCAATGATTTATCACTTTATTTTCTTTTTCTCACTTTTCTATCTTACAAGTTTGCACTTACATTACTGCATTAGAGAACATGCTTAGTACTTATATTTCTGAATTGAGTAGATGCACAAACATTAATTCCCATTAAAATAAAACAATGATACTGCATTTAGAATTATATGAGCAGAAAATGAAGCATGATACCACAGAAAGAAACTTTCATGTTCCATCAATCCAGACCAGAAAAAGACAAATAACATAGGATGTGACTCTGATTTGTTTCTCCATATTGTATATTGTTCATTGCTGTATATAGATGAAGGTCAGTTTTACTTTGAAGGGTAGCATAAAGCCCTTTCAAACAAACTTATTTTCTATAAACATGCTCAGATCCTAAAAATTTCCTGTATTTGATTTTCTTGAGTTTAAATCTCTGTCTCCAGAAAATCTCGTGAAAGACCACACACCATGTAGGAAGTTCTACATCTCCAGTTTCTCTCTTACTTACCCCTTCCTTGCCCTCACTCCTGTCTGCCACTAACCATGTTTAAGGTTTATTCATTTCCCAGTGAGTGGCCTTATTTCTTCATCAGACTGATTAAACTTCTACTTGTCATCAAAGTTATCTGTTTGAGGAGTTCCTGTCATGTCTCAGTGGTTAAGGAACCTAAATAGTAACCATGAGGTTGAGGGTTCAATCCCTGGCCTCGCTCAGTGGATTGTTTCTGGCATTGCCGTGAGCTGTGGTGTAGGTCACAGATGCGGCTCAGCATAGGCTCCGCAGCTGTAGCTTAGATTAGAACCCTAGCCTGGGAACCTCCATATGCCACGGGTGCGGCCCTGAAAAGACAAAAGACCAAAAAAAAAAAAAAAAGCTTATCTGTTTGAAACTGTTATATGACCATGTCAATCCAGTATTTAAGACATCAATATCTCTTAATTGTTTACTGGGTAAGACCCAAAACTTTCTCCAATATATACCCTTATACCTTTGAGCTATATGAAATTATTATTATGTATTTTTAGACTTGCTCTGAGTTCCAAATTTTCTCATGCTTCATCATCATTTGAGAATAATCATGTTAATGCATAGATTACTAGTCTCTATCCCAGAGTTTCTGAATTAGTAGGTCTGGGCTGGCCCAAGAATTTACATTTCTAACAAGTTCCTATGTGACACTGATGCTCTGGACCAAGGATCACAATTTGGAAACCATTTCTCTAAACATTCATATTTCTATGCTCCTTTTTCCCCCATTCTCTTTACTGAGGAACACATTTCATTCTCTTTACTTTTCATTTTATCCAATGTCAAATGGCACTTTAAGCCCTAATTCTTCCAGGAAACATTTCTTTCTCTATTATTTTTTTCATAACAAATAAACCTTTTTTTTCCTACAACACTTAGACAAATACTTTTGACATAAAACTCATTATCTCATATTACAATTTTTTTAATATAACTATCACATCCTATTAGATGTGAACTTTCTTTCAGGCAACTGAATCCCTGTGGGTGTGGTGGGGGTGGGTTTGGTGGAGTGGAGGTAGGTGGAGGTGGTTAATTCTTGAATGATCCTGGACTCTTGGAGAGAAAAGAGGTCCATAAAATGGAAATCACCATGAGTGAATAAATATAGCAAAGTCAGAAGGCACATTGTGGCTGGATGTCTTGGTCTGAATGTTGATTTCAAGATAAATGTAAGGATGAGACCAACAATTACCTGGCTATGCAATTTTCACCCCCTCCCACTATTACCTATAGACACCTGTATGCTCAGAGGCACAGGCACACCTTCATGAGGATCTGAGAAAAACAATATGGTACAAAGGAATTCGTCCCAAGAAACAGAATTGAGAATAAAAAGGAGAAAATATTCTTTTCTGTTAATATGATGAAATGAGAAGATTATTCTGGAGTATGTATCTATTTGTCCCATGCAACTTTTCAGGAAACCTGCAAGCATATCATGTAAGAAGCTGTAGATAACAAAGTATTTGGAATATGGAGAGTACAGTGTTTGGTAACTAGAAGACAAAGATCATACCATTGCCCAAATCAGAAGAAAATTTTGGTGATAGAGAAGGCATCAATTTATTCTTTGCGATATTCATTTACACTGCTCCATGTTTAAGTTTCCCTTCTCAATCAAGTAGATAGTCATCTAAATGTGTTTTAACACTTCAAATACACACATAAATATAATATAACATCACAAGATTTCAGGCCTAGATGGAACCTTAGATATCAGATAATGTATAAATTTGTTTGTTTGTTTGTTTTTGTTTTTGCTTTTTAGGGCCATACCTGGGGCACCTAGAAGTTCCCAGACTAGGGGTCAAATCAGAGCTGCAGCTGCCAGCCCCTTAATTTTGTATTTGTAGTAAAAGCAGGGATAGATTATTGAGCTGCTGGAATTCTGGAATTTCATTCTTCTCCAAGTTAAGAACTCAAAATTACTTGAAAATATAAACCATGGCAAAGACACATTTCAAGGAAATATTATTAATACAGTATAAGATCCACAGAGGGAAAGATTGTTTTACAAATGCATTTTTAAAATATGGGTTTAAGTAAACTAAGGATTTCATAGAAAGTATTTCTAAAATATAGTTTTCCACATATGACATGGATTTATTTATACAGTGTTAAAATTAAGTAAAGTTTTTGTACCACTATTCATATATTAATTGGGTAGCAAAAATATTTGTTATTTTTTGCTTTGTTTTGTTTCAATTGTCTACATGTACTCATTCACATATATAGCTTCTCTATAAACATTTTTTTTTTTTTGCATTAGGTGCTTTCACGTTTATCGTCCTCTTTGGCTCCCACGTGGGGCAGGTGTTAATTTCTGTTTCCCGGATGGGAGGGAGGAGGCTGGGGGAAGCGGCCAGGCACCTTAAGGCATCTCGCTCCCACTTGCTGTTCCTTCCCACTCTGTCTCCTAGCCTCAGGGAAAGCAAGCCTCTGAATCGCTTCCCTGAGCTCTGAGAGAGTGCCCTGGACCAGGAGGCCAAGACTGCGTTCTTGTTCTTGCTGTTGGTATAAATTTTTTTTATATATATATATTTTTTTATTTTCCCACTGTAGAGCAAGGGGGTCAGGTTATCCTTACATGTATACATTACAATTACATTTTCCCCCCAGCCTTTCTTCTGTTGCAACATGAGTATCTAGACAAAGTTCTCAATGCTATTCAGCAGGATCTCCTTGTAAATCTATTCTAAGTTGTGTCTGATGAGCCCAAGCTCCCGATCCCTCCTACTCCCTCCCCCTCCCATCAGGCAGCCACAAGTCTCTTCTCCAAGTCCATGATTTTCTTTTCTGAGGAGATGTTCATTTGTGCTGGATATTAGATTCCACTTATAAGTGATATCATATGGTATTTGTCCTTGTCTTTCTGGCTCATTTCACTCAGTATGAGATTCTCTAGTTCCATCCATGTTGCTGCAAATGGCATTATTCAACATTCTAAACATACCTCTTTTGTAAGGTTAAGTGCGTGATCCTGCTTAAATTGGTTATTATTATACCCCCTCAAGTGGCTACATACTGTGCCAACTGGTAAACTGAGGCTTTTTTTCTAGGACTTCACACTTTCTTCAGAACATTTTTTTTTCCTTTTTTTTTTTTTGGCTGCTCTGTGGCATATAGAGTTCCCAGGCTAGGATCAGTTCCAAGATGCAGTTGTGACCTAAACCACAGGTGCAACAATGCCAGATTCTGAACCCACTATGCCGGGCTGGGAATCGAACCTGTGTCCCAGCACTCCTAAGATGCTTCTGATTCCATTGTGCCACAGCGAGAACCCCTCTTTGGAACAGTTTTTATTGTTAAGGATATTAAGTATTGAAATTAGCAAAAAATTTGCAAATATAATTTTCAGAGTAGATTGGAATATTTGCATGAATTTATTTCTTAAAAGTTGAACTCCTTTACAATCAATGGGCACTTTGGGATTCCCCTACTAAATCCCTGATCCCTTTCCTTTGCCATTCAGAGTCCTCAGTGGAAGTATTTCAGGAGAATTTTTAAATAGTATCTTTCTTTGTTCATATATAGACCTTTCTTCAAATCAAATTAGAAGTGACTTTTCTATAAATACAAAGACCATTCAGCCATTTAAATCATAAAACAATACCATATTTCATAAAAGGTAAAGTCCATGGTGCTTAGCAGAACCTGCTAGTCCTGCCCAAGAGAGTTATCCCTACCTGCTTGGACTCATATCCAGCCATTCCTCCCAACATTTGTCTTCTTTACTCACTATCTCTCTTGCTAGCTCTCTCACTTTTTTTTTTTTTTAACTCTTTTCTCTCTGTCTCTTTTTTTTTTTTTTTTAAGGGCTGTAGCTGACACATATGGAATTTCCCAGGCTAGGGAACAGATCCGAGCCACATCTGTGACCTACACCAAAGCTTATGGCAACAGGGATCGAACCTGAACATTCGTGGATACCAGCCAGGTTGATACTAGTCGGGTTTGTTACCACTGAGCCACAACAGGAACTCTTTAACTTACTTTCTTGATGTGAGCTCCCCTCAGACACAGGCAATAATTGTTCTGTTGGTATAATTCTGTTGGTTTTATTTCTACCTCTGCATAAAAGCAGCTAACTTGCTATACCTAAAAGTTAGATGTACGTATGCAATTACCTTTATTTGTCATTCCCTTTACCATCCACTTATTCATTTGTTCATTCACATATTTTTATTACCTACCAAATAATTCATTACTTTACTAAGTACTTTATGTTAAAAAAATAAATAAAAGCAGACAGTGCCCCTCCTCACATGAAATTTGAACTCTACTGGAGGAAAAGGGCAATAAAGAAATAAAAGTGTAAAACCTGAGATCAAGAAGTGCCATAGATTATTCAGCAGTCAAAATGATTGTAGAACTGCCAGGGAAGGACTTTCTGAGGAGGTAGAATTTGAGCCAAGACGTGAATCAAACAAGGGAGTAAGCTGAGATATTTTGAATTGTGTGTCTCACAGTCAAATCAAATCTCCAATTCTAATTTCCCCTTTAGACACATTACCCAGACACTGGAATTTCCCATCTTAGTGAACTATACTGTTATTCATCAAGTTTAGGTTAGAATCTTAAGGTCAAGTTTTGGGGGGGGTTATTGTTTGTTTGGGCTTTTTTGTTTTGTTTTGGCCATGCCCATAGCATGAGGAAGTTCCCAAGCCAGGGACTGAACCTGTGCCACAGCAAAGACCCCAGCCACAGAGTAACATTGCTGGACCCTTAACCCACTGCACTGCAAGGGAACTCCTTTAAGGCCAACTTTTATGCTTGCCTATTCCACTCTCAAATATACTTATCTTAAATATCACCACCTTTCTTCAAGTTCACTGTTGCAATCCTAGCACAGTCCATCATCATCTTGCAAGATGTTGCAATAGCCCCCAAAGCTGTACTAGCACCAATTCTGACCCCTCATCTCTTTTTTGTACCATACACTGAACTTTATCAAACTTTAATTAGGGCATATGAATCTTTCCTGTCCAAAGACTACCCTTTTTTCCTATGATGAGGCTGCAACACTTTGGGGGTGCCTATGAGGCCATGATGGCTTGGACCCCACATTTCTCTTCACTCTTGTCACACTATACTCCACTCTTTCTCACTACTTGGTTTCTTTCACTTAATTGGCTTCCTGCACTCCCTCCCACCATAAGATGATTCTACATCTATATTCTTCTTTAAAATGTTTTCATTCTCCCTTGATCAGACTACCTTGTTCTCATTTTTAGGATCTCAGCACAATTTTCACCTCCCTAGGGACATTATTCAACCTTCCTGAGTAGTCAAGAGTGCCTCCTTATAGGCCCTAAAACAGCCTTTCCTTCACTCAGGAACACTTGAGAACCCACTGTATTTACATTTGACTGTATATGAATGTAATACATCTTGCTTTCCAACCAGATTGTAAGCCTTTCAAAGGTGCGGGCCAGACATGTTTTTGCAAAATTGTTTTACTAGTGAATGAGAAAATATTCACTGGATGAAAGACTAATTAGTTAATTAATTAGTTGACTTCCTTTCTAGTGTCCTCTCTTTACCCACTACCATTTAAATTTGGGGTCTTTTTTTCTGAAATCGTCTAGCCTTCTTTCACTGCAGTGCTTTTGCACATGCTATTGTCTCTGTCTGGAACAGTTTTTGTACTCTGGGTTCTTTTCACAATTCCTGTCTTAGTTTCATTGACACCCTCACAGAAAGGCTTCCTAACTCAACTTCTTTAAATTATGATAGCCCTTTTCCTCCTGTTCTGCTTGTCTCTTAAAAAAAAAAGAAAGAAATTGTATTAACTTCACTATCACATGTTTTTCATATATTTTTCATTTATGGTCCAATAGTCTATGCATTCTCCACAAGGGTGATCATGCCTGATTTGGTCAATATCAAATCCCTAATGACTAGCATTTCATGCATATTGGATAAAATATGCCTTCATGGATACAATAATATTTTGAGTGAACAGTAAGGAAAAAAACAATAACCAACAAACTATCTGAAAAATATGCCCTATTAAATTTCACATTACTTCCCCAGCCAAAACACAGTATGTTAGTAAAGGAGTTGGTTATGAGAAAGTAGAATAGATATATCTTACACTTAGTTTTCCTGTTGATGCTAGTTCCTCTCTAGGTCTCACATTTGTTCACACTCAAAAGTCCATTGTGGCTGCTTAGGTATATTCCCATTACTAAGGACATAAGAATTCAAGTGTGGATCTGTAAGAGATATGGACGTGTCTCTCTCTCTCTCTCTCTCTCTCATGGCCTGATCACCAGCAAACCAGCCACACACCTCATGTACTCTCCATTCCACAGAATGATCTCTTCAATACCTTGTCATTCTATTGGAAATTGGTCTTATATATTTTTTCCTAATGGCAGTTTTTCTATTTATTTTACAAATGATTTTTAAATGGTTTATCTTAATGTTTACCAGAGAAGCTCTCATCCTTGTCCTTCTCCCTGTTATTCAAGTGAAAATAAAGGCTACATTGTTTTAATCACAATATGATATTATCATCTGATAGTTGAAATTTGTCCATAGAGAAAGATGTGTATTCTTTTTTTCCTTTTCTTTTCTTTTTTGCTTTTTAGGGCTGTACCCATGGCATATGAAGTTTTCCAGACTAGGAGTCAAATCAGAGCTTCAGCTGCTGGCCTACGCCATAGCCACTGCAACATCAAATCTGAGCCATGCCTATGACCTACACCACAGCTCATGGCAATGCCAGATCCTTAACCTACTGAGTGATCCAATCCCCTACTGACTCAGGGATTGAACCTGAGTCCTCATGGATAGTTGGGTTCGTTACCACTGAGCCACAACAGGAACTCTGATATGTGTATTCTTAAGCATATGATTTAGTTTCTAATCCTACATAAAATACAAAACACAAGATCAGGAATCCTATTACCTGAAAGAGCATTTCTCTTTATTTACTGTCCAAACATAGTTATTTATTAAACAAATTTTCTCACAGATCAACTAGAAAATGTTACTTTTCAATTATTTTTGATATATGCTAAGCAATATGGTATTGGTCACACTAATATTATGCCATTGCAATTGCTTTCTATTTAAACTGTAGTCAGGTGTAATCTGTTAAACAGGAATTGTTCATAATCTCACCAATAACTATGAAAGATTGATTTCAAATAGTAAGTAGCTGTTACTGAAATTCTTTGAAAACTGTGCAATACAAGCATTCCACGTGTAACTTACATGCAAGGTGGTTTTATTCTAGATTTGTACCTTCTATATTGAATAATAATGAATGAAATTTTGAAATAATTCAAGTAATTTTACAGCATTCATTAAAGTGCCACACACCCAACCAAACCTGCATGAATGTTCTATAGTTCATATTGCTTCTTTTTATGCACAGAAAGAAAGCATACCCTATTACTTAAGCAAAAAAAATTTTCCAGACTCCAAATTTATATATGCTGAAAAATGGCAAGAGAGAGAGGAATGGACAAAATTTTTCCCTATACGAGTATCACACATTCTATAAATAAGTACATGTGAACAAGGTAATTTAATAAAACATTCATATTTACAGTGAGCGTTAACTAGTAAAATACAATTTAGCTATAAAAATAGATGACAGGCAAAATATAAGGAAAGAAGCCAATTTAATGTCCTGGCATGTGAGTTTGACTTGCTTTTACTTTAAAACTCGTTAGTTTCTTTTTTAAACAACAGAAATTTATTTCTTTACAGTTCTAGAGGCCGGAAGTCCAAGTCAAGAGTCAGCAGATTTGTTTTCTTCTGAGGCTGCTCTCCTTGGCTCACCTTCCTTCTGATTCCTCCCATAATCTTTTCTCTGTATGCACCTAAACCCTTTACCTTTAAATAGTTGTAAATTAAAAGAAAAGTTACAGAGTGCAGATAGTTGCTATATATCCTTCAGCCAGGTTTCCCTGAAGGTTAGTTTCTTTCTCAAAACTAAGTAATGAACAATCATACAATACCATTAACAAAACTATGGATTGTATCCATATTTCACCATTTTATCCACTAATGTTCTTTTCTGGATCCATGAACCAATCTAGGACACCATATTGCAGTTAATCATCCTGTTTCCTTAATCTCTTCTACCTGTGAGGATGTCACACTTTTGTCCTTCATAATTGAAGGTACCTTGTAGAATGTCCCTCCCTTTGAGTTTGGTTGATGTCCTCCCATGATTAAATTGAGTTTGTAGATTTGGGGGAATAATGTCATGTAGGTGAAATGTCCCTCTTGTGATTTCATATCAGCAGATAGATGATATCACCTTAGCTACTGGTAATATCAAACATGATCTCTAGGTTAAGGTAGTACCTGCCAGGTTTCTCCACTGTAAATGTTATTGCTGTTTTCCTGTTAATACTCGATTCATAAGAAGTGAGTCACTAAATCCAGTCCACATGCAAGAGGATGATAAGGCTTTAGGAATACTCACAAGAATGTGGGACTTTTATCAGAAGCATAAATCATGATGTTTGTTGGTATTGATTTCTAATAAGGAATTTTAACATGATTTTTTCATTTTACATTTACATTAAATTTAGACAGAGTTCATAAAGGCGGTAGCTGAGTGGGGAAGACCTGAGGCAAGCTTAGTAGGACGATCTTCAGGAACAAATTGGTCCTTTGTTTCTGGGTTAAGTTTTCAGGTAAGAATGATTATGGTTTGAATCTAAGTAATTATTGTTAACAGTTTCAATCTGGAGGTTATCTTTATCTTAATTTCCTAGCAGTTATCAGTGTTTTTCTTTTCTTTTCTTTTCTTTTCTTTTTTCGCTTTTTTAGGGCCGTGGTTGCAGCATATGGAAGTTCTGTGGCTAGCACTAGGGGTAGAATTGGAGCTGCAGCTGCCAGCCTCTGACACCACAGCCACAGCAATGCTGGATCTGAGTAGCGTCTGTGAACTACACCACAGCTCATGGCAATGCCGGATCCTTAACCCACTGAGCAAGGCCAGAGATTGAACCTGCATCCTCATGGATACTAGTTGGGTTCTTAACCTGCTGAGCCACACTGGGAACTCCAGTGTTTTTCATCTTTTAATAGTTGAGATTGATGGTTCTAAAAGAAAAAATATAATATCTTTCTTTGATTAAAAAATTAAAGCATTGATATTAATGTAATATAGTACCAATATATTATTAATTTTAATTACTATTTCCTTCTCAAAACTTATCATCAGCTCCTAAGTTAATTAATTTAATTTTGAGAATTAAGCTCCATCTTAAAAAAAAAGAGTATCAAAGGATTTAAGGACATATGTTAAACCATCACAATAATTAATGAATATAATGGGAGACATAGTTTGAGAATATACAAATATCCTGTCTTGCCTTAAACTTTAGCCTAATTTTAAACTTTAACAGATATAGGTAGATCTCATCTGTAGCAATTATTACTATGGATCCCTTCTACAATTATTATTTGAAATTCTTCTGTAGGGAACATTTGTTATTTTTCCCACATTTATATTTTTATTTAATCATTTATTTATATCACTATGTACTCATGGTATTTCTTTTACTCTTAGGGTTTTAATGCAAAACTACTTTTACTTTATTACCATAATCATTCCAGTTTTGGCCGCTGGAATTATGCTCAAGATGGCACCTATATTCTTTACTTATTTATGTTTTAGTATTTTGCTACTTTCTAGCACTACAAAGTGCTACAAGATCATTTTGCATTTTCCCAACATCAGCCCCTAAAATTAGCTATTTCCCAAGGAGCCTTTGTCCTTTTATTGAAGATTGGCATGAAGAAACTGTGACCTGGTGCTGTGTGGGCTCTTTATTACTGTGATCTTATTGCTCTGAATCCTTTCCAGCATTTGGTGTAGTTGGTATTTTTTATTTTAGTCATTCTCATAAGGATGTGGTTATATTTCATTAGGCTTTTAATTTGCCGAATTTAGTCGAAAGTCATATGACTAAGTACAATTTAAGGGTATTTTACTACTCCTAAATTAATCCTTTCAGATTGTCACTACATGAAGCACATTATAATTATCAGCTTAGTGAATAAAATGGTACTTCAAGATTTATGAATCTGCCCAAGAGCAATATCTTTCTGTTGCTATGTTACCATTGCTTCTGGCCCCAAGTCTCCACTATGATTAATTTCTCATAATCTTACGCTCCTTTCTATATTGCTGTTCACCCAAGACATCTAGCCAAACCGTGTAAAGTTATTTCAAGCTGTAGTTTGAACTTAGCCAGTATTTTTTTTTTTTTGGTCTCTTTTGTCCTTGTGGGGCCATACCTGTGGCATATGGAGGTTGCCAGGCTAGGGGTTTAATTGGTGCTGCAGCCTACCACACCACAGCCAGAGCAACGCCAGATCCGAGCTGCACCTATGACCTACACCACAGCTCACAGCAATGCAGGATCCTTGACCCACAGAGCAAGGCCAGGGATCGAACCCACAACCTCGTGGTTCCTAGTTGGATTCACTTTTGCTGTGCCATGACAGGAGCTCCAAACTTAGCCAGTGTTTTAACATGGATTTTTAATTTTTATTTTGTGCACCCACAGAATATGAAGTTTCCCAGGCTAGGGATCTAATCGGAGCTACAGCTGCCGACCTACGCCACAGCCACAGCAACACAGAATCCAAGCCACGTCTGAACCTATACCACAATTCACGGCAATGCTGGATCCTCAACCCTCTGAGCAAGGCCAGGGATTGAACCCGCATCTTCATGGATACTATCTGGTTCATTAACCACTGAGCCACGACGGGAACTCCCAACTGTGTTTCTTTTTTTTATTTTTATTTTATTTTATTTTTTTACTAATGATTTTTATTTTTTTCCATTACAACTCGTTTGTGGTGTTAACTGTGGATTTTTTTAATTAAAATTTTATTTCTTTAGAGTTAGAGTTTTAAGGTTTATTAATGTGGATTTTGACAGTTTCTTAAAATTTAATGAAAATACTTTTTATTTCATGGAAAACTAAATTGATTTAAAAACTCTATTTAAGGGAGTTCCCGTTGTGGCACAGCAGAAACGAATCCAACTGGTATCCATGAAAATGTAGGTTCAATCCCTGGCCTCTATCAGTGGGTTAAGGATCCAGCATTGCCATGAGCTGTGGTGTAGGTCGTAGAAACTGCTAAGATCCCATGTTGCTATGTCTATGGCTGCGGCATAGGCCTGCGGCTACAGCTCCAATTTGACCCCTAGCCTGGGAACTTCCATTTGCTGCAGGTGTGGCCCTAAAATGAAAAAAAAAAAAAATTCTATTTAAGATATATATATATATATTTTGAAAAGTCACTTTGTCCACATCTACATTTGAAATCAAAACAGGAAAAGCATAATGCAAAGACCAAAATATAAGTTAAATGTTTTTAAGGAGTTTAGGATTTTAAAAAGTCTTTACAGAGCAAAATTTATCCATAAAATTGTTTCCCATAACATTTAAAATTCAAGATCTAAATTAAAAATTGTATTCTTCATCTTGGGCTAGTTTGAGGTTTCTGAATTAAAGGTTACTCAGGAACATAAATTGATATTATTAACTAATCCTCATAAAAATCAGTAAATATTTGATCAAAGAATGATGTCAGAGCAAAAACTTTATAATAATAGTTATTTTTTTCACCCCACAAATTTTGTGCTAAGTTCTATTCCTTTAAGTCATGGAAAGCTATTTGAATGTTCTTAACTTTTGATAATCTGATATTTGACCAAGAATTTAACACATTAAAACTAGTTCAAAGGAGAATTCAGAATTCAGTTCTACACACACACAAGCACAGAGGGGAAGAGAGATATGGAGGAAGTAAAGAATGATGAACTGAATATATGAATAGATGCAAAATTGACTTAGGTGAGAAATAATTTCCCACCAACAGAAATAACTAACTTGCATATCTGCCAAAAAAAAAAAAAGCCCAACTCAGTGGATATTGCTATCAATAATCTACAATGTACAGAATTGTAAAATATCTCAGAAGTAATGAAATGAAGAAAACTCTGGTTGGATGATTGGAAGGCTAGTTAAGATATCCACACACTTCATCTCTCTTTCCATTTCAAAGAGGTTCACAACTTTTCTTGAAATAAATATATAATAAATAAGTAAATAAATAAATAAAAATTATCTGGACTCTTGTGACTGAGTCCCTAAATGAAATCACATTTAGATAAATAAAAGTTAAAAAACTGCAATTAAATAAAGGATTTTCATTCTTTACTTGCCTTTCTAGAAGACTTTTGAAGATGATCCAAATGGAATTCCATGAAAAGCTCTTGGCACTTTCTCACTCTTGAAAATCTGTATACTCTGAATGTCTCTGACTTTATGCACTGAAGGTCCTTTTTAGGCCTAGTCCTTGGCCAAGGCAGAGTTAAATAATAACCAGATTTCCTATGTTCTTTGCATTTAATTATTCTACCAGGAAAACATAAAGGCCTTGATTAGTGCAGAGCTTAGTGAAAAGCTCTGAGACTCCTGTGTAGTTTAAAGGTGGACTAACATAAATTTACTTGTCTCAGAAAGAGGCTATAAAAGCAAAGCATTAGAACAAAAACTCAGTTGTTTTAGTGAGATCTTTGCATGAAATAATAATAGCAAATGCTACCTGAGAACTTGTTAGCATGGTCCTGCCCTTAAGTATGTTTAGAATTTGAGTTTTAAAATATCCCATGGTAGGAAAATACTATTCTAACACATAGAATACTTGTGTGTTAGAGTGCTAAATCTGATTACATTATAAAGACATCATAGACAACCATAGCCACTGATCTAAATGAATACATTGGCAACATATCTAAATAATAAAATATTACAATCCATCATATATATTCTTTGGAATCCAATAATGGGTAACAATAGGTCCAGACAAATGTGAGAAGAAGAAATCTGAATGGTTAATAAATATGTGAAAAGTAGCCATCCCGGTAAAATCAATCACTGGGAGATTCTGTTTCAAACAATTTATGGATCCAAATTGTGAAGCTCAACCATACTAAAGTGTTGCAAACATAGCAAAATTGGGAAACTCAGACTACCAGAGTGTTGTACACAACTTTAGTGGGCAATTTGGAAAAATCTAGGGATTTTGATACTCTATGACCCAGAAATTCTAGTCCTAGATTTAAAGCATACAATCACTCCTACACTTATGCACATTTTTTTCATCATACATTTTTATGCATGAATTATTTCAAAATTGTAGTACATTAAAAACAAAGCATAGTACTCATGTGTACCTTCCACATTGGGCAGCTTCAGTGAGATCAGCAGAAGAATATTCTTGAAGCAGGTTCCAAAAGGGAGGGATAATACTATGTAATGTAGAATAACATCTATTTCTTTAACTTTACTTCGTAAGATCTGCTGCACCAAAATTCTATAAGAAGCACTCTGAGATTTTATTATCCCTTTGTGCCCTTTGAGGCACAGCCAAGGTGATGGCAGGAACAGACTTCTATTTTAACATTTACATTCAATATCTGCAGCAGGATTTAATTTGCAGAAATGGATGGCCACTGGCTGTGGAAACACACATCTAACTCAATAGATTCTAGCAGGGGTGGTACTACATAGCATAGGTGGGTCACCATGTGGTTCAAAGGTGATCTTTTGATATTTCACATCCTTTGAATAATTTCCTATCCAGTAAACAAACAAACAAACAAAAATGGTCCAGAAATTGAAATGGCTATAGCTCTTGGATTTTTATTACTAGAATTTAGAGGAGTGAATCATTCACATCTTTCATTATCACAGGATTAATTATTCTGGATTCTTTTTTTCCCTTAACCTAGGAAGAGTAAGTCATGAAAATACATTTGGGCCCTTTTACTTCTCTTTTGCACTGGGCAGAAGTCTTTTTGTAGAAAAGTTATAGCCAAATGAACTTCTGTTTGTACTGACCTAATAACAGCAAAACACTGTTCTGCTAGTCTTCTCTGCAATTAGGCATGAATGTACCAACATACTTGGCCGTTTGTCATCTTGGGTTCCTGGGAAGAATTTCACATTAAAGAAATAGTAAATGCTGTCTTTCTAGTTTAAGGATGTATATCCCTGTTTTCTTTGCAACTCAAGGAATCATAAATTATCTGTTTTGGTAATTTTCCCTCCATGGCTTAACTAGTTGAAAGCCAGTTTCATTCCCCGTTGTTTTTTAAAGTCCATCAATATACAGTTGAAGCATCTGCATGAACTCTTACTTAGAGGCTAATTACCAGAGTAGATTGAATAGGAATTTCTCCTATCTTTGTTTCTACCACCAGTACCATACTTTTTATGACTTAAAAGCCATGCTTACCTCTGATGGATCTTTCATGTATACATTTTGCTCCTTCTCTGTTTAGAATTTTTTGGAAGAGAACATATGATGGGGCCTCAAACCATCTGCCTTGTGAGCCTTCAATGCTTTATTTGCTTAATAGTGGCACTATTCTCTTGTGTAATTATCACTGGTAATGAGGCTGCACATTTCCCATTTCCCAATGACTGACTTCATATTTTGGAAACAAATCCCAAGTATTTTGTGTTCCTTTTTCCAACATCCCTTAATTTCCTACTTTGGGATTTCATTACCATTAACTCTAGTTATATATTTGGCGATCATTTAATGAAGAGGCTAGGTCCATGTATGTGTGTTTATGTATATGTTTGTCCATGTAATGTATACAAATTTTAAGTGTCAGTGACTTGAAGAATAATATTTATATAATTAATTTAATCCAGGCTAAATATAAACATTACTGTAAACTAGCTCTTTGAAGACTAGGTATGATTTTTTTAATGCCCATTTTCAATTTCAACATTGTTTATTGAATTGTACTTAAAGAACAAATACTCACACTGAATCTTTTTTTAATTCTAGCTGAGAGTCTGTAAGTTATAAGCTTTCATAAATAAGGTCCCCTGGACCTCAATTTGCATTGCCAAGTGGAAGCTATTCATTGAAAACATAAATATTTTTAAGCAATTTTCATGCTCAGATAGTCATGAAATTGAGGGGGTTTTCAGCTTCAGTAAACCATATGCACTTTTCTATTCTCTTTAATTCCTTCTCCTTTGTGTGGATGTGGCATGTGTTCCTAAGGGACTTATGGGAGTAACTTTTGTTAAGATAGCACCATTAGGAATAATCCTACATTAATTTATTTTGAATTACATCTAAAAGATGTGAAGAACCACTCAAATGACATCCATTAAAAAGCTTACATCAAAAAGTCACAATTAAAACACAGAATAAATGTTTATAGCTTCATTTTGAGATCAAAGATGATATTTAAGATGATGCTCAACAAAGAATGTTATATACAATAGACACGGTTATTTTATTTTTTCCTATTTTGAATAACTGTTATGATTTTTAAGACATATTGTAAAAACTCATAGGATCTTCACCAGGCAGTTACTTATCACCTTTCATGTTACTTAGTTTTATTTTCATAATAAATCTCCCAAGGCAAAGCTGTTATTGTTTCCATATTATAGTTAGGGAACAGGCGGTGGGGGGGGGGGTGTTAGTCATACAAGCTAGATCAACTCTACAATGAATGTGCTTAATTCTCACACTATATTACCTTCTCTCTCCACATGTATATCCTTCAAAATCCGTCAATCATGGCATAATGGTAGGTATTTAATGTTTGCTTATCCTTTTCTTCTGAATTGATTTATATACCTACATTATATACCTACATATAACTGTCATTATAATGTTTATTTGCAATTACTAAGATATAGCATGCGCGTTAATTCTCACTTTCTTTTGCACATGTTATGAATACAAATAGTATGAACTCCAAATGTTACAGAAGTTTAATGCTACAAAGATATTAAGTTAACCATAGGAGGTTTAATAGTCTAGGAGAAATTTAGTGAACCATAATGCAGGATAGAAAATCTATACCTTTTTCTCTTTTTCTGTGGTCCAGGCAGGAATCTGACAGAGTTAGAGATGCTCAGGTTTTGACTGATGAGATTAGGAGGAACTTGAAGACATTATTGTGATTTGTATGGCATCACGTTTTTAAAACAGTTTTTACAAAACTTTCTCTGAGTGTAAGTTTTATATGAGGCTGATGCCACTTCCATCAGCAGGCATCTTATATTAAAAAATATTTCAAGTTTACACAAGCCATTGAAATATATTCTGGTATATTATGTTAGGACACTAAGGGACCACCAGTTTCAGGAATATGTTTTAGGATCAGTAAAAACATTTTTAAAGTGGTGACCCCCCCAAAAGAATTTACAGAATGCATGATTTTCTATTAAGATTAACCCTGAAATATATTATCGAAGTAGACAATATTTAAAATAAAGCATGTTAGCTAGTTTTATAAACAATTTTGTACCAGAAGATTCTGTATAAATGTATAATATCATTAACTAGTGATGATATTTAACCAATATTTCAATACTTGTGTGAAAAATATAACTAAATGCTATAAAAGTACTAATATCCATACAAATAGAATCCTTTCCATTAAATAGCAATTATTCTGGTTTTTCAGGTGTCTGTTTTAACAGTTTATACTGATGGGATGATGTATGCTGGTCACTGGGGCAAAAGTTAACATCTTAACATTTGCAAACCACATGAGTGTACTTGAATTTTAATAAAATTATATACATCCTTGGAGTTCCCATCGTGGCTCAGTGGTTAATGAATCCAACTAGGAACCATGTGGGTTCGATCGCTGGCCTTGCTCAGTGGGTTAAGGATCCAGCATTGCCTTGAGCTATGGTGTAGGTTGCAGACGCGGCTGGGATCCCAAGTTGCTGTTGCTGTAGCTGTGGTGTAGGCCGGTGGCTACAGCTCTGATTCAACCCCTAGCCTGGGAACCTCCATAATGGTGCAGGTGTGGCCCTAAAAAGACAAAAAAAAAATTATATACATCATTAAGAAATGATTATTATGAGTAATTTTCAAAGGCTGAATTTGTGTAAAAGGAATTACTTAAAAACTGTTTCCATTCTACAACATATATTCCATTTTTTTGAGTTGCTTGAATATCTATGAAGTTTCCTTCTTCTCTTATTTTTGTCTTTTTAGGGTAGCTCCCATGGGATATGGAGATTCCCAGACTAGGGGTCGAATCAGATCTGTAGCCGCTGGCCTATGCCACAGTAACACAGCAACGTCAGATCCTAGCTGCATCTGCAGTCTAACCACAGCTCAGCGCAATGCCAGATCCTTAACCCACTGAGCGAGGCTGGGGATTGAACCTGAGTCCTCGTGGATGCTAGTCAGATTTGTTTCCACTGAGTCACAGCAGGAACTCCCCCTTCTCTTTTATTTACATTACAGCTAAGAAAATTTGCCAGGTGGACTATGGGAGAATACTAATACTATTTTAAGAGCAAATATAGATAATATTAATATATGAGAAAAACTGACTTCAACAGGGAATGATATTTCAGTTTTGAAAATAATAGAATAATACTAGGACAAATCTTAGTGTTCAAATTATTTAAATTCATTAGCATACTTTAGGGGATATCTTTTGTGTTGAAATCGACTTTTTTGGCACAAAATAAAAAGCTTTATTTTTTAACGTGCTCCTTTTTTGAAGATAAGGGAAGCAGTTTATTGCAGGTGTCCTCAGAAGCAATGAAGGCATGCAACAGTTTGTAGCCCATGGGTAAATTAGGGTTTAATCAGTATTAGTAAACAGCATTCCCCACTCTGACTTAATTCAAAACTTATTTCCTTACATAAATTGTTCCTATATCTCTTAAATTATTCTTCAAGACTAAACTTTTCAAATGGCATTATTATGCAGAAGTCCATACATTAACATGAAAGTTCATAGATCTTTTATGATAAACTCACATCTAATATTTGCAGGGCCCAAGAAGATTTCATATCATATGTCTTAATACTTAAAAATATAAAATAATGTGAACAAATTATTAAATAACACCCGTCTTATACTTTGACAAATATAACCTCATTATGACAAAGTTTAAAATATAATGATATAATTAAAAACATCAAATTTAATCAAAGAGGATTATATTTAATTATTGTGATTCATATATGGGATGGTGATTATTTCATCAAAGCAAAAATTGCACTGGAGAAAGTTAAACAGTCAAGGAAGACTTCATTTAAAGATGTTGTAATGGGGGAGAGGGACAAGAACAGAGTCTGTACTCAAGTAAAAAAAATTATGGAGAGTTTTAAAGAGCTGGGTTTATGTATGTGTGTGTGTGTGTGTGTGTGTGTGTGTGTGTGTGTAAAAAGGTGGATCACAGTGATTATCCTTACCCAAAGGAAAAGTAAACTTTCATATACTTCATGACAGAACATAGCTTAACATTGATACCAAAGGAATACCAAAGGAAGTTGGATTCCTATCTTCCCACAGAGGGAGATAGTTTCCATCTTTCTTTCTTATTTAATTAATTAATTAAATAATTTTTATTAAAGTATAGTTGATTTCAAGTGTTGTGCCAATTTCTGCTGTACAGCATAGTTACCCAGTCATACATATATATATACACTCTTTTTCCCATATTTTCCATCATGTTCTATCCCAAGAGATTGGATATAGTTCCCTGTGCTATACAATAGGACCTCATTGCCTATCCATTCTAAATGTAATGGTTTGTATCTACTAACCCCAAATTCCCAGTCCATCCCACTCGCTCCCCCCTCTCCCTTTGCAACCACAAGTCTATACCATGTCTGAGTATGTTCCTGTTTTGTAGATAGGTTCATTTGTGCCATATATTAGATTCCACAAAAAAGTGATATCATATGGTATTTGTCTTTTTCTTTCTGACTTATTTCAATTAGTATGAATCTTTAGTGCATCCATGTTGCTGCAAATGGCATTATTTTGTTCTTTTTTATGGCTGAGCAGTATTCCCTTGTATATATGTACCACATCTTCTTTATCCATTCACCTGTCAGTGGACATTTAGGTTATTTCCATCACTGAGACCAACCCAGCAGGTGAGGGCTGAAGAACAGGTGCTGTGAAACTTAAGAAAAAGCTAACATAAAATAAGACACTTAATTAAAGTTGGGAACCAGGGGACTCAAGGTCTCAGGGACCAAGAGCACTGCCTCAAGAAACCACATTGTTTTTATTGTGCTTTTTAGGATGTTGTCCAAGTGAGGAGGAGGTTGTAGGTACAGGATATAGTTCTTTTATTATTTAAAAGTCACGTAGCTAGTAGCTGGTTAAG
The DNA here is from genome assembly GCF_016906955.1 of Phacochoerus africanus. NCBI lineage: Eukaryota > Metazoa > Chordata > Mammalia > Artiodactyla > Suidae > Phacochoerus > Phacochoerus africanus. The sequence continues at coordinate 184,456,961 of NC_062544.1, read as the reverse complement.
CTTTTATTCTCGCCTTTAGGCATTTAACAATCATTAGCATTGAGGAAGCCTGGTGTTAGCTGTCTATTCACCTAGAGCATCATCATCATGCTTCTGCCTATCTGCAGCAACCCAGCATGCCTAGGTTTGCACCTCCTTCTCCTTGCTGATTCATATCCCTCTAATGATCCCTCATAAGCCCCCTAGGGCCTTGAGGTTCTTCTTTCTCTTACTTTAACAGAACATATCATGATGTGCCAAGAACCTGCCTATCTGCCCAGGTCCCCCAAGTGCCTAGACCAATTATGTCTTCATTCAGCTGACCACATGAATAACTTATGCCTTTTGGGCTTTGTTCTTAAGTTATTTACCAGCACTGCAACTGTTTTTGAAGCAGGAATTTAAAGGTAAAGCCAGACAAGAAAGACATTTCAGCATAGAAAATAGAAGCAGAGGGGCTAAAAAAAGATTGTAGAAACATGTCTCCTGACATCCATGTCTTGACTATTGTAAATAATGCCTCAATGAACATACAGGTGAATGTATCTTTTTGAATTATAGTTTTGTCCAGATATATGCCCAGGAATGGTATTGCTGAATTATATGGTATTTCTATATTTAGTTTTCTGAGGAACCCCCATATTTTTTTATAGTGGTTGTACCAATTTAAATTCCAATCAGCAGTGTAAGAGGGTTCCCTTTTCTCCACACCCTCTCCAGCATTTGTTATTTGTAGATTTATTAATGATGGCCATTTTGACTTGTAAGGTGGTATCTCATTGTGGTTTGATATGCATTTTCTAATAATTATTCATGTTGAGTATCTTTTCATGTGCCCATTGGCTATCCATATGTCTTCTTTGGAGAAATGTTTATTTAGGTCTTCTGCCCATTTTTCAGCTGGGTTGTTTGTGTTTTTTTGTTGTTGTTGAGTTATATGAGTTTGTACATTTTGGAGATTAGGTCCCTATCTGTTGCATTGTTTGCAAAGATTTTTCTCCTATACTGTGGGTTGTCTTTTCATTTTTTGTTTGTTTGTTTGCTTTGTTTTTTATAGTTTCCTTTGCTGTTCAAAAGCTTTTTGGTATTGATGAGTTTCAAAGACATGGCTCCCAGTTCTTTGAGAAAGACAGCCTGGGTTGTAATATTGGCAGGAGGCTCTTAAAAGAGATTCATCTCAAAGTGACACAGAGAGTTCATAATTGCAAGTTTTCTAAAGGTAGGAGGATAGATATCCTTTGTTAGGCCACTTGGATTCTGCAGTCACCAGGAAGAGGAGGAGGTCAAGACCCTGCAGACAGAAAGAAGCCCGCCTAAATCTAAAATAATAACATAAAAGTGTTGAAAATAAAATATTCTCAAGCTTTTTAAAATGTTCTTAAGCTTTTGTTACAGAATGATCTATTAATATTAAAAGGCAAAATAAAAATTATACTTGAGTATACATTTTAAAATCAAAATTTTTAAAATTGAATTTTTGAAGTTGTATTTTTAAATCTTACTAAATATTTTAATATAAATAAAACTACTCACAACTCTAATGCCCATTGTCCATGAATGACTATCAGTATCGTATTTCTTGACTGCTTTATCTAGATTTATCTATGTATCCAATTTTCAGGATTGAACAACTTGAAAAATAGGGCAAAATGTTTCTTAGCCACTTTGTTGAGTTCATCTAGACCAATAACTTGGAACATAGAAGAAAGCAGGGAAATGGATATTAAGCTCAACTGAGAAGTGACACTTTGTTTTGGAAGAATCTGTTTCATTCCTGCTGAGAAAAAAAAAATGGTAATAGATATATCTTTTCTATTACCTAAGTGCTTCTATAGTTCAAACCCTCAATGCTCAAAAACAGTGTCTGATTCCAGGCTCATTAGCAGCACAACCCACACACTTTCCTACATTAGAACCATTAACTTTTGCTTTAAGAATGTAGATCTTCTCTGGGGTGTAATGACGTTGTTAGAAGAGATGTTAATTGTTTTAGTACAACATGTTCTAGAGCTGAGCACTGAATCCAAGTGTCATCCATGTGTGTGACATATACATGTCTCTAAGGTACGAGGTCCATGACCATAGTCCCATTTACCTGAGTCTAGGTAGAGAAATGATCCAAGACTGAAATTTACAGGCTACAGAATTGTTATTACTGCACACTTAAATTTTAATTAGGATTTTAAACCATTTACCTGAACTTTGTTCAAATATTTATCTTGTTTTAATAATAGAGTGTATTTTACACCTTTTTTGTCTCTTTGAAGTGTGTAGGATGGTTGAATTAGTGTCTACAGCTATCTGAAAGTTGCTAATTAAAGGTATTGATCCATTTATATTAGGCTTATACCCTTCCTAAATAAATACAACACTTTTTGAACTATACCATTAAGATAAATTTCATGTTCTAGGAGTTCCCTAGTGTCTCAGTGAGTTAAGGATATGGCATTATCACTGCTAAGGCTCTAGTTACTGTTGTGGTGTGTGTTTGATCCTTAGCCCAGGAACTTTCATATGCTGCATCTGTGGCCGAAAAAATTTCATTTTCTGATGACAAACCCATTTTAATAATTCACATCTATCAGCCCATTATGACTTTGTGTTTTGTATCCTTGATAAAAATACCAGATTTTCTAAAACAATGTTGTCTTTTGTCATACACTAAAAATATTAATGATGAACTCAAATAAGTGAAGAGATCCACCTCAGAGAGAAAAACTGAACTTTCTAATTTTTATTATAATTTAAAAAGTAATATTTATATCACCATGAAGTACATAGTTATTATAGAGAATACTGTAATAGAGTAACTTTACTGAGGGTTGTAAATAGCTCCCATCAAGTTAAAGTGATGCATGTGCCTTGAATAGAAAACCATAAATTTAATTTTTAAAATGTATGGTATAAATTCATTGTGAATACTTGAATTATACATTGGAATATTCTAAGCATAGTTACAATTTGGAAAAGAGCAGTCCAAATTCACAAAAGAAGAAGGAAAGTAGGGGCTGACTAGCCTCATCAGAAATATCTGAGAAGAGGAGTTCCCGTCATGGCGCAGTGGTTAATGAACCCGATGAGGAACCATGAGGTTGCAGGTTTGATCCCTGCTCTTGCTCAGTGGGTTAAGGATCCGGCGTTGCCATGAGTTGTGGTGTAGGTCAAAGACACAGCTCGGATCCCGCGTTGCTGTGGCTCTGGCGTAGGCTGGCGGCTACAGCTCTGATTAGACCCCTAGCCTGGGAACTTCCATATGCCGAGGGAGTGGCCCAAGAAATGTCAAAAAGAACAAAAAAAAAAAAAAAGAAAAAAGAAATATCTGAGAAGAGTGTATCCAATTTGAGGACATTCAAATTTCATAAGGAGGTGAGACAGTTATTGAATAAAAATGATATCACTGTACAAACAAAAGTGTAATTTAAAGCTCAAATCAAAGCTCAAAAAGGATACCTAGGAGTTCCTGTCATGACATAGTGGAAACGAATCCAACTAGGAACCATGAGGTTTCGGGTTCCATCCCTGGCCTCACCTAGTGGGTTAAGGATCTGGTGTTGCCATGAGCTATGATGTAGGTCACAGATACGGCTCAGATCTGGTGTTGCTGTGGCTGTGGTGTAGGCCGGCAGCTGTAGCTCCAATTAGACCCCGAGTCTGGGAACCTCCATATGCCTCAGGTGCAGCCCTAAAAAGGACAAAAGACAAAATACAAAAAAAAAAGATACGTAATTATTGGCAGTTATTGTTACAACTATTTGTAGCGATTTTATAGATTATTTGGTTTAAAAACTTAAATTTTAAGCCAAAGTTAAAGTGAAGGATTATATATTTTAACCATTACTTTTTTGTTTATATTTTTATCACTAGAGATTTGTTTATTGACTATCTGATATTTCTAATTTACTTTATAAGGTAGGCTGAAAGATCTGGCAAGATGGAGAGAGCTTTAGTAATACCTCACAAGAATGTGGGATTTTATCAGAAGCATAAATCATGATGTTTGTTGGTATTGATTTCTAATAATGAATTTTAACATGATTTTTTCCTTTTACATTTACATTAAATTTAGATAGAGTTCATAAAGGCGGTAGCTGAGTGGAGACGACCTGAGGCAAGCTTGATCTTCAGGAACAAATTGGTCCTTTGTTTCTGGGTTAAGTTTTCAGGTAAGAATGATTATGGTTTGAATCTAAGTAATTATTGTTACACTTTCAATCCTAAGGTTATTTTAATTTCCTAGATATTTTAGGGCCACACTTGCAGCATATGGAAGTTCTGTGGCTAGCACTAGGGGTTGCAGCTGCCAGCCTACCATGACACAGCAACAGCGATGCAGGATCTGAACAGTGTCTGTGACTACACCACAGCTCATGGCAATGCCGGATCCTTAACCCACTGAGCAAGGCCAGAGATTGAACCTGCATCCTCATGGATACTAGTTGGGTTCTTAACCTGCTGAGCCACACTGGGAACTCCAGTGTTTTTCATCTTTGAATAGTTTTTTTGTTTGTTTGTTTTTTACCTTTTCTAGGGCTGCTCCCATGGCATATGGAGGTTCCCAGGCCAGGGGTCTAATCAGAGCTGTAGCCACTGGCCTACGCCACAGCCACAACAACGCCAGATCCAAGCCGCGTCTGTGACCTACACCACAGCTCACGGAACGCCAAATCCTTAACCCACTGAGCAAGGCCAAGGATCAAACCCACAACCTCATGGTTCCTAGTCTGATTTGTTAACCACTGCACCACAACAGGAACTCCAAAAGATTATTTTTTATCAGGATCATGGAAGCTTTCTTTCTTTTTTTTTTTTTTCTTCTGTCTTTTTGCCATTTCTAGAGCTGCTTCTGTGGCATATGGAGGTTCCCAGGCTAGGGGTCTAATCAGAGCTGTAGCCACTTGCCTACACCAGGGCCACAGCAACGTGGGATCCAAGCCACATCTGCAACCTACACCACAGCTCACGGCAACACCAGATCCTTAACCTGCTGAGCGAGGCCAGGGATCCAACCCGCAACCTCATGGTTCCTAGTCAAGTTTGTTAACCACTGAGCCATGAGGGGAGCTCCTCGTCTTTTAATAGTTGAGATTTATGGCTCTAAAATATACAATTTAATATCTTTATTTGATTAAAAAATTATAGATATTAATGTAATATAGTACCAATATATTATTAATTTTAATTAATATTTCCTTCTCAATCCTTATCATCAGCTCCTAACTTAGGTACAATTTTACGGTTTATCTTTCAGACAGGAATTAACTAGGCATTTACTTTGTGCAGCTCAATACCCTTGAGTTGTCAAGATGAATAAGGTTTTTTCCTGCCTTAAAGGAGCATATAGACCCCAAGAAGAAAATAAGCACTAATTTTATAAAGCGCAGGATATATGCCTTTTATTCTGCTCTGAAGTAACAAAAACATGAAGTATCGCATAATTTTTTTATACTAAAATCATATGTGTTCATTAGATGAGTCAGAAAAGCTAAGTGCTGATGGGCTGAGAACAAGAATAAAGAAATATTCCCTAAAGATTTCATCTTTGGGTCTCCTGGGAGGTGTAATATAAATTCATAACATTTGTAGAAAATGAGCTGTTTTTTAAACATTTTTTTTTAGATAAAAAAAGAATAGAGAAGAATTTTCTTGATTGACTACAGCGCATTGTGATATTTTATTTCATTTAGAATGAACATCTACTATCATTACATTAAAATTCATATGACTATATATCACACATTTAATTATATCTTATATATGTAGATATATTCTATATAAAATTCAATCATATGGAATATTATTATATTATATTATGTCACATTATAGACTCTTACATACAAAAATGAACATAAAAGATAATACCAGGTTTCCCATCATGGCTCAGTGGTTAATGAACTCAACTAGCATCCATGAGGACACAGGTTTGATACCTGGCCTCCCTCAGTGGGGTAGGGATCTGGCGTTGCTGTGATCTGTGGTGTAGGTCGCAGACATAGCTCGGATCTCACATTGCTGTGGCTGTGGGTAGGTTGGTAGCTATAGCTCCAATTGGACCCCTAGCTGGGGAACCTCCATACACTGTGGGTGTGGCCCTAAAAAGACAAAAAGACAAAAAAAAAGGTAATACCAATAACTTCTACTTTCTTTTTGAGAAACAGTTTTCTTCTATCTCTGCAGTTCTTTTAATTTTAGGGGTCTTTCAGTGACCTGCAGCTCTCAGACATTTAAGCTTTAGGTCAGTCATCTGTGTAGTTACAAAGGAGAGTCTAGAGGAACTCAATAATTTTATATGTCCAGAAGAGGAAATGGCTTTTAACTATGGATGGAATATGCATGTTTGAAATATGATATTCTTCCAAGATTGTATCTGAATTGAATTATTTGGATTTCAAAGTCTCTGAATATCACAATTCTATACTCAAATTCTGTCCTCATTCGACGGAGTTACTACCTTGTTTTTAATTGTTAACCAAATCTATTTATTGTGTATTTAGTGAAACAAGGTTTTTGCACTTTATTGTATTAAAGTAGCTAAATCATAACCATGTTTATGATTAAGATACTGTAGAACTATTGACTGTGATTTACTACTATCAGTAAAGTGTAAACCATCTCCCCTGCCAAAAACTGAAAACCAGTTAATTGCTTTCTTAGGCGCATCTGCAGTTAAGATGCTGGTTGTGACCTGGGTCTCAGGATTACTGCACTGTCACAGCTGGAGATACAAGAAGTAGTGAATACAAGGAAGCTATCCTTTTGAGGGTTGTGCCAGGGAAGGCAGTTGCATTCACATCCAGGTGGCAGAACTAGGAGTGGTTTTAGCATCCCCAGCATCCAGAGTTGATGGTGTCAGAGGTGCACTTTTCAGTGTCTCTCTTGTCTCAAGGATATTGACAAAAAAGTATGTATGCAATTGTTAGATGGTAAAATAAGTGATGTTATTCCTGGCTACATAGATTTAAACTTGATCTAGACATGTCCTTGATCTAGACATGAGGTTTGTGTGAGCTATAGAGTTAAATTTTATTAAATTCCTTTTCTGTTTAAATTAGCCAAAGCTGATGTCTAATGCTTGCAGTTAAAAATCCTGATCAATAGGGAGTTTCCATCATGGTTCAGCAGTAAAAAACCCAACTAGTATCCATGAGGACGAGGGTTGATGCCTGCCCTAGCTCAGTGTGTTAAGGATCCGGCTTTGCGGTGAGCTGTGGCATAGGTTGTAGACATGGCTTGGATCTGGCAATTCTGTGGCTGTCAGCTACAGCTGTGTTTCTACCCCTAACCTGGGAACTTCCATATGCTGCAGATGTGGCCCTAAGAAGAAAAAAAAATGATCCTGACTGATATAGAAAACATGCACCCTGGAGATGAAAATTTCTGTATCCTTCAAAACACATTTTAAAAAATTAATTAAATAAATGTTATACACTTATTACATGTGATTTTTACATCAGAACTTACAATTTGGGGAGTATCTTGAGTCTCCTGCTTATTGTAATTATTTTGTTGTTGTTGTTTTTAATTAGATTCTAACAGCCTATTCACAGCTGGAATGTGTTCACTCATGTGAATCCCAAAATGAACTAATTCTTTTTCAGAGTTTTTATAAAAACAAAATTTTTAAAATTTCTGTTCATTTCATTATCACCATATGTAGGCTTGTCATTATCACATGTATATGTATATAGAGTTTTCATAAGCATAATAAAGAAAAGACATTATTTAGATATATTTTTTTAATTAAGATATCTTAAAGAGCAAATTACTCAGGAAATGTTTCTACTCTACATAGTTCCCATTCTTTCTATCATTGAGGACATGGGTGTCTTATTAAAAGCCCCTAAGGTTACTCTTTTAGTTTGAAGATTTTGCCCCACAATCTATGTTGAAACATTAAATGCTTTTTTCATTTGTATCCAGTCTTAATTCCTGTGCTTGACAATTAAATTTTCAGTCTTTGTCCCCTGGTTTCCTCTGTTTCTATCTCTGTCATTGTCTCTCTTGCTCCTACCCGGAAGCTTGGTTGTAAGATTTGCCTGCACAAAATTATGCTTATTTCCCAAGATGCTGCCTTTGACTTGCTCCCCACATCTCCAAGAAATGCAACCTGTGAGTGGTACCCAGCTCTGTCTGACCTTAGCTTAGACTCTCTGCATGCTGCATCCAGCCCAAACCTCACTCCACAGGCTCCAGCCTGTCTGGGACAGGAGATAATCTGACAAGAATAACTTAATAGCCAGAGGCAGCCTGAGCACCAAGTGCATAGTTACCAGAACAGCAAAAATGCTAAGTTTACCGTAAGGGATGAGCAGCTTTTTTAATGTGTCTAGCTGCAGGGAATTAAAGCTTCCAGATGGCAGAATTGCTGCTGATCTGCATCCAGACATCCCACCCTGCAATTCTCCAAGACACAGTCCCATTCTTAGCAATTCTAGGCTCAAACTCAAGAGGAAATCTTCTCCCCTTTTCCACCCTTTCTTCTTCCCACTCTTAGATATGTAGGGCATTCTTATTTTCTTCTACTCAAATTATAGGTACAGACTAAAACTGATTTTAAAATAGCATAGCTAGTTTTCTTTGGAAAATAAAGAAATAAATTCCCAAGACATGAAATGATATATTCTCTCACCCACACTTGTACCAAATAGTGCAAATAATTGTACCTGCCTAGGCTTCAGGGCATTCTTCTAAAAAATTCATTGTCTACAATATTCTGTGAGAGCAAGAGTTATGGTTCTTTGATTTTTAAAAAAGGGTATTGTAAAATGCTTTAAAATCCTAATCCAAAAATATAATAATGTCCTACTATCTCCCCATTTGGAGATCAGATTCTTGGCAACCTGAAGCACAGGCACAGATCCAAACTCAACAATAGATCATGAAGGTTCTTGGAAGTATACATAGACTTCACATTTTATTTCTTTTGTGGGGACACACTACAACTATTATGAGACTTAGAAAGTTGTTCATAAAGGAGAACAAAGTGAAATATTTTATTACTAAATAGAACCAGATAAATATTAAAAGGAGGTTGGCATATGTAATGCATTAAAAAATTCTAATAGTTGTTTCAGCACTGTTTATTTATTTATTTATGTATTTATTTATTTATTGTATTTTCTAGGGCTGCACCCATGGCACATGGAGGGTCTCAGACTAACGGTCTAATCAGAGCTGTAGCTGCTGGCCTATGCCAGAGCCACAGCAACGCCAGATCCGAGCTGCATCTGTGACCTATACCACAGCTCAGGGTAATGCTGGATCCCTAAGCCACTGAGCAAGGCCAGGGGTTGAACCTGCAACCTCATGGTTCCTAGTCAGATTTGCTAACCACTGAGCCATGACGGGAACTCCATTCACTGTTCATTGAGTACTCCATTCTCTTTGCACTGATTTTGTCATATTATCAAGTGTCTTTAAATGTGTGTCTGTTTCTCAGTTCCCTATTCTGTACCATTGGTTTATTTCTCTATGCTGATTCTACGATAACATCGTTTTAATTACCAAATTTTATAGTATGTCTTAATTTGACAGGAAAAGTTTCATATTTTAGTCTTCAAAGTTATCTTGGTTGTTTGTGGCCATTTATTCCTACATTAATTTGGGGCTGGCTTTTTAAGATCCATTTAAAAGAAAATACATTCATGATTTTTTTAAGTATTCCTCCCAATTTTTATACATTTATTAAGAAAGCCAACATTTGTATTTTTTCATGTATTATATGCTTTTAAAAATGTTTTATAGGCATTCCCATTGTGGCTCAGTGGCAATGAACCCAACTAGTATCCGTGAGGACATGGGTTTGATTCCTGGCCTTGCTCAGTGGGTTAAGGATATGGTGTTTCCATGAGCTGTGGTGTAGGTCACAGACGCAGCTCAGATCCTATGCTGCTGTGGCTGTGGTGTAGGCCAGAAGATGTAGCTCAGATTAGACCCCTAGCCTGGAGACCTCCATGTGCCATGGGTGTGGCCTTAAAAAGACACCCCCCAAAAGTGTATTGTACTTTTCTTAATCAAAATCTTAAACATCTTGGAATCTAAAATATGGCACAAATGACCCTATCTACAAAACAGAAGCCGACTCAGAGACATAGGGAACAGACTTGTTGGGGAGGGGTGAGGGATGGACTAGGAATTTGAGGTTAATAGATGCAAACTACTACATTTAGAATGAATAGATAATAAGGTCTTATTGTATAGCACTGGGAGCTATATCCAGTCTCCTAGGATATACCAGGATGGAAAATAATATATTTAAAAAAGAATACACACACACACACACATACACACACACATGACTGAGTCACTTTTCTACATAGCAGAAATTGGTACAACATTGTAAATCAACTATACTTTAATAAATTTTAATTCTTTTTTTCTTTCTTTTTTATTTTTTTTTTTAATTTTTTGCTTTTTAGGGTCTCGCCAGCAGCATACAGAAGTTCCCAGCATAGGGGTTGAATTGGAGCTGTAGCTGCTAGCCTACACCACAGCCATAGTAACATGGGATCTGAGCCATGTCTATGACCTATACCAGAGCTCATAGCAATGCCGGATCCTTAACCCACCGAGTGAGGGATCAAACATGCATCCTCATGGATACTAGTTGGATTCGTTTCTGCTGTGCCACAACATGAACTCCCTAATAATTTTTTTTAAAAAATTCTAAATATCTTTGGATAGATTTCTCAGACATTATATTTTTCATTTTATTTTGCAATTACTGGTGTAAAAAATATTATCATTTTTTAATGTTCTTCTACCTACTTCACTTGTTCATCTTATAGTAGCTTATTTTTAAATGTTATGCTGTATTTTACATGTACTTTTACATGTAAACATTCACATTATATATTGGAAGTTTTCTCCTTTTCAATCTGTATGTCTTTTTTTCTTTTCTTTTTGTCTTTTGTCTTTTTAGGGCCGCACTCGTGGCACATGGAGGTTCCCAGGCTAGTGGTCTAATTGGAGCTACAGCTGTTGGCCTGTACCACAGCCACAGCAATGCCAGATCTGAGCCACATCTGCAACCTACACCACAGCTCATGGGGCAACGCCAGTTCCTCAACTCACTGAGCAAGGCCAGGGATTGAACCTGCACCCTCATGGTTCCTAGTCGGATTCGTTTCCGCTGCTCCACAAAGTAGACTCCTATATATCTTTAACTTTTAATTTTCTTATTGTCCTGCACTGCTCAGGACAATATGTAATAGAAATAGTGAAACAAAGTATCTATTTCTTGTTCCTAAATTTAATGGCCATTATTCTGTAGCATCTCTACTGCTAATTATATTTGGTGCATAGATTAATTGGATGGACTTAATTATGTCAATGAAGTTCTGTTCCATTCACTGATTGTTAAAAATCTGTGTTTTTTAATATCATGAATGAGTATTGAATTATATTAAGTGCTTTTATGCATCTATTGAGATAATATTTTCTTTTAAATTTATTTGGTGGATTACATTGTCAGGATTTTAAGTTGAGTTATCCGTCTATACCATGGTATGTATTTGTTTCTACTTTTCTGATTCCATTCACAGAACTATTATTTAAGATGTCTGTGTCTGACTAGTAAATGGAATTGAAATTTTCTATCTATGTATATATCTATTATAAATTTTAATAAACAGAAATCTCTATTAAATAGAGTTGGGATACTAGAGGTAGGTGCTCAAGCCCTGAGATGACTGCAGAGTCCAACAGGAAGAAGAAACTCTGCTCTTCTTTCCTAACAAGAACCCACCCAATGTAAAGCTATGGATTCTCTATTTACTGTAAGCCCTCTCGACTTCCTTTTCCTCCATATAAAAGAATTCTCTTTCCTTTGCAATGCAAGGACTTGCATGTGGCTCACCATGGTTGCAGACACTGAATTGTAATTCTCTGCTTATCCTGAATAAACCCATCTTTGCTGGAGAAATATCTTGTAGTCTATTTGTTTCAGGTCAGTGTTTGGGTGGTCCCTACAGAGAACAGAGAATACTCCTTACTGCCCCATGGCTAATGAGCAAATTAGTGCAGGACCCACAATTGAGCCCTTTGTTACCCACTACTTTTCTCATCGACCCCAGAGTTTGAAGGTATGTCTTTCTCCCAGTCCAAACTTATGCCCTCTTTGTACCTGAAGCTCTCCAGGCTTTATTCTGGATTTATTTAAAGATTTTTTCTTTCTGGTTAAGGACTAGTTCTGTATGCAAGAACTCCTTTGGCCTTTCTGTCTGATTTTGAGATCAGAGTATTCACTGAAGATGGCTAGCCTTTGGCCCACTCCTTTGCGAACAGGTTTCTCTGAAATGGTGCCATTTTTAGCCTTAACCCTATTCCTTTGGAAGGCAATTCTCTGGAAATTGGCTAAACAATTCTTTGGCATGGCTTCTCTAGAACCAAGCTGTTTTCTTTGAATTGGCTGAGATTGGCTTATAAGCTGTCTAAATTGAACCATTTGTGTTGTAAGCTATTCAAGCTATTTGGAAATTGTTCTTTAGTAGAAAAAAATCTCTAAGAAGTGGGATCTTAGTTATCTAAATATTTTGAGGGTAGCCCCTTAGAGGGACTTTGGCCCATTCGGTATTTAAAAACCCTTGGTTCTTCCTCATACACATTTCTAACTAAATTGACCAAAGGCAATTTAGAATATCAAAGGGAAAATTTTGAAATCCTCAAACTAAATTTCCTTGAAACCAAACTGAACTGCAATAGTTCAAACATTTCCAAGACTGCATGGAATGTTTATTTGGATTGGTATTTTGAGGTTTCCCAATGATATCAGGAGTCAAAAATTGCCGTCTGCAAAACAAGATTTTAGATTAACTGAGACAAACAAATGATTAAAAAAAGTAAAATGTCTCCTGAAGCCTTGGGCTCTCCTACTTTGGCTTGTCTCGGGCTCTGCCTCTGATATCATCTATCTCTCTCCCCCAGCTCCTCATGGCAAGACTTCACCTCTGGCACCATCTTCCTCTTTTCCTTCTATGCTGTCTATGCCTCCTCTATACCCTTAATTCTTCCATACTAATTCTCTTGCTAAACTTCCCTTTTTCTTCAAAACATTAAATCATCTGTCCCTATTGAATCTGCTACTGCTTTCTTTATGGGCAAAATCTCCAACCAATGTTAGCAAAATTCATAGCATACTTCCTATCAAATTTCAAATAGACACTTAAAAACTTCTCAGAATTAATAAGTAAAGAAACTCTTTGAGGCCATAGCAGAAGAGTACAAGGCTCAAGGTCCCATTTTCCTTGGTACTAGCCCCTATAATACTCCCACGTTACTGGTAAAAAAAACCTAAGGGCTGAGGGTGGATAATGTCTAGCACCTCTGAGCAATAAACAACCTTGTTATCTCTCCTCAGTCTGTTTTTTTCTAACCTTCATACCTTATTAATATCCATTCCACTGGGAGAAAATTCTTTACTATAATTGATTTATACAGCATATTCTTTATGCCTTTACTTGAGAAGAAAAACAATTCACCTGGACAGTAATGCCTCAGGATTTGTTACTCCTTGCAAATCCTGTAGGTTGATCTGGATGATATAAAGTTCCTTAAATGTTCTACTTTGTTGCAGTATGTGGGTAATTTGCTTCTTTGTTCTTCTTCTAAAGCCTCCTCACAGGAAGATAGCATTCACTGAAAGCTTTTAGCCTTAAAAGGACATAAATCACCAAAGAAAAAAATGCAGTTTCCCCAAACCCAGGCTTGATATTTAGGACATCTAATATAGAACAAAGGCTACAGTTAGATCCAGATAGACTTTATGGTGTCTTAAGTTCCGCCCCAAACATCAGTGCCAACTGTGAAGTTTTCTCAGGGTACTTGGTTATTGACTAAATTGCATTTCAAATTTATCTATTATGCTCAAAATGCTATATGCCTTACTCAATAATAACAATCTTGATCCAGTTTTTTGGGAAAAACTAGGAGACATAGGCTTCAAGTCCTTAAAGGAGAGTTTGATGAGCCCTCCTACCCTTGGAAATTCCAATAATCAAATAAGTTTTTTTCTTTCTGTATACAAAAAGGAAAGAAATGCCCTTGTGATATTCACCCCAAAACATGAGGACTACCATTAAGCAATGGGGTATTATACCAAGCTGGGCCCTGAGGCATTAGGATGCCAACCTTGCCTAAGAGTCATTACAGACATTGCCATTTCCATTGAGGCCACTGGGAAAATCATCATGGAATCCCCTTTAACTACATTTATACATCATGTGGAAGATGCTTCCTTGAATTATCATCACACTCAAAAGTTCTCAGTTATCTGATTCACCTCCTGTGATGCCCTTTGGTTAGCTGGACTTCATATAACTCTTTTACACTATAATAATCTTGACCCAGCTATGGTTCTCCCTTCTGTTACTGTCAAAATCCCTTACATCTGCTTAATGCTTATGAATAACTTCCTAAATGTTCATAATGATCTGCAGGAGATTCCACTGGATGATGTTGACTTCTCATGGTTCACTGATGGTTCTTATACAAAGGTGACAATGGCAATACTGTTCTGAATATTCTACTACAATACTTTTGAGGAGGAGTATACTTATTTGTGACTACATTAGCCCAAAAGTTGAATTATACACTCTTACACAGTTATATACTTTAGCTAAGAAAAAGCTACCAATATTTATTCTGATAGTAGATATTCTTTCAGAGTCATGCATAAGTTGGGGTTTTCTGTGGAAGGAATATTGCTTCCTTACTTCCAGGGGAGAGGAAATTAAAAATTGCCCCTATATTTAAGAATTCTTTAATGCAATACTCTATCTATTGCTTTAGCTGTTATTGATTTAGTAGCATTCTAAACCTAACTCTCTGGAAGCTAAGATAAATCACCTTGCTGATATTTCTGCAAAGAATGCTGTCTTTAATTATTTTATTTTATTTTTATTACTCAAGTGAATTTATCACATCTGTAGTTGTATAATGATCATAACAATCTGTTTTCACAGGATTTCCATCCCACAGCCCAAGCACATCCCCCCAACCCTCAAACTGTCTCCTCCAGAGACCATAAGTTGTTCAATGTCTGTGAGTCAGCATCTGCTCTGCAAAGAAGTTCAGTCTGTCCTTTTTTCAGATTCCACATGTCAGTGAAAGCATTGGATGTTGGTGTCTCATTGTATGGCTGACTTCACTTAGCATAATAATTTCTAGGTCTATCCATGTTGCTAAAAATGCTGGTATTTCATTCTTTTTAATGGCTGAGTAATATTCCATTGTGACTATGTACCACCTCTTCTTGATCCACTCTTCTGTTGATGGACATTTAGGTTGTTTCCATGTCTTGGCTATTGAAAAGAGTGCTGCAATGAACATCGGAGTACATGAGTCTTTGCAAGTCACTGTTTTCTTTGGATAGATGCCCAGGAGTGGGATTACTGGATCAAATGGTAGTTCTATTTTTAGTTTTCTGAGGAATCTCCATACCGTTTTCCAAAGTGGTTGCACCAATTTACAGTCTCACCAACAGTGTACTAGGGTTCCTTTTTCTCCACACCCTCTCTAGCACTTATTGTTTGTAGACTTTGGGATGATGGCCATTCTGGCTGATGTAAGGTGATACCTCATCGTGGTTTTGATTTGCATTTCTCTAACAATGAGTGATGTTGAACATGTTTTCATGAGTTTTTTGGCCATCCATATGTCTTCTTTGGAGAACTGTCTGTTTAGATCTTCTGCCAATTTTTGGATGGGGTTGTTTGTTTATTTGGTATTGAGCTGCAGAAGGTCTTCATAAATTTTGGAGATGAATCCCTTGTCAATTGATTCACTTGCAAAGATTTTCTCCCATTCTATGGGTTGTCTTTTCCTTTTGTTTACGGTTTCCTTTGCTATACATAAACTTTTAAGTTTGATTAGGTCCCATTTGTTTATTTTTGTTTTTATTGTCAATACTCTAAGAGGCAGATCTGAGAAGATGTCGTTTATGTCAGAGAATGTTTGGCCTATGTTTTCCTCTAAGAGTTTGATAGTGTCTGGTCTTATATCTAGGTCTTTAATCCATTTTGAGTTTATTTTTGTTTATGGGGTTAGGGAGTGTTCTAATTTCATTATTTTACATGTGCCTGTCCAGTTGTCCAGCACCACTTATTGAAGGGGTTGTCTTTTCTCCATTCTATATCCTTTCCTCCTTTGCCATAGATTAGTTGGCTGTAGGTATGTGGGTTTAATTCTGGGATTTCAATCCTGTTCCACTGATCTATATTTCTGTCTTTGTGCCAGTACCATGTGATTTTGATGATTGCTGCTTTGTGGTATAGTCTGAAGTCTGGGAGCCTGATTCCTTCAGCTCCATTTTTCTTTAGGATGTCTTTGATTATTCTTGGACTTTTGTGCTTCCACAAAAACTTTAAAATATTTTGTTCGAGATCTGTGAAAAATGTCTTTGGTAATTTGATAGGGATTGCATTGAATCTGTATATCACCTTAGGTGGTATAGTCATTTTGATAATATTAACTCTTCCAATCCACAAGCATGGTATATCTTTCCATCTTGTTGTGTCATCTTTTATTTCTTTTATCAGTGTCTTATAGTTTTCAGAGTATAGGTCTTTTGTGTCTTTAGGTAGGTCTACTCCTAGGTATTTTATTCTTTTGGATGCGATGGTAAATGGGATTGCTTCCGTAATTTCTATTTCTGATCTTTCATTGTTAGCATATAGAAATGCCATCAATTTCTGTGTATTAATTTTGTATCCTGTGACTTTGCCAAATTCATGGATGAGCACTAACAGTTTTCTGGTAGAGTCTTTAGGGTTCTCTAGCTATAGTATCATGTCATCTGCAAATAGTGATAGTTTTACTTCTTTCTTTCCAATTTGGATTTCTTTTATCTCTTTTACTTCTCTGATTGCTGTGGCTAAGACTTTTGAAACCATGTTGAACAGTAGTAGCGAGTGTGGACATCCTTGTCTTGTACCTGATCTCAGCGGGAATTCTTTCAGCTTTTCACCATTGAGAATGATGTTTGCTGTGGGTTTGTTGTATATGGCCTTTATCATGTTGAGGTAGGTTCCTGTTATGCGCACTTTCTGAAGGGTTTTTATCAGAAATGCATGTTGGATTTTGTCAAAGTCTTTTGCCACGTCTACTGAGAGGATCATATGGTTTTTATTCTTCAGTTTGTTAATGTGGTATATCATACTGATGGATTTGCAGATATTGAAGAACACTTGCATCCCTGGGATAAATTCCACTTGATCATGATGAACAATGCTTTTAATGTATCATTGGATGTGGTTTGCTAGTATTTTGTTGAGGATTTTTGCATATATGTTCATCTGTGAAATTGGCCTGTAGTTTTCTTTTTTTGTGGAATCTTTGTCTGGTTTTGGTATCAGGGTGATGGTGGCCTCATAGGATGAGCTTGGGAGTGTCCCTTCCTCTGTGATTTTTGAAATAGTTTCAGAAGGATAGGTGTGAGCTCTTCTCTAAATGTTTGATAGAATTTGCCTGTGAAGCTATCTGGTCCTGGACTTTTGTTTATTGGTGGTTTTTTAATCACAGTTTCAATTTCAGTTCTTGTACTTGGTCCATTCATCTTTTCTATTTCATCTTGGTTTAGTCTTGGAAGATTGTAGTTTTCTAAGAATTTGTCCATTTCTTCTAAGTTTTCCATTTTATTGGCATATAGTTGCATATACTAGTGTCTTATGATCCTTTGTATTTCTGTGATGTCCTTTGTCACTTCTCCTTTTTCATTTCTAATTTTATTGAGTTGAGTCTTCTATCTTTATTTCTTGATAAGTCTGGCTAAAGGTTTATCAATTTTGTTGATCTTTTCAAAGAAGCAGCTTTTCGTTTCATTGATCTTTTCTATGGTTTTCTTTGTTTATATTTCACTGATTTCTGCTCTGATCTTTATGATTTCTTTCCTTCTACTAATTTTAGGTAGGTCTTATCTGTTCTCTCTCGAGCTGCTTTAGATGTAAAATTAGATTGTTTATTTGAGCTTTTTCTTGTTTCCTGAGGTGGGCTTGTATAGCTATAAAATTTCATCTTAGAACGGCTTTTGCTGCATCCCTTAGGTTTTGGAGTGTCATATCTTCGTTGTCATTTGCTGCTAGGTATTTTTTAATGTTCTCTTTGATTTCTTCAGTGATCCATTGGTTCTTTAGTAGCATGTTGTTTAGTCTCCACGTGTTTGGGTTTTTTGCAGTTTTTTCCTTATTGTTGATTTCCAGTCATATAGCATTGTGGTAGGAAAAGGTGCTTGATATGATTTCAATTTTCATAATGTTACTGAGATTGGATTTGTAGCCCAGGATGTAATCAATCCCAGAGAATGTTTCATGTGCACTTGAGAAGAATGTGTATTCTGTTGCTTATGGATGGAATCTCATATAAATATCTATTAAGTCCATCTGGTTTAATGCATCATTCAGGGCCTGTGTTTCCTTATTGATTTTCTGTCTGGTTTATCTGTCCAATGTTCTATGTGGGGTGTTACTGTCCCCCACTATTATTGTGTTATTGTTGATTTGTCCTTTTAAGGTTGTTAGCAGTTGCCTTATATATCGTGGTGAACCTATGTTGGGTCATAGATATTTCAATTTGTTATATCTTCTTCTTGGATTGATCCTTTGATCATTATGTAATGACCTTCTTTGTCCCTTAACATATCCTTCATTTTAAAGTCTATTTTGTATGATATGAGTATTGCTCCTCCAGCTTTCTTTTGATCCCCTTTGCATGAAATATTTTCTTACATCCTCTCACTTTCAGTTTGTATGTGTCCCTAGAAGCGAAGTGGGTTTCTTGAAGACAGCATATATATGGGTCTTGTTTTTTTATCCATTCAGCCAGTCTGTGTCTTTTGGTTGGGGCGTTTAGTCCATTAACATTTAAGGTAATTATTGATATGTATGTTCTTATTGCCATTTTATTAATTGGTTTGGATTTCTTTTGTTGCTCTTTTTTCTTTCCTTCTTCTCTTGTTCTTTTCTGCCTAGAGAAGTTCCTTTAGTATTTGTTGTAAGGCTGGTTTAGTGTTGCTGAATTCTCTTATCTTTTGCTTCTCTGTGAAGGTTTTAATGTCTCCTTCAAGCCTGAATGAGAGCCTTGCTGGGTAAAGTAATCTTGGTTGGAGGCTTTTTTCTTTCGTCACATTAAGTATATCATGCCACTCCCTTCTGGCCTGCAGAGTTTCTGTTGAAAATTCTGCCATTAACCTCAGTGGGGTTCCCTTGTATGTTACTTGTTTCTTTACCCTAGTTGCTTTCAATATTTTCTCTTTGTCTTTAATTTTGGTCAGTTTGATTAATATGTGTCTTGGTGGGAGTTCTCTGATGGCCTAGCAGGTTGAGGCTCCTGCGTTCTCACTGCTGTGGCTCTGGTTGCTGCTGTGCGGCGTAGGTTCAATCCCTGGCCCAGGAATTCCCACATACTGCCTGTGTGGCAAAAAAGAAAAAAAAATACAAAAAAAAAAACCAAGAGAGAACCTGAAATAAACGTTGCAACTCTCATTAAAAAAAAAAAAAATATGTGTCTTGGTGTATTCCTCCATGGGTTTATTTTATATGGCACTTGTTGTGCTTCCTGGATTTGAGTGAGTGATTCTTTCCCCATGTTCAGGAAGTTTTCAGCTATTATCTCTTGGAATATTTTTTCTGTTCCCTTCTCTCTCTCTTCTCCTTCTGGCACCTCTATAATATGGATGTTGGTGTGTTTAACATTGTCCCAGAGTTCTCTGAGACTCTCTTCATTTGTTTTCAATTTTTTTTCTCTTTTCTGTTCTGCATCTGTAATTTCTACTAATCTGTCCTCCACCGCGCTGTTCGTTCTTCTGCCTCCTGTATTCTGCTGTTAGCTGCTTCTAGTGAATTTTTTATTTCAGTTATTGTATTTTGCATCTCTTCTTGTTTAAGTTTTATATCTTGTATATCTTTCCTTAGAGTTTCCTGTTAAGTTATCCATCTTTGCCTCCAGTTTATTCCCAATGTCTTGCATCATCTTCATCATCAACAGTCTAAAGTCTTTTTCCTGAAGGCTAAGAATCTCCTGATCACTTAGCTGATTTTCTGGGGGTTTTCCTTTCTCCCTCATCTGAGGTATAGTTCTCTGTCTTTTCATTCTTATAGGCTTTTGGTGCGGTGACCTTTTTACTGATAATAGCATTGTAGCCTCTCTTACTTCTGGTGTCTGTGCCCCTTTGGCTGAAATCAGTATGGGGGGCTCCCTGATGGGAGGAGCTTATGCCTGCCCACTGGTAGATGGAGCTGATTCTAATCCCTCTGGTTGGTGTGGCTTAGTCTCTGGATGGGATTAGAGGCAGCTGTGTGCCTGAGGGGTCTTTAGGTAGCCAGTTTACTGAGGAGCAGGGCTGGGATCCCACCTGGATTGTTGTTTTCCCTGGGGGATCTCAGGCTGACTGATGGGTGGGGCCAGATTTTCCCAAAATGGCCACCTCCAGAGAAAGGCACAGCAGCTGAATATTCCTGAGAGCTTTGCTTCCAATGTCCTTCCTTCACAACAAGCCATGCTCACCCCTGTTTTCCTAGGATGTCCTCCAAGAACTGCAATCAGGTTTGACCCAGATTCCTATGGAGACCTTGCTCTGTCCTGGGACCCAGTGCACGTGAAAGTCTTTGTGTGCCCTTTAAGAATGGGGTCTATGTTTTCCTCAGTTCTGTGGAGCTCCTGAGCACAAGCCCCACTGGCCTTCAATGCCAGATGTTCCAGGGGCTCTTTCTCTCAGTGCCAGATCCCCACATGTGAGAGTTTGATGTGGGGCTCAGAATTCTCACTCCTGTAGTTGAATCTCTGTAAACCAGTGAGTTTCCAGTCTGTGAGGTTTCCCAACTGGGAGGTATGGGGTTGTTTATATCATGAAATCACCCCTTCTACCACTTGAGGTGTCTTCCTCTTTTTCTTCTGGAGTAGGATATCTTTTTTAAGGTTTCTGGTCCATTTGGGTGAAGAATGCTCAGCCTTTAGTGGTGAATTTTGTTGTTTTTAGGAGAAAGTTGAGCTCCATTCCTTCTATTCTGCCATCTTAATCCCATCTCTGGCCCTGGTTATATCTTAACTAAGCTCTGACTAGGACTAAACTTTTTTTATCACCTTCTTAGGACATCACTAGACTATCACTGGGACTTAATTAGGCTTAGGCCCTATCTAGGGCCTGACATGTCCTAAATTCAAGGAATGCTGTCTTTAAAGGGGTCAACAATAGTCATACCTCTATTACAGTTCAAAGAGATATTTCCCCAAATAATATTTTAGAAAAACTGGCCAGAAGAGCCCAACAATTTGCCTCAGGTAAAGAGAAAAACAACATCAGAAATCCATTAATAAAGAGTGTGATCAAGATGGCAGAGGAGTAAGATGTGGCACAACACATAAAAAAAATCAAAAAAATATACATGTAAATGATTAACACAGAAAATCTACTGAATGCTGACAGAATACTTTAAACCTGCAAAAAGGGAAAGAAACCCTACATATAAGTAGGTAGGACAAAAGGGAAAAAAGAGAGAGAGAGAGAGGGGTGGGACAGCCATAGAAATATCTTTATTTTCACACATGAGGGCTCTTGGGTGGCAGGGCAACACTTGCATGTGCTACAGGTGATGGGCCATCTCAGACTTGAGAGGTGGGAATGGTCTGCCAACACTATGGGTCCATGAACAGGCACCACCTGCAGTCCCAGTCAACTCAGAGGACTTTCATCATGGAGGAAAGCACTGCAACAGAGCACCAACTGTTGTTGCTCTCACATCCCTAGGAACATACACACTCTGCTGTGGCTCTGTGCACATGTTTGAGGTTCACTGCCACTTCAAAGGGACATGCAACTAGGCGGAGCCTGCTCCACCTTCTTGAGGATCCTCGCCACTGTCAAGGGCCCAGTAACCAGGCACTGGCTACAGGCCTTGCCCATTGCCTCCATCTCCCTGGAAGGAACCACAGGCTGTACATGAGCACAGCCCATATCAAGGAGATAAGAGCCTTCATACACAGAGGAAAGATACAGCAAGAAACCAAACTAAAAGCAGTCCTCACTCCAAGAAAAAAATAATAAGCCATCACAAAATACCCAGGGGGTGGTCTTGCATGGGCTAGAGTACCTCCAAGTACATAGCCTCTGAGACTACAATAGTTGTTTTCCCTAAACTCACAGAATAAGAAAAATAAAAGCAGAATGAAGAAGCACAGGAAGCATTCCCAGCTAACAGAACAAGAGTCCCCAAAAGGAGCAGACAATGAGACAGACTTCCACAGACTAATAGATACCAAGTTCAAGGAGATAGTGAAAATACTGAAGGAATTAAGCGTTAATATGAAGGAATTAAGAACAGATATGAACAGTAATACAGATTGCTTTAGAAAGGAACTAGAAAATATAAGAAAGAGCCAAGAAAAATTAAAAAAAATTCATTTGCAGAGATGTAACCTGAGTTAAAAGCACTGAACAGCATAATGAATAATGCAGAGGATAGAATTAGTAACTCAGAAGGTAGAATAATGAAAATTACCCAATCAGACAGCAGACAGAAAACAAGTGAAAAAAGCACAAAAGCTGTACAAGAGATCTACAGGATACTATAAAGTGGGCCAATCTACACATCATAGGGATTCCAAAAGGAGAAGAAAAAGAAAAGGGAATTGAAAATACATTTGAAAAAATCATGGCTGAAATCTTTCCAAATCTAAAAGAAACAGATATCAAGATATAGAAAGCACATAAGGCCCAAAACTAGTTGAACCCAAACAGACTCACACCAAGACATATTATAAAAAAATGCAAAAATTAAAAATAAAGAGAGGATTCTAAAGGCAGCAAGAGAAAAACAAAGAGTTAATTATAAGGGAAACCCCAGAAGGCTGTCAGCTCATTTCTCTACAGAAACACAGCAAGCCAGAGAGAGTGGCAAGATATATTCAAAGTTCTAAAAGGGGAGTTCCCATGGTGGCACAGTGGAAACAAATCCGACTAGGGAAAATGAAGTTGTAGGTTCGATCCCTGGCTTTGCTCAGTGGGTTAAGGATCTGGTGTTGCTGTGAGCTATGGTATAGGTTGCAGACGTGGCTCAGATCTAGCATTGCTGTGACTATGGCCTAGGCCAGAGGCAACAACTCCGATTAGACCCATTAGACCCATTGCCAAGGAACCTCCGTATGGTGCAGGTGTGGCACTAGAAAGACCAAAACAAACAAACAAACAGAAAAACAAAGTTCTAAAAGGGAAAAATTTGCAGCCTAGAATACTCTTACTAGCAAGAATATCATGTAAAACAAAAGGAGAAATAAAGAATTTCTCCAACAAGCAAAAGCCAGAAGAGTACAGCAATACTAAATCCATTCTCAAAGAAGTACTGAAATGGCTCCTCTGAATAAAAAAGATTAAGAAGAAATAACATGGAGGAAATCAAAATTGGAAAGTAACCACTTAAATAAGCCAATATACAAATCTAAAAAACAAACAAACAAACAAAAAAACTATATGTAAAATCGATGATAAACACAAGGAACAGCAAAAGGAAACATGAAGATGTAAAAAAAGGACACAAAAATCATAAAATGTGGAGAAGGAAAGTAAGAAAATTTATTTTTTTTAAAAAATGTGTTTGAGCCTATATGACTACCAGGCTAAAGCAAGCAGATAAAGGAAGGGGTTAATATAACTGAAAAACAAGGCA
The DNA here is from genome assembly GCF_016906955.1 of Phacochoerus africanus. Classification (NCBI taxonomy): domain Eukaryota; kingdom Metazoa; phylum Chordata; class Mammalia; order Artiodactyla; family Suidae; genus Phacochoerus; species Phacochoerus africanus. The sequence goes on along the minus strand of NC_062544.1, from coordinate 184,433,334 downwards.
ATCACAAATCAAAACCAAACAATACATTCACAAAAACTAAAAAGAAGAGGACACAAGCATAAAATAAGAGGAAATCATTCAGCCAAAGAAAAGAAAGGAACAAAGGAGACACAAAGAATCAACTGGAAAACAAGTTTTAAAATGGCAATAAATACACATTTATCAATAATTACCTTGAATGTCAATGGACTTAATGCTCCACTCTAAAGAGATAGAGTGGCAACTGGATTAAAAAAAAAATAAGAGCCTACAAGGTGCTACCTACAAGGCTACAAGAGACACACCTTAGGGCAAAGGACACATATAAATTGAAAGTAAGGGATGGAAAAAGATATCTCCTGCCAATGGAAAAGACAGGAAACCAGGAGTTGCAATACTCATATCAGACAAAATATACTTTGAAACAAAGGCCATAAAGAAAGATAAAGAAGGACACTATTTAATATAAAAGGATCCATTCAAGAAGAGGATACAACACTTATCAATATATATGCCACAAATATAGCATCACCCAAATTCATACAAAAAAAGTAAATGGACACAAAAGGAGAAATTGATAGCAATACAATGATAGTAGCTGATTTTAACACCCGACTCACATCAATGGACAGATCCTCTGAAAAGAAAATCAATAAGGCAACAGAGACCCTAAATGACACAATACAATAGTTAGACTTAATTGATATTTTTAGGACCTTACATCCGAAAAAAAACCAGAATGCAATTTATTTTCAAGGGCACATGGAACATTCTCAAGGGTTGACCATATACTGGGACTCAAAACTAACCTCAATCAATTTAAGAGGATAGAAATTATTTCAGGCATCTTCTCTAACCACAATGGCATGAAACATGAAATCAACAACATGAAAAGAAAAGAGAAAAAACTGGCTACATGGAAACTGAACAACATCTGCCAAAAACCAATGGGTTAATACGGAAATCAAAAGGGAAGTTTAAAAAACACCTTGAGACAAATGATAATGAAAACACAACCATTCAAAATCTATGGGATACTGCAAAAGCAGTATTTAGAGGGAAGTTCATAGTGATACAGGCCTTGAACAAAAAAAAAAGAAAAATCTCAAATCAACTATTCAATTTACCACCTAAATAATTAGAAAAAGAAGAACAACAACAACAAAAAAAAACTAAAGTCAGCAGAAGAAAGGAAATCATAATGCTCAGAGAGGAAATCAATAAAATAGTGATTCAAAAAACAATAGAAAAAACAATAAAACCAAGAGCTGTTTTCTTGAAAGGGTAAACAAAATCAAAAAAATTCTGACCAGACTCACCAAGAAGAAGAGAGAAAGAAGCCAAATAAACAAAATAAGAAATGAAATGAAAAAAGAGAAACCTCAACGGATACTGCAGAAATACAAAAAAAGAAAAAAAAGAACATAAGAGAATATTATGAATAAATAGGCCAATAAATTTGACAACCTAGAAGAAATGGACAACTTTGTAGAGACATACAACCTACCAAAATTTAATCAAGAAGAAATGGATCATGTGAACAAACCAATCACTAAAAATGAGATTGAATATGCAATAAAAACACTCCCTACAAAAAAAAGTTCGGGACCAGATGGCTTCACAGGAAAATTCTACCAAACATTCAAATAAGAATTTATACCATCCTTCTTAAACTTTTTCAAAAAATTGAAGAAGGAATAATCCCAAAGAAATCTTATGAAGCCATCATCACCCTAATACCCAAAATAGACAAAGACACTATCAAAAAAGAAAGTTTTAGGCCCATATCTTTGATGAACGAAGATGCAAAAATTATCAAGAGAATGTTAGTCAATCGAATCCAACAACACATAAAAATAATCATACACCATGACCAAGTGGGATTCATACCAAATTCAAAACATACACACATCAAACTCATACACCACATCAACAAAAGTCAAAAACCACAAGATCATCTCAATAGATGCAGAAAAAGAATTTGGGAGATTCCATCGTGGCTCAGCAGTAAGGAACCTAACTAGTATCCATAAGGATGCAATTTCAATCCCTGGCTTTGCTCAGTGGGTTAAGGATCTAGTGTTGCCATGAGCTGTGGTGTAGGAATAGACATAGCTGAGATCCTGTGTTGCAGTGGCTGTGGCCAGCAGCTATAGCTCTTATTTGACCCCTAGCCCAGGAACTTCCATATGCCACAGGTGCAGCCCTAAAAAGACAAAAAAAAAAAAAAACAAAAAGACCCCCGCATTTGACAAAATCCAACATACATTCATGATAAAAACTTTTATCAAAGTGGGTATAGAAGAAACATGCCTTAACATATAATCAAAGTCATTTATGACAAAACCAAACCCATAGCCTATATAATACTCAATGGAGAAAAAGCTGAAAGCCTTCCTGCTAAAATCTGGAATAAAGCAAGTATGCTTACTTCCACCACTTTTATTCAATATAGTATTTGAAGTCCTAGCCACAACAATCAGACAAATGAAAGAAATAAAAAGTATCCAAATTGGAAGAGGACAGGTAAAATTGTCACTATATGTAGATGACATGATACTATACATAGAAAATCCTAAGGACTCAACACAAAAACTACTTAAACTGATCAACAAATTCAGCAAAGTAGCAGGATATAAGACTAACATTCAGAAATTGGTTGCATTTCTGTAACAATGAAATATTAGAAAAAAAATAAAAATATAAAATTATAAAAAATTATATAATTATAAACTATATAATTATAAATAGTATAAAAATATAAAAATACAATATTTTTAAAAATTGCACCCCAAAAAAACAAACACCTGGGAATAAACCTGACCAAGGATGTGAAAGACTTATATACCAAGAACTATAAAACATTAGTCAAGGAAATTAAAGAGGAGTCAAAGAAATGGAAAGATATTCCATACTCCTGGGTTGGAAGAATTAATATCATAAAAATGGCCATACTACATAAAGCAATCTATATATTTAATGCAATACATACCAAATTACCCATGACATTTTTCACAGAACTAGAACAAGTCATCCAAAAATTTATATGGAACCATAAAGTTCCCAGAATTGCCAAAGCAATCCTGAGGAACAAAAACCAAGCAGAAGGCATAACTCTCCCAGACTTCAAGTAAAATGACAAAGCTATAGTAATCAAGAGAGTGTGGAACTGGTACAAAAACAGACATACAGACCAATGGGACAGAATAGAGAAGCCAGAAATAAACCCAGACACTTATGGTCAATTAATCTTTGACAAAGGAGGGAAGAATATAAAATGGGAAAAAGATAGTCTCTTCAGCAAATGATGCTGGGAAAACTGGCTGCTGCATGTAAATCAATGAAACTAGACCATACTGTTACAACATGCACAAACATAAACTCTGGATGGATTAAGGACTTAAGACAAGACACTATAAAACTCCTGGAAAAGAACATAGGCAAATCATTCTCTGACATCAACCATACAAATATTTTTTTAGGTCAGTCTCCCAAGGCAATAGAAATAAGAACAAAAATAAAACAATGGGACCTAATTAAACTCAAAAGCTTTTGCACAGCAAATGAAACCATAAAGAAAAAAAAATAAACAATGTACGGAATGGGAGAAAATAGTTGCAAAAAGATGCAGCCAACAAGGGCTTAATCTCCCAAACATACAAACAACTCATATAACTCAGCAGCAAAAAAACAAACAACTCATTGGAAAAACAGGCAGAAGACTTGAATAGACATTTCTCTAAAGACATATGGATGGCTAACAGGCACATGAAAAAATGCTCAACATCACTAATTATTAGAGAAATGCAAATCAAAACTACAGTATGATACCACCTCACACCAGTCAGAATGGCTATCATTAATAAGACTACAATGACAAATGCTGGAGGGGGTGTGAAGAAAAGGGTGCTCTCCTACACTGTTGGTGGGAATGTAAATTGGTACAACTGTTCTGGAAAACAGTATGGAGGTACCTTAGAAAACTAAGTATAGAACTACTATATGATCCAGCAATCCCACTCCTGGGCATATATCAAGACAAAACTTTCATTCAAAATATGCATGTACCCGCATGTTCATTGCAGCACTATTCACAATAGCCAAGACATGGAAACAACCTAAATGTCCATCAGCAGATGAATGTATTAAGAATATGAGGTACTTATACACTACTCAGCTATAAAAAAGAACAAAATAATGCCATTTGCAGCCACATGGATGGAACTAGAGATTCTCATACTAAGTGATATGTCAGAAAGAGAAATACATACACCATATGATATCACTTATATGTGGAATATAAAATATGGCACAAATGAACCTATCTACAGTACAGAAAGAACAAACTCATGGACTTGGATAACAGACTTGTGGTTGCCAAGGGGAAGGGAGAGGGAGTGGGAGGGACTGGGAATCTGGGGTTAGTAGATGCAAACTATTGCATTTGGAATGGATAAGCAATGAGGTCCTTCTGTATAGCACCGGGAATTAAATCAAATCACTTGTGATGGAACATGATGGAAGGTATTATACAAAAAAGAATGTATATAAGTGTATAATGAGGTCACTTTGCTGTACAGTAGAAATTGACAGAACATTGTAAATCAACTATAATAAAAATTTTTAAAGAAAGAAATCCACTAATCATTGGTTTGTTAAAAAGAAAGTGTTGCTTTGGACAAAAAAATAACAACACAGTCCCATCAGAGACTCTAAAATACCCTCTCCTCTCTACTGCAAAATCACTAAACCATTGGTCTAATGATAAATTTATTGCATTCATGAATCAGTATTGGTGGTGAAACATTAACAAGGCTGAAGAAGTGCCTAGCTCACTTTTACCACTTGTCTGAAATACAATCCAGGGAAGCTGATTTGTATAACTCTTGGACATTTTAAACTGCCTAGTAGACCATTAGAGGTTTGGCAAGTGGATTTCATACAACTTTCTCTGTTTCATGAATATAAATATATTTTCATTATGGTCTGTATGTTTTCACACTGGATTAACTATACTCAATCCTCCAGTTTAGCCAAACATGTTAATAAAATTATTAGGACTCAGTTGGCAAAGTTGGTAAAGGCCTTCCTAATATCTTGTCCAAAAGCATTGTTGTTGGTCCTTCTCAATCTCAATTCACCTATTTTGGAACTCACAAACTCTCACTCTTTGAGATAGTTATAGGAGGCCCAATGTACTTGGTTCCCGCTTCTTCTGACCTACAAGTCATAAAAGGACAGATACTCTAATTTTGCAAAGGCTTTATTGCCTCTATTAAAAACAGTCATGTTTTGGTAAGGCAATCTTTTCACAGTATACACTCAGGTTATGAAGACCTAAAGCATCATACTTTACAACCTGGAGATTTTGTCTGTTGGAAAAGACACCTACAGAAGAGTTCTCTTCAACCTCACTGGAAAGGCCCACCTCAAGTACTGGTAACCAGACTTTTTGCCACCAATCTCCAAGGAATAGACACTTGGATTGACATGACACACCTAAAGAAACTGCCAAATACTTACTGAAACTGTACATCATAGTAAAGATATTCCAGAATTGAATCAGATGACATCTGTTTAGACAATGATCCCAAGATATCCAGACCAGGCTTGTTCAAAATTTGTCATCAAACCGTTGATGATGACATAATGTTTCAAATGATCTCCAATGATTATGATCTTGATAACATATGGATTTTAGATAAAAAGTACCTGAGAGTTCTCTCTTCTACTCTTCCTTGTTACTTGAGTATGACCTTTGTAGGTTTCCAATCTGTCTTTCTCTCCAATGTGAGACACGATACCTAGGGAAGGGTTTTTTGACATTTTTTTGAAAAAATTTTTTCTTAACTCGGTGGCTGGATTTGTATGTATCTGTCATCCCAGCCGGATTTTTCCTTTCTCAGTCAGACCTAATTACTTCTTTCTCTTTCTCACATATAAATGAGCTATATGTATGTCATTTATACATATGTATGCATTTATATATCTACGATGCATATATTGATAATAGTGCATTTGTACTATAAACTAAGGTTTTATAAATACACACTCACACATGCATATATAATTTTCACTTTTTAGCGACCCAGACTGTTTTAGCACCAAAGATTTAACTGCCTGAAAAACATTAAGTTGCATGTATGTTCCCATTTAGAAAGGTGTAGTCATCCAAATAATAATAAATTGCTTTATTTCTGTTATTTTGCTATTCAATATTATATTCTAAATTGTAGCTCTACTATAACAATTTAACAGATACTGTTATTTTGTCAAATATGCCTCAGATTTGCTTTTCTCTAAGAAATAGACTATTACAGGATTCCCCATTGTTGCTCAGTGGGTTAAGAACCTAACTAGTGTCCATGAAGATGCAGGTTCAATTCCTGGCCTCACTCAGTGGGTTAAGGATCCATCATTACCCTGAGCTGTGGTGTAGGTCTCAGATGCGGCCCAGATCCGGCCTTGCTGTGGCTCCAAATCAGCCCCTAGCCCAGGAACTTCCATATGCTGCAGGTGCAGCCCTAAAAATCAAAGCAAACAAACTAAGAGGAAAACAATTATACTTTCTAAAATGACAACAATGTTTTTTTAAAAAAATTGTAGTATAGATGATTTACAATGTTGTGCAAATTTATTCTGTACAGTAAAGTGACTCAGTCACACAAATATATACATTCCGTTTCTTATCTTCCATCATGGTCTATCCTCGGAGATTCCCTGTGCTATACAGTTGGACCTTGTTGTCTAAGCATTTAAACTGTAATAGTTTGCATCTACTAAGTCCAAAGTCCCAGTCTATCCCACTCCCTCCTCCCTCTCCCTTGGCAACCACAAATCTCTTCTCTATGTCTGTGAGTCTGTGAAACCTTAATTTGAAACAAGACTCTCATAGAAATATTACTTAACATATAAAAAATGAAATCATCCAAGAATGAAATCATTTGAATGTAAAATAGAATTGTTATTATCATACATTTAATTTTACAGATTGTTCAACTTAATTTTTACTTTATTCAGGTAATAATAGTGGGTTAGGAATTTAATCTCTAAAAATTTTATACATCATTATCCTTATAAGAAAACAATTACATCATTGTTATCCAAACGTTCGTGTGCTATTTTCTGACACTTTAGTTTCACAAACATAATCCCAATCTATTTTAAAAAAATAACATTCTTCCCTTCCCCAGCATTTTTTTTTGTGTGTGTATTTTTCTTTGTTGTTTAGTCCCAGCATGAGCTGCTTCATGATTGATGAAACTCAGCAGGCTGTTACAGCCATTCAGAGAACAAGCTATGTCTTCATTTATACCATATTAAATTAAATGCCAGGGTTCATTGGCATGTTACAATTGCTAAAACACAATCTGATCAACCACTTGGGGAAAAAAAGACTGAAAATTTACTCAGAAATCTCTGAGTATATAAGTATCCGTGCCATTAGTTCTGAAAGTTATCTGGTCCAGAATATAGGTTTCACCATTATATAAAGCCAATGGCAAATTTCACAGTCACTTGGATTATTGTACTTAAGCACAAATACAAATCTGAAATCCCACTTCTCTAGTTAGAAATAATGTTTGGCCCATGGACTGTTACTTTTTTTACAGAAATAAACTGTATAAGTTAAACTTAATTATTATTATCTCCAAATCTATTCTCATGTTCTAACTTTACCAAGCTGTGTCTCTTACCCTCCATGTCTGGAAATTTTATGTTCTATATTCTGATAATATAGACCATGTATAGTTATACTAGGATGTTACATACTTTGTTTACATGTGCTTTTTCAGAATATTTTTGATTTTTGGAATGTTCTTCTCTTAACTGCTAAGCAATTAAATTCCTACCCACGTCTCAAGGACAAATTTAAAAGCTTACCCACAAACCACCTTGGTTTTAGAGACAGACTTATTCTCTTCCTTCTTTGCAGAAGATTTCATATCTACATCAATGACGGCAATTTAATTTAAACCTCATCCAACCCAAAATAACATGTTTTGAGTGCTATTCCACTCCAGGCACTATTTTATGCTATATATATATATATATATATATATATAGTCTCCCTTCAAAGAATTTACAGATTGACAGAAAAACAGGTAAATGATTATTTGATATTCTGTATAAGTACAACAATAAGAAATATATTACAAGATAATTCTCTGTGGTCTGCTGAAAAATAACAGGGAGTTAGTGTTGTAGAAGATTAATGTCCTAACTAAGGAATTGCATGAGGTAAAGCTGGAAAGGCAGACTGAGGCAATATTATGAAGGACCATATTATGAATAGGAACCATAAATTCATTTTATATATGATTTAGAAGATGTAGTAAAGAATTTGGCATATTTCATCTTTGGTGCTAGATAATTATGGAAGGATTTATAGCAAAAAAAGAGTAAAAAATTGCTCAAGGGAAAAAGAGGGAAGAATAAATATCTGTTTTTACAACTGTAGAGGAAAATGAGTAGGAGTTGATTTTAAACTTGAAGTATGAAATGACAGAAAATAAAATGAAGGAAATGAACAAAACGGAGGGAGCGGTAGTTCAAAATATTTAGGAAGTAGAAATAAAAATAACCACTGTTTGCATATGGAGGAGAAGTAAAAGACTCAATGCCACTTCCAGATATTGTACCCCCTTTTTGTGAGATTATGGTAATGTAGAGTTTTGTTCTACAAACCTGACTCATGTTCTTCCTTTCCACTCTAAATCCTGCTGTTTTTCTAGGTGGTCCTTAGGAATGCACATCCAGTATCTCAGGTCTGTAAGCTCCTTAATTCTAACACAGTATTATTTGACTAACCTAAGTCTATACACTAGACTCTTAACTTAAGGCCTGACTCTTTAAATTATTACTGATAACATTTTCTCCATATAGCTTATTTGTTCATACATGTCCCACTTTGATATCAACAACCATCAATCTGAAATATCCCCCACTTAGCTGAGTAATTTCTTAGCATTTTCCAGAATTCAAGGTCCCTTACAGACATGTTTCCTTACATTCATTCTAAACCATTCTCCTATACTTGCTATTCTTTATTTTCTGTCTTAGATCTTACCATAAATAACTATTACATAGTTATTTTGAGGGTATTTTTTCTTTTTCTCTTTTTCTATTAGAGTTGATCTACAAAAGCATGTTACTTTCAGGTGTATAGCACTGCAATTAATATATACATATATATATATATTCTTTTTCAGATTCTTTTCCTTTATAGATTATTACTAAGTATTGAGTATAGCTTTTTTTATGGCTTGTACTCTTGAAAAAAGTTTAAATACAATTTTTAAAATGAATCTATGTTCACCATCAAGGAACAACTATACAAGTTTCTATCCTGGGCAAATAAGTTGCTATTATTGAGTAGCAAAAAGAGCAGACCTGAGTTGGAGATAGGAGAGGAAAGCTAATCATATTCCCTGTTTACAGAAATCTCTTCCTGGGAACATTTTCAAGCATGTATCTCTCTGTGAGGGATATAAGGCTGAGCATCAGCCTACAGTCAAGACTCTGGAGCCAAAATGCCTAGGTTCAAATTCTAGCTTCTCCACAGACCAGTTGGTTAAACTTAGGCAATAACTCAACTCTCTGACACCATTTTTGTAAAACAGGCAAATTAGAGGTTTGTGTTTAGTTTTTGTGAAAATTCAATGAGCTAAGTGCTTAGATGATTGCCTGCCAAAAATAAATGCTTAAAAATTTTTGGTTAACTTTTTTATTACTTTCATTATAATTAATACTATTTCTAAATTGAAGACACAAGTACCACATACTTCTGGAATTGTTGAGAAAATTAAATGAAATTATACCTGCAAACAACTTGAATAGCATCTCTTACATAGTGTTAGATAGTATTATTATTATTATTGTTATTGTTAACATATTATTACTCACCTGCTAATATTTATACTTGTGTATCAAGGACATCCTTATTGCTTACTTTGCAAGGTAACAGTTACAAATTTTTCCACATTTATAATTTGAAAATATTTACACACAGTGTTCTAAGGTAACAAATAATTGGTTTATCTAGTTCACATATGTTTATTCTCTTGTCACTTGACTTATACAAATAACAAGTTTATAAAATACCAAATATATACAAACTAAATGGAAACTTATCTTTCTATCAAAGATAAGTTCAAGGTGAATATTTTGCCAAACAGCATATGAATATATGTGTGTGTTGATGTGTATATGTGTGCTTGATGGAGACGAGAAATATTTTGATAGACACATACTAAAGCTAGATAAGATTTAATACAATTATATATAAATGAATAAAATATCACATCAAAGTTTAATCAAGAAATCAATAGATAGAATGCAATTGCACAAAAACAATTTGTATATTCTAGGTCTCTTTCTTTTTTTATAGGCATTTTAGATTTAGCTGATATTTACCAAAGCCTGATTAAATTGTGACTGTGGTAACATTAAATCTAATAGGTCAATTTGGGCATTATTGACATGTTTATAATATTGAGATATCCACTTCATGAATTTGGTGTATATCAATTTATGTATGTCCTCTTTAGTATTTCTTACTATTTTGTATTATTTGTTCCTTTTGATTAGAGGATTTTAGATCTTTTGTTGAATTTCTTTCCATGGATTTTAAGGGGTTTTGTGGCTCATTAATTTTCAAATAAATCCATTGTGGTCAAAGAACTTATTCTACATGATCGCAATCCTTTTACTCTTATTTAGATTTTTCTATGGCTCAATATATGGTCCATGTTAGTGAATATACCATGTGCCCATGGGGAGGAAAATGTATTTAGCAGTTACTAAGTGTTGTTTTCTGTACATATCACTTAGTTTAAGATAGGTAACAGGCTTATCCAGGTTTTCTGTATTTTTATTCTTTTCTTCTAGTTTTTATATCAGTTGCTGAAAGAAGGATATTAAAATCTTCAATTCTGGAGTTCCTGTCACGGAGCAGTGGAAACTAATTTGACTAGGAACCATGAGGTTGTGGGTTTGATCCCTGGCCTCGCTCAGTGGGTTAAGGATCTGGCGTTGCCGTGAGCTGTGGTGTAGGTCACAGATGCGGCTCGGATCTGTCATTGCTGTTGCTGTGGCTCTGGCTTAGGTCTAATCACAGCTCCGATTAGACCCCTAGCCTGGGAACCTCCATATGCCGCAGGTGTGGCCCTGAAAAGACAAAATGACAAAAAAAAAATTCAATTCTGATTGCACAATATTCTATTTATTCCATTCACTCTTTCAATTCTTGCTTCGTATGTAGTAAAACTCTGTTATTTTGTCCACTTTATCCCATATTTATATATCCATATATGTAAATTAAGTTTTACTGATTCCATAGTAACAGTAACATTGTAACTGTTTCTTAACTCCTCATTTTGGGGTATTAATATATGCTTATGTATATGTATGTGTGTGTGTGTATATATATATATATATTTTTTTTGTCTTTTTGCCTTTTCTAGGGCCGCTCCCACGGCATATGGAGGTTCCCAGGCTAGGGATCTAATCTGAGCTGTAGCTGCCAGCATATGCCAGAGCCACAGCAATGCCGGATGCGAACCGCATCTACGACCTACACCACAGCTCAGAGCAACACCGGATCCTTAACCCACTGAGCAAGGCCAGGGGTCGAACCTGCAACCTCATGGTTCCCAGTCGGATTCGTTAACCACTGCGCCACAATGGGAACTCCACTTATGTATATTTAATTACAACTCTTGCAGGCAAACTCTATCTTTTAAATGGAGTTTTGGTTTAGTAATTCTTAGTGTAATTACTATGTTTAGAATAGGTCTTCCTATTTACTATTTGTTTTCTTTATTCTATCTCCTCATCTTTCCTGTTTATTGTAATATTTTCCTTTCTGACTATTTAGAGGTTAAATTGATATTTTTGGTAATCTATTTTTACTTATTCGTTGACATTTTACCATATCTCTATCCTTCATTTTTGACTGGTTGTGCTAAGAAATACAATATGCACACATTTTTTTTTGTGGAATGATTAGGGTTAATACTACAGTCCTTTAAAAAATAGAAATTTTACAATCATTTAGGTCTATTTACAACTTGTCCAACATTTATGCTCTAAGTTTCAAAGTTATTATACTGACACATAATAAGTTCCCTAAAGTATCAATATTTGTTAAATAAAATGCAGAATACTTAGTTAAGTTCCAATTCCAGATATATGACAAATAATTTTCTGTGTAAATATGTCCCATCTTATATTGGAATATATTTATACCTAACTTATTTGTTATTTATCTAAAATTCAGGTGTAAATGGGAATTCTTTATTTTAACTGTTAATCCTATAAATTCCCCAATAAAATTTCTAGTTTTTGATTTAGTCTTATTTATTTTATAGAAGTTGAGAGGAAAAAAACAAAGTCATCAAGATCACACCCACTGTTTTTCATTCCTACCTGAATTTCCAAGTTTCCATTTGTATCATATCTTGTCAACCTAAAGAAAATTTATTTTCATTCTTAGATTCTGTAGATATTGTTTTACCAGGTACTCTTAGTAAGTATCTTCAGTTTTTCCTCCCTGTGAAAATGATGTAGCTTGTATGAAAAAATAAGTTAAATAATTTTCCCAAAGCTCTGTACTATAGACTGAATATTGTCTACCCCTCCCCAAATTGATATGTTGACATTTTAGCCCCCATGTGATAGCTTTAGGAGGCATAGTATTTGATAGAGACTAGGTCATGAGGGCAGAGCCCATATGAATGTTATCAGTGCCCTTATAAAAGAGATGCTGGAGCTCTCCCTTGCCCCTTCCACCATGAGAGGATAATTCTATCAGGTACCAAAATGTTTTTATTGCTTGCAGTTTATCCAAACTAACAAACTTACACAAAACCAAGAACCTATCTTGAATGTATATTTTGCCTTTTGCTACAACCTCACTTTTTCTTATCCTTTTTTAGGAAAAAGTGGAATTTTCTATGCTTGACATCTCCTATTCTTCTTCTTCTTCTTTTTTTTTTTCATTTAAACCACTCAATCAGGCTTTTGCTTCCACTACTCCTATTATAAATTCTTTTTAATGTTCTTACCAACTTCTATATTGGTAAATCCAGTGATCGACTCTCAATTTTCACCTGACCTAAATTATCAAGAGCTTTGGAAAAAACTGATATCTCTAACTTCTTTGAAATAAACTAAGTGTGGCAGAAAGCACTCAGGTGAATTCCATGCAGTACATACAGTCAAAGTTTTAATATGAAGAATCAGACTTTTGCATCCTCAAATAAATCTCTCTCATGAAAGGAATTTAGTGACATAATTAAAAGAAATATGCATATAATCCATATATAATGTGATAATTTTAGGTTTATAAAAATTGAGGAAACTCAATAACACGAGAGAAAGAAAGATTCCCAGGTAATATGAGAATTTAAGTCCTACAAGACATATTGGAAGTTGTGGTCCTTTTGTCTGCAATAAATATAGTGGGGTATAAAAGTTACCTCATTAGTAGTAGTAGTAGCAGCAGTATTTTCACCATGCCTGCAGCATGTGGAAGTTCCCAGGCCAGGGACTGAAATTGCATCACAGCAGAGACTCAAGCCATTGCAGCTTTAGCACCAGATCCTTAACTCGATGTCCCACAAGGGAACTCCTCTTATAAGTATTTAAATTACTCAACATCTGTATTTTTTCCAAAGATTCTACTACAATTTTAGATTATGTGAGAAAAGAAGGGTCTAGGTTCTAAACTAGATATACCTTTAAGATAAGATAGACTGATATGGTTTAAACAGGTAAGTCAGACAGTCTTAAGTTAATTTCAGGAGTATTATTATAGTATATAAATAAATATAAATATTACTACATTTGTGCAAGCACAAATCCTTTCCTCACTTGTGGTTGAAATAGACACAGTGAAATAATCTCTTGGAAGTATTTCCTTATGGGGAATTCCCATCATGGCTCAGTGGTAGCAAACCCAACTAGGATCCATGAGATGAAGGTTTGATCTCTGGCTTTGCTCAGTGGGTCCAGGATATAGCATTGCTGTGAGTCATGGTGTACACCACAGATGTGGCTAGGATCCCATGTGCTACGGCTGCTCCTAGCCTGGGAACTTCCACATGCTGTGAATACAGCCCTAAAAAGCAAAAAAAAAAGAAGAAATATTTCATCATACACATTCAGAAAAGTATAGAACTATCTCTTTCATTTCTATAGTTTTCAAATTCATTTTTGTTTAGTCATTTTTATAAATGTAGATAACTTCTCTAGTATACACATTTCCATTATCAGACTCAATTGTATTTAATTCAAAAAATATAAGAATTATACTTTTATGTAAACCATGAAGTACAAGTTCTCTAAATACAATTACATGTTGAAAAAAAAATATATATATATATATATATTTAAAATTCCAAATATGAAAAGAACAGATTTTCCCTGCTATTGTTTTTAGCCATTTGAAATATCCATCTTTGGTTTATATAACTAATGTTATTTATGATTCATAAAAGGAGATTTTCATAGGAAATTAAAGGTTTAAGGCCACACACTAAAAATGTTAAAATGTGTGCAAAGAAAGCCTGTTTCATTTTCAACAGTGTAGGTGTGAAATATTCTTTCTTTTCCCTGAGTTTATCATTTAGCTGTGAAATATTTATGACAGATGCAAGAATAAAAATGAGAAGACTGCAAAGGATGGAAAATTAAAGGTGTTGAAATAAGCTTGATTGATTCTAAAACAAAAGAAGAAACAAATACTAAACACTATCACAGAACTCTCATTTTAAAGATAGAAATGTATTGAGATCCAAACGTAATAGTAGATATTTCCTGTCTATAGTATTAGTTCCCTGAAAGAATATTAATAGAGAAATAGGACAGTGTTCTAACCTTTAATCTTACTTGGAGTGATGATCAGAGAACTTCAAAAATGATAAAAATAGCACTTATACATAAAAACAAACATGCACACATATACATAACCTTAACTAACCTCAAAGATTAGATTTCTATTGTGTATAGCTATAAACTTTATAGTGTAAGACCTTTTAAAAATTTATTGAAGTGTACTTGACTTACAAATTTGTGTTAGTTTCAGGTGTAGATAAAGTAAATCAGTTATACACATGCAGGTATCCATTCCTTTTCAGATTCTTTTACCATATTACACAGGATTGAATAGATCTCCCTGTGCTATACAGTGGGTCTTTGTTACCTATCTATTTTATATATAGTAGAATGTATATGACATTTGCGTCCTTCCTTAAGTTTCCCTAACCCATTAGATAAAAGTAACAGGTGTAATATCTTTTTTTAGTTCAGGGTAAGAAAAGTGTTGTTTTTTTTTAAAATCTGTACAGAGGCAAAAAGAGGTCTCTTTGGGGAATTAGTGAGTTTTCTAATGTCCATTCTAGTATAGCACTGACTACTACTTGACCAAAAATGTAGAAGGATTACAAGCATAATGAGTTAAAAATTATACATTTACACAGTTCACATGTAGAAAGGAAAATGGAACTTTATATCTCTGTAACTGAATTTAGTTTAGCTCATTGGTTTTCACTTACATTTGGTCACAATGTTCTGAACTAATGGAGAAAACAATGTGGATTTCCCTTCCTTCTTCTCCTTCTACACTTCTGTCCAATGAAGACTGAATATGCAGTGCTTCACACTTTATCATACTTTCCATATGGTTAATTATGGCCCTCTGTCACCTACAAGGCTTTGCAAACACACATAGTCCCTTTTAGTCTTTGGTCTTCAGGAAATGTGGGGCTGCCTTTGCCTTTCTAATGCTTTTATTAACTTTTTTGCTTTTCTGTTTCCATGTCTACTTGGCTTTCTCTGTATCATTCTCTTTCCAAATGTGATGCCTGACCAAACTGACTAACCAACAGGTAACCAATTTTTTTTCTTTTTCTCAGGAACATAGGTACTATTCAGATGTGTTATTGTACACCATTCTGGAGCCCCAAACTTTATGTGTCTGTTTTCCAGCTCACGGATCCAGTTGTCTCATTATCTCATTGAATTCTATTTAATTTGGCATCTCATGCACTTGTTTTTCAATGACTCTGGCAAAAGACTAGATGTTTAAACCTCTCTAATAGGCTTACAGACTCTCAAAAATTTCCTTCATGAGATAAAGACATATTCCTTATATATCCAAAGATCCCTAAGCCTATCCATGTTTCTTATCTCCCCCCTTCCTCCTACCGCTTAGGCTCTGGCCTAGTCTAAGAATGGATCATTGCCCTATCTAGAGCACTCTTCTATACCTAACTATATTAATTTCTCAGTCTTCTTTCAATTCTTAGCCTCTTCTTAACATTGGAAGAAATTAGCTTTATCTCTTCTCTGTGTAATAGGAAAATGAATTTTTACATTTTTATGCATACTTTTTAATTTCCTTCTGTATTATACATTCTATGGCCTAAAGCCAGTTAAATAGTGGCTCCAAAGATACATACAAATCCTAATCCCAAGGACATATAACTTCTTCCTTATTTGGAAAAAATTATCTTTGCCAATACATTTAAGGATGTTGAGATAAGAAGGTCATCAGGATTACTCAGGTAGGTCCTAAATACCATCACAAGTATTCTTATAAGAGGAAGGCAGAGATTATTAGACAGACACAGAGGAGAGGACAATGTGAGGATAGAGGCAGAGAATGAAATGACTACAAAAAACTTTAAGGGGCAATGAACAGATTTCCCCCTAGAGCCTCTGGAGAAAGGATGGCCCTAACAAAACCCTGAATTCAGACTTCTGGCCTCCAGAACTTTGAGAGAATAAATTTCTGCTGTTTTAAGACATTTCTTTTGCAACAATTCATTAGAACATTCAAAAGAAACTAATACAGCCTGACTTTATCAAGGATTAGCTTTGGATTGTTAAAGATAGCTAAAGAAAACCTTTTAAGAGAAATGTGTGTCTGTGTATGTGTACCTCAAAATGCTCAGGTTCTAATTTAATAAGAACATGGCTTCAAAAACTGTGGTTACTCTTGTGAATATGGAGACCTATTCAGAAACTCTACTTTAGGCTCTGTTGTAGGAAAAATAATGGCTTCTCAAATAAGTACATGTTCTAATCCCCAGAACCTGTACATATGGCTGCTTTATGACAAAGGGGAATTAAAGTAGCAGATGAAATTAAGGTCACTTGCTAATTAGCTGACTTTAAAATAGTGAGATGATCCAGTGAGTTTAATGAAACCACAAGTGTCTTGAAAGTTAGAAGAGGGAAGCAGAAGAATCATTGTCAGAGTGATATATGAGAAAGATGTGAGTGTACACTGCTGCTTTGAAATAGGAAGGGGTCATAAGCCAAAGAATGTAGGCAGCATTTAAGCTGGAAAGACAAGAAAACAGATCTTCACAGAGAGCCTCTGGAAAAAACACAGCCCTGGTGATTTCTTGATTTTAACCAAGATACATTCTGGACTTCTGACCTCCAGTGAAATGTCCCAAATATTCATAAATTTGAATTAAGCTACCCAGTTTGCAGTAGTATGTTACAGCAGCAATAGAAAACAAGTATAAAAATTTGGTAATGAGTATATTTGATACAGATAGTCAAAGATAATCTTTTAAGATAAACATATGTGTGCTTATATTTTAAATGTTAAGCTTTTGCAGAGAACTTGGTTTCACAGGTTGTGGTTTCTATCACAAATGTGGAAATCAATTCAGAAATTAGATTGCAAAGTTCCCATTATGGCTCATCAGCTTAAAAGCAGACTTGTAACCATGAGGATGTGGGTCCAATCCCTGGCCTTGCTCAGTGGGTTAAGTATCCCGCATTGCCACAAGCTACAGTGTAGGTCACAGATGTGGCTTGGATCTGGCATTGCTGTGACTATGGCCTAGGCCAGCAGCTGCGGCTCAGATTCGACAACTGGCCTGGGAACTTCCATATGCCATGAATGAAGCCCTAAAAAGAAAAAGAAGAAAAAAAAAAAAACCAAAAAACAGAAACTCAATTGCCCTCTGCTTTAGCTTATTTCTTCCCAAGCTCAAAGGCAGGGTTCATAGTAAATATCACTTCCATATAAGGAGAGAAGGGCATTGGATTCAAAGAAGCACTAGGAAAAGATCATTCACTAAATTTCTACCAACTTCTTCCAAGCTTCCTTTTTGCACTAAGAATGATTATTTCTCACCCAGTTGTCCTTTTCCCCTCATCTAAGAAAATAGCCCTGATGTCCTATTTCTAAAATGCTGTATAGAATTCTTTCTTTACCACCATGGTGGAAGAAATAGTTTTATTTCTAGGAGCCTGTGTTTCTTGGCTACTTGTTAAGTGATCAACATTATATCCTGGAAGATTCATCTTTCTTCGAGCCTCATGTGAGCTGAGGTTTAAATAATTGTTTGTTTAAGAGCTGAATACAACGTGGCCTGCTTTCCAACCTCAAATCTTCTGCCATTAGTTCATGTGTATCAGTTTTCTACTATTAGGCACCAGAAGAACTAGAAAAAGACCCTAGGGAGGATGGAATAAACAAAAAAATTCTTGTGGGTCAACTTGACTTTATTCACTAGTTTTTCTCTGGCTTTCTAAGCCCTACCATGTTGCAAGACATGTTTCCTTGAAAACTCCATCTTGTCCTTCTTTACTTTATCCCATCTTCTTGACTTACTTTATCCCATCTTCCTGCTTTGAAAAACAGTCACAGTGCTGGTAAATGACTTAAGCTTAAGAGCAAAGACCTAAAGGCATAAGTGACTTAAGCTTAAGAACTGTTATGTGCCTAGAGGTCAGAGTAAGAGCTTAACCCTTTACCACCTAAGTGGCTTTCTAAATAGTAAAAGAACTTATATAATAGTAAACAAACCCTGTATCATCCACCCATAGCCACTCCTCACTTGATCTCACAATAAAAGCAGTGTGGTTTCTTGAGGCAGGGTGCTCTTGGTCCCTGAGACCTTGAGTTCCCTGGCTCCCACCTTTACTTAAGATAAATGTCTCTGTGTCTTGTTTTATGTTAACTATTTTTCCTTAAGTTCCACAGCACCGTTCTTCAGCCCCATCCTGCTGAGCTGGCCCCGGCAAGTGGCGCCCAACGTGGGGCAGGCTCACAAACAGGCAGGCACGAGGAATGAAGGATCACGACTACAGCGAAAATTTTATTCACTAAAGTGCTGTGGAGCCCTGAGAAGAAGGGAGGAATTTTGTGTGGCCACGCTAAAGAAATCCTGCAGATAAGTTCCCTCTCTCAGGTATTTACGGGGTAAAATGGGAAACTATAATCCTTACATTTGTTTGTTTGGACAACTCCTTAAAAAGGGGGGTGCAAAAACAAGTGAAAGTAAGCTTTCAAAATTTTTTCAGACTATTGAGAAACATTGTGATTGGCTTTTTACATCAGAAACATTATATTTAAAGATATGGGAAATGATAGGAATGGAACTTAGGATATTGCATGATGAGGGCATTCAAATTCCTGTGTCCATTTGGAGTACTTGGAACTTAATTAAATCAGTTTTAGAACTTCCAGAGACCACAGAGGACTTAGAGGAAAAAGGGGAGTTTACACCTTTGTTGGAATAATCTAAATATGCAGTCCCTGAACAAAATTATCATAGAGGGTATCTGGCTCCTGAGCCTTCGGCTTCAATTGTTGATTCTGATATTCCTCAATCGCCTCCTATTAGGAGTAAGGTGATGAGGACTCATCAAGCCTCTACTTCCAGGGTTGTAAAGAAAATGAGTGCTATCCCTGAACACCACCTATCATCCATTCAACAGGGAATTTTACAGGCTCAAAGGGAAGGCGATTTGGATGCCATACACTTAGCCTTTCCAGTAACTGTCAGGGAGACAGTGGCTCCAGGCATTGATCCCGCCAACCCTGATGGAGTTTACGAGTTCATTCATGAGCCCTTTCCTTTTAAAATACTTAAAGAATTAAAACAGGCTTCAAAACTATGGTGTTAATTCTCCCTTTACAAAAGGAATCGTGCAGGGAGTAGCTGAAGGAAATTGTATGATTCCTGCTGATTGGCATAGCTTAACCCGTGCTGTGCTATCACCTAGTGAATATTTACAATTTAAGTCTTGGTGGCAAGATCATGCCCAAATTACTGCTAATCGTAATCAGGTTCGAAATCTTCCAATTACAATGGAACAATTGTTAGGGATTGGTCCTTGGAGTAATCTTCAAGATCAATTAAAAATGAATGATTTGGCTATTGAACAGATTAGACAATGTTGCTTAATGGCATGGGATAAAATTGAATCTACGGGTCAAATAAATATTTCTTTTCAAAAGATCCTACAAGGTCCTAAGGAACCTTATACTGAATTTCTAGCTCGTTTACAAGAGGCATTAAAATGACAAGTTACTAACTCTGAGGTGTCTGATACTATTTTTCAATTGTTAGCATATGAAAATGCAAACACTGATTGCAAAAAGGCCATAGGATTTTTAAAAGGAAAAGCTAACATAGCCGAATATATTAAAGCCTGTCAGGGAGTGGGGACGGAGTCTTTTAAGGCCTCAATGCTAGCCCAAGCAATGGCTAATTTAAAAGTTAAAGACAAATTTTCAGGAAAATGTTTTAATTGTGGCAAGACAGGACATATTAAAAAACAATGTCGCGCTCTTCCACGAGCACGACCTTTCTTTCACGGAGCTTCAGCACCTTCTAGTAACAATAATAAACAGCCCAGACTATGTCCAAGATGTAATAAAGGAAATCACTGGGCTAACCAGTGCAGGTCCATCTTTCATAAAGATGGAACCCCCTTGTTGGGAAACTACCCTCGGGGCAAGCTTCCAGCCCTGTCAACCAAGGAAGCATTCCCCATTCAGAACAAGAGCCAGACTCCCTGGAACTACGCTCTGCACCAGAGTTCGACATCACAGTAGATCTCCCTAGTTTACACGATTTAATTCTCCTTCCTAGTGAAACTCCTACTTCTATTACAACCAAATTGGAAAATCCATTACCATCAGATACAATAGGATTGATAATAGGAAGGGCAGAGCTAACAGAACAAGGAATTCGAGTTCATACCAGGATATTGGATAATAAAGGGGATGATAAAGTACAAGTGATGGTTTCCACTGCGATTCCTTGGAAAATTAAAAAAGGGGATCAGTAGAGTGAGCAATATGCCATGTATCTAGGAATGTTTTAAGTTGAGAACTGATTATCCTGAGCCTATCAATATTCTTTCTGATTCAGCATATGTAGTTCATGCTGCCAAAATGATTGAAGCTGCTACCATTAAACAAAATTTACCTGTCTTGTTATTTGACTTGTTTATAAAATTACAAACTGTTGTAAGGGAAAGAAGATATCCATTTTATATTACTCATATCAGAGCACATACTAACCTACCTGGGCCTCTAGTTGCAGGAAATAAAGAAATTGACTGCTTGGTGACACCTGTGTTACAAGAAGCTCAACATTTTCATGATTTAACACATGTAAATGTTTGAGGCCTTAAGAAGAGATTTGGAATAACATGGGCTAACGCTAAGACAATTTTTCGTCAATGTCCTGCATGTCAAATTATTAACAATCCTTCTCAATCTGAGCCTGGAGTTAACCCTAGGGGACTTGTCCCAAATGCTCTTTGGCAAATGATATAAGCTGGACCATTATCAGTTTTAATTGCTTGTGGCAGGCCCATGACTGCAAAACAGGCATACAAATGAGACTGATGGAACATTTCCATAATGGCTCCTGTCCTTATCACCACTCAGCCCTGGATGACTCTAAATGTAGGAATACAGAGCCACTTTTCAGTCCTCCTCTCCAATCCTGGGCCCCTCCCTCATGAATCTGCCACATTTATATTTCTGGCAAGCCGGTTACAAAAATTCTTTACACAACCTTTGAGTTGTGACTGGGAATCCGTTTTCTTTTCTCAATACCTTTCTGATTGTTTCAGAGTCCAACTCCTCTTTTAGAAATTCTTAAGATATGGAAGGTAACTACATACAGTTGTCAACATTATGTATAATATCCTATCGTACCTAGGCTTAACAGAAGTCAAATGAGACACTGAAACATCAGTTACTAAACAAAAAACTAAAGGTCTTTAGAATGATGAAACAATATGATCAGTGCCACCTGAGATGGTCTCTATAAGAAAAACTTGTTTTTAGAAATTATAAAAGTCAGTCCGTGGTTGCTTTAGAAAAGTAGCATATGTGCGTTTTCAATGTAGAAGGAATGAGGAATGGAATTGCATCTTGGATAGTCTGTCTTCAGCTGATTGCTCTGCTTGGAAAATAAGTGACAGACTAATATGGATACAGAAAAATATATAAGGTGTGTGGCAAGTGGACATTGAGAAGTGAATTTTGAACATGGTGGGGACTCTTTAGAATAAATTTGAGTAAGTTAACTTGAAGGTGATGCCATAAATCATACTGTTCAAAAGGACATACGGTAGCTTTCCATTGCATGCTGACCAAGGTATACAAATGTTTCATAACCAGCCAGAGAAATCAGAAGAATCATGAGTTACTTGTGCTATTATAAAATCTAAATGTTGTATTCCTGATTGTTCACAGAATGTGTCTAATTCCCTGCTAGATCTTCATCAGTAGATTCATGAGCTGTCAATCCAGCTCCAGTTTTTGGAGCTGCCCTGTGGAACCAGCTGACCTCCTCCTCCTGGTGAAAATATTTCTTTGAGGTATCCAAAAAGCAATGTATCAAAGCCCACTTGACCATTCCAGTGGAGACCTAACTGCTTTCCCTAACGACGCCCCTTTTCAGCAGGAAGAAGTTAGAGCGGTCATTGCCCCTTTTCCCACAGTTAGAGTCTCCAACTCAAAGGGGGGGAATTAAGGTAGATTTTTAACTCAGATAGTCAGTGTAGGGATATGGGCTTTGATACATTCTTTGTGGCTATTTATTAACATTTGTAAACTGAGGGTCACATAGCAAGCCCAACTGCTATAAAGATTGCGGGTATTGCCCCATGGATCCATCACATCAGAGTGAAGCATCCGCTGCTGACATGGACACCGGGGAGGCTGTACAGCACCTCGAGAATCTCTTCATGGTCAAGTTCCAGAGACTCCCTTCACCATCATCAGAGTGCTAAGCCCTGCTCTGGCCACCCATGGAAGTTGGTCAGTCTATGCACAGCAGAAGCCCAAGGAGTTCCACTTGAGACTTAAAACTTGAACTCTGAGACTTAACTTGGAACGTGTTCTGTCTAAGCAAATAATTCAAGAAGAAATGAAAAAAGTTGCAAGACCTATTTTTGTCTTCCCACAAAAACAAAAAGGGGGAGATGTTGCTAGAGATGTTTCCTTGAAAACTCCATCTTGTCCTTCTTTACTTTATCCCATCTTCTTGACTTACTTTATCCCATCTTCCTGCTTTGAAAAACAGTCACAGTGCTGGTAAATGACTTAAGCTTAAGAGCAAAGACCTAAAGGCATAAGTGACTTAAGCTTAAGAACTGTTATGTGCCTAGAGGTCAGAGTAAGAGCTTAACCCTTTATCACCTAAGTGGCTTTCTAAATAGTAAAAGAACTTATATAATAGTAAACAAACC
This sequence comes from Phacochoerus africanus, assembly GCF_016906955.1. Taxonomy (NCBI): domain Eukaryota; kingdom Metazoa; phylum Chordata; class Mammalia; order Artiodactyla; family Suidae; genus Phacochoerus; species Phacochoerus africanus. The sequence goes on along the minus strand of NC_062544.1, from coordinate 184,409,826 downwards.
CTGTATCATCCACCCATAGCCACTCCTCACTTGATCTCACAATAAAAGCAGTGTGGTTTCTTGAGGCAGGGTGCTCTTGGTCCCTGAGACCTTGAGTTCCCTGGCTCCCACCTTTACTTAAGATAAATGTCTCTGTGTCTTGTTTTATGTTAACTATTTTTCCTTAAGTTCCACAGCACCGTTCTTCAGCCCCATCCTGCTGAGCTGGCCCCGGCACTACCATCCTATTTAGGTTTGATATTCAAAACTGGTTATTTTCTTAGGGAAAATTTTCTTGACATGGTGCATTTTCCATTATTAAAAACAAAAGGGTCACTGTACTTTTTTTAAAAAATGAGGAAGCAGTTCTCCTTCAAGCGTTAGGACTCTTAGCTTTATTAGAATCCTTAAATCTTTTACTACAGACACAGATAAATGAGGCTTGGTTCTCTCAGAATATTTAAAGCTGTTGAATTTCTCAGCAAATTATATCAAATATACCCTTTCATAAGCTTCCTTCTTTTAAAAATTGTGATTAGATTGTCAATAGAAAATGAATGTCTTACTTTAGAAAAACAATGCATATTAGTAATTAAGAGGTTGGCACTCCATGACTCTACAACCATAGACAATCTTAATTATCACGCTTAGATGTTTATCCTTCTAGACCAACTTGTATGCACACAAACAAAATATCTGGCATTATAAGCACATATTCTGCTGAAAACTTATTTTTTTATGTAAGAGAAATATGTAAACTACATTTCATGTTAAAATAAATGTAAACTTTTAAGTGTCATAAAGACTAAGAATATCGAAGCTGGGAGACATTATAACAGAAATAGGGAAATAAAGTTTTATTCATGTAATCCAACTAGTTGTCATGATTTTTATGAAAAATAATCCTGTAGTACACATTCCTAAAAACACTTTAAATTAAGTTATAAAAGAACATGCTTACATAATTTCAAAATGCCTTAATTTCATTATTTTACACTTAATAAAATGTGGTAAATAATGCAAAATGCCAGTGAGAATTGGTCCAGCTTGATAACATAACTTATAACAGTAGTGCACCAGTAAGGAAATAACTTAAAATTGTAAAGGATAAATTTGTAAGTGTGGAGAAGTGAAAATAGTAAGAAACTTCTCTGGTGAACACAGACTATATGGATTTGGAATAGGGGCAGCAACTCAATATACAAATATGGGTGCTCTAATATTTTAAGAATATCTAAGAAGAATGTGACATTTTATGTGGACTATCTACAAAGAGTTAAATCTTAAAACAATTTGAGAAAACAAGGTAGTTTCTGCTTTTACTTTGGTGTGGGAGAATTAGAGAAAATTATAGGAGTCGCACATATTAATCTATAAAACTACTGAGTCTATCCACCACTTCCACTTTGTCAAGGTTTAAGGACCAAGACAGTGGGCAGTACTCAGCATTCTGCCCATCAATAGACAGAATGAGAGTATAAAATTATTCACAAAGGATTCTTTCAGTGCTTTCAGGCACCCTCACCTAGAATAGAGCCAGTTATTTTTGAAGATTAAAATATTGTAAATTGTGAAACCTATTTCAAAAAAATCAGTAATATTTGGCCTCCAATTAGTGATTATTTCATTTAGTCAATTGTTCTTCTTTTTTTCTTTACTTTTTTTTTCTTGGCCACACCCACAGTATGTGGAAGTTCCTGAGCAAGTGATCAAACTTGCCCTATAGCTGTGGCAATGCTGAATTCTTAGTTTGTTGGGCCACAAGGGAACTGTCTGTTTTTCATTTCTATTTCAATTTTCTTCTATTAAAATCACTATAATTTTATTCATTTGTTTTCACCCAAGATGACTGAATTGAATGGCACATTAAACTGATTATGTAGACATACATATACCTTTGCTTATATCACTATAAAATAAAAATTACTTCTCTTCTATACAATAACCAGAGCACCTCATGATAAGCCTCCAAAACTACACAGCCTTTGTAATCTGAAATTTCTTAAAATAAAAATAGCATGGCTTTCTATTTAGTATTTCCTGAGTGACAAAATAAATACCCATGTAACTGGGTTAAATACCCTTGCCTGCCTACTCTTCATGTCTGTATTGAGTTGCCCAAAACAGACCAAAGGAAATAGGAAGTGAAATGGAGCCCTTGGTTAAATTGCCTGCAGCCTAAAGGCAGCACAGGACCAGAGTTTCCAGTGAAAACACATTGAAAGGCCTACTCTAGTTTTTTTTTAATGCTTATAGAAAGGTGGGGCTCTCAATTCACACCAAGTAGACACAAGAAACATATGAAGTGTTATTGTAAAAAGAAGGAAAATAGAGATCAAGAGTTTATCTGACTTCTTACCTGTCCAATTTCCATCTTTTTTTTACTTCTATTCCCCTCTCTGTGGTGACTAAAAAAACATCTTTTAAAAGTTACTACCAGTAAAACATCCCTGTGTTAATAGTGGCTGCTCTATCCGCTTAGCAATGGCAGTTCTTCAGAGGCAGAGTTTTCCTTAATTACTGACAGAAGGAGCTTCTTCAGGCAGTGAAGATTTAGCTGGATAGGAGGCTGTAGAATTGAGAGCTGTGACTGAAAAAGTGAAATAGTAAAGATTAAATACTGGCAATAAATAGAGAAGGAAATATAACAGTGCTAATGTTATTTCTTCCTTGCATTTAGACATTTAAGATCCTGCAGCATGAGGTCCCAAAGAATGACCACACATTTAATACATATAGCAGTTGGTCATCACTAATACCACTTTATTGACTGTATAAAATGACTAAGTAGACTTTGACACAGCAAAAGCATGTGGAGATACCAGCTCAGCCAAAGTATCCCAATCCTAGTGACTCTATTAAGGCCCTGCTGAAACAAATCTGAATTTAATTTCAACTCCACAGGAAAGGGTGCTCTTTGCTCTTTGACTGCTGTTTTTGCCTCAACACCAAGGAGTGGGGCTTTTTATCAGCCACCTGCTCTTCCATAAAACTCTCTTCACTGAAATGGATATTTTGCTTTTTATTTTTTATGGTTTTTAACAATCAAGATCCATGATCCAGAACTGCTGCAGAGATACCACTGAGAAAGAGAAAGGAGTAAATCCTTCTTACTATTTTGCATCAGCTTAAGCAAGACAGGTAGATTTATGTAGAAATTATTACTTTCTGTGTTGGATGTGAGCAGAATGGGAGTCCAAGATCATCAATGGTACTGCCTTTGTGTTAAGTATTTTTGAATGACTGAGTGTTCTTTCCAGTGGAATGCTCTCTCTTTTTCCTACTCTGCATCACACAAACCATTCTTGAGGCAAATTGAAGAATCAGAGTTTATCTCTAGACAAAAAAAAAAAATTTATTTCAAAAACTTCTATATTATCTCTTGAGTTAGGATACTAAGGAAAACTAAATGCTATAGTTGTGTGGGCTGCATCAAGGTAGTATTTCAGGCATTACTTCAGCAATATCCTTCTTGGATATGATGTATTTACATTTGGGTCACTAAAGTCATTTCAGATGACAAAAAGGTGGGAAATTAGGTCCAACTGTGTTCTAAAGGAAAATACTCTAGACATAGAATCCATTCTGGTTCTATCACTTAGAAGTGGTCCTCTTTATACCTATATAGAATCTCCCTTTTTTTAGTTCTCAAATTGGAATGCTGGAATTCCAAATTTAAGCATAAGCATTATATCCTGAAATGTTATAAGTTGTATTTTCCCCTGAGAAAATTTCAGATAAGCCTAGTAACTTTATTTTTCCTGGGCTTTTTAGATTTCACAGACATGTTGTACTACTGTGTGTTCAATAAATATTTATGTATGAATTAAATTTTATTCTTACTAAGGATTTTGAGAGAATACAGAGTTGAATAAAAATTAATCCCAGAACTCAATAACATTTTAATATAAAACTGGAGATGACCAAAGAAGTTCCATTTAGGATTATGATCATGTTCAGCTTTCTTTTCAGATGGATTAAATAAAATGTGTGAGTTTTTGAAAGACTTATAGATTGTTTGAATTACAGTTTAGTGAACATTCTGGCTATGGAGTGGGGATACCCTTGAATGTCAATAATGACAACTTTAGCCTTAGGTGAAAAAAAAAGAAAACTGGAGATATTTGAGTAAGTAAGTGCCACAGTCAATTTTCAAAATTTCTAGAAAATTTCTAGCAACAGGGCAGCCAATTGCTAGTGATTAAGCTAAATTCAATTTAGAAGATCAGGAAGCATGAGGGAAAGGTATGAGTAAAAGATAAATCTAACATATTACTTTGACAAAAGAGTGGTCCTACTCTTAGAATGGAGAAATCTGGATTTTTGAAGCTTTTTATGGAGGTAAGATAATTAAGACAGCACTGAGAATATCAAATTGGCAGTGTCAGGGATTTCCAGAGGAGATTTTCATAGAATCATCTAAAATGTTAAATGATGGCACAAATATACTACTAATGATTAATTTAGTAAAGGTAAAAATGGAAGTCTAGGGATTAATGAGATTATAAAAGAAGGCTATCAATGATCTAAGCAGAAAAGCCCAAGTAAGAGAACTTCAGTAAATGTGAACATGTGACAGATTACCTCCAAATTCTTCAAGATTACAGAAGCCTAAGGAAGTATTTTGAGTAGTGAAGAGAAAGATCCTTTGTTTTTGTTTCTATTTGTTTGCATTTGTTTGCTTTGCTTTTGTTTGCTTTGTTTATTGTCAACTTATCATCAACATGCTAACAGTTTATATATAGGTATTTTTTATTTCCCTTCATAAAATTTAATGGGAAAACAAAATTTAGAACAATAAAAAAAGAAAACTCCATTTCTTTCTTTTTCTTTTTTCTTTTTTCTTTTTTTTTTCTTTTTTTTTTTTTTTTTTGGCCATGCCTGTGGCATGTGGAAGTTTTGGGGGCCAGGGTTCAAACGCCCTTTTCACCATTTCTTTTTAGAATAGCTCAGTTACTCATTAAATAACCTTAGTATTGCTGGTCAAGTTCTGCTTCATCCCTAGATCTGATTTAGTTTTTCTGGCACTGGACATTAGCACTTTTAAAATATTTTCCAGGGCTTCTGGTATAATCCAGGATTAACTAGCACTGAGGTCCATAATACACTTACTGTGTTTTCTTTATTTATAAAAAATGAGGACTAAGATGCCAGGAAGAGGAAAATAGTAATTTATTCCTAAATAGATTTATATCTGAATTACAAGTAAAAAATCTTGTTGCAAAAGCTAAAAATCCCTCCAGATTCTCAATGTTTTATCAGATAAATCTGAGAGGCATAGCCTAATCATAATCTTCACCAGCATTTATGGACGGCTTACTGAGAGCTGGGAGCAGTTCTAAGCACTTTGTATGTTAGCTGATATATATTCGCAGTCAATCTATGGGAATATCCATTATACTGATAAAGAAACTGAGGGAGAAACATGATATAAAGATTATGCAGCTTGCTCAAAGTCACACATACATTACGTAGCAGATCTAATATTTCCAGGCTGTCCAGCTCCAGAACTCAAACTGAGTTAAGGAGACTTTTTCAAGCCCTATGACTATCCTGGTTCCTTTACTAATTTCCTTTCCACTGCATGAAGCTGTCTCTGTCTCTGGAAGAGGAAGAGGACTTTTTTCCTCTAGAAATTCTGGAGGTGATATGGCCATATGTGTATAAAAGAATATGCTTCCTAAAAAAGTGAGAGGATAAATGAATAAGGTGCCATTTGAGGTTGCTCTTTTTAGAAATAATGGTCAAATATTTTCAATATAATATTACATTTTGAGGAAATACAATTCAGTTCATAACAGAGGTGGTACTAAAAATATTTCATAATTGGTAGATCATGGCAGCAACTGCTCAGAATGCGGGACAAGGAGTGATCAAAACAGGATGATGAAATCCTCAGTAAAGTCTCTGCAATTGAAAAAAATGATTTTTATTCTAAATGGAATGAGTTTACTGGCTGTTTTTGCCTCATTACACCATAATGTAAATCTGTCTAGTATCATTAAAATTGTACTCACATTAATTCCTCAAAGATAGTATTTACTTTCACAATCTTAAAAGTTATCAAGTTCACAGAAACTTCTATATAACCCAGTGGTTGGTAATAACTGCTACACTTCTCAGCTGGATGCTGCTTTAATCTACAGGTAATAGCCATAGTCATCACAGATTATTAGCCTTGGCAAAAAATCAGCTGTAAGAATGTGCCTTAAATGAAATGCATTTCATAAGAAAACTCTAATTTCCTTTCATTAGTTTAATATGCAACTTTCCAGATAAAAAGTAACCCTTTCCTACCACTGATATAGCTTAAACTATTATTGTCTTAGAATGGGTTCTATAATTTTTCTTTTCTAAACTTTAATCCAATCTCTTCATCAAACTTAAAGCATTTTCTATTTGAGTTTTCAACAAAAATTGCTAATATTTATTTGCAAGGTTAGGCAAAGTCTCCTACTTAAGAAAATACAAAAATATTTATGGAAATATTTGTGTCTTTTTATGTTTTAAGCAAAGTATCTCAGCTGAGAGTTTAAAATTATGTCTCCACTAATTTATTACATTTCCCTGGAATCCTACTTTGTAATGCTTCCCTATTAGGTGATTTTTATAATAGCTCAAATCCTATCTTCACAGAGGTAGTCCTGGATTTCCAAGTACTTCTTTAAAAATGTAAATTAATAAAAATTTATTTTCCAAAAATACTTCACCATTGAAATGGCTTTTTAACATCTGCCTAACTCAAATCAGACTGCCAGAGGAGAAAATAAAGCTATGATGTGTTAAAGAAAGTAGTCATCTCCTATTGAAACACTGACATAGGCCTCTAAACTTGGGCCATGCTGGTTAACAGCAATGTCTGTCGAGGAAGATTATCTGGATTTTAAATATTGCTCTTGTAATTATTGGCGGCATATGCTGAGAAGTCTTCTTCGTAAAAGAAATTGCTATATGAAGAGAGGACCTCTGTTTGGGATGTGATAAGATGAGTCCCTTTTTTTGTGATAATAATTAAAGCCCCAAAAGCAACCAGTTTAACCAAAATCTCCCTTTCATTCTCTGATGACCGAAAATAAATCTCATGACCACCTTTTATGGTCAAAGAATAAAATGAGCTTGGGTCATTTTAATCTTATCTAACCATTTACTGAATACTTGCCATGTACCAGGCACCATGGTATATAGTTGCAAATATTACTTCCCCTAGTCCATATAGCAGCCAAGCAAAGAAGGCACTATTATTCTTGTTTCATTTTGTCCCTGGCAATCGTTAGGAAAAGAACATTTTTATTTTTACAATCTGAAACTTAATCTGCTTTTTTCTATCTATAAATGCTTCAAATGGCATGGGACCTAGTTCTCTCTAGTTATACAGTCTTAACTGGAATATGCCTTCCTTGGAGAGGGAGAGAAAAATGGACAGAGAGATAGACAGAAGGGAGGGAGGGAGGAAAGGAGAGACAGAGAGAAGTAAGGGAAAAGGGTTGGGGGAGGGGAGTGAGAGAGAGACAAAGAGAGACAGACAGAGAGATAGATTAGATTAGATTGAAAAAAAAATAACCTATCGATTCAAACTTTTTTCTAGTTTTTCTTAGACTAGACTAAAGCTATAAGCAATGAAAACCATTAAAAATAGTCTGGACAGCCCTAATAAATGCTTTAAAACTCAGGAAATAGTGGAAAGCATATAAAATTGACATAATATTCAAAGTTCAGTAATTATAAATTGATTTGTCCCTTGAGAGTAAAGCTCAGTTTTCATCTTTCAGATGACTGTGTCTATAATAAAAATATCTTATTTTTATGACATTTAACAGATAATTCAACAATAGATCTCAATTATTAATACCTTGATGAACCAAATTTTAAGGAATTAACCTTAGTTTAAGAGTAATAGCTTAATGTCTTAATGTAAATAGGTTTCAATTTCCAAAAAGAGAAAGGAAATTCAAAACATAGATTTTTATTGCTAAAGGAAAACTTTATATTTGCCATACTTAGATATCAGTTTAAAATGAACAAAATATGATGAAGTGATTAATATATGTATTGTATTATTAACATATACCTGTAACAAGAGGCCTGTTTTAAATTTTTATTATAGTTAAATATTATAGAATATTGTAGAAAGTAAATAGTGTAGAATATTGTAGAAAGTAAAATTTATATCTAAATATTAGCACTAGTGTTTCTAAGTATTTGGGGGTATTCCATAAGTCCTGGTCTTCTCTTTTTTCTTCTGAATTTTGGGTTTGGTTTATTAAATACTCAGCCTTTATAATTACTGAAGCCACTACATACAGACGAAAGAGTTAGATCTTTACTTCTTGGTCTCTTCTTCCTTGGATGGAATCTTAATTTCCTCCTCTTCAACTTTGAACTTTCCATGGTTTTGGATCTGCGGGCTTCAGCCTGATCAGCTAAAAGTGTCTTATAAGCTTTGTCTGCCTTTAGTGTGGGGATGTGTTCCTGAGAACCCACTTTTTTTGAACACATTCCTCTTCACTTTCAGATACACATGGAAGTCAGTCTTCTTAGATTCATGGTTTCTGAGCAGCAAATACTGATTTCTCATTCTCTCCATCCAGGTTACTTTTTTGGGCATTTCAGCAATGGAATCCTTACCTAAGCCCACAAGAAAATCCTACTGGAGCAAGCTGAAAGTCATTACATTCCTGACCTTGAACTAATTTACATTCCTGATGCTACATTCTTGACACTGAACTATTGATTTTCTTCCTCCTTTCCATTAGTCCATAGGATCCTAAGACACTGATATCTCTAAACATCTAAAATTTCCTTATTTATCACTTAAGAAAAAAGGAAACTAACATTTTCTGGATACACATTTTGTACCTGGAATTATACATGAAGCTTTAAACATATTAACACATTTAAACAGCAAACTTAAGACTATTTTTTTTATCATACACATTAACTGAGATCCAAAAGGTTTAATGAAATTCCTCAGGATAATTCAGACCCAAAATCATCAAGGTAGGAATTAATTCAACCATTTTGCTTCAAATTTTTATTTCTATAGCTTACAATACTTTATCATTCAAGCAGTAGTGTTTGTACTCTCTAAAAGACAGAAGCAAATAGCTGTGTATTGTCCTACCAGAGTAAAGAGGATTGAAATTTGTGAAGGTAGTACAATTTGAGGAGGAGAGGGGATATCAAGGAGCAAAAATCTAGGCATTTTGTATCATTTTTGAACTAAGGGATGCACAGATAGCTTGTAAACATTATCACTGGGTATGTCTGTGAGGATGTTTCTAAAACAGGTTAGCATCTGAATTGGTAACCTGAGTAAAGCAGATGGCCTTCTGCAATGCAGGTGGGCATCATCTAGTCCACTGAAGGCTAGAATAGAACAAAAATGCAGAAGAGTGAATTTTCTCTTTCTCTGCTTGATACAAGACATCCATCTTCTCTTGGCCTTGGACATCAGTGCTACTGATGCTCAGCTTTTGGACACAGAGCTGGACTTTTAACACCATCAGCCCTGACAATTCTTAAGCCTTTGGACTCAGGCTCAATCATACCACTGACTTTCCTGGTTCTCCATCTTGCTTGCAGCAGATCATGGGATGTATTAGCCTCATAACTGTGTGAACAAATTCCTATAATAAATGTTTTCTATCTATCTATCTATCTATCTATCTATCTATCTATCTATCTATCTATCTATCTATTATCTATCTATCTATCTATCTATCTATCTATCTATCTATCTATCTATCATCTATCTATCATCTATCTATCTATCCATCCATCTATCTATCCTTTTGGTTTTGATTTTCTGGAGAACCCTGATACAGTACCCATTTCCTAAAAGGAGATTATGGAACCAAAGGAGCACATATAGTTCTTGGTATCAAAATAACATGAAAACCCTCACTACCCAGTTTGACATTTAGGAGGAATATCGCATGATGTTACCAATAAAATTCAAGCTATTTCACTTTCAAAGTGTCAGTAAGTGGACTGATTACTTTGATGGTAATAATAGCCATTAGGTACTTCCCTAATAAGCCTCTATAATTAAGAGGAAATTGAAGCATGCCTATTAGTAGCATACTTAACCATTTCCTTATCTACAACAAAAGATCCCCCTATTTTTTTCAAATAACTCACTACAAACTAGTATCTACACATTTTACATTTCTTTTAAATACATGTATGAATTATGTCCATCAAATAAATTATATCTACTAGGATTTAAATTCACTGCTATTCCAAGTATTTGCAAAACCTTGTTCTCTGAAAGAAATATGCTGCTAAATACACTTAGTGAAGTTCTGTTGTCTTCAACCACTTTTAGAAATAACTTGGTAACTTGAAATAATCAATGATTTATATAGAATTTTTTACTCCCATAAAAATTGTTGCTATACTTCTTCTGATTATAAAAATAATATACATTCATGGGAGAAAAATGGAAATATAGAAATCATATCATATTCAAAAATTAAATTTAAAATGTATCATATCAACTGAGCACAAAACTGAAAAAACTGTTACTTTTCTGAAAAAAGAGGAAACTATCATTGTTACCCTTAGTTAGGCAAAAATTCTTAGTATACAAAACCACAAATCATAAAAAATGGAAAAAAATGAATTAGGTATCATTAATATTTAGAACTTCTACCCTTAAAAAGATATAATTAGGAAAATGGAAAGAAAAACACACTGGTAGATTAAAAGAAATTCATAGTACACATAGCTGACAAAAGACATATTTTAAAACATAAAATCATGGAAAATAAACACTCTCATGTGTGTCATTTCTCAGGAAATAATAAGCTGGCAGTGACAGAATGCCATTTTATCCTAGTGGAATATTTTCTAACATATTATACCTATATTAAACATAACTAATATAAATGATGCAGTATATTAATAATACTAAATAGTAAAAGCTCAACTAGTATTCTATCCTTAGAAAAAATTAGATTACAAAATAATTATCTCAAAACCACAAAGTTAGTTAAATATTGACTGATTAGGCATTTGGAAATAGTTTATTCAGATATAGGAAATAAATCTTTTCATAATTACAGACTTCTTAGGAAGAAGATGAATAGAGAAAGGGAAGTAAGAGTGGCTAGAGAAGATAGAGATAAATAGAGAGAGTCAAGGGCCAGGAGAGAAGTAGTACAGTACCCATTAAGTTTCCAGTGAGCTCTCTGTGTTTGCAGGTGGTAAATTGAAAGGTTTCCAGTTATGCCAAAGGAAATAACATATGTAGTTTTGATAAAAGATTGTAAATGAAATCTACCTTTTTAATTAGTCTCCTTGAATATTGATCATTCTAAACAAATCTATTCCTGGCTTTTGAAGTCTTACCTTTGAACAGTGTGCTATAGTGCAACTTAATTTCAACTCCAAGTAAGACATCAAAGATTCTTTTTATACCAAACATTTATAATTATTATTTTCTTTAAATTTGTACAAGTTCAATTAAGAGGCCCCCTCTGTAACACACATGCTAACACACACATGCACACTCAGAGAATCATCTTAGAGAATACCCACTGGCCACATATACTTGTGCCTTGATGAAATATTGTCCACGTTGACATTCAGTTTTTGTAGTACAAGAAACTCAGTCTCATTGCCATCCCAGAGTTGTTTTAGCTGGGTATTATTAATTTGAGAATGAAGCTAAGAAAGACTTAGAAGTAAGTATGAAAGACAGTTAAATGAGGTATATTAACTACTGGTAATATTAGATAGGTGAGGCATTTTGACTGGCCCATATATAATTTTTAGATAAACTACACTGGAAAACAAATGATTGTTTTTAGGGCTTAGAATCAGGAAAAGGAGAGGTGGCTGTTAGCAATTAAAACAGCAAAGTTTGCTGGATACTTATATTACCCTGCAGGGTACCCTGCTTCTGGACAGTAACGGAGTAGGCACTGCCCTTGTTTGTTTCTGCGACCCCTTAAAATGTGTTTATTTACATTTTATGCTAAATGGTTTAATTTCTCTGATTAGGTTGATATATTAAACTAATTTACAATCATGCTTTCTTTACAGGTCCTGGAGTTGTCATTTTAGAGAGAGGGTCATAATATCAATTTTGATAATCTACACAAACTTTTGTGCCTATATATATGCAAATTTATGTTTTTCCTATGAGAAAAGGAGTTAATCATTTTTCTTTTTTAATTCAGGGTATACCCCAAAGTTTCTAATCTAATCTTTTAAGGTAACTTGGTCATATCCCTCTTGATTTCACAATTTTGATTTCAGAAGGCAATCCTTTTCACCTTATTTCCTAGACCTAATGGGGCATGTATCTTTGCCCCTTGGACAACCTAAAAGTTTAATAATTGCAAAAGCAAAGTCATGTATGGCTTTCAGAAGTACATGTATTAATTTTCTATTGCTGTATAATACATTCACAAAGCAGCTTAGACAACATCTATTCATTATCTCATAGTTCTATAGATCAGGTGTTCAAATTGGCTTAGCTGATATCTTTGCTTGGGGTCTCACAAATTAGGCCTCAGTCAAGGATATGTTCTTGTCTAGAGGCTCATGGTAAGAATCCACTTCAAACCCCACCATTGTCAGCACAATTCAATTTTAGCAGCAGGAGGTCTAAAGTCTTCTTCCTTGCTGAATGTCAGCCAAAGGCCACTAACCTTTTTCCTTTTTATGTGGACTTCTCTATCTTCAAACTAGGAAGACCATATCCTTCACATTCTCCAAATCCCTCTGCCTTCTCCTTTACCATCAACTAGAGAAAACTCTGTTTTTAAAGGACTCACGTAGTTAACAGGCCCACCTGGATTACCTCCTTATTTTAAGGTCAATTGGCCAATCAACAACACAATCTTGTCTTACAGGTTCTGAAAACTAGAGCAGGGCATTTTGGGGGTGCCTTCCCCAAATGATGCCTAACACAGTAGAAGAGCAAATGATTTACTAACTTTAAGAAAAGGCTAAGATTCTATAACAAAGAACTGAACTGCAATATCAAAGACTTTATATAGTCTTTATATAGACTTTATATAGTTCATTTTAAAGTCTCATTCATTTAAAGAAATTTAAAAAGCCAAAGAACTTTATATGACTTCAGGAAATTAAAATCAAGAATATTCATTTGATTTTTTAAAATTTAAGATCTATACTATTTATCCTACTTTTCTGAACATTAGGATGACATACCATAGAGGGAAAGAAATAAAACTACCCTGCTATAAGTCAATTCAATAGAAATTAAGATTTCCAGATCTGTATTATTACAGAGCAGTATTTTATGCCTGTAGGTAATATTCATCTCCAAAATATATTTTAAAAAGTAAAGTTTAGAATGATACCTTTTAAGGACAGCAGAGTGATGCTGGAGAAATGAAGTGGTAAAAAAAGAATTATTAGGAAGACATTTCTTTATACAAACTGATTATCTCATGAATACTCTGGATTGAAAAAATATAATGAGAAAAATCAAGCTGCTCATGCTTAACATTGAAACTTTCTATGGATTTCTTTACATTATGCACTCAACTCTAATGCAAGAAATAATCATTTTTGAATAACATTACTTCTAAAGGTTTATTTTTACATCTATATGAAGATTACTAATGCTTTTAGGTCATTTGAGAAATCTCCATTGGATATTATTATTTTGCTCTTCTTAGCACTACCTGTTAGGCAGATATATAGATTTCAGGCTTATATTCCCAAAGTACTTTTATGAAATGGCTCAGAAATAATATTTTTATGTGGATTTTTAAAACTAATTTAAGATATAAGATATCAGTAGTTTTGTATTATTAAATATAGTTAAATAATTAGCATTCCTTGGTTAAAATCTTCATTGTAACATAGAACTCAGGGCCTCTATCATGTTGCTGGATACTGTATTTAAAAAGTAATAATTTCCCTCACAAAACCTGTCATAACATAATCACATGCTAAATATAAACTTTACTAGTTAATTTCTACTATATTAAAATATAAATAACATGAAGATTACCAATTTAAACATTTTTAAGTGTATAATTCAGTGGCATTAAGTAAAGCCACAGTGTGACACAACCATCCACCACAATATAGTTCAATAACTTCTTCATCAGCAGAAACAGAGTTTCTGTAACCATTAAGCAGTAGCATTCCAAATTGCTTCTCCCAGCCCCTGGCAAGCTCTATTCAACCTTCTGTTTCCATGAATTTGCTCCTTTCAGATACATCAATATAAGTGGAATTATATTTTATGTCCATTTGTGTCTGGCTCATTTTACTTAGCATGTTTTCAATGTTTATCCATCTTGCAGCTTGTATCAGAACATCATTCCCTTTTATGGATGAATAATATTCCACTGACGTGCATATCACAACTATTCATACATTCATCTAATGATGGACACTTGGATTGTTTCCACCTTTTGGCTATTATGAAAAATGCTGCTATGAACACTGATGTACAAGTACCAATTTGAGTCCCTGTTTTCCAGCCTATCAGTATTTATGTAGGGGTGGAATTGATGGGTCATGTAAAAAAACCCACATTTAACATTTTTTAGGAACTGCCAAACTGTTTTCCTTAACAGCTACAACATTTTACATTCTGAGTAGCAATATTCAATTTCTCCACATATTTGTCAACACTTATTTTCCATTTTCCTTATTTTTTATTACTCAATGAATTTATTACATTTATAGTTGTGCAATGATCATCACAATCCAATTTTATAGGGTTTCCACCCCACAACCACAGCACATCTGCCCACTCCCGTGATTGTCTCCTTTGGAAACCATAAGTTTAAAGGCTGAGTAATATTCCATTGTGTATATGTACCACCTCTTCTTGGTCCACTCCTCTGTCAGTGGACATTTAGGTTTTCTTCCATGTCTTGGCTATTGTATAGAGTGCTGCAATGAACATTGGAGTACATGTGTCTTTTCGAGTCATGGTTTTCTCTGGGTAGATGCCCAGGAGTGGGATTACTGAATCAAATAGTAGTTCTATTTTTAGTTTTCTGAGGAATCTCCATACTGTTTTCCAAAGTGGTTGCACCAATGTACAATTCCAACAGTGTAATAGGGTTCCTTTTTCTCCATACCCTATCCAGCACTTATTGTTTGCAGGCTTTTTGATGATGGCCATTCTGGCTGGTGTAAGGTGGTACCTCATCGTGGTTTTGATTTGCATTTCTCTAATAATGAGTGATGTTGAACATCTTTTCATGTGTTTTTTGGCCATCTGTATGCCTTCTTTGGAGAATTGTCTGTTTAGACCTTCTGCCCATTTTGTGATGGGGTTGTTTGTTTTTTTGGTATGGAGCTGCAGAAGGTTTTTATACATTTTGGAGATTAATCCCTTGTCAGTCACTTCATTTGCAAAGATTTTCTCCCATGGTGAGGGTGGTCTTTTTATTTTGTTTAGGGTTTCCTTTACTGTGCAGAAAATTTTAAGTGTGATTAAGTCCAATTTGTTTATTTTTGTTTTTACTGACATTACTGTAAGAGGTGGATCTGAGACAATGTTGCTGTCATTTATGTCAGAGAGTGTTTAGCCTATGTTTTCCTCTAAGAGTTTTATAGTGTCTTGTCTTATATCTAGGTCTTTAATCCATTTGGAGTTTATTTTTGTTTATGGGGTTAGGGAGTGTTCTAATTTTATTCTTTTCCATGTGGCTGTCCAATTTTCCCAGCACCACTTATTGAAGGGGTTGTCTTTTCTCCATTCTACATTCTTGCCTCCTTTGCCATAGATTAGTTGGCTGTATGTATGTGGGTTTAATTCTGAGCTCTATACTGTTCCACTGATCTATATTTCTGTCTTTGTGCCAGTACCATATGATTTTGATGATGGTTGCTTTGTAGTATAGTCTGAAGTCTGGGAGCCTGATTCCTCCAGCTCCATTTTTCTTTCAGAGGATGTCTTTGGCTATTCTTTTGTGCCAAACAAACTTTAAAATATTTTGTTCTAGTTTTGTGAAAAATGTCTTTGGTAATTTGATAGGGATTACATTGAATCTGTATATCACCTTAGGTGGTATAGTCATTTTGAAAATATTAACTCTTCCAATCCAAGAGCATGATATGTCTTTCCATCTAGTTGTGTCATCTTTGATGCCTTTCATCAGTATCTTACAGTTTTCAGAGTACAGTGTCTTTAGGTAGGTTTACTCCTAGGTATTTTACTTTTTTGGATGCAATGGTAAATGGGATTGCTTCCCCAATCTCTCTTTCTGATCTTTCATTGTTAGTATATAGAAATGCCATCGATTTCTGTGTATTAATTTTGTATCCTGTGAATTTGCCAAATTCATGGATGAGCACTAACAGTTTTCTGGTAGAGTCTTAGGATTCTCTAGCTATAGTATCATGTCATCTGCAAATAGTGATAGTTTTATTTCTTCCTTTCCAATTTGGATTTCTTTTATCTCTTTTACTTCTCTGATTACTGAGGGTAGGACTTCCAAAACTATGCTGAATAGTAGTGGCAAGAGTGGACATCCTTGTCTTGTTCCTGATCTCAGGGGGGATTTTTTAAGCTTTGCACCATTAAGAATGATGTTAGCTGTAGGTTTTTCACATATGGCCTTTATTATGGTGAGGTAGTTTCCCTCTATGCCCGTTTTCTGAAGGATTTTTATCAGAAATGTGTGTTGGATTTTGTCAAAGGCTTTTTCTGCGTCTATTGAGAGGATCACATGGTTTTTATTCTTTAGTTTGTTAATGTGGTGTATCACACTAATGGATTTGCAGATATTGAAGAACACTTGCAGCCCTGGGATAAATTCCCCTTGGTCATGATGCACAATCCTTTTAATGTATTGTTGGATGTGGTTTGCTGGTATTTTGTTGAGGATATTTGCATATATGTTCATCAGTGAAACTGGCCTGTAATTTTTCTGTTTTTGTGGTATCTTTGTCTGATTTTGGTATCAGGGTGATGATGGCCTCATAGGATGAGTTTGGGAGTGTCCCTTCCTCTGTGATTTTTTGAAATAGTTTCAGAAGAATAGGTGTTTACTCTTCTCTAAATGTTTGATAGAATTGTATATTACTTGTATGTTACTTGTTTCTTTTCCCTAGCTGCTTTCAATATTTTCTCTCTGTCTTTAATTTCAGTCAGTTTGATTAATATGTGTCTCAGAATGTTCCTCCTTGTGTTTATTTTATATGGTACTCGTTGTGCTTCCTGGATTTGAGTGAGTGGTGCCTTTCCCATGTGAGGGAAGTTTTCAGCTATTACCTCTTGGAATATTTTTTCTGTCCCCCTCACTCTCTCTTCTCCTTCTGGCACCCCTATAATATGGATGTTGGTGCACTTAACATTGTCCCAGAGTTCTCTGAGATTTTGTTTGTTTTCAATCTTTTTTCTCTTTTCTATTCCACACCTGTAATTTCCACTAATCTGTCCTCCACCTTGCTTATTGGTTCTTCTGCCTTCTGTATTCTGCTATTGGCTGCTTCTAGTGAATTTTTTATTTCAGTTATTGTATTTTGCATCTCTTCCTGTTTAAGTTTTATATCTTGTATTTCTTTGCTCAGTGTTTCCTATAAATTATCCATCTTTGCCTCCAGTTTATTTCCAATGTCTTGCATCATCTTCAGCATCAACAATCTAAAGTCTTTTTCCTGGTTGCTGAGAATCTCCTGATCACTTAG
This sequence comes from Phacochoerus africanus, assembly GCF_016906955.1. Classification (NCBI taxonomy): domain Eukaryota; kingdom Metazoa; phylum Chordata; class Mammalia; order Artiodactyla; family Suidae; genus Phacochoerus; species Phacochoerus africanus. The sequence continues at coordinate 184,392,207 of NC_062544.1, read as the reverse complement.
CTGTTTCTCTGGGGTTTTTCCTTTCTCCCTCATCTGAGTTATAGTTCTCTGTCTTTTTATAGGTTTTTGGTGTGGTGACCTTTTTACAGATAATAGCATTGTAGCCTCTCTTACTTCTGGTGTCTGCTCCCCTTGTGGCTGAGGTTTGTACAGGGGCTTTCTGTAGGCTTCCTGATGGGAGGGACTGATGCCTGCCCACTGGTACATGGAGCTGATTCCTATCCCTCTGGTGGGTGGGGCTTTGTCTCTGAATGCGATTAGGGGTGGCTGTGTGCCTGGGGGGTCTTTAGGCAGCCTGTTTATTGATGGGTGGGGCTGTTCCCACCTGGGTTGTTTTTTGGCCTGGTGCTTCTCAGTGCTGATGGGTAGGGTCAGATTTTCCCAAAATGGCCACCTCCAGAGAAAGGCAGACTGATGAATATTCCCAAGAACTTTGCTTCCAATGCACTTCCCCCACAACAAGCCACATTCACCCCTGTTTTCCCAGGAGGTCCTCCAAGAACTGCAGTCAGGTTTGACCCAGATTCCTATGGAGACTTTGCTTTGCCCTGGGACCCAGGGCACATGAAATTCTGTGTGAGCCTTTTAAGAATGTAGTCTGTTTCCCCCAATCCTGTGACGCTCCTGTGTACAAACACCACTAGCCTTCAATGCCAGATGCTCCAGGGGCTCTCTCTCCCAGTGCGAGATCCCCACATGTGGGAGTTTGATGTGGGTCTTAGAACTCTCACTCTTGTAGGTGAGTCTCTGTGAACCCGTTATTTTCCAGTCTGTGGGACTTCCCAACTGGGAGGTATGGGGTTGCTTATATCATGTAATAGCCCCTCCTAACCTCTTGATGTGGCCTTCTCTTTGTCTTCTGGAGTAGGATATCATTTTGAAAGTTTCCAGTCCATTTGGTTGAAGATTTCTCAGTATTTTTTGTAAATTTTGTGGGTTTTAGGAGAGAATTTGAGCTCCATTCCTTCTATCCTACCATCTTAATCCTGTCCCATTTTCGTTATTTTAAAATAGTCATTGTACTAGGAGTTACATGTTATCTCATTGTGATTTTGATTTGTATTTTCCTAATGTAATGACTAATTACGTTAATTTTTTTTTTCATATGCTTACTGGCAATTTTTATATGTTTTTTAGAGAAATATTTTTTCAAGTCCTTTGCCCATTTTCATCTAGCTGTTTGTTTTGTTGTTGTTGTTTAGGTTTAGGAATTGGGTATATATTCGTATAATTAATCCTTGATCTGATATATGGATTTGCAAATATTTTCCCCATTCTGTAAATTGACTTTTCAGTTTATTAATGATATCCCTGATGCACAAAAGTTTTCAATTTTGATAAAGTAAAGTTTTTTTATTTTCACTTTTCTTGTGTGATTTGGTGTCACATCCTGAAAGTCACCAATCACTTAATCCAGTGTTACTGGAATTTTTCCCTATATTTTCTCCTATGAGTTTTATAGTTTCAGTTATTTGATCCTTTTGAGTTAATTTTTATATGGTGTAAAGTAAGATCAAACTCCATTGTTTTACATGTGGATATCTAATTTACCCAGTACTATTTGTTGGAAAGAATTTCGTGCAATTCACTCTGGAAGTCTGATTCACCCACTCCTTAGGGATTACTGATTTCTGATTGTTGGGGGTTGGTGCTGTCCCCCAATGGATAGTTCTAAACTACTGATGACATGTGTATGCATATTGCTCTCATGCCTAAGAACAACAGTCTTTCCCTTCATCTAGTGTGCCCCAGTTATTATAAGTGTACAACCAGGCTCCAGAGTTGCAATATAGTTTGTTCCAATCTTTCTTCACATTTTAATTGTTGCTTTGTAGAAGAGATCTACCCCCAGATCTTCCCACTTCATCATTTTGCATGACACATTCCTTTTTTACAATTTTCAAATTAAAGGTAGACAAAAGCTTAACTCATATAGTTTTTAATTAAATACAAAACCCTAATTTTTTTAAAATGCGAACATAGGAAAAATTTCTGCATGACCTATTTATTTTTACCTAGATGTTAATAAAAGCATTATTGGAATCTTGTATTTTCTTTTTTTTTTTTTGGCTTTTTAAATCTGTAAGTTGGATATTACTGTGAAAAAAAATTATAGTGTGGTTATTAAAAGATCATTGGTATGGTTATAATAACAGAACTGGAAACATGTTTCCTACTCTAAACATGGCTTTTATGTAGACATATTAAACTGAGAGCTTCTGGATTTACTAAAAGATTTGTGTATTGTAATTCAAAAATAATTGAATATCCCTGGAGGTCAGTAAGAACTGTTTTAATAAAAATATGGATGGTTACAGGGAACATGTTACTTACTAATTGTTTGCATAATATTGTAAATTTGACCAGTACAAAGATGGATAAAATCTGGCAACTTAAGGAGGTCATTGGGAATTAGAGATGGTCATTGTTTTATCTGTTGCTTTTGTTGAGCTTGATGTGGTCACAATGAGAAAGGAAGTTCATTAGGATAGAGGAGAAATATATACAGTGACTTACCATGCTACCACAAGCTTTTCATACTTCTAGTTGTGCACAGTCAGAGGAAGTTTGCATTTATGTGGGAAATGGAATATAATTCTCTTCAACTGTGTTTTGACCCTCCTGCTTGGTGCCATAACTTATTAAGGAGACAACTGGCTCTAATTAGTCATACCTGTTTTAAGTGTAGTGATGCTAAAATGGAGTATCTGATTAGTGTTTATAATAAACATTTAAAGAACATTTGATTTTGAACAACTTTATATTTATTCCTGTTCTTGCTTTCTTTTTACTTTAAAATTTCAAAATGTTTATGTTAAAATAACAAATTAAAACTATACTCATAAAATATTTACGGATAAAATAAAATGATAGGTGGACTTTTTTATAAAACAAATCAGGAAGGAAGAAAATAGATTTTTAAATTGTCATTGATGGGTAAATGAAAGCATTTCATGATTCTGCCAAATTTTGTTTGTATTTGAAAATTCTCAAAATAAAGGGTAGAAAGAAATTATACTAGATGAAAACCACTTGTTTACAAGTATCCCTGACTTTTTCCAAAGTAATATATTTTTAACTTTTTATTATTTTACATTGGAAGGAAGTTTTAAAATTTATACTTAATGAAGATTAGAAGTCAATTTTTGGCTTCCTTAAATAGTTTTTATATTTTAATGTATATTGATTTGCATTAGTGCACTTTATGACTATATACTTCTTATTTTTTAGCTAAGTTTAAGTTATGTCTTAAGGATGTGGCATTAGATATTTTAAAAAATAACGTGTCTTATCTGTTAAAGATTATTATATATTCTTGGGTACACCAAATTAAGGACATTAGCCAAATAATTTTTACTGAAGTTGATATTAAAGCAATAAAAACAGGGAAACCTAAATTATTCTTTTTTTTCATTATTTTATTTTTCCCCCCCACAAAATTAAAAGCTTACAAAATGCATGATTTTAAAGGATTTTGAGGGGAGTTCCCTTCATGGCTCAGTGATTATAAACAAATCCGACTAGGAACCATGAGGTTGCAGGTTCAATCCCTGGCCTCACTCAGTGGGTTAAGGATCAGGAGTTGTTGTGAGCTGTGGGGTAGGGTGAAGACGTGGCTTGGATCCTGCGTTGCCGTGGCTCTGGTGTAGGCAGGCAATTACAGCTCCAATTAAACTCCTAGCCTGGGAACCTCCATATGCCAAAGGTGGAGCCCTAGAAAACGCAAAAAAGACCAAAAAAAAAAAAAAGGATTTTGAAAGCCACATACATGGATAATTTCCTTTGCTTTGACTAAATGTTTAATTAGATATTAGTTTTGATTAAGATAAGATAAACATGTAGTTCTTTTCCTATTTAATAAACTTTACAAGCATTCTCTAATTTGATATAAATTCTTATGTTTTTATTTTATCTTTTCCAAAATTTATTATGTAACAATAATACATAATAATAATAGTAATAATAGTAATAATACAGAGAATGACTCATTAAGTACTGTATTTTTTATTTTTTACTTTTTTTAGTTTTCTTATTTTTTGTCTTTTCTAGGGCTGCACCCATGGCATATGGAGGTTCCCAGTTTAGGGGTCTAATTGGAGCTGTAGCCACCAGCCTATACCAGAGCCAGGGCAATGCAGGATCTGAGCTGGATCTGCAACCTACACCACAGCTCACAGCAATGCCAGATCCTTAACCCACTGAGCGATGCCATGGTTTGAACCCTCAACCTCATGGTTCTTGGATTCTTTAACCACTGAGCCATGATGGGAACTCCTATTATTTATTTTTTATTTTTATTTTTATTATTTTTTAGGCTGCATGTGCAGCATATGGATGTTCTCAGGCTGGGAGTTAAATCGGAACTGCATTTGTGGGCCTAGGGCACACAGTGGATGCAGGATCTGAACAGCGTTTGCAATCTATACCACAACTCATGGCATCACCAGATGCTTAACCCACTGTGTGAGGCCGGAGATTGAACCTACATTCTCATGAATACTTGTCACGTTCGTTACCACTGAGCTACAATGGGAACTCCCTGAAGTTACTGTATTTTTCAAAGTGCAATTCACCCACATATTGGCATTAATTTTTAATTACAGTTATGTCTTTATAAATGGAACTGATATTCCAACCAACTTATGTTTCTCTTCCCTAAACCAGTTTATCTTCCAACTGACATCTGGAAATTATATGGATATTTTTATATATCTATCTTTATATATAATTTTATTATCTATCTTTATTTTAAATCTAAGCCAGATTCCAGAACCAAAATAATATTTCTAAACTTTCTGTAATATAGAGAAAAGCCTTCAAAGAACAGAATCATAGGAAGACATAAAGAAAGAGATGGCTTTGAATACATAAATGTTAAGTAGGTCAATTTTCAGAAAGCACAGTTTGAAGTTACAGAAAATTTGGGAAAATAAGTGGTTGTTATCATATACTCACTGTTACATGTCATTTACATCTACTATATTGTGAACTCCTTGGTGTCAGGACATATCTTTATAATACTCTATTAGTATACAATACTTTTTTTTTTGCAGGTTTTAAATCAGTTTATATTCTGTACTATTTTCGCAAGTATATTTGTACGGCATATGGCCTTGGAAGATAGAGATAATGTCACCTACTAGGGCAGAAGGCAAATTTTTTGCAGCCAGGATGATAAAGATAATGCCTTCCTCCAGGTAAAGATTGACCAGGGTTGATAGCACACTGTTTAAAATATTGGGAATTTCCTAATCTTGAGGTTTTTTGGCTGTGACACAAACATAATGAGGGTGCAGCATCCACCTGTGCCAAGCCCTTGTTGGACTTGCAGGTCAAGGGGAATCAATGCAACCAACCAAGAATCACACAGCTATGTAGTATTTACTACTTTTGAAAAAAAAAAAAAAACCCACATACAATTGGACCCTTGAGTTCAAACCCATGTTGTTCAAGGGTTAATTCTTAAATGTATTGAAAGGTAAAAATTGAGGCTTAAGAATGTTGAATCTTGCTCAGTTTACATCCTTAGTAACATAGTCTGAACACACTAGGAGTGAAAAGCAAAATAAAGCAAATCAACCACCACAACAAATGCTCTGAATGAGCAAATGAACCAGAATCCAGGTATTTTGTATGTATTTCAATAGTTTTCCAACTGTTTCATAAATGTTAGTTAGATATAGAATAAAATTCAATTATTTTAGTAAATCTAATACTTAGGAAATATCTAACCATCATTTCTTTGAAAATGTTAATTCAAACAGCATGTTGATGGTGGATTCGTGGTTTACTTTGTATGAAAAAAGCTGTGTAACTGGAATATTTTCCGTTTTGAAGAATAGAAAAAGTTGTCTGAAAATTTTGTTTTCATATAAAATAAACTTAATGCTAATCCTCTTATGTTTTAAATATAAACATATCAAAAATTAAGTAAATTATTTTGTATTTTTAACTCATGTTATACACAGAAGTATTTGCCTTTTCATATAGTAGCAAAGTGAGTAAACTGATATAAAGATGGGTCTTTTACCACTTTGTATTTTTGCACTTTTGCAAGAAAATGAAACTGAATGGGAGTTACATCCTTGTCATAGCTGATTCAAAGCGGAAGCAACTCTCCAAATGAATATGTCAAAATAAGTAAGCACATCAGACTAGACACAAGAGGAAAGCAGAGTGTGGAAAGGAAACTAAATATAATACTTAAGCAATGTGATTTCATAAAAGCCAGTGAAAGAATGAAACAGTAAGAATCTCATATTGATTCATAAACACTTGCAAAGAAGAGTGAAAATACTGAGGAGAATTACAAAAGAAGTTACTGAAGAGAGAAATGAGACCCGTTCAGAAAAATGAGTTTTTTCCCTTGCAAATGAATTGGGTAAAACAAAGAGGTTGTCTCTTTATATATTAGAACATTGGTGAATGAGTGTTCCTTTGCTACTTTCAAAGAGCCACATACAGAAAACCTTATAATGAAGAGATAGAAGGATAAAGACGAGGACAAAAAGGAGGAGGAAGAGGAGCAGAGGGCCTCCTATCAGAACTTTGTCAGACCTCTTGAGAACATAAAATAGCCCTGGGAATCTTATAGCAAATCGGAAGGTATAACTTCATTCCAAAGCAGATTCCAGAATTGTTTAGGGAAAACAATTGCAAATGACATAAATGAATGAGGAGCAAATAATAATACATTCAATATTTTTAAAAATGTCATCAACAGATGAAGTCGGTAATGATAAAAGATACAAGGCCTCTGCCAGGAATGAGGTCTGTTAAGATCCTGATGCTCCATGTTGATGTGGTTGGTTTCAGCTTGAGAGTAAATCCTATCTAAAGGAAGCACCTGCCTAGAAACATGTTTTCCAGGCACACATAGTGTGAAGAAGGACCAACAAATTGTAAGGGATGTAATAATTATTATCAATGTTATTGTGTGTCGGTAAATGTTCAAATCTTTTAGCAAATAAACAATATATTAAATATAAATAGGAGTTCCTGTCGTTGCTCAGTGGTTAGGAAATCTGACAAGGAACCATGAGGTTGAGAGTTCGATCCCTGGCCTTGCTCAGTGGGTTAAGGATCCAGTATTGCTCTGAGCTGTGGTGTAGGTTGCAGATAGGGCTCGGATCCTGTGTTGCTGTGACTCTGGCATAGGCCGGTGGCTACAGCTCCGATTAGACTCCTAGCCTGGGAACCTCCATATGCCGCCGGTGCTGCCCTAAAAAGATGAAAAGACATAAATAAACAAATAAATAAATAAAAATATAGATAAGTAATATTATAGAAAGGCCTCCAATAATTTCATTACAAAGAGATAACTGTATTAAATCTCCTTCTCCAACTATTTTATTCTGTCTTCCAGGTTCTACTAGCTTTATCCCTGAAGGTAAAATAAGGGACGTTGTAGTTTATGCCCTCAAGGAGTATATATTTTATTAGAGAGAGAGATAAAATTAAGAACAGGAGAAAACTTTTAAAAAGCTATCAATTATAATGTGAAACACTAGGAATATTGGTTAGGGATTCCTGGTGATGCTCAGTAGAAAGGTACTTTATGTGGGATGGATAAGAAGATCTTCCTAAGGAGGGAAGCTCTAAATTGAGTGCTGAGGGATTGAAAGATATCCAGCCATGTCAGGACCTTCCAGGCAGAGTGAACACAGGGGGAAATAGAAAATAAAAAGAGAAGTTCGTTCTGTGGTGCAACAGGATTAGCTGTGCCTCTGGAATGTTGGGACACAGGTTTGCTACTCAAACCAACGCAGTGGGTTAAGGATCTCATCCCTGGCCTGGGAACTCCATATGCCATGGGGCAGCCAAAAAAAGAGGAGAAAGAAAGAAAAAAAAGAGAAAGAAAGGGAGGGGAGGAGGGAGGAAGAAAAGAAGGAAAGGAAGAAAGAAAGGGGAAAAAAGTAGCACCAAATTAGGCTGAAGAGGTAGAAAGGGCACAAAATAAAGGAATGTCTGGAAGACTATTCATTACTGATTGATTAATTTATTTATCCTTCCAATTATTTGATATGTGTTTATTGAGTACTTATCATATGCTAGAAACTACTCTAAGCACTAGGAAATACTTTCTATGAATCATATTTTATATGAGAGAAATAATATAAATATAATAAATAAGAAAAAGTATTTAGTGTATTGCTACATGGTGCATGATTTGGAAAGAAAAGACAGCAGAGGGGAATAAGGAAAGCCCCAGGGGAACTGTTGCTAAATTGTAATGTGGCCAATCAGAGTCAGCACAGAGTAGACTTTTTATTCAATAAGTAACATTTTGACATCAGAGGGCCAAAGACTCCACCCTCAGGTCATGCCAATGACACCATTTTCTGAACATGCATCCCATGAAGAAACATATAATGCAAATATGCCTTTTCAGAGAAGCAATTACTTCACCTTTTCCCTGCTTTTGTTCACTTTCACCTCTGACAACCCTCTATTCAGTCTTCATCCATAAATACCCCATACCCCTCACCTTCAGGGAGGTGGATTTGAGATTTATTTTTCTGTCTCCTCACTTGGCTGTCTTGTGAATAAACCTTTTCTCTGCCGCAAAACTTGGCATTTTAGTGTTTGGCTTACTACATATCCGACAAACAAACCTGTTCTGTAAGAAGACCATGAAACCATTGTTGCCTTAAGAGATTAAAGATGCTGGCTTGGAACATGGTAGCAAAAGAGATGGAGAGAAGGGAACAGATTTTTAAATGTGTTTTGGAAGAAGAAACTGTTAGACATGTGATGAACTAGATGTAGGGCACAAGAAATAGAAAATACTGAAGAATGACTCATGGGTTTTTGCCTGGAAGAAATGAGCGTTTATCCAGGCTGTGATCAAAATATGAGATGGAGAAGACTAACAAAGGCACAGGTTTTGTTTTGGGAGTAGTGTGGGAAGGAACTAAAATCATGTTTTTCTTTAGCATTTATAGAATGACATGTATAAAATGAGTTGATCAATAAAAAAGATACTGTCAACAACAATTTTTAAGCTCATGTTTTGTGTCAGACACTGATATAGTCTCTAAGGCTACAGGGGAACAAGTTAGAGAACTTATTTAATATCTCTGTGTCTCATTTTTCTTTTCTGTAAAACTAGTATAAGAATAGTATCTACCTTGTGGAGTTGTAGTGATTATATAAATAAATATGCACATTTTTCCATAGTAATTGTGGTTTCTTAAAAAGTGGAAACTACAGGATAAAAATGAGTGTGAATTAAAATTGGAACAAAACATTTGCTTTAAATTTAAAAATGATGATTTCATAACTGTATGAAAATATTTAAAGACAATTCTTCTTGCACAATAAAATGTTCCAGGGATGGGGGGTGGATAGGATGAAACGGGGTTTCATAAGACATAGTTTTGAAAGTTAAATTGAAATCTATGATTTACTTAGCAAATAGTGCTTAATTGGCTTGGCTCAAACATTCTGTTTCCTATCTTAAATTTAATTTCCCCAAGTAAGTGCATTAAATCTTCCATATTGAGATATTAGAAAATAAAGGTAATCTACACTCTCAAGGAGAATCAAATTAATTTAGCTACCAAAACTCAGTAATGTTATTCTAGTGCTGTCAGATTCTATTTTGAAAACTGTCAAATTTTCATGCATCAGTGACAAAACAGACCCCCCCCCATTTCTTTTCTGTTAAATGCAGGTAAATTAATTGTTTCTCTTTAAATTGCCTTTTTCCTCTCTTCCAGCTTTCATGATTTTTTTTTGTTTTCCCAGTGAACAATTTACTGTTTTAAAGATGCTTCCTGCTGCCAATGTTGAAAGCAAAATTTATGGCTTCAAGTATTTTTATTTTTCAGTAATTGGTTTATATATTTTCATTAAAAAAGGAAATTTCTGTTTATTTCCTACCATTGTAAACCAGAATATTGATTTAACAACTGTATAAATCTACCAAGGATCCTTCTTCTTGGCAACCCTATTGGTTGAATTGATAGGGAGGTGATAATGACTCACCGTTTGTTTGTTGAGTGGCCTGGGGGGGTTCTTCTTCAACTCTCAAGGAGGCATTTTAGAAACATAATTTCTTTCATATTTCTCAATCTATTGCACAATATTTTTTCTCTGGCTTCTTCTTCATCATCCATGTCGCTTTAACGGTTTCTTCTTTAGATAAGCCTTCTCTGATCACTCTATCAAATTAACTCTACTATGTCTATCCATCTACTTTGTTTATTTTCTCAATGGCACACATCAAATTTCTAATTCCTTGTTGTTTTCTTATTTTTTATTTCCTTGTCTACTCCAATTGATTATAAGTTCTAAAAATTCAGAGACCATATCTGTTTTATTCACTTTGTTAGAAAGTTTACACTTATTGTCCAGGAAATCTTTCAGCTAGCTCTCTGACTGCTGTCACTATATTGTTGTGGCAGACATGTTCACGAAGGCTTCTACCAACTTCACACAAGTCCCTTATTTGGGGCCCATACCCATCACCTTTCTTATTGAGTTTCTTCTTAGCACCTGTGAAGGATGCCCCTCAAAAACCCTTTCTGTCCTCTTGTATACCTCATCATGAAGTGTGGAGAAGTTAATGACTTGAGATTCTGAATCACTGGAGCAGAGGGATAAATGCTTCTGCCTTTAATCTTCAATGGGGACAGTTTAGTAATGAATTTAATAAAGCTTCTCAGATGTCCTAAAAAACTGAATATCAGTTGCTTTAATCAGTGCCTAGTTTGATAACACATCTTTATATTAACTTTTGTTCTACGTTTCACTTTTCCTGTCCCTCACTCCTGCTCCCTGGTATTGTATTCCCAAAGAAATTAACTTTAGAAACTTCGCTTCAGGCTCTATTTTCCAGGCTACCCTAAGGCAGGTTATTTTAATTTAATTAAAATTAAATACAGATAAGTGAAGAAAGTTAGAAAAAGAAAGGCAAATGCCATATGATATCACTTATAGGTGGAATCTAAAATATGGCACAAATGATCCTATCTACAAACAGAACAGATCATGGACATGGGGAGAAGATTGTGGTTGCCAAGGGTAAGGGGAGAGGGAATGGTATGGACAGGGACTTTGTGGTTAGTAGATGACAACTATTACACTGGGAATGTAAGCAATGTGGTCTTACTGTACAGCACAGGGAACTATTCCCAATCCCTTGGATTAGAACATGATGGACGATAGTATGAAAAAGAAAAAAGAAAAAGTATGTGCATATATGTATGACTGGGTCACTTTGCTGTAAATAGAAGTTGAAGGAACATTCTAAATCAAATATACTTTAATAAAAAATGAAATACAGTTAAAAATTAATCTACAAGTCCCATTAGTGCATTTCTAGTGCTCAGTGACCCATGTGGACATTGTAAGTTTAGAACGTTTCTATTAAAGCAGAGAAGTCTACTGGATAATGTTAGCTAGTCTACAGACCAGTGCATTTCAGAGCCTCAATTAATTTATAAGAATTAATCTTCCTTTCTTCTCTAGTATCAATAATCCTGATGGTTTTTAAGTATGCGACAGGATTTTCCTCATTGATTCCTTTATCTTTTTTGTATTTTTTATTATTATTAAAGTATAGTTGATTTACAATGTTTCAACATGTTCTATTGTACAAAAAAAGTGATGCAATCACACACATTTCCCTGTGCTATACAGTAGGATCCTATTGCCCATCCACTCCAAATATAGCAGTCTGCATGCAAAAAAAAAAAAAACCCAAATGCTCATCCATCACGCTTCCTCCACTTTCCCCCTTGGAAATGCCAAGTCTGCCCTTCTTGGCCATGATCTGCTTCTGTCTTTTGTTTGTGTGTTTATTATTTTTAGATAGGATCATCTGTTCCATATTTTAGATTTCACAAATAAGTGATATCATATGGTATTCATCTTTTTCTTTTTGCTTACTTCACTTAGTATGAGAGTCTGTAGATCCATTCATGTTGCTGCAAATGGCATTAGTTTATCTGTTTTTATTGCTGAGTAATATTCCATTGTATGTGTGTACTGGATCTTCTTAATCCATTCATCTTTTTTTTTATGAGCATTTTTTTCTTTTTTTTTCCCTTGGACACCCAGCTTTTATTTATTTATTTATTTATTTTTATTTTATTTTCCCACTGTACAGCAAGGGGATCAAGTTATCCTTACATGTATACATTACAATTACATTTTTTTCCCCCACCCTTTGTTCTGTTGCAACATGAGTATCTAGACAAAGTTCTCAATGCTATTCAGCAGGATCTCCTTGTAAATCTATTTTAAGTTGTGTCTGATAAGCCCAAGCTCCCAATCCCTCCCATTCCCTCCCCCTCCCATCAGGCAGCCACAAGTCTTTTCTCCAAGTCCATGATTTTCTTTTCTGAGGAGATGTTCATTTGTGTAGGATATTAGATTCCAGTTATAAGTGATTCATATGGTCCATTCATCTTTTGATGGACATTTAGGTTGTTTCCATGCCTTGGCTAGTGTGAATAGCGCGGCGGCTATGAACATAGGGGTGCATGTATCTTTTTCAATGAAATTTGTCCATATATATGCCCAGCAGATCATATGGTAGATCTACATTTAGTTTCCTGAGGCACCTTCCTTTATAGTCACAAGTATTTTCATATATGACTTTAAATGTGCCTTTTAATAGGTTCTTCAAGTTGTAAGATTTGTCATTCAGGCTTTTGTCAGAATAAAAGGAGTTTTTACTAAACAGGAGAAACTACAGTCTTAGTAAATATTAAAAGTGTAGTTAAAACATGGCTTCTCTCATCCTACTTGGGTCCTCATATTTTGGTAATTATTACATTTTTCATATAAGTGCTTACCTATGTGGCCACAATCAAAGGTTGTGTAGAAAATGCGTTTTTTCATTTTTCATAAGCAGGAACTCTCATCTATATAACATCTTATAATTAATAATGCTATTTCTGGTCATTTCCACATTAAGTATGTATATAAATTTTCCATTTTGACGCTTCTGTTTATTATTTCTTGTTATAATCCTATGCTACACTTATTTTTCTCCTTTCCTGTTAAACTCAGAAAATAATGTGAACTCAGCCATTCTCAGTAAGTATTTGGAAAGTATCTTCTTCATTCAACTAACATAGAATTTAGTTCCCAGCATACCAGGTAATTCTGTAGCTATTTAAGTTCCTAATTTTTCTCATCCCAGCACTAGACTAGTATCTCTCTCCCTTTCCATTTCTCTCTGTTATGTAGATGATGGATGGATAGATAGATAGACAGATATCATTTATAAGTGAAGAAATAAAAATATTTATGTGAAAAACATATGTATATAGCATAGTATATAGGACATAGAGGTGAAAAGGCAAAGCTTCTGGGAGAAATTAACTAAGCTAAGTCTATCTAATACTTTTATTGAAAAGGTAACTTAGATTATCTCTCAAACTAGAAGTTATCTTTCAAACTAGGAGTTCCCTGAAAGGAAAATTTGGGTCATAACTCTGCATCCACAATTTTTATCCAGTGTCATGAATGTGCTTTAGCTTAGTCACTCAAAAGTACTTATATTTATTTAAAGTGACTTCTAACCTTAATTCCAAAAGATATGTTATATAGAAGTATTGGAATAGAATGCCTTATATTTTAGCGTAGTGTATTCTGTGAGTTCTACAGCTTATATTTCATAGAAAATTATAAATGCGGTACCTAGGGGTTTTGATGATTTGGTGTGAAATCACTCCCTCTCCCAATTCACATACAACAATCGGTTAGGACACCCTTTAAAATGAAGAATTTTTTTCTTCCTTCTTCCCTTCCTTTCTTCCTTTTCTTTCTCCTTAAATAATTACAACTTTACAAGAAGGTTTTCCAGAAATAATATTGCAAGGAATTCTCAGTGCTTAATTAACTTTAGATAAAATGGTTGATATCCAGAAGGTTTTAAGCCTTTTGAAAAAAATGAAAATATCTCTTTTTAAATGATTAATATGAAAAAGGAAATTTAATCTACTGCCTCTGTGTTCAGCAACATTAGGAGAAATTTGCAAAGTAATGGTCAATGGCACATAATTAACAAATAGAATAATGTTCAAAATCTAAATATCTGGTATGATCTTGCACTTATAAGAATTAAATGACTTCCACAGTTAAGATGAATGTATCAAGAGCCCCTAAAGATGAAATAATCAGTTCACCAAAATAAATATAATCATGAATAAATACATAAAACATATTCACTGTGTCCAAGTTCAGCCACCAATGAAGGAAAAAAAATAATAATTTAAGTGTAAGTATAGATCCATGGATATTTTTGGAAGAATATTTGGTAAAAAAACAAAAAAGAGAAACTTCAACCAATGTCATATCACAACTATACATTTATTTCAAGGAAAATAATCAGAGAAAAATCATAGAGCTGTTTGTATTAGGATATTTATTATACCAAAATATACAATGGAATAAAAGCAATAAGCATAAATTATCTACGTTAGAGAATTAAGTTATCTTTTTTAGACAAATATTTCCACACAATATATCTTTATTTACAAAAAATATATATGCTAAAAATAAATTATTACAAATTACATCCTTAAATTTTCATATATATTATTAGATAATTAAAACCAATTACACATTATTATGTATGCTATGATACCAACATTATCATTATATAGAAAGATTATAAGGATGTAATAAACTTACATTTTTTTTGCAATGTTTCAAGTGCTTTATTTGAGTTGTCTCACATGAGCATAAAAAATATTACTGTGTGATTTATTTCTTTATATTTTTGTTTTGTTTTTGTGTATTTTTTTGAATACAGGAAACAAAATTTCTTAGTTTTATATGAGAAACAATTCAATTAGCTAAAGACATTCATTCTCATTCCTTTTCATCAAATTTTTATCACTATTATTTTTTTGGAAGTATTTTTGTCTGGTTTTGTGTGCTAATTTAGCTCCCACTGTTCAATTTGTCAGCATGAAATGATATTCTTTTACATTCATCTAATACATCCCTGCCTGTTTCAAACATCTCTCAGTTATACACTTTTATTGGACCATTTATTATTTACCATACTACTCTACCAAAGTTCTCTATATTTTTAATTTTAGTTTTACATTTAAATATGTCCACTGTCCAAAAAAAATAGCTATGTCAAATTTTCTTCAGTTATATCTTGATCATGTGAAGTTCTTTCTTTGTTCCTTAGAAAGATCTTCTGGAAATATTATTACAGGATGTTTTCTGTTGTTTTGTTGTTACTTTGTTTTAGACACTTATGGCTTTTTTGATAATTAAGTAATGTTTAAATTAATATAAAATACTTGATTCATACTTTTCTTTTTGTTTTTAACAAATGCTCTTGGTATGCAATGTTGCTTTTGAAAGGTTTAATGTCAGCCAGATTTTTTTACCATTATAAGAAAATTGGTATTTGTATCCATATTTTTAAAAGATTTATATTTTATTTATTTGTAAAGTCTAATATTTTTGCTAAGATATGTCTCAACGTTAATAATACTGGATTGGTTATATCAGGTACATGTTATGCCCTATCAACAAATATGTTTCTGCAATAATGTTCTCTTAATTTAAGTATATATATTTACTCTATTTCATTTATTTTTCATATTTTGGAGGAGAGTGGGTACCTTTTTATGGAGGAGGGACTGGAATTAAACATATTAACTTTACACTTAATAATTATCTTCTTACATACTTTTCCTGAAACATTTTCATTTTCTCTGAGTTTTCTTTAGTTTTCTCCCCAATAGCCTCTATTTTTTCTCACAGTGCTTTTAAAGTCTATATTTACTCTGTTTATTCTAATTTAGTTTTCATTTCTGAATTTATTTCTTTTAAAATATTTATCTTGAGCTCTATTGTCCTCATTTAGCATTCTTCTTTTTTTGGTACACATTCTTCTGAGTTTGTGCTATTTATGCTGTTTTTCAAAGCTTCATTTTACTTATTAATATTATTCATTTTAAAATATTAGGTGTTACAATTATCATGTGGTTTATAGCCACATCATAGGCACGTTTTCAATACATCTAACGAAATTATATGTTTTATTGGCATTTTTTTCTTTTGGTGTTTTTTACATGGGTTTTGATTTCATACCTTTTTTGCCCCATGTGGAAATGTTTGTTTTTCTTAAAAAATCCTAGACTATGGATCAGGATAGATTTCTCTTCTTCAAGATTTCTTCTTCTTCATGATTTCTTCTCTTATTACCTTAAGTCTTTTTAGGGTAGCTCCCTTCTCTTTTTCACAGAGATAAGCCTGCCTGCCACAGGCAGAAATGCAGTCATCAGTCATGCTGTTTATCAGTCTTCCTTCCACAGTAGTGCATTTCACCTTCATACATTTTATACTGCTGTCACAGTAGGTTCTGGAATCTGCTTCTTCCTAATCTTTTTATGTTCCCTGCTACCTAAACCTTTCCCTTCCTTATCTCTATTGATCCTGCCATACAAATTTTGGTTTATTCTCCCTGAGTTTTCCCTCAACATAAGGCTCTATCTTTCTGGAAGGAAATATTTGTTGAATATTTCTGAGATGCTTAAGGGCTTAGGCAAGATCACCAAGGTTTTATCAATCCATGACCACTTAATAATAGCAGTGTGTGTGTGTGTGTGTGTGTGTGTGAGAGAGAGAGAGAGAGAGAGAGAGAGAGAGAGGGAAACTTTCAAGTCAGATTCTGGAAGGATTTCCCTTAGTTTGTCCTATCATACTAAGTTCAGTTGAACAATTTTACTCACTCAGAATTACATCTTCGTCATTGCAGATATTTGATGCTAATATTAGAATCTTTGTCTCATTGAATTTGTCAGTAATCTCCTTTCCTCTCATTATTTCTGCCCCTGAGCTTCTGATGTTGATTTAATCCTGCTGGTGTTGGTGTTTCGTTAATATCCATCCATATTCTATGGTTCGTGGGATTGACTGTTGACTCATTTTGTTGATATCATTACTTGTTTTCCTTATAGCCACTTGGAAATTTGATAGATTTTGAAGTCTGGGAGAATCAAAACTATGCGACTGTTTTTATTTTCTTGGAACTGGACTTATATGGATCGAATTGTAGATCCTTTATTTTTAAAAAGTAGTCTGCTTGTGAGAATGCAAGGTGGGTATTTTATCACTTCTGGGTGTGTGACTAATTACTGAGAAACAGAATTATTTTTGACTTACAGGAAAAATATAAAAGCATGTACATAATCTTTATTTCCAATACCATAGTTCCCATGGCATAGGAAGGAGTCACTCCAACAATAACAAGTAGTCAAGTCTTAAGAATGTTTAATATCTTATGGAGAAAATATACATATTAACTATAAATACCACTTTCTAATAGAAATAAGACTCCCTCATCTCCCCTTTACTCTGTTTTTTTATTCTTTTCTTTTGTTATAGCCTTTCCCTCCCAAGCCAATCAATATTAGATAATTTAAATTCTCATGGACCATGAAAATGCATGTTTTCTTTTTTATGAAGGGGTTAAAATTAATCTTCCTATCATTAGTGTGCTTAAAGCAATGAGGTCAACTTATTTCATATATATATATATATATATATATATATATATATATATATATATAGAGAGAGAGAGAGAGAGAGAGAGAATGTGCTTAATGTGTGTGTGTGTATGCACACAGACGTGCACACACACATATATTTATATACATATATATGCACACACACACACATTAAGCACATTCTCAATCTTCTGACCCTTAAAATCTATTTTATCCTGATAATTGGAAAATTCAAGAAAAAAGTCTTCAGTTTAGTATTATTTCTAATGGTAACATAGTTATAATTTACTCTGATGAATATTTTAGAGAATTGATACATCATTTTTTCATAAAGCAAAAAGGCATAGGTCAACCTATGCCTCTAAGTTTCCTCTAAGACTATCAATGTTCCAGACAGAGACCGATTTAGATAATTTGAGACAGGTGCAATAGTATGTACAATAAATCTCTTCCATAGAGACAATGATGTGAATCGGATGGGCCAGGTGTCAAGAACAGAACAGCAAGCATCAACTAAGAAGACAGGTTTGGAGCTGATACTGTTTGAACAGGTGCAAGATATCTACAACTATAAAAAATGTTTGACCATTGAATGGAACATGTCCAGTTGGAATCAAGACTGATTTGTAACAGCTGAAGAGAATCTACAAAACACCTGTTAGGTTTTCAGAAGAGAAAATATGTTGGTAGTGTTAACTAACTAGGTTGTCAGATGATTATGAAAAACTATTATGAGACAACTGAAATTTAATTTCAATTTTGCAGTAATGAGTCACCATGCTGAACTAATTCCACTGGAGTTATGGCCAGTGCTACCTTGCCATCAGCAAAGCAACTTATCCTTGGGAGATGCTTGAGGACAGAATTAAACATAAATTGGAACTTCAAATTTCTAGGCAAAACCATAAATTATTTCTCCGATACAACTGAATTGGCTGATTTGACTAAATTGTTATAACTGGTATTCAACTATAAAATTGATTTTTCTGGTTATGTACTTGCTTATGAAAGAATATAAATTGGATGTAATATTTTCATTTTAAACCAGATATGTTACTTCTTCCTAGTCAAGAAACTTGTCAATATCACCAAAAAGAGAGAAAGAGACAAAGAGATGAAGAGAGATACTAGTTGAAATTATTATAAATCAAAATTATTCTAAAAATTGAACCAAAAACATAGCTATGCTTGGAGGTTATCTGAAATATTGTCAATTCTGGAAATTAGTATATAATTTGAAGATAGCATTAAATGTTTCACATTTAGACTCATACATCATCATACCTGAATATTAAATTCATGTGATCTACCAAAAAAGATCTAATACCTACCAAAAAGAACTCTTAAAAATGTCTTTAATTCACTAAAAACTTCAAGAATCAGTACTCTCTCTCCAAAAATATATGTCAAATATATATGCAAATGTATTTGAAGAGATATTGAAATTTTTCCAAAACATTTAATTTAATTTTTTTTAAAAATTTAAAGGTGTTACAATAGCAATATAGATTATTTGGAATCTTTGTTCTAAAACTAAAACTGAGACCATAACTTTTTCAGAAAAAATCATATGCTTTTAAGAATTTTTAATATTTCTTAGGCAGGGGAGTGCCCACACCTAAAATAGACAAAGTAATTAAATGCCTATGAACTTGTCACACACATCAGTTTGTGACAGGCATCTAACAACATTTCCTTAGCGTATATATCCTTCAAATCTCTTCCTAAAAAAAAAAATGAATTACAAGGTCAATCGATCTATAACTCTTGCCAATATTAAATAGTATATTTATTGAAGAAAGTTTAGCATCTCATAGTATCTCAGGTACTATTTTTTCTTAATTATTTTATAACTTAGAAAAGGATGATTGAAAACCTTATATGAAGTGAGACATAGGACAGGGCCAGAATTAGTAGCCAAAATACATCATTCATCATCACAGTCCACCACTTTTAGAAGGTCCTGAATCAAAACAAAGGAAAACAAAATGTAGTGAAAAATAAATAATGAGCTATTATAAGATGCTACTATTTTTTAATATTTTATAGTCTGTACACAATTTCACTTATATAGCTTCTTTTTAATATGGTCAAAAAGTGTATTTCTCAAGGAAGAAATAAAATGTTATGTTATAAATATACTCAAAGCTCTGTGTCCTTCCTTTGCTTTTGAAATTTCTACCTCTTGATATTTGAGTGCTTACCACAAAACTGTTGTCTCAGGTTATCTTTTTAAAAATTGCTTAGCTACTTAGCCTGCTATATTGACTACCTTACTTAATTTTAAAATGCTAAATCTAAAGGTTTCAACTTAAATCTCAGGAACCTCAGAATATGATTCATTGGATAAAGACTATGGCCAGATTCACATGTAAGATATCACATGTCCAATATCTGCCTGATTTTGAAAATCAATTCAACACAATAGATATAAATGACATAATCTATTCAAATCAATTCTCAAGTTATGATTCTGCCCTGCTTTAAGAGGCCCCACTAATTTTGAATATTCACCCTACACTTGGCCAAGGATTCTGGCAAGTGGTTCTTCCTCCCCTTCTACCCAGGTTTGAATGGCAGTTTGACTCAGCCAATCAAGGTGACGTCATGCCCTTTGAGAGTGATTGGCTTAACATAGACATTTACCTTTTTATAGCCAATGGGACATGAGATAAATTCTAATAGGAGTCATGAGTAATGTTCTTCTCTTTCATAAAAGGAGGAACATGAGAGTAATTGCCTGCCTTCCTTGCTGTATCACATAACTGCATGTGATATCTGGGATTACTATAGTAGTTTCCTACCTCTGGGTAGTGATATGAAAAAAAAGTTTTAGCAGGTAATGACAGAACTAGGAGAGGAAAAGCTTCTGGTACTCAATGATCTGTATCATTAAGCCAGCTGCTCTCAACTGTTGAAGAACTTCTTTACAGTCTCAAAAACTGTTAAGTGTTCCAAAGAGCTTTGGTTTATGTATGGGAACTATATCTATCGATATTTACTGTACTAGAGTTTTTAAATAATAAATATTAAAATATTATTTATTAACTTATTTAAAATGAAAATACTTATCCATTACATGTTACCATAAATAACATGCTTATATAAGTCATAACTGTATTTTCCAAAATAAAATACTTGTGTGAGAGGTAGCATCACTTTATATTTTTGCAAATCTATTCAAAGTTTTGCTTGAGAAGACAGCTGGATTCCCATATCTTTTTGTGCCTTTAGTCTGGTTATATCACACATAGTGTAGGCCCTGCAATATGTCACTCTGTAATATGAGAAGAGTGAAATAGGTAAATACTATCTGGATATTACTGTGAAAATAATTGTGGTCTCATTATACCTGAACATTTTTCTGAGACTCCCACATCTCTCCAACCCATACCAGGAGAACTGCTTTATAAAACCACCCCGAATTAAGCACTCTGGAATTATTACTGTGAAATAATATCCTCTCGTTACTCAAGACACTTTTAGAAGATTCTGCTGTTTGTGGCTGAAATAAGTTTAGTAAAACAATAGCCAAAAATATTTTAATCAGGAATTATAGAATTTTTTAAATCTCAAAAGATAATCATTAAGGTCCCCAGTAATTATTCTATGTACTTACTTTGAGTGTCTATGAAGTTACTGAAACTCCAGGCAAAGAGGGCCATTAGATTAAAAATAAAGTATAAAATAATTTTCTCACAAAACACCTAATTAGCCCCTGAAGAAAAAGTTAGAATTGTCATCTAGAAGGAGATCAAAAGTGGCTTTGATATGAATATTTAACTCATATACATATTTATACATATATATGCCATGACTTAATGATGATCATTTTAAAATTATTTAAATTAATGCATAATAATAATGATGATTAATGAACATGCTATAATATATTGTCATTGCTTAACTGGGGAAGAGAAAATTGTGCAGATAGAGATAACTTCGTTCTCAACAAACTTCTAATGAAAGACAAACCTCAAAAATGTTTTCCAACTTTTAAAATGTTATGCAAAAATAGCAAGACCTAAATTACTTATGTGCAAATGAACTCACAGCAATGAAAGTTTCTAGTCTTGATTTTATCTATTTTAAAACTTCTACCAAAATATTAAGTCTAGTCAGCTGAGGTTGTAGAAATGTGATTTGAAGTAGGAAGTGTGATTATTATATTCATTTGTAGGTGAAGTTTCTAGAGTCAGAGTCCCTGATTTTGCAATGTTAATGTTTTAAACAGTGTAAATGTAAATTTTAGAATAGTTTATTTATTATTGAACAATGGATTAAAATTATACAGAGAAATAGATAGACAATCATATTCTGGGATGGATTAATTTATTGGAATGGAGAACTCTCAGAAAGCCAACATCCTAATATTGAAAATTTGTGAGGTCATACATATTACATTATAATTTGGAGTTCAATGATTCTTCCTAGGAAATATTGTAAAGTAAGAAAATAAACATTTGGATATTAGAGACAAAAATGCACTTATGATTATCAAATTGTTAATGAACTTGGTTTATACAAAAATGGTAGGTAACTTAGAAACACAAGTATCGCTTTGAAAGTGGATTCTTTGGAAATAAAATTTTATTGTAAAAAATAAAATTTACATAGAAATTTACCTCTGAACATGTCTCTAAAATGTTTAATTAAATAGACCTCTACAGTTTAGAATTTTTATGAAATTAATTTTAAATTATGCAAGATTAATATTCTCTGTCTTTCCCTTATTTGACATGCAATGAATGTAAACAAATGGAGATAAAACTGTTGGCAGGTAGACTGAGTTCAAATTTGTTTGTCTTGAATACTTGTAATTTAGAAAACTCATTGGAATATTTAAAGAGTGGCCAAAATAATTTTTACTGTATATTAAATAAATTTTATATTAAAATTTATAACATAAAATTTATTTATTTTCTAATGAAATTTTAAATTAAATGTTTGTGGAAATATTTTAGTAGAAAATTTATTTAAACATTGATGAAGCATATGAAGGATTTAAGATGCTCTGAAACTTGTGCTATTATAAAATTATTTCTATGTAGAACTAATGATGATGGATTTTTAAGACTTAACACTTTTGTTGCCTGTTTTTTGCCCCTGTGTTGTATGTTAAACCTCCACTAAAGTTGCCAAGTTTTTGTTTTTGCCATCTGCCTGAAACTGCCATCACGTTGCCAGGTTTGGTGGATACTTCACTGTTTTGGCCAAGTAGTATGTTCTACTTCTCTCAAACGCTTTCATTTAGGACACAAGTTATTTAATTCCATTTAAAAGTATATCTTTCCCTTTCCCTTTCCCAAAATCCATAATCACAATCCAAGCTAAATGTTTACTAAGAAAACATTGGAAGTACCCTAGGTGATATATGTTTTATAAAATATATGACCAGTACTCTTCAAAAATGCCATGGTCATGAATAACTAGAAAAGACCAAGAAACTGTCATAGATTGGAGGAGACATAATGATTAAATGCAATGTGGTACTCTGGATTGGACCCTAAAGCAGAAAAAGGACATTAGTGGAAAACCTGGTGGGACCATTGATTTAATTAATTAATATTGCATTAATATTAAATTCTTACTACTGATGAACATGCCATGATTATGGGTAGGGGAAACTGAGTGAAGGGTATCCAGGGGCTCTTTTATAGTTGAAGTTCTTCTATAAATCTAAGTTGTTTTTTAAAAAAATATAATTAGTGGATGAAAATATAGTAAAATTTGCCAAATTCTTGAAAATTTCCTTAGAAATTTATGCCATCTCTAACTATGAGTGTACAGGTAGTAAGAGAAGTAAGGGACAAGATAGACATGTGGCTTTGACAGTGTAAAAAAAAAGTAGCCTCAGCTTCCTTAGACACAAATTATTGTATTTATTTAGTTAAAAAATGAGTAATGAATCTTCAGTTTACTAACTATATCTCAGCATCCAGTTTTTAATACTATTATGTATAGGATGAGTAAAATACAGGGGAAATTCCATAGCCAATTTTTAAAATCATTATAAAACTTACATTCTAATGAAAGAGAGAGAAAAAGTGCAAATGGACCAGTTTAAAAATAAAATTACAGAATGCTAGAAATTCTAAAAAGGAAGTAAGTAAAGATTCTTTAAAGGCAATGGGAAAGAAACTAATGAGCCTTTCATATAGACTCTGTAATCTTAGGGTAGATAAGGTTTATGCCTAAATAAAAATAATACAGAAATGTGTGCAAAGGGTAAGAATTCACAGAA
This sequence comes from Phacochoerus africanus, assembly GCF_016906955.1. Lineage (NCBI taxonomy): Eukaryota > Metazoa > Chordata > Mammalia > Artiodactyla > Suidae > Phacochoerus > Phacochoerus africanus. The sequence goes on along the minus strand of NC_062544.1, from coordinate 184,368,468 downwards.
TGGAGAGAGCACTTCCCCTAAAAATATGTGAATGTGAGGGTAATTATATTTGTTTGGATTTTCATAGGTCTGTGGGATAGGAGTACTATATAAAAATAGAAGGGTTCTGAATCAGAAAATAGTTTGGATAAAATAGAGAGAAATTGAAGAGAAGTAGTGGAAGATATTTTGGATCATATGAAAAATTGAAAAAAATTTTATAGTGATTGGTCCACAAATATTGAATACGTAAAAAGTATAGAATTATAAATTTTGGATATCCAGAAACCTTTAAAAGCTAAACTACATAACCCTGATTTTATTTATGTGTTACATCAGGATAAAGACAAAGCAATAATTTCAAAAGATTGAGTAGACAGTGTGGTTTAAAAAAAGAATGGAGGTAGAAAGTCAAATTAGGACATAAAGAAAATAACAATAATAGTGGCTAATGCTTAATAACTCACTCTATTAAGCTAATGCTTAATACTCTAGCAATATTCAAGTTATTTTATGGTCATCATGTAAGTTTAAGTTACTATTGCCTGTAGTATATTATATACAGTTGAACAAGAGGGTATTGGGGCAAGAACACCCTCATCCACTCCATGGATTTAGCTCCCCATAAGCATGTAGGATTGTAGTGCATATTTATTGAAAAAAATCCAAGTAAAATGGATACCCACGGTTCAAACTTGAGATATTCAAGGTTCAACTGTATATTGTATTAAATCTATGATGTAGATAATAATTACTGTTTTTTTCCTAATGTGAGAAAGTAACTCCCTTAGTAGTTAAAGAACTTGCCCACTATCAGCTAAGTGGTAGAGAAGGGATTCAAACCTAACAATCATAGAATGTGCATTTTAAGATTTACTGTATTGTTGATTCATAATTGACAATAAAAACCTATACATAATTAATATATACAATTTGGTGAGTTTGGAGATAAGTATACATATGTGACACCATGCGATCTATGCCATAAACATACCTATTACATCCAAAACTTTCCTCCTGTTGTCTTTGCTATTATTACATTTTTGTGATAAGAACGTTTAACATAAGATCTACCCTCTTAGCAAATGTTTAAATATATAATACAGTGTTATTAACTATAGGCACTGGGCTGTACTATAGATCTCTAGGACTTATTCATCCCACATATCTGTAATTTTGTACCCTTTGAAGGGAAAATTAGAGGTATTAGTCAGAGATTGTGTTCTTAGCAAACATGCACTATCATGGAAGAATGTTTGATCCAGGATAGGGGGAGTGGGAAAAGAAGGAAAGGTAGATTAAAATACTGTTATGAACAGAATCATTAAGATGTGGTACTCTCATGAAGTTTAAAGTTAGAGAAATAGCCATTGATGACACCAATATTTCAAGCGTGAGGGGGAAAAGGGATTTACTAATATCAGAACAAAGAGATGATTCTGTTTTGTGGGGATAAGCTATGACGAGGTCATTCTAGCAGAGACTGAATCAGTAGGGCAAGTTTTATTACTAAGTCTGAACACTAGATCCTCTATAAGTTAGGGAATGAGCACAGTTTAATATGCACAGTTATCAGTTTGTTTTTACAACCTAATTTTCCATTTGTAAGAGTCACATCTTCTAGGAAAAAAACCACTAAAATATACTTCATCTGGTTTTTTTAAATAATCAAAAATAATTTAGCTTTTCTTAAAAGTTAAAAATCTGTATGAGAGATAGAAAGAAATAATAAAATATTTGTGATGCCTTCATTTCCTAAATAATTTATTCAGGATCTTAAAATAGTCTGTTTTCCATAGTAAAATGTAAGCAGTAATTTAACAGGCAGACTAAGATAAAGTCAATCCATCATTCTTTATCCACAACCTTTCATCGTTGTCATTAGTAATGCTACTCATTTCAATGTCTCTTGTATCAAAATCAGGTTTAATAGTTTTATAAGGAAACATATCCAACATATAGATTGGGAAAGAGGAACTAGATCACTGAGTTAATTGGAAATATTTTCACTGTTCAGGACAGGTATCTTCATTATAGTGGTAAATAATCCAGAGCTTAAAAAATACCTTTTGAAATCTCTTACACAACAAAAAACGTATTTATAACTATGAAAAGATACAGGAATTGCAATATACTTCTGTCTTTTAAAAGTAGTTCCTCGTAATTTGTCTCACATTCAATTCTAGGGACTGTGTCTATAGTGATTAAAAAGGGACATATTAAAAATTAATTAAATTTACAGTGAGTGTCACAGCAGGCCTTATAAGGTTAATGTTATAGAGTGATTTCAAATAAGTATCATTTAAATTTAATCTAATGTTCTTCTGTATTTGAATTGTTTTAAAATAATTGTATTTTAATATACTTATAAATTGTAATGTTTCAATTTTGCTGTATTTTTTGTTACCTAAATGATCTCAATGTTTTTTACTTTATTTTCCTTATAAATAAAACATAGACCTAATTGATTTGAGGTATATATCTCCACTAGCACTTAGATAAAAGAAGCTGCAAAGGAAAGCTGATCTCTTTTTTCTCTTTGCCAGTGATTTCATTTATTTTAATACACAGATAATGTCACATAAGTTTGAATCCTAAATGAGTTATTTTAATCTACCTTATAGTGACATTTAGCTCATTTCTCTCTTTTAAATATATTTCCACTGTTGTTCAATGATGCCATTCTCGGGAGAGCAAGATAGATGATGATCTAACATTATAGACATAGAAACAAATCATTGCTCCTAGCCTTGAAATCTACAGGTTGTGCAGGCTCACCATGACTCTCCCTATATAAATACTTACTGGCAAGGTATCATGCACATTCTATTTGTCTGCCCCCAACTGTTCCTAAGTCAGAAATACAATGTGTAAAGAAATATCATGAGTTAACATTTAATTCTTACAAAACCATGGGCAATACATATTCCATTTCAAGTTTATTAAGTAAAGAATTAGTAATGACATGAAAAAAATAATGGCAAATGTTTAGAACCAAAATTTAATATTTATGCCGTACTCTTTGCTAAATGATATTGTGATGGCTGTTTTTGCCATTGATATGATATGGCAATAGTTCATTTGGAAGGTCTTTTCCACAATATTTGGAATTTCAATATTTGCTTCTACATTTATGATGTTCTGTGTTGTCTCCATTGTCAGTCAATGAAGTTGAATTAATATTGCTCTCTGAGTGTTTTTCCACTGCTCAAAGTTGCAGCACGAAACCAAATGTGTAGTCCCACTGACGCTGGAATGCACAACCTGGGGTAGATTAGTCTCACTTTTGCTTATATAACAGTTTTGTCATTGTCCCTTCACCCAAATACAGGTAATTCTCAAAACTCATTTTTGTGTTTAATGGGATTCTCTTTAATCTAGACTTCACATAATCTGAACATCTAAATTGCAAGCACTTTCTCCAATCACGACTATAACTGAAAACAAACAAACAAACAAAAAGAACACTTAATTACTCATCTTGGAATGACTCTACTCCATAGTTTCCAGTTTTGTTATGGGGAAATTTTTTAACTCCTATTCTTTCCCACGTACATATAGGAACAATAATAAGGCATTTGCATCTCTTTGATATTTTCAGGGGAAAAAAATCCTGAAATAAATCCCAAATGCTTTCTTATTTAGTTAGATAATTCTTTGTGACCACTCTTGACATCTTTACCAGAGGATCTCTTTTTTAGGACTCAGCAGTCAGATTCTTGGATTAAAGGAGGAAATATGCTATGTTTGGGAAGATTAAAGATAGACAGGTAGATAGATGATAGAGAAAGAGAGAGATACACAGGTACATAGTTAAGTTGACTTCTCTAAAAGTGAATCGAATTTCCAAGGTCTAATAAGCTATTATGGAATTATTGTCGATTGTTGTATATGTCTCTTTTCAGTGCAAGGCACAGTGGGTAAAAAGAAACCAAAACGCATCAGAAGCCTACTAAAACTATTCAAATGGAAGAATGATGAGAAATCTTCATTAAAATAATACTCACCTAAATTATTTAGAATTGTAGAAGAATATACATATATTCATTTTCTGTGTTGTCAGTGAGAAATTAAAATCTCCCCTTGGGTCCATTATGTTCTATGAAAACCTTCTGCAAATAGAGTATTGGTACAATAATTATTGTATGAACCATTACTAAAAATACAAGTTTGAAATACTCTTCAAATGTATGTCTCATACATTATGTAGAACATAGCCACTCACATTTAGGCAAACCACTTAAGTTATTTGAATTAATTAAACCCATACATACAGATTTATATTAAAAATCAGGTTCTTGCTAACTGAACTTTATGGGGCCAAAGGGATATTTAATATAGGAAGTGTTAGAACTTTTTGATCTAAACAGATGACGAATACATGAATTCTTCAAGGATTACAGGAATAAGAAGATTTGAATTTAAATGTCATCTCTCATTCTCACCCAGCATTATTTATATTGGTAGTATTTAAAAAAAAAAGAAAAGAAAATCTATAAATAGTATTTTATAGGAGCATTTCTACATTTATCAGAGAATACATAAAAGAAAAATAAGGAATGAAACATATCTTCAATCATATCACACCTATATAAAAATAGTGATAATTGTAGTGAATACCTGTTTATTTATTTCATTTTATATACATTCTTGTATTCCCACTGGTAATATCATCTATCATATTAATCATGCTGTTGTTAACTGGATAAAATTACTATGTGATCTTTATGTTTTCCTACTTCCAGTGCTCAACTGGCCCCAATCATGACAAGTAACAACTGCAAAAGATTAAACAAAAAGATATCTCTCATTATGCTTATAACTCTCCCACACATGCCCTCTGCACTTAGAAATATTTATTTTCTCATTTCTTAGGAAAATGAGCCCATGTTATATAGAGTGATGTGCATCTTGCTTTTCTCATCTATCAGTACACAGTGAAGTTTTTATACTCCAACAGAATTAGTTTTAAGGAACAGTATTTTATGAACTTAAAATATTTATGCATCTCTTCTCCTATTATTTGCCTACTGAAGGGCTTCCACTTTCATCCTATTTTGAGTTTTGTTTTATTTTGTTTTGCTTTTGCTACTGCAAATAATGCTTCAAAGAGCATTCTTAAGAACAAATGCTGAGAATAGAGATTTCCAACATGATATTCTTTTATTTTTTGGTGTAGTATCCCATCAGTTGAATTCCTGAGACAATGAGTGCATGTTTAATGCAAGAGTTTTTAAAATATAATTTTATTTCTGTAGTTTAGAGTCCCAGAAATGAGACTGCTGAATAAATAGGTAGATTTGTAACACAATTATTTTTGAAATATACTTTTATTTATTTATAGCATAAAGTTCTAAGAATTGAATTGCTGAGTAAATATGTACATTGTTATGCAATAATTCCCAATGTTCTATGAAAACCCTAGATTTTTGGAGAAGGACTTTTGTTATTGTAGTTTTTTATTTTTTCCTATTTTCAAGGAGCTGCAGGAATATCTATTGGGTGGTACATTTAGGCTCACTTTTGAGTTTCAACAGAGCAGGTCTGCTTTTTGTGCAATTAATGTATTGCTATGGCAGCTGATTTTAACTATTTACCAGACTCTAATTCTCCTTTTCCCTGGACACATTTCAACCCTGAATTTCCTACCTCTCCTTTCTGTTTGATGGGGCCATTTGACAAAGTTCTAGACAACAGATTAAGAACAGAACATTTAAAGCTTGCCCCATAGAAACCTCCCACAGGTGCCTCATGATCTATCTACCTCCTAGCTGACCCAAAAGAGTCAATTGTGCTAGACTTTGAAGCCGTCTGCAGAAGACTGAAGGAACTCTGTCAGTTTAGGTAATTGTGAGAAGATTTGGCCTCCTGACAAAACTCACCTTGGAAGACTATTTTGCAGAAAAAAAATCATATTTTGTTTGACCCACTATACATTTTGAGATCAATATGTTACAGAGCTATTATTAAACTAATTAAATTCCCATTCTATGTAAGACCTTAACTGAGTCAAAGTCTGAAGTCAGGTACCATGTCTTTTTAATACTATAGTCAGTGCTTAATATAGTATCTAAAAATGAATAACTCAACTTTTGAAAATAGTGACAAAGATGATTGTAGAAATCAAAAGAAATAGGATATTTTTAGGAATACAAGGTGGTTTTTCAAAATACAACATTAGTAATTATTTCCAACTTAAGGACACAAGAAAATAAATATAAACCATATGTTTTCAGTTTGCTAATTTCGATTTTGGAATCCTATAAAAGACATCAACATGTTATGTCGTAATAAATTGTGCTATTTTTTGATATTTCTGATTCTCATTAGTAAAATACAACAAAATCAAGATTAAAAGTGATCACTGATATTGCTTGTGCCACCACCCCGTAACACAAACAATAGTAATATTATTGAATAAAGACCAAAAGAAAGACCTCACCGCCCCCATGAAATATAATAGATTACATTAGTCTCTTTCTCTTTCCTTATTTTGTCATTGATCTTAAAGTGAAATTAGATTTGTCTTCATAATTTGTCTGAGAAAAATATGATTTCTCTTTCTTTCCTCCCTTTCCTTTATTCCTTAATAATTTTTCCAAAAAGCCATTAAATATACACAAGCAAAGAGGGAGTCCTGGTGAGGCTTGAGGCCCATGTGAGGAAAGAAGCCAAATGAGGTGGGAGCCGAGCCAAAACTGTCAGGATATTGTTTTTACATGGGCGATTGAAAAAATAAATATGTCACTGATATTGTTAGAAAAAAGGAGTTAAAAATAAGAAGGAGGAAATGTAAAATAATATCGTTGTGCTTGATTGGAATTGTAATTATCAGTATGATATTATATTTGTGTGCATAAAAGAACACTTGTCGACATATGTATATAAGCACATTCACACCCTTTTCTCATTTTGTCCACTGAAAAGGCCATGGGGCACCAAATATAATACTCAGAATTAGTGCTGGAGTTCCCTTCGTGGTGTAGTGGAGACGAATCCAACTAGGAACCATAGGATTGTGGGTATGATCCCTGGCCTCACTCAGTGGATTAAGGATCCGGCGTTGCCATGAGCTGCAGTGTAGGTCTCAGACGCAGCTCGGATCTGCCATTGCTGTGGCTCTGGCGAAGGCCGGAAGCTGTAGCTCTGATTAGACCCATAGCCTGGGAACCCCCATATGCCCGCAGGTGCACACTAAAAAAGCAACAACGACAACAACAACAAAAAAATTAGTGCTGAGTTCTTGGTTTCTGAATTAATTCCCAACTGAAAAGAACTCACTCTTTGCAGAAAGGCCTATTTCTAGTACCGAGCAAAGAAAAGTAACCTGTAATATTTCAGGTCAAAACATACATTAAAAAAGAATACCAGAAAAGTATAGACAAGTAATGTTAAAAGAGGTAAGTTCCTGGAGTTCCCGTCGTGGCTCAGTGGTTAACGAATCCGACTAGGAACCATGAGATTGCGGGTTCGGTCCCTGCCCTTACTCAGCGGGTTAAGGAGACGCGACTCGGATCCCGCGTTGCTGTGGCTCTGGCGTAGGCCGGCGGCTACAGCTCCAATTAGACCCCTAGCCTGGGAACCTCCAGATGCCGTGGGAGTGGCCCAAGAAATAACAAAAAGACAAAAAAAAAAGGAGGTAAGTTCAAAAAAAGTATATGGTTCAAAAAAAGTATATGGTTCAAAAAAAAGTATATGGTGATTGAACTATTTTTAAAAGACTATTTTAAGCTACATTTTTATGACTAAAAAATCAGTATTTATATTAAGGTACATACAAATTTGAAGATAATATATAATAAATATATTTTCATGTTTTGAAAATTATAAATTATTCCAATTTTTGATTATTATTAAATTCAATATATTTTCTAATATGAAAATGATATCAGAATACATTATAGTTATAATATAAAGGCAATTTTGAATTAACTTAAGGATAGACAAAGTGGCCAATGGAACAGAAGAGTACAAAAACACACCCATGTACGTGGTAACATGATTTATGACAAAGGTAACAATACTTTTTATAAATGTCTATTAGCCCCCTTTTCTCATACACTGAAATAATTTTTAGATGGACTGAAAATATAAATGAAAAGTAAACAATATTTTAGTGAAAAATATGAGAACTTCTTTGTGATCTTGTGGTATGCAAAGATTACTTTCAAAAGAACCATTTCTGAAAAGGGAAAAAATTTAAAATAAAATGTTTTAAATTAATTAACTTACATCTAATGAAAGATACTATTAAGAGGATCAAAAAAGCAGTCTTCAAAGAGGGGAAAACGTAATAAATATAGTCCTCAAAGGACTCATTCAGAATATATCAAGTACTATAAATCATTAAAAATATAGAGATAACCCAATAGAAAAAAAATTTTAAAAATACTTGAACAGATGCTTCATAAAATATTTCCAAATGGCAAAAAAGCACATGAAATACTGTAAGTTTCATTAATAATTAGAGATGTGTGAATTAGAATTACAACATAATACTACTACATTCACTTCAGAATAATACAAAATATAGAAAATAATAAATGAGGCAACCAGAACTTTTATGTGCTGCTTTAGGGAGTATAAATTTGTATAAGCACTTCAGAAAAATATTTGGCAATATCTGCTAAATATTAACTTGTGTACACCTTATGACCTTGCAACACATTCCTAAGCTTATGCACAATAGACTGCCTGTGTATGCTCACCAAAAAGTGCTAAATATTCATAATAGCACAATTTGTGATAACTTCAAACTTTTCATCAATCATGTACTATGCTTAGGAGAATGGATAAATAAAATATTGGGTATCTATAAAGTGAAATACTGTGGAGCAATGAAGATAAATTGTATATTTCTACATGAGATAATGTGGAAAGATTCATAAACATAAAATTGAGTGAAAGAAGTCAAACTTAAAAGAATGAACTTCATGATTCATTCTTGTACCAAAACAGTCCAAACTAACCTATTGATTAGGAGCTATGAAAGTGAATATCTTCATTTGGAGGTGGGTTATTGGATGGATGGGGACATGAGACCTTCTAAGATGCAACCAATGTTTTGTTTCTTAATTTGAATGCTGATTACACAGATGTCTTCATTTTGGGAAATACAGAGGGCTCTACAGTTATGTTTGTGTACTTTTCTGGATGTATATTCATCTCAAAGAGTTTTTTTAAAAATGGATATTATTGAATAAGAATTAACTTTTATCATATGACAAATGATAACACAAAAATGCATGAAACCTATAAGTTTTAAGTGAAAAGTCAAATTTCATAAAACTTCGTTTATAAGACATCATTAAGGAGTGTCAATAGTGCTTCTAAAGTATTTGAGTCACTTTTTCATGCCATAAGGAGTCCACATAAACGGTGAAAGCAGGGCAGCAGGTATAACATGTTAAGCCACATAGATCGGCTCTTTCCCCATAATAAAGGTATTTTCACTTTAGTATTTAAAAAGTAATTCAAAATGACCTTTTAGTTCTTCTACACGCTAGGTAATAAATCACATTTCAGTTAAAATCCAAAACGTATCACAGTTTGTTTTGTGATTTCTCACCTTATTCACTCTCACACTTTTTCATTACTCTCTGGATGTTCTTTAGACAATTTCCTTTCGCCTTATGATTTTTTTAAATTAATAATCTAATTGGATGGAGTAGTGGCCAAAGTCATTTTGTTTTCAGAAGTAAAATTGTGTAAATTGTATTTTTTGTCAGTCCTTTGTAAGCTTTTTGAGCTTTAGAGCAAGATGTCAAACATTTATAGCTTATTGTACTGCTTCTGAATATATTCATGTCATGGTACACTTTTAAAAATTATGATATCTCTACAGTGTACTGGTAAAGAGTTGAGTGTGCTTACACAAGTAGGTGATGGCCTAGAGGGTTCCAGCTAACTCAGACCTATGCAACCATATTGAGGACTGTGAGTGATCAATTGTTATTATCTCAGACTGGGATCCCCAAAAGCAGACCCAGAAAAACAGTGTTGTAGGTAGTTTATTTGGAAAGTGACATCAGGGACTAGGAATGAAGCACAGGGAGACCAAAAGAGAAGGAAATATGCATTTCATCATGTTGGTCACTATTACAAGCCATGGGGGCTCAGTCACAATGGTTCTGGTGTACAGAGTGACTGTATATATGTATGTATGTATGTGTGAGAGAGAATCCTCTGTTAACAACAACAGCAACAGCAGCAAAATGAAATTTGAGAGAAAAACTTGCCTGATTGGGAGAGTTAAGACATCATCAGGACACTTGTAATATATTTAAGCTAAAGGCAGTGTGGAAACCAGATAAGCCACAGATGGGACCAAGTAATTGGGTCAGTTCCAAGCTGTTACAACCTTGAAATACACTTTCCCTTCCAATAAACTTCAATAAGCTTTTGTGAAACCTTATTAGACAAGTAGTTAACCTTGTATGGTTTAAATTAGATAGTAGATGTCAGAGAGTCCTTTTTTTTTTTTTTTGGAAACCTTCACAACTAGTTATCTGAAGAGCATGATTTTACATGATAATATTTCCTCTCCCTTTCATGTTTTGATTTTGAGCAACTGTAATCTATGATGCCTTAATCACAATGTCCACTGAGTTATCAGAACTTCTTTTCACAGTCATGATTTTAATACATTCTAAAATTTCCTCCCATTTCTATGTAATCACCAGATGTTTTTAATTCCTGCAAAGTTGCAGAATCCAGTCAATTGTCCTTTGGAATTCTGACTCTTGAGCTGCTGAATGTCAAGGTAATTATTTGATTATTAGCCTTCCATTTTTATAACTCAAAAGTAACAACACTTGTTCACTAATTATTACTTCTTGCCTCACTTTCATAAAAATAAAAATAAATGTCTGATAGCATATATCTTAAAAAGAAAATGTTTCCACCAAAGATTTATTTACTCATTCAAGATTTTCAAACAGAGACTCAACAGTAGGTAATAAAAATATATTAGATACATTAGAAAAATGCTAATAAAGGAAAGAGCACTGAACCAGGAGGCAGTAATAAAATCCTGATTTTCTAATATAGCTGGAAGCCTTGAATATGGCATATACTTTCTGAACATCCGTTTCTTCAACACAAAATTACAGAATTAGAATTGATGCTTTCTAAAGTATTCAAATAGTTTTTAATTCATATATAGTAGTTCTTGATTATTTATAAGCAATCAGAGTTATTAATTCTTTACTATCCATTGGAACAAGAAATTTACATGAACACATATTATGTAATGTTTTATCTGATTGAATTCTTATATGTATTTATAATTATTGAGTCCTTACTAAAACTATAAAGTCATAGAGAATTGAGCATAAAGAGATTGAGCAGGCAATCTAGTTGAAATTCAAATTCCATGAAAGAATTGTTTATACTTTATATCTTAATGACAGTCACCTGAATTTCTTTAATACCTTCAGTAATAAGAAGACACTTTTACTAATAAGAAACCTCACTGACACTCAAGAAAGCCCATTCAATTTTTGAATAGATTCAGCTATTCAATTAAGTCAAGCACTATATATTTATTGATCATTTATTGAAATCCAGGTACCATTTCAGACCATTGTAATATTCTTTTTTCTGCAATATTCTTCCTTGTACTAGACTTAAACCCTTCTTCCCTGAATTTTTTTCCAATTAGATTATGTGATTAATGGATGAAATCAATATGCCTGAAGACTGTAGTTCTTTTTTCAAATAAATTGAAATAGTGACCTCTACGTCTTTGTTAGAGTCTTCATTGTTAATTTTGTATTCAGAGAACTAATTGATTCTTTCTAACTCTCTAGTGGCATATTAAACATAGAAGGAAAAAATGATAAAAATATGGATACATTCTCTGTACAGTTATCTTTTCCTGTAATTTCTCAGTGCAGCCTTGACAGGTAATGTAAGTTTGCCCTATTCTATGGGTAGTTAGACGACATTTGCTTCATAAATTGTCAGCATGTTCTCTCTTCAAAGTTGTAAGGATGACCTTAAACAAAGACAAATGTCTTGTTAGAATACTAAATTTCTCCTTAAAAAGTTCTAGCCTTCAGACAAAATATCAAGCTCTTTTTTTTAAGAACATCTGGAACTTTGAAACACAAATAAGAATAGAATAAAGTTAGTGATTTTCCGACCTAAAGTACATACACAGAATATACTTAAAATTCTACAAGTCTTCTCTAATAATAATTAAAATTGATTATATTGGGTAAAACTATTTGTCAAACCACAATAAATATTATGTAGTGGAAATACTTCAGTATCTCTAATTTTTATTTACTCCTCTCAACTTTTAATTGCTCTGGACATACCGTCTTTTTGGCCATCCAAGACTTATCACTGCCACTCTCCTTTGTATACCTGGTCTGAAATTTAGCTCTACTCAATTCAGGATTTCTTTTCTTTCTTTTTCTTTTTTTTTTTTTTAAGGATTTTGCATTAGTTTTAGATATAATGACACAAAATAATCTGGACACAGAATATTAATCTAAAAGTCTCTCCAGCCCTGGACAGTATCTGTGTGATTTACTGCTGAACTCTGGAATCAATGCTCTTAGTTCTTTTATATAACACTCAAAAGAGCAGTATATTCACTAATAAATGGACATGTAAGTTATGTAGAGGGGAAGCTTGGCTTCATTGCTTTCCTTTATGTAATGTATCTTTACACAGGGTAGAGAAATTTAGCAAAACTCTTCAAATTATATTAATCACAAGTTACGAATTATGGAGGGAGATGAATATTTAGTAAAAAAAAAAATTAAACTATCAAATTGTTTGCTTATTATTTCAACTACTACTTATCGAGCCCTACTATGTGTAAGGCACTTGGGATAGAAAGTTGAAAAATTGGAATTCCCGTTGTGGCTCAGCGGTTAACGAATCTGACTAGGAACCATGACGTTGCGGGTTTGATCCGTGATCTTGCTCAGTGGGTTAAGGATCTGCCGTTGCAGTGAGCTGTGGTGTAGGTTGCACACGCGGCTCGGATCCCACGTTGCTGTGGCCCTGGTGTAGGTGGAAGCTACAGCTCTGATTAGACCCCTAGCCTGGGAACCTACATGTGCCGTGGGAGTGGCCCTAGAAACGGCAAACAAACAAACAAAAAAAAATATATATATAAATAAAGTTGAAAAATGATTCCATTTCCAAGGAAATTTTTATTTAACTTAATATAAACACCAGTCAGTACAGTTGTTAACTATAAAGTAAACTGCTATTTTCTACCTTTCTTAAGTTGGTACCATTCACGGTATTTATAAACTGAATAGCTTCTGTAAATTGTCAGCATAGATCCAGTCATGACAATTAGCTCATTGTTTATTATTTTCATTTTTTTTATCATTTGGGGAATTAATTTTAGAAATATTAAATGAATTTTTTCTTTTTTCTTTTTTTTTTTTCTCCTTGTCAGATTCACCTGTCATCACTCTTTACTTAGAGAATAATTCAAAAGGCTTTAAGTCATGGAAGACTTTTCTACTGCATAAATGTTAGAATGATCATGATGCAAAAAATCAAACCAGCAGTGTAGTAATTAGGTAAACAAAGGAAAGAAGGCCATTTTCATATTTAAATCAATATTTCAAAAAGCAGATATGGTTTGATTAGAGGACTGGTTTATTGGAGCAACTGTTTAACAGATTCAGGTTATTTTAAATTGAACAACTAGATATCACATGCATTTTTCCACTTTGTATGAGAGCTCTAGGTCATTTGTGAACTTCCACAAAGTTTTAATTATGAGTCCTTTGATACTTGTAATATACTTTGCAATTTTGCTGTTGTTATTTTCTTTTGTTTATTTTAATGGAGAGTCCAAAAATTCTAGTAAAGAGGAGGATTTGTTCCTTGGGGGGAAATAGATGGTTTTCTAGTAGTGTTTTCTACAAAGTAATAAAATATCCTGGGATTGTAGTCATTTTTTTTTTTCTTGCCTTAAATTGAAGCATATGGTATAGCATGGGGTCATCAAGCTGAGATTTGACATCTGTTTTTGCAAATATAGTTTTATCAGAACACAGCCATGCCCATCCATTTACTCACTGTCTATAGCTGATTTTGCGTTACAAAAGCAAAGTTGAATGGGTATGACAGAGACCATATGGTACAGTCTGTAACATTTTATTTATTTATTCATTTATTTATTTAGGCCACGCCCACAACATGCAGAATTTCCTGGGCTAGGGATCAAACTGGAACCATAGCAGTAATCCAAGCCACAGCAGTGACAATGCCAAATTTTTAGGCCAGACCACCAGGCAACTCCCTAAAATTTTAAATATTTACTATCTACTGCTTTGCAGAAAGTACTTCCTGACCCTTTCAGTACAGATAAAGAAATATGTATTTCCAGAGAATGGGAATAGAAACCACCATACAGAATAAGCACTATTTAATAAGAGGAGGAAAAAAAAATGGAATAAAGAAAAGAAAATTAGAGATCATAGAAAATACATATAAAAATACTTAAATACATATGAAGCCATTGAAAAAACCAATGAAATCTTGGTAGTGATAGCTACAATTGTACATTCTTTTCTCATATATTGAAAAATAGAGACAATATTAAGACAATGTATAACAGTTGGAGAGGGAGACATGATTTGGGTCAGGCATCTAAATAACCCTAGCAAAAGCTGCTGTGCAACTGACCTGGTTTTAGGAAAAGAAGACAAAAGTACTGTCTGTGTTTTATTCAATCTTCAAAACCCACACTGGTCTCAGGCATGACATGAAACTGGGGAGTTCAAGAAGAAATACCAGAACTGACAATGTATTAGTAGGTATTAGATAGAAATTAAAAGTGAAGCTTGTACCCAGGATCCATCAACTCATTGTCTTTTGGGATGCTATACCGAGGATTAAATTCTAGGAAAACAGTAGTAACAGGAGTATCCTGCTAAGAACTGTAGCCCTGGAAGCAAGAGGATAGTATAACTTGGGAAGCAATTCAAGTGTCAGAAGTGATCACTGATGCTTAAAAAATACAAAGACTGATTTGACAGAAATATGATAATTCAGCAAGAAACTCCTTTTTCTTCTGAGGGAAAACAGTAGAAGAGCAAGGCATTGGTTTTCTGCTCACCAGCATCTGCACAGAACCCACTGGTGGACTTAGTGTTTCACTTCACAGAGAAGATGGGCTGGAGATAGTTGCCAGAAGTATGGATGTTAACCAAGGTGTTTTTTAAGAATCTTTAAAGCATCTGTTCGGGGAGGTCTCATTGTGTCTCAGTGGAAATTAACCCAACTAGTATCCATGAGGATGCAGGTTGCATCCCTGGCCTTGCTCAGTGAGTTAAGGATCCGGGCTTGCCAAAACTGTGGTGTAAGTTGCAGATGGGGCTTGGATACTGCAGTGCTGTGGCTGTGGCACAGGCCTGCAAGCTATAGTTCCAATTCGACCCCTAGCCTGGGAGCTTCCATATGCCACATCTGTGGTCCTAAAAACAAACAAACAAACAAAACCAAATAAAACTCTGTATGGATCTCATGGCATATTTCCCTCAATTTCCTCGATAACTCTGTAAAGCTGCTTGTTACTTAGTTCCTCACTGCAGTATAAAGCCTAATTTTCATATAATGAAATTAGTGACTATTTTTATATTTTAGGAAAGGAAAGACACAATGAAAAAGGGGACAGGGCAATATCTTCCTCACAGCCACAAGTTAGAAATATTTTAAGATGGTGACAAGTAGTATTTTTTTCAGTGCAGCAAATCAAGGAAGGACAACAGATCCTTAGGGCAAGAAAGTCAATAAGCATTTGCCTTAATACCTCCAGTCAGTTCACTCAGAAATTATAATCCAAGAAATATATTATTTATGTTTAATTTGGTCAACAGTAACCTAGCCCTTGAGAGTCATAATAATCTTCAATCATTTTTTGTTGTACAGTCTCAGCATAAGAAAAGACTGAGCTTTCATCTAATATTCTTAAAATTATTTGTCTATTGATTTGCTCATTAAACTGAGGATATGGCAAGCTATGACTGTACCTTGCCTATGTCCTTAGCTGTAACAGAGAGAACGAGAGGAGAAAGAGTAAAATAATATTAAGTCTTTGTGGAAAGATAAGTAACTTGGATTTTGTACTTATATTCAGAGGTGAATACTCTTAATTCTCTAATATTTATTGACCCAGATTTGCATAGGGTATAAATATTCTCCAGTCACAAATAAGGCATTAGCTTTGGCAGGACACTAAGGAATGCTAAAACAAAACAAAACAAAACAAAACAAAACAAATGCTGTGCTTTGGAAAAGTACATAAGTGTCTCCAAAAGTTAAACACAATTTCCCAAAGAGACTAACAGAAAATAGGGAGAAGGCTCAGCACAGCATAATCTGGTTCATTTATATTTGATACCATCAAAGATTTAGGCATTCTGGATCAATGGATTTTATATTTTAAAAAAATCATCAATAAAATTGGTTTTTTAACAGTATAAAGTTTGATATTTAAAATGTTTGATCCAATGTGGCATAATGTAGAAATATTTCTATATTCAGTTATTTTATTAAACATCAAAAGTAAGGACAAATTATCAGTTATTCCATTATATCAAAAGCTGCCATTTATCTTCTAGTAGTTCCCTTTTCTCTGATGATTCTGATCACACCAGAGAACTTCCCAGTTTAAGTACACATCTAAACTGATTGATATTCTTTGCTACCAGGAGATTATAACACCATCTTTTACTTCTTAGGTTTCTAAATATCGTAATATACATTTAGTTTTTCAAAACTGCTCCATGAGTGCATATTGCTTTTTCTTGATTACAACTGGGACAAATTACAACTAGTTGAGTAATGATTCTATATTCATGACTCTGAAATTAGGACAGCCTAACTTCCTTTGCAATGGCAAACTGAGAGGAAAAAATAATTGCTGTCATTACACATTTTAAATAACATAAAACATCTATTTTTAAGAGCCAAGCAATAGCGAATGTCTGAAAGATATACACAAATATTATTTTTATAATTACAAAAATTTATTCATTCCTCAGAGTTCTTTCCCCACTGTATTTTCATAGGACTTCAACCAATGCAAACACATATATATCACTAATCCATTTGCTTCTTTATGAACTCACTTATTTGTGTGTTTATCTCTTCTGATAACTTAGTAGCTTAAAGCCAGGTGCCATGTGTTATTTATCTTTGCAGTGTACCTAAAATAGTTGAAGGTACATAATAAGAATTTAAGTATTATTTCTGAAACAAGTGGTAATTACCTAGGCAAACAAAATTGCAGCTAGGTAAAGTTTCAAACATAAAATCTGTTTCCATGATGCAGATAAGTTTCATACAAAGATGTAAAAGAACCTCTCGAACAGTTGAGTAGGTGGAGGAGAGCATGGTAATGTTTAGAACCAGAGAGAGTGAAATAGGAGAGTTACATTGTGGCTTATCTTTCATAGTTTCCTTGAAATTTTTTCACTTCAATTACTACTGGTAAGCTTTTACACACATACACGGATTAAAAAAAAATAACTAGGTGTTCCCTTCAGTGGCTCAGCGGTAATGAACCTGACTAGTATTGATGAGGATGTGGGTTCGATCCCTGGCCTCACTCAGTGGGTTAAGGATCCAGCATTGCCGTGATCTGTGGTGTGGGTCACTGACAAGGCTCAGATCCTGCATTGCTATGGCTGTGGCATAGGCCAGCAACTGCAGCTCCAATTTGACCCCTGGCCTGGGAACTTCCATATACCATGGGTGCAGCCCTAAAAAGACAAAATAATAATAACAGTGATAAAATTAAATTAAATTAAATGTGAAAAATTTTCAGCATTTTAGTTAAGCTAAAACTTAAATATTTCTAAAACTTCTATTTTGGGCCAAAGCTATGATGATTGTCCAATTAACAAAATGTTTATTATTACATTGAAACCACTCTTCAATACTCAATTATTCAGAATGTTTTCTTTGGTCATAAAAGTATCTGTTATGTTGATAAGTATTTAAACATTTAAAACATCTCCTAAGTTAAGCAGACAATGCCTACAAAGATGCTTTGGAAATTTGGGGGTAAGAGTTGATTTAAAAAAATTTTAACAGTTCTTGAGCAGTGGCAAAAAACTACTCATGATATTATCTTCATATGTTGGCATATTGATCACTCTAATCTAGAAGTAAAAATATTTCTTATAAAATTGATGTTAGAAAGTCCATATTTTCATTAGAAAATATTAGCACTTCAATTATAGAGCAGTACACTGAAATAAGTGCATTAGATTATGTTTAAAGCACATTGGAGGCTTAATTTTTTGTTTACTGGTTGAAAGTTTAAAGTCTGTGCATTTCTGTATAGCAGTTAAAAGCAAAGGTTCTGGAGAGAACATGCCACTGCTTAAAAGTAGTTTTCACCATGTCTTAGCTCTATGAATTGAGTTCATTTAACCTCTGATCCATACATTTTTTTTGTCTTTAAAGGTGGGAAATATTAATCCCACATGATTGTTATAAGAATTAAGTGGAATATTTCTAAAAGGGGTTATACTAGTCATACAGCATTTTCTTAAATATGGTTCCTGTTTTGTAACTCTTACATCTTATATTCTCTGGCTGTTCTGTTCTATGTAAAATGTCAATATTTCTAACTCCAGTTGCAAAAACACTAATAAATATTCATTTGCTTAATTAAAAGTTAAAAATGATAAAAATAATTTCGGAATACAAATATTTTAAAATAATAAAATCTGTAAGAATAGAGAGTAAGAACTAAAAAAAATCAAGTGAATTTAATATTTTCTTGTACTAGATACGTTACATACAAAGTAGACAATGCAATATATTGGTCACACGTTTTGAAAGCTGAGATTTTTTTTTAAAGGGGTGACATAAATGTAACTGAGCAGGCAACTCTAAACACTATGGCTAGAGGGAGAAGAAAAGAGTTGATATGATCCGAATATAGTTGCTTGAATGAGGAAACACACATGTCCACAGGTGCTGGGAGTACTGCTCTGTGGATGCCTAAAGGGACATGGCACAGTGATCCTGGAAGTAGCCATGGAAGCTGAGTTCTCAGATGCTTAGGGATGTTTACCAGAGCTGGAAAACAGAAACAAGTATCTACTTGCCTCTTTTGTTTCAATCTTCCCCTAATGCTTCCCACTGGAAGAATCTAATTTAAGAAACTAAGTAGAAACAGACCTGGAAAATGTAGTTGTCACATTTTCATCCCTATCACAGAACAGATTGGAAAAGAGTGTTCTGGAGCAGAAATAGATTAATAACTAACACATAGTTTCCATTATTTGAGGGGAAGAAAAGGCAATAATTAGCCTCCAGCTTAACTAAGAGGAGAAAATGAGAAGAAATAAATTCTAAAAAGTTGTATGTAAACAATAACAAATACAATGGAAATAGAGAAAGAGCAAGAGGAGTTCAAGTAAACATCATGTTCCTTAAGCAAACACTTTCACAGGAACAGGGGAAATTAGCTAATTATTCAGGAAATTTAAAAAGAAATCACAACGTCAAATTGGCTTAGTCCAGAACTAAGGAAACGAAAGACAAACAGGAAGGATCCTAAATCAGGAAATCAGGGCAAGTCACAAAGGGGGGAATATAAGGAAAAAGTACACATGCACAGGGAAAGCCACTGGAGAGCAGTGCATATAAAAACTATGATGCAGCTTGGGAGGCTCATTAACAGCAATGAAAATCGTCTTTCAATGGTGTGAAGTGCAGCAGTTGTCCAGGAAGAATGTTTCATCTCATGAAACAAATAGTAATACAGGCACATTAATTTAAGTATATGTGCCTGTATTACTCTTTGTCTTTTTAAATGAAATGATAGCCATACTTTTAACCATTTGCAGATTTCAATGAGGAGCAGGCTTCCTTTTTTTAGGGCCTCACCCACTGCGTGTGGAGGATCCCAGGGCTAGGGGTCGAAACAGAGCTGTAGCCACTGCCCTGGGCCACAGCCTCAGTAACAAGGGATCCGAGCCACGTCTGCAACCTACACTACAGCTCATAGCAACACCGGATATCCTTAACCCACTGAGCAAGGCCAGGGATCAAACCCTCATCTTCATGGATACTAGTTGGATTCATTAACCACTGAGCAACAACGGGACCTCCAGGACTTCTATCTAGAAGAATGAAGATGTAGAGTCAAGAAAACATTAAAAAGTACAAAACCTTTGGAGTGTTCAAAGTTAGTACTTAATGTCATGCATCACAGAACTTATGTATAATCAACAGGTGTTATTGCAAAGTAATTAACTATTATGTAGTTCCTTGTAAAGCAGCAGAAGTTGCTTAAGATTATTCAAACTTGAAAACAGGGAAATGATGATTTTGGGAAATACAGAGCTTTCATTTTAATTTTTGGGAAGTATGTGGAAAAATGCAAGCAACCAAAAAGCAGAGCTATTATTCAGTTAAAAATGAATGAACATGTAAGAATATAATTTTAATTTGCTGTATTTTAAATAAAGTGGTGAACTTAACAAATAAAAAGTAGACATAGTAAGGTAGTTATAACTCACACATTTAACCCAAACTGCTAGGATTCACATTTAGTACCTGCCCTAACTACTTGAATGAACTTGATTACCTAACATATCTATCTCTCAGTTTATCAATCTTTTGTCTCCAAACCAGAGACCCTGGAAAACTGGTGGTATAATTCTAGCCTGAATCCAAAAGTCTGAGAACCAGGAAAGCCAATAGTATAAGTTCATGTTCTAGTGCAGGAAACTACTGTCACGGCTCAATTAGTCAGGCAGAGAGAGTGAATTCTCCCTTCTTTTTGTTCTATTCAGGGCCTCAATGAATTGGATGAAGTCCACCCTCCAAGGTCAAGGAGGGTTATCTGCTTTATGCAGCCTACTGATTCAACTGCTAATCTTATACAGAAACACCCTCATACAGACATACACAAAAATAATGTTTTAGCAAGTATCTGGGTATCCCATGCCCCATCCAGTTGACACATAGAATTAACGATCACACAGGTGTTGTGCCAGGTAAAATATCATTGCTAAGTCATATTAATAACAGCTATGTACATAATAAAGGACCATTGACCTAGAAAATACATTCATTTCTAGTCCCATCAAGCAAGACATTCAGAAAAGAGTTCACATCCACCTGGAATGAATAAAAATGTTCTTTTACTATTTTGCATAGGCATATGTTAACACTGCTACTCTTGGTCTTGATATAGTCTGAAGAGGTCTGGACCATCTGGACAACCTGCAGATTACCACATTATTTCACTGTTATTGTCATTGCTTTAATTGGACAGTATGAACAAGAAGAGGATGGGAGATAAATTCCACAGAGGATTCAAGGACCTGCCACTAAAATTTGTAGAGGACCTGTGCTCAGGGACATGCCAGGGCATCCCCTCCAAAATAAGAGACAAAGTTTTGCATTTTGTATCCCATACTACAAAAGGGGAAACATGATGTTTTGCAGGACTTTTAAGTTTCTGGAGGCAACATGTTAATGCTCCAGTCCATATATCAGGCAAAGTCACCCCTTTCCTCAGTTCAGGTCTCAGTTCAATCTTCCTAAGACCTCTACTAGTCTCACTTTGTGTTGCTCTACTGGTCACAATGTCATCAATTCATCAGTATGAAATTCTATGAAATGTCAAATGAGTCTGGATCTCTGGACTATATTATGAGAGAAAGTGAAAGATACACTTTTCTGATACAGATATAAAAAGAACTCTTTTGCCAAATCCATAACTACATACAGTTGCACCTAACAGTATGAAAATCTGCACTAGCAAAAACAACACATTTGGCACGGTGGCTATCCCTGTAGTTTGGTTGAATTTATGTAGTCTACTATCATCATTTAGCATCCTGGTTTTTGCAGGGGCCAGAATCAAAAATTAAATTGAGATATAATGGAGATCATTACTCTGCATTCTAAATGTGGCAGTAATTTCTGCCATTTCCTCCATGATATGACATGTTTCTAATTTAGTATTTTGGAAAGGGTGGAATATAGAGAAATTTTGGAGGCTTTACTTGACCTTTTTTACTATAGCAGTTCTTACCCTGCTATATACAAGTTTAAAATGAGTTTAGTGCCCACTAGCACATAAGTCTATTCCAATTATAAATTCAGTGTCTGGGCTATGACGACTGTGTCTGTTCATAAATCCAGTGTACATGCTGTGAGCTAGATCCAGGCCAAGACTAGTCATTATTTGTCCCTATTACATCCCCATATAACATAGGATCATAGTGGCACTTCTTATGTCCAGATTTGACAACTTTGATTCTGTGTCCAATAGTCCTTGGCATATTTGAGTATTCCCTTCTCCCCAGGGTGCTTAAGTAAATGTCTGTATGTCCCCATGGCATGCATCATGAGTTTTATTACCAAGTAGATCTGCTTTGTTATTGCAATATCTTTCCTCCTGGGAACATATCTCTTGTTCAGTAGATGAGTTCTACATAAGAAAATAGGCTCATACTCAGAAAATGAGAAAGCACTAGGGCTATTTATTGGGTTAAGCCTTATGATCATCCTTCTTTGACTTTTGATGATACAAATTGATATATCCTTGTTATCACCCTATGTGTCCCTATATATGCTGTAGTCTATAACTATGTGTCAGATCACCTTGATTGTCTTTCCAAACTTGTCATGTATTTCAAAGACTTCACTCACATGGCTTTGAAAATTGTACTGCCATCAGTCATTTATTTTTTCAGATTCCTATTATTCCTAATGCTGTTAGTGAGCCCAGTCCAGTAACAGCATCTCCTACATAAACCCTGGCCTTCATAGGGGCCCCAACTTACTTATTGGTGATGCCGGTGCCTCTTTCTTATTGCTTTGGTAATGATGTGTCCTCCAGGAACTCTGTGGGAATGCACTCATCTGGGGGTTTATCTGGCCTCACATATTAGATCCAATCTAATATGACCACTTTTAAGTGCCTTGTAATCCATTCTGGCATAATTTTCCTTTGTAATTCTGACATTTTACCTCACTTACATTTGGCACTTGCTTTTTTGCCTGCTTCTAGGAACCTTCTCAGAAGCATATTCAAATAATCTCTCAGACTTTCAGCCAGGGTCTTAAATCTTGTATCCTGGAAGAGTTCCATTATATTGACATATTATATTTTTTTCATAATTTATGTTCTGGCTTTTATATTCTAGCACCCTCAGAACCAGGAATATGTGTACCCCCCATGGCCCAACAGTGCATGTAGATGGGGCCTTATAGTCCCTTTTCTCTCGCCAAGTTCAGTTGCCTCTGCCTTGTTTTGTTTTGTCATAACCAGAGTTTTTGACATAATACTCATGAAGGAGGATGAAGGAAGATTATGAGGAGGAGCCTGATGCTTTCAGGGGAGAGTTCTCTTCATTGTCCATTGATAGAGAGTAGACTTAGACAGTTACGGGAATCCAAGTTATCACATTTTGGAAGTATGCATCCAGTTGTTCACCTGCTATGATTCAGGATTCTGTTCTTCTCAACTACGGCCCTGATTTTAGCAAGACAGCCCTGCTTTGATTATATATTCAACCATCTTTGAGCTTGACTACTCTTAAAATAGACTCTTAGTTCTGATCCTCTCTTTTCTTTGCTTGCTGGATGCAGACGATAAGAACCTCTTTATGTAAGACTAAGGGAGGACTCCTATATTTCACCATTCATTTTCAATGACCATTTTACTGTTCACTCTCATCTTTTTTTTTTTTTTTCATTCCTTTCCATAAACTTCAACTGAGCTTATCACTAGTCACACAAATCTACTGTCCCTATTGTGTTATTTACATTTCCCCCCTGCCCTGTAATTCCCTAAATCCCAATATACTACATGACCTAAGTGCAATCCTTTCCTCCAGGCATGACACCTCAACTTACCAACAGTGAAAAGTTTAACAACTGTCTTTTTAATGACAGGAGTTGTCTGTGCTCTAGCTACTACTAGTTATGTCATCCCCGTGACAGAGCTGTGCAGTGAACAGTGCCAAAATCCCATTTCAGTACTTGTTTCTCTGACCATTTCCGATACCAGGATGAGTTTTATGAGAAGCATACAGGACCTTTTGAACCTTGTTCTGTAGGGTAGTCCTAGATATGAAAGAAATGATCAGTCCTTATGATATGATTTTTCATTTGGTCATTGGTCTAGGATTCCCTTGGGAGATCAAGTCAGTTTTTCTCTGTTGAGGTAATTCCAAAAGAAATCGGATCACTGAGGGCAATCTTTCAGCAACCCTGCAAGCAGCTGAAAAGGAACATCAGGGCAGTGACTCACTGTGTCCACTGCAAATAATAATTAAAAAGATCTTTGGATTTAACCTTAGATAATCAATCAACTGAGACTGTATTAAGATTATAAAACACAATACAAATATTTTAAGCTTTGAAAAATGAAATGATAAAGGTATCAAGAGAGGTTGGAAACCAGAAGAGGAGGCAAAGGGTGGCAAAACCTGTAAGATCTTGTATTCCTAACTTCCATGAGTTAGAGTAGATATGACTGCATGAAAATGTGGAAAATGAAATTTTGACAATGAACATAATAAAAAAATAACATAATTATACAAATGAAAAAGAAGAAGAAAGTTGAATGGAAGTTTTGTAAGTAAGTTAAATTGTCATTTTTTGGAACAGTTTATCTGTGCATATGTTGCCTTAGGTGATAAGGCAAAATAGAGTCATCAGCATATTATTTGGAGTTATGAAAACAACCAATACGTACAATTAAAATAGAAGCTTTTAAAAGAATTAGTTTTTGAAGAGTGATTGAAAGTGGAGCCTGGTAGGGCAGGAGATCTGTTCTTTTCATACTTTCCATTGCAACTATCTTGCTTGCATTTTTAAAATAGTGTACATCAGAGTTCCTGTCATGGCTCAGTGGAAACAAATCCAACCAGTATCCATGAGGATGCAAGTTTGATCCCTGGCGTTGCTCAGTAGATTGGGGATCTGGCATTGGAATGAGCTGTGGTGTAGTTTGCAGATGTGACTTGGGTCCCACATTGCTGTGGCTGTGGTGTAGGTCAGCAACTGTAGCTCTAATTTGATCCCTAGCCTGCGAACTTCCATATGCAGTGGGTGTGGCCCTACAAAGACAAAAACGAACAAACAAAAAACCATGATTAACAAATAAATAAAAATAAAATAGAAATTGTCCATCAAATGATGAATGGTTAAAGAATATGTGGTCTATATACACCACAGCTTCTTAATATTCGCACATACACAGGAATATTATTCAGCTATAAGAAAGAGGGAAATCCTGACTTTTGAGACTATAGGGATGCACCTTGAGGGTATTATGCTAAAGGAAATATATCAGATGGACAAAGACATATACTGTATACTATCACTTATAATAATAATACTTATATTATTACATATTATATTTATATTATATATAATCTAAATATAGCATATTTATATAATAATAATGTGATTCTAGGTATTTGGACACTGCTGATGTAGAAAATCTTAATAACTCTCATCACAAAAAGAAATGATCATTATGTGATGTGACTGGTGTTAACTAAGTCTGTACTAGTAGTCATGCAATATAAAGGTGCATTTAATCAACAAATTGTGCTTCTTAAACTTACACAAAGTTATATGTTAATTATAGCTCAAGCTCAAAAAGGAAAGCAATGTATTAATATATACATTAAAAATGAAGCAAACTTATCAAAAGTGATGAAAGAAATTGAAGATGATACAAAGAGAGAGAAAGATATCCCATGTTCATGGATTGGAAGAATCAATATTGTTAAAATGTATGTACTAATCAAAGACATCTATAGATTTAATGCAATCCATATCAAAATACCCATGACATCTTTCACAGAACTAGAACAAATAATCCCAAAGCTTATATAGAACCACAAAAGACCCCAAATAGACAAAGCAACCCTGATAAAAAAAGAACAAAGCTGGAATTATACTCCCTGACCTCAGACTATACTACAAAGGAACAGTGCTCAAAACAGTATGGTACTGGCACAAAAACAGACATATAGATCAACTAAACAGAAAAGAGAGCCCAGAAGTAAACCCATACACTTATGGTCAATTAAACCATGACAAAAGAGCCAAGGATATACAATGGAGAAAAATCTCTTCAGTAAATGGTTCTGGGAAAACCAGACAGCTACACGTAAAAGAATGAAATTAGAACTTTTTCTCACACCTTATACAAAAGTAAATTTGAAATGGGTTAGAGACCTAAATGTAAGACTGGAAACCCTAAAATTCCTAGAAGAAAACATAAGCATAACACTCTTTAACATAAATTGTAGCTATATTTACTTAGCACTGTATTCTAAGGCAAAAGAGGTAAAAGCAAAATTAAACAGATAAGACCTAATCAAACTCAAAAGCTTTTTCATGGAAAAGAAAATCATTGACAAGATAAAGAGACAACCAAATAAATGGGAGAAATTATTTGCAAATTATATGACTGATAAGAGGTTAACATCTAAAATATATAGAGAGCTCACAAAACTCAAACGACCCAACTGAAAAACTGGCAGAAGAATCGAATGGACATTTTTTCTAAAGAAAAAATAAAAGTGGCCAAAAGGGACAAAAAAAAATGTTCAATATCCTTAATCATCAGAGAAATACAAATTGAAACCATGAGTTATCTCCTCACACTTGCTAGAATGGCTATCATCAAAAAGACTACAAATAACAAATTTTGGCAAGGTTGTGGAGAAAGGGACTCCTAATACACTATTAGTGGGAATGTAAATTGGTGCAGCCACTATGGAAAGCATTATGGAGTTTCCTCAAAAGACTAAAAATAGAACTACCATATGATTTATTAATTCCACTCTTGGGTATACATCCAAAGAAAATAAAATCACTACTTCAAAGATACATGCATCCCAATGTTCATAGAAAAATTATTTACCCTAGCCAAAATATGGAAGAAACTCAAGTGTTCATGAATAGATGAATGGATAAAGCTGTGATATATATATACAATAGAATATTACTTTGCCCTATGAAAGAATGAAATTTTGACATTTGCAACAACATGAATGGGTACTGTGCTTACTGAAATAAGTTAGGCAGAGTAAGAAAAATACTCTATGTTATCATTTATATGTGGAATTAAAAAAAGGAAGAAAAATAACAAAACAAACAGATTCACTAGATATAAAACCAGTACTTAACCATGGAGCGAGGCAAGGCAAGAAAGGAGAATATAGAGGTAGGAGATAAAGACATACAAACTACTATATATAAAATTTAAAAAGCTGTAATGATATAGCACAGGAAAATATAGCCAAAATTATATGATAACTTTAAATAGAATATAGTCTCTAAAAATAGTGAATCATTATGTTATATCTGAAATTAATGTAATATTGAAAATCAACTATACTTAAATTATTTAACAGATTCTTTTTTAAATAAAATATTTACAGTGATATAAAATGACTTTTTAAGGATTTAGTGATGTTTAACATTGTTATATGCTATGAGGAATCAGGTTAACATACAAAGTTCATTTTTACTTAATTCCTCTGTTGAATAGGCAATCTCAAGGTTAAGAAGTGAATCAGAAAAAATATATACATGAAATCACAAAGTGTATGGTGGACATACCATAGATTGCTTAATGATTTTTTTCAGCCGGCACTTGAATTCTACACTCTTCCTCATGTACTTCACTATGCATCTCAGCTCTTATTTTCCTCACTCCTTTTCTTTAGAGAGGTTTAAAATTACATGTAATCTCCTGAGTTAAGTAAGCAGTTTCTGAGTGGAATGCCTCTTTTCATGTGAAAAGAATGTCACAGGTCAGAGAACCTGTCACCTGAATCCTCATCAATGAAAAATATACTTAAATGTAAACATTTGGGGGAAAAAATTTAATCTCCTCTGTGGTAGGAGTCTATCTTTGTAGAGTTAATGGCTTTATGATAGGTAATTATCTGAGTTTTAACTTTTCCTTCTGAATTGTTGATTTTTTTCAACTAATGAACTTGAATTCTTTTATAGAAATTTCAACAAATGATAATGTCACAAAGGACTTTCTACTCCATCTGAACTGCTGCTATGCAAATTGAAGACAAAATGCCATAAAGTTAGAAAAAGCATGCAGAAATGTTTCACAAATGCTTTGAGAATAAAACCCTTAATCTTAGTTACTAGCTGTACCATCTGTTTTCTAGCCAGGCATTTTTTCCTAAAAAAAAAAAAAAAAAGTACGTGATATGTATCCTTTTTATTAGAGAAGAAATCTAAAAAAGCCACATGAAGTAAGCAACTTCTTTTTTATTCTTTTAAGGTTTTTATTTCCTTCTGGGAAAAACAGGGTAGAATGGTTTGAGGACAGTATACAAGTTGATATTTAAAAGTAAATAAAATAAAATAAAAGTGAACTTTGTAAGAGGCCAGAGAAACTGACTACTAATACACTTGCACAAGTTAACCGATCTTTCAAAAATAAGGAAAAATCATCAAACAAATCTGAGTTAAATTGTGGTGACACACACTACTTTTCTTGAAAAAGTCAATTTGCCCTGGGTATCAATGTTTAATTTAGATACTTCTCTGTTACATAGTGACATTGAAATAAAAGTTGGGAGTTCCCATGGCTCAGCAGTAATGAACCTGACTAGTATCCACAAGGACATGGGTTCAATCCCTGGCCTCACTCTGTGGGTTAAAGGATCTAGAGTTGCTCGGAGCTGTGGTGTAGGTTACAGATGTAGCTCAGATCCTGTGTGGCTATAGCATACGCCAGTAGCCACAGCTCCAATTCAACCCCTAACCTGGGAATTTCCATATGCCACTGGTGCAGTCATAATAAAGACAAAATAATAATAATAATAATAATAATGAAAAGTCTTCTTCTTGTGAAGTGGATCATTGAACAATAATTTGTGTAATGAGCCTTCCCTTTGCACCTTTAAATAGACACCCACATCTTTTTAACCAACTTCTTGCAGAAAACTGAGAGAGGAGCACTGGACTGGGTAGCAGAATGCCTTGCCAAGAAGTTGAATCAGCATGAAATGTAGTGAGAGTTACTCTATATATTTCCTGGCAGAAGTTGCTGAGGTCTATCAAATTCAAATACAGTCCACATATACACTATGTGAACAGAAGTTTGGCACTTGTCATCAGCCTCTTAGATGGAGTAAAAATGAGCCACTGCAGCTACAAACCCACAGCACCCCCTGAGTGGAGCTGAGGGTGGAGACCAGGAGTGAGGTACTCTGCTCTAGGAAAACTGGAAGAACAGAGCTTCAGATAGATATTTTCAGGAGAAGATTCTATGTTCCCAATTTGTGCATCTGCTCATATCTAGAAAAACACTAAAATCCTTCATGGTGATGTCTGCTCCTTGTGACTGGCAATAAACTTCAGGAGACCAGCAACAAACTTTCATAAAATGTTGTGTGTGCATTGTAAGATGTGTGTGTGCTGCATGCACCTCCCCTTCACCTTCATCATATCCTGCTATTCCCCCTCTTTTCCTGCTTGGGTGGTATTTCAAACCCTTCTGTAGTTAAAGGTAAAGAATGTCACAGTCATCTGTAAATGCAGTCACCTCCAGGGGTGAGAGAGAGTGAGTCCTGCAGGCAGGGAAAACTCCAGATACTGGCTCCTATACCTGATGGCATATCAAAGGAATGGTTTCAATGAGCCCAGGCTTCTTTTGTTCCTGCTCCCTGCCCTTTGTTGCAAAAACTATATATCCTAGCTCCTCCCTCACCACCCTATCAGGTTTCTTGGGGCTACCTGAGAAGCTGCTTCCCAGGTTTTAGTCCTAATTTCACCCCAAATAAAATTTAACTATCAATTTTCAGGTTGTGGATATTTTTAGCTGACAACTATAATCAAAACATGACAAATCCATATTCTACATTGATTTTCTAAAAGTAGGTTGAGAACAGAATAGTATAGAATAGGATAAAATAAGGAAATAGAAATTCCAAAACAGTAAGAGTTCTGCAGCATCCTTCAAGATGACTGAATAGCTCCAAGACAGCTTGCAGTACAGCAGGAAAAAGAACTGGATGCTTTCATCATAATAACCATAAGTTTACCAAACCAATCCTAGATTCTTGAGGAATGCTATAGCTAAAAAAGTACTTTATATTTCATGTGTTGTTAATATATTTCTTAGAAGACCAAAATATCATTGTCATCTCCAACATTGTGTTTTGTATCATATAAGAGAGGCACAATTTCTGGAGAATTTGGAAATTGTTACATTTTATTATTTTTTAATTAGAGTTGACTTACAATGTTGTGCCACTTTCTGCTGTAGAACAAAGTGATTCAGTCATACATATATATACACTATTTATATAAAATATATACACATATATTAAATAAACACATACATGCATCATTTTCCCTCATGATCTATCACAGGAGATTGGATATAGTTCCCTGTGTTATACAGTAGGACCTCATTGCTTAATTCTAAATGTGATAGTTTGCATCTATTAACCCCAAACTGCCAGTCCATCTCCCTCCCTCCCACCTACCTCCCTCCCACCTACCCCTTGGCAACCACAAGTCTTCATGTTTTTGCGTCTGTTTGTGTTTTGCAGATTGGTTTATTTGTGCCCTATTTTAGATCCCATATATGTGATATCATATGGTATTCGTCCTTCTCTTTCTGACTTACTTCACTTAGTATGAGAATCTTTAGTTGCATCCATGTTGCTGTGAATGGCATTATTTCATTCTTTTTTATGGCTGAGTAGTATTCCATTGTATATAAATGCAAGATCATCTTAATCCATTTGTTTGTCAATGGACATTTAGGTTGTTTCCACATCTTAGCTATTGTGAGTAGTGCTGCTATGAACATATGGGTTCATATATATTTGAAATTTAGTTTTCTGGATATGTGCTCAGGAATGAGAATACTGGATAACATGTTAGTTTGAGATTTAGTTTTCTGAGGAATCTCCATACTGTTCTTCATAGTGGTTGTACCAATTTACATTCCCACCAACACTGTAGGAATGTTCCTTTTTCTCCACACCCTCTCCAGCATTTGTTATTTGTAGACTTTTTAATGAGGGCCATTCTGACAGGTGTGAGATGATACCTCATTCATCTGAGCCACAGTTGTGAAAATGTTGAGCCTTTAACCACTAGGCCACCAGAGAACTCTGACAATCATATTTTATTTTTTAATTTATTTTAATTTTTTTAATTTTCTTTATTACAGTTGGTTTACAATGTTCTGTCAATTTCTGTTCTAAGCAAACTGATCCTGTTATTCCTCTTTGAACATTTTCCTCCATCAGGTTCCACCAAAAGTGACATGTGCTATACAGCAGAATCTCATTGCTTATATACTCAAAATGCAATAGTTTGTGTCTACTAACCCCAAATTCCCAATCCATCCCACTCCCTCCCCCTTGGCAACCACAAGTCTGTCCTCTATGTCCATGATCTTTTTCTGTTTTGTAGATAGATCATTTGTGCCATATTTTAGACTCCACATCTAAGTGCTATCATATGGTGTCTTTCTCTTTCTGACTTTACTCAGTATGAGAGTCTAGTTCCATCCATGTTGCTGCAAATGGCATTATTTTTCCTTTTTTATGGCCGAGTAGTATTCCACTGTATATATGTACCACTTTTTCTTAATCTATTCATCTATCAATGGACATTTAGGTGTTTCCATGTCTTGGCTATTGTGAATAGTGCTGCAATGAACATAGCAGTGCGTGTATCTTCTTCAATGAAAGTTTTGTATGGATATATACCCAGGAGCGAGATTGCTGGGTAATACAGTAGTTCTATATATAGTTTTCTGAGGTATTTCCATACTGTTTTCCAATTTACATTCCCACCAACAGTTAAGGAAGGTTCTTTTTTCTCCACATTCTCTCCAGCATTTGTTGTTTATTGACTTGTTAATGATGGACACTCTAACTGGTATGAGGGGGTATCTCATTGTAGTTTTGATTTTCATTTCTAATAATTAGTGATGTTGAGCATTTGTTAATGTGCCTGCTCATGCCTGTTCATAAGTACGTCTTTTTCAGAGAAATGTCTATTTAGGTCTTCTCCCCTTTTTTCGTTTTCTTTTTTTGTCTTTTTTTGTCTTTTTAGGGCCACGCCCATGGCATATGGAAGTTCCCAGACTAGGGGTCTAATCAGAGCTGTAGCTGCCAGCCTACGCCAGAGCCATAGCATTGCCAGATCCAAGCCACATCTGTGACATACACCACAGCTCATGGCAACGCTGGACCCTTAACCCACTGAGTGAGGCCAGGGATAGAACCCGCAAGGTTCCTAGTAGGATTCATTTCCACTATGCCAGGATGGGAACTCCAATTGGGTTGTTTGTTTTATTGTTGTTGAGTTGTATGTGTTGTTTGTATATCTTGGAGATTAAACCTTTGTCAGTTGAGTCATTTGCAAAGATTATCTCCCATTCTGTGTGTTGTCTTTTCATTTTTTAAATGATTTACTTTACTGTGCAGATGCTTTTGAGTGTAATTAGGTCCCTTTGGTTTATTTGTGTTTTTATTTTCTGTATTATAGGAGGTTGGTCAAACAGATGTTGCTGTGATTTCTGTGAAAGAGTGTTCTGCCTATGTTTTTATCTAGGAATTTTATAGCATCTAGCCTTACATGTAGGTATTTAATCCATTTTGAGTTTAGTTTTGTATATAGTGTTAGAAAATGTTCTAATTTCATTCTCTTACATGTGGTTGTCCAGTTTTCCCAGCACAATTTATTGAAGAGGAGATCTTTCCATCACTGTAGATTCTTTTCTCCTTGTCATAGATTAGTTGACTATAGGTGCTTGGGTTTATTTCTGAGTTTGCTATCCTGATCCATTAATCTGTATTTCTGTTTTTATGCCAATACCATACTGTGTTGTTGGCTGTAGCTTTGTACTGGTGTCTGAAGTCAGGGAACCTGATTCCTTTAGTTCTGTTTTTTCTTTTCAATATTTCTTTGACTATTTAATGTATTTTGTGTTTCCATACAAATTTTAAAATATTTTGTTCTAAGATATTCCATGTTCCTTGGTTAGAAGAATTAATATCATAAAAATGGTCATACTGTCTAAAGCAAACTACAGATTCAATGCAATCCCTATCAAATTACCTATAGCATTTTTCACAGAACTAGAACAAACAATCCAAACATTTATATGGAACCATAAAAGACCCAGAATTGCCAAAGCAATCCTGAAGAACAAAAACAAAGCAGGAAGCATAACTCTCCCAGACTTCAGGCAATATTACAAAGCCACAGTCATCAATACAGTGTGGTCCTGGTACCAAAACAGACATACAGACCAATGGAACAGAATAGAGAACCTGGAAATAAACCCAGACACCTATGGTCAATTAATCTTTGACAAAGGAGGTAAGAATATAAAATGGGAAAAAAACAGTCTCTTCAGCAAGTGGTGCTGGGAAAACTGGGCAGCCACATGTAAATCAATGAAACTGGAACACACCCACATACTATGCACAAAAATAAACTCAAATTGTCTTAAAGACTTAGGCATAAGACAAGACATCATCAAACTCCTAGAAGAGAACACAGGCAAAATATTCTCTGACATCAACCATACACATGTTTTCTTATGTCAGTCTCCCAGGGCAACAGAAATAAAAGCAATAATAACTCAATGGGACCTAATCAAACTGATAGGCTTTTGCACTGCAAAGGAAAGCATAAAAAAAAAAAAGACAACCCACTTAGGGATAGGGGTGTGGCATTAGGTAAGCTGCCTTTTACCTACTTAGGCACTAGGAAAAATGTGCATCTTGCTGGGGAGAACCCAGCCAGCTTATTCATGTTCTCACCCTAAATGTGCTTACACTTCATATATGAGTCAAAGAATCCCAGCGAGCTAAGATTTTTCTAGATCTTAAGATTCATTCAGAGTTTTAACTCATCCCATAATAATGTCATGGGATAGCCACAGAATTCTGGATGGTAGAGAAATTGTGAAGTAGAGTGAACAGAGAAATTCAAAGTCAGCTCTCAAACTTTCTGGAATTTTTCATGCCTGTATTTCTTTTCCATGATTATATTTCCAACTATTTAGATTGGATCATAGTTATTTGACTATATTGACATCTTTAAAATACTTCATTCAAATTTGCTTTCAGCCTATAAATACAAAGTGAGAATAATCGACTTTAAAATAGACTACTGATGTAGTCAAAATTGGTAAAAGCTATTTTGTCTCAATGAAATGCAAATGCATTCTTAATCCTCTTTTTCTCTGTGTATCCATGCTATTATATTCTGCCTTGTCAATCATAAAGGCAAAATTTTAAAAGAAGAAATAAAGAAGTAAGATGAAAATAACCTTGTTACTCATATTTTTATATAACTTTCAGCAAGTGAAACCCAACAGCGTTGAAGTTCTCCTTAAAATGTAACTTGTCTTCAGAATTCACACAATAGAGAAAATTCTGTATTATACAGTGTTTTATTCTGACAATAGATTGATAAGCAGTGTAAGTGATCCACTTTCACCAAGTCTCAACAATTTTTTCTTTTAAGGCCACACCCACAGCATATGGAAAATCCTAGGCTAGGGGTCCAATAGGAGCTACAGCTGCCAGCCATAGACATAGCCACAGGATGGTGGATCAGAGCCATGTCTGTGACCTATACCACAGATCATGGCAATGCCAGATCACTGACCCACTGAGAAAGGCCAGGGATTGAACCTGTAGCCTCACTGATATTAGTCGGATTCGTTTCCGCTGTGCCACAACGGGAACTCCAACAAATATTTATCTCTAAAATACATATTTTTCTTTTTTCAAGTTTCTCAAAATCTCAATACAAATTTTTCAAAATTCAGAGCTGTCTAACAACTTATAAGCATCACCTAATTTTATTCTTTCAGAAACTGTTTCAAAGAGTATGATGAAATGTTTACTTTCCCCTTTGAAAACTTTGGGGTAGAATTGATAATGCATAATTATAATCACCTTTCATCTATACCTACGTTTATATTAGCAATTTTCAAAGTATTAATCTATGCTTTAATATTTCATATTAATGGTATGCTAGTAGGTTGATGGGCAGTGTCCTCATTGCAAATGACGCACTATATATTAGAGGGTTTCTTTTTATGTCTATAGGTTGGTTGTCTTATGCTTTGTATAAATCACATATTATGAGCTCATTATTCCAAGTACCAAAAGCTACTTATTTAAAAATTTAATGTAACTACATTAGCTTCAGGATAATTTCTACTATTGATAACCCCATAAGAAAAACATAGTGGCCACTTTAGAAAATTGGATGCCATGTTAAAAGTTATAATGAATTATGATATTGCACATCACAGCATGACACACTGCTCTTTCTGCCTAAAATAAATAAAAAAGATGACTAAAAAAAAACAGTTAAAGATGCAACAAGTAGGGAAATTAAATAATGGCAACAACATTCAATAATTCAATAATGTGATAATACCAACGAATAGTTCATCTATGCAGTATTCCTGACAAGTAGTAGATTTGTAATCTAAAGACTTGAGTTTAGCTTTGCCTCTAGTATATGAAAAATTGATTTAAAAACTTTTAGAAAATTATTTTACAGATCTTGGAATGTTATTCTTCTCATGTTACATGGGGGAAGTAGAACAGAACAGACTTATATAGTTACATGAAAAATAAATAATAGAAAATACTAAGTCATCACAGTAATAAGATTCCATTTTATCAAAATGGAACCTGAATCATCTATCAGTGTTTTGCCACCATGATGTGAGGAGAATAGGGTACTCATTCATTCCCTAGGAGGGTACTCTCTAGTTGTTTTGTGTATTATTGCTCTCTCAGTTACATACAATTTCCATTTTACATAAGAGGAAACTGATAAGACACATTAAAAATTACACATTCAGGAAGAGGTGAATTTGTATTTGAAATCCAGTAATACTAAATCCAAACACATTTTTATTTTGTTACGCCATCTCCTATCTGCCTACCCTTATATTTTCTTAATAAGTAGGTGAGAAATTAAGTTAGAATAATATGGATAATATTAGACATTTATGATTTAACAGGTATACAATTAACATCATTTAGGCAATGCTTATAAAACCAGCAAATTTAGAGAAAACAAAATCAGCAAGATCAGCAGCCCAATTTCAACATAACCCTTCAGAGAATTTTCTAACATTTGATCAAATGAAGCACAATTACTCTTAATTTGGATGTGGATACCTTTTTATAAAAAATAAAGATTCCTTTACTGATTATTTAATTCACAAGAAAGTCTCAAAGTAAAATGTTCTGCCATAGAAATTTTTTTCTTTGGAAATTACAATCTCATTGAAGTTATTAGCTATAACAAGTAACTTAGAAGTTTTAAGTTAATTGATTGTGAGGCTGACAGATACATAGATCTCAATTTTTCAGACTCCTCCATTTCCAGTAAATTATCATCTGTATGTATGTATATGTGTGTGTATAAGATAATACTCTTATCTGGATTGATTTTATTTTAGTTTTCTCTTTAATCCATGTTCCCTAATTCACATTCTTCAGTCACATTTGATGCTCCATAATGTCTGCAATAGGCACTTATTCTAATATGTTTGATGTATGTCCTTAGATAATGACATGCCTTGGTAAAATACATAATGTTTACTTGTTTGTCTCAAATTTAAATTTATAACAATAATAGGAGTTCCCTAGAGGTCTAGCAGTTAAGGTTGTCACTGATGTGGCATGGGTTTAATCCCTGGCCGAGAAACTTTCTAATGCAGCAACACAGCCACAAAATAAATAAATTTATAACAATAATAGGGTGCTACATGGCTCATCTGTTCTGTTTCCTACTTGGATTTAGCAAAACTCTTTTAATATTTATCTGTTGTTTTAAGTATATCTTATTCGTGGTTTCTAAATACATGGCATTTAAGAGAATTCTATACACAATATTTATCTATTACCCTAGAGGTAAAGGTATGGGCTACTTCCAACTCTCGACTACCACAAATAAGTTCCATAAATAAATGTCCCATGGTTCCTTGTGGATATATTAGACAAACCAGAGAAATTTTCTAGTATATATAAAAATGGCATAGGATTGCTAGATTAAAAGGAAAACACACATTTAACTTGCTAAATACTGTCAGATTGCTTTTTAGAATGGATAATATTTCACGTTCATCTCCAAGTATTGTTTTACTATATATAACATTTGTGGAGATCAGCAGTCTTAGTTACCTGACATTTTGGAGGTTGCCCATCCAGAAACTGGTTTGTTCTGGGCCTGCCTTCACCCCAGTGGCAGAGGCTGGATCCAATTACAATTTCCCTTTGGATTCATGGCTCCCTCTCCACAACAGTAAGATCTGCCACATCCCATATGCTCTCATGATCTCCAGACATTTTCCAGTGTTTGATTTAAATCACTGTCACCTAATGTCAAGCAGTGATCCTATAAAAAAGAGACAGCAGTAGGAGATGCTATCCAGAGCATGCTGATCAGCATTAGATCAGGTGATCAGGAAATCAGAGAAATAAGTTCTTGCTACTGTTATGCATCTGATATTTAGCAAAAACCAAGCATTGCAGCTGATATTTACCCTCAGCCCAGAACACACAAGTAGCTGTTTTTAATACCTATAAAGTATTACTCCATTACCTGCTTGCAAATTATTTTCCTTGGATATAATCTCATTATAATCTGATTCTTATACTTTTTATACAACAAGATTTCTCTCTCTTTTATGCAATATTCTTTGTTTTTCTAAAATTTCATGGCAACATAGAGATATTTAGAGTAGTCTTTTCATTAATGGTTTTGTTAAATTTCACCATAAAATGTCAAGGTATGACTTTTTTTTTAATCCATACTATGCTGTACTCTATAATATACTTACAACAGATGTTTTTTTATCTTTATTTTAGAAAATTATTCATTATTATATTTTTAAACATTTCCTCTTTTCCAATTATTTTCCTTTTCTTTTCCTTCTGGTAATACTATAAAATGGATTTTATCAGATATTAATATAGCCACTCCTGCATTTCATTTATTGTTTGTACAAAGTATATTTTCCATCCTTTTACTTTCAATTTTCTTATGTCTTTATATTTGAAATGAGATTCTTAAAAGCAGAATGTAGTGGATCATTTTATTTTTAAACAAATCTGCAAATTTATGTCTTCTGATGGATATTTTTAGGACCATTTCCTTGTAGGTAATTATTAATACATTAATATGTGATTCTGCCACTTTATTATCAGATTTCTATTAGTTTCCTCAAGTTCTCATTCCTGTTTTACTTTTATTATGTTTTTAAGATTTTGGAATATTTTTCAGGATTATCTCGATTTATTTTTAGAGTTTATCTTCTTGTACAGATTTTATTGTGGTTACTTTGGGTGTTACAATATGCATACATGACTTAAAACAGTTTACTGGTAGCTCACTTCCAATGAAGAGTGGAATTCTCCCTTGTATTTAGTTTTCCCTTTTTTTCACTTTATTTATTTATTTATTTTTGTTGTTGCTATTTCTTGGGCCGCTCCCACGGCATATGGAGGTTCCCAGGCTAGGGGTCTAATCGGAGCTGTAGCCACCGGCCTACAGCCAGAGCCACAGCAACGCAGGATCCGAGCCGCATCTGCAACCTACACCACAGCTCACGGCAACGCCGGATTGTTAACCCACTGAGCAAGGGCAGGGACCGAACCCGCAACCTCATGGTTCCTAGTCGGATTCGTTAACCACTGCGCCACGACGGGAACTCCTTTTCCACTTTAAAATACCATGGTGTCATGCATCAGGTGATGCTGAAATTTGTGTTTCTATCACCAAATATGATTTACAAAACTCATGAAGAACAAAATAATCTATTATACATACCCATATTTCTGTTTTTTCTGTTCTTCCTTATTCCTAGCTGATATTCAAGGATTCCTTCTTTTATCATTTCTCTTCTATTTGAAAATTTCCTATAGCCATCTATAGGAAAGAGCTGGTGCTTTTTCAAAAGTTTCTTTTAGTTTTCCTTCAATAGATAATTTAATTCTCCCTTATTTTCTAAAGGATAGTTTCACCAGATATAGATTCACAGTAGAGAGATTTTTTTTCTTTCTTTCAGTCCTTGAACAAGATCATTCCATGGTTTCATATGAGATATCTCCTGTCATTTGAATTGGTATTCCCTATAGGCAATGCATCATTTCTCTCTGGCTTCTTTGAAGGTTTTCTTTTTCTTTTGTTTTTAGTCTTGGAAAGTTTAACTATGATGTGTTTCTCTGTAGAGTTCTTTAGGTGTATCCTTTTGGGGTTTAATTGCTTCTTGGACCTATAGACGTTCATCTTTCACCAAATTTGGGAAGTTTTCAGCCATTATTTCTTTAAGTATTTTTTCAGTCCCTTACTTTTTTTTTTCTCTTTCTAGGGTTCTGATGATACAAATATTGAGTTTTTGGGTTTTTTTTATATTGTTGTCCTGAGGTAATGTGTTCTAAAATCTATTTTCTCTCTATTATTTATATTAGGAGAGTATATTTTTCTTCCTTCTAAGTTGATAATTATATTCTTTGTCATCTCTATCCTATTATTGAATCCATCTGGTGATTTAAAAAAAATCTGTTATTGTATTTTTAATTCTATTATTTTATTTTGGTTACTGATTATGACTTCCACTTGCATGAAGGTTTTCTGTATTTTCATTTGCTTCATGATAATTTGTAATTGATTATTGAAGCATTTTTGTGATGACTTGTGGTCCTAATCAGATAACTCCAAAATTAGATTCAACTTGATATTGGCATTAGTCTTTTCTCATTAAGTTGTGATTTTCTTGGGTCTTTGTATGACACATAGTTTTGTATTGTATCAAGATATACTGTTGATTGTTATAAGAAAATCCAGATCCAAAATAAATATATTAGTAGGCAGTCACCTATTTAGGTTTAGCCTGTGGGTTTTGGTATATGTAGTGGATTGTAGTCTAAAGGCAGTTTAATTTTTAGAGCCTTTTCAGTGCAGTGTGGATCTGTTGGGGGTTTTTTCTAAAGCTGTGGAGATCCCACTGTTCCCTGCCAATGTTTTCCAAGGGGAAAGAAGAGGTTCCCCTGTACCAAGCCTCCGGTGTCTCTTGAGGAAGGGGGTAGTGTAATCTATACCTGTGTCCTTCCCATGCCCTAGTGTCTGTGAACAGATAAGAATCGAGATCCTGTGAGGACAAGAGGATTTGCAGACCAGGCTTTTCTTGTAGCTGTGATTCCTTTTCAGTTCCATCAGCTTTCCCAGGTGTCCCTGGGTTGAGGACAAGGGTCAGTCTCATTAGGAGAGATGAAAAAGGTTTAGCAGGTGTGGTCTCCTGAAAACCTGGATTTCTTTTGTTGGTTCTACCTGTCAGCTGAATGATACTGCAAACGAGAGGGCCTTTCCTGGCTGTTTATTTGTGGAAGAGCTCCTAATCATTCCTCCTTCCCAGTGGGGTCAGGTTTGCTTGATGATGCCATAGGAACCCTTTGGTAGAGAGGAACCCACCTACCTAGGTTGCCTGTTGTTGTTAGGATGAGGGTCCATAAATGCTGGGTTTGGGTGGCCTTCTTCCCTAGGCAAGACATCTCCAGAAGCCCTGCTGCTGAAGAATTCCCTCCAGTTCTGAGTATAAAACTAAATCTTGAAGTTCCTGTTGTGGCAGAGTGGTAATGAACCCAACTAGAATCCATAAAGATGCAGGTTCAATCTCTGGTCTCACTCAGTGGGCTGGGTATCCGGCATTGCTGTGAGCTATAGTATAGATTGCAGATATGGCTCAGATCCCAAGTTGCTGTGATTGTGGTATAGGATAGCAGTTTCAGCTCTAATTCGACCCCTCGCCTGGGATCTTCCATATGTCACAGGTGCAGCCCTAAAGAGACAGAATAAAATAAAATAAAACAAAACTAACTTTTCTTTGGGGGTTCAAAATAAGTTCTCCTTCTTACTACATTCAAAGTGCTGCTTTGGTGGTCTCTTGCACCATCTCCTGGGTTTACAGTTGTCATTAGTGAGGAGAATCAGGAATGAATGGGTCTATGTTATGTTGTCTGTGGCAAGACATGTTTCTTTGAAAACTCCATCTTGTCCTTCTTTAGTTTATCCCATCTTCTTGCCTTACTTTATCCCATCTTCCTGCTTGAAAAACAGTAAATGACTTAAGCTTAAGAACTGTTATGTGCCTAGAGGTCAGAGTAAGAGCTTAACCTTTTACCACCTAAGTGGCTTTTAAAATAGTAAAAGAACTTATATAATAGTAAAAAACCCTGTATCATCCACCCATAGCCACTCCTCACTTGATCTCATCTAAAGAGCACAATAAAAGCAGTGTGGTTTCTTGAGGCTGGGTTCTTGGTCCCTGAGACCTTGAGTCCCCCGGTTCCCACCTTTACTTAAGATAAATGTCTCTGTGTCTTGTTTTATGTTAACTTTTTTCCTTAAGTTCCACAGCACCCATTCTTCAGCCGCATCCTGCTGAGCTGGCCCCGGCAGTTGTCCAAATCAGATATCTCAGAGAGCTCTGCTTTAAAATAAAGAATTTCAAACAATCATGAGCTAGGATTACTTTTGCTTCCAACATACTTTGATATAAAATGAAAAGGTACTAGTTTTGAATGTTGAAAATTTAGTGTTATTTTTATATAAGTAAGATACAAGCTGTCAGTGTGACAAGAAATAAAGAATAGAGGTGATTCAGTTAAACATGGTCTATCCAAACACAGACATTAATCTCTGCTCACATCCAATACCCCACCAAGATGACTACAAAATAATACAATAACTTAAATCCATGAAGACAAAATAAACGGAAATGAGACCACAGGAGAAGAAAGGCTAATAGTAAAATTTTGGATGCTTAAAAGTTAACAGAGAAGTGACAAGCAATTCTAAAATGGAAGAAACCAGCTACTGCTTAAAACAGAAATGTGAGATACTAAAAGCAGAAAACTTTTTAAAACATTTCCCTAAAGAAACATAAAATTTCAGATACTAGCCTACATTCTGCACATCTAAGCTACAGCCTGTCACTCACCCTAACAGCAAGATTTTTCTTTCTGAAGAGGCAGAACTAAGAAAACACTGAATTTATAGACTCTCAAACATCTCAAGGATGGATATGAGGTGTCTGACTAAAAAGAGAGATTGCATAACACTCTGCATATAGAAAAATATGGCTTTCAATGTTTTTGTCCTTTTCACCTTTCATCATTCTATCTTGTAGGCTTATACACTCTGAAAAGAGATTGACTTATTTTGTTCTAGGGACATTTAGAAGCACCACAGGAAGAAGCCAATACCCTGCCATATCTTTTAATGAGAATCTTACTTTTGACAACCTGTGTCCACTCACCAATGAGCTTGGTCACCCAAGGTGAATAGATATTTAGTG
The DNA here is from genome assembly GCF_016906955.1 of Phacochoerus africanus. NCBI lineage: Eukaryota > Metazoa > Chordata > Mammalia > Artiodactyla > Suidae > Phacochoerus > Phacochoerus africanus. Next base: position 184,326,098 of record NC_062544.1, on the reverse strand, counting down.
AATATTTGTATTATGAAAGGCAGTAAGGCAATAAATACAAAGATGTTGATGTGGGAGCATCTAATAATTAGAAATTGGAAGGAGTAAATAGAAGTAATGTAAGTAACAGGAGAAAATTTAGATATACAGATACAGATATATAGATGAAATATAGATATGCATATATAAATATAAATTCCTCGGATAAAATATTGCAGCCATGAACAAAGCAAGACAACAAAAGCTTTCAGAAATTAACAGCTTAATATCTAGGCTTGGGAAAAAATGTTGATGAAATTAACTATAAATTTGGAGTTCCAGTGCTCAGAGGGTTAAGGATCCAGTGTTGTCACTGCAGCTGCTTGAGTTGCTGCTTTGGCATGGGTTTGATACCTGGCCCAGGAACTTCCACATGCTGCAGGTGTGGCCCAAAAACAAACAAACAAAAAAAAAAGAAATTGACTGTAAAGTAAAATTATAAAATTAGAATATAAATAGAATGAAGAAAAGAAACAAATAAGACTACTAAAAATTAATCCAATAAATCTATAATTTATCAAATAAAAGTTATGGCAGAAAGTTGAGAAGAAAATTATGCAAAGTATGAGAAATGAAAAATTTTCAGAATTGAAGGACATCTGTTTCCATATTGTATTGAAAGAACCTACTTAGTATTATGCATGATGAATTAAAAAAGAAAAAGGAAAGAAATATTAGTGTGTCAGAGAAATAGAATCATAAAAGTCACCTATGAGAAAAAAAAAGAACAAAACCAGAAAACAAGATTGCATATAGAGAAACAAAAATAAGACATTGAAAATAATAATACTTGGGAGTTTCTGTGTGACTCAGTGGTAACCAACCTAACTAGTATCCATGAGAATTCAAGTTTGATCCCTGGCCTTGCTCAGTGGGTTAGGGATCCAGCTTTACCACGAGCCATGGCGTAGGTCGCAGACATAGCTCAGATCCCACATTGCTGTGGCTGTGGTATAGGCCGGCAGCTGCAACTCCAGTTCAGCCCCTAGCATGGGAACCTCTATATGCCACAGGTGCAGCCCTAAAAAGCAAATAATAATAATAATAATAATACTTTCTTGTAGACGAAGGAATAATATATTTAAAATACTGAGAAAAAATATTTTTAAACAACAATCCTATGTCTAGAATATTATCAACAAATGTGTAATTTGAGTAAAACAATTTTAAACATACAAAATTTGATTAAATATTATTTTAAAATGTCCTTGCACAGGCAGCTACTCAATGACATGATCCATAAATCCAAGGGAATAAATGCAAAAAGATAAGGACATGTGAACCAGGAAAGGGAAAAAAATAATACAAAAATTATTTTTAAATATCAGATAATTTATGAAATTTCTCTTATTTCTACTATTTATTTCTATTTCACATTTGAAAAAATAAAGAAATCCCCAAGATGGTGATATGGAAAGCACCAAGTTGCCCTGTGGTCAGTAGTGAGGCAGGGAAAGCTGTCCATACTAGACACAGAGAGTCCCTCTCTCAGAGGAATGTCTTCAAGTAAACAAAAAAGAGGAACTTCCAGGTAACCTGACATGTCTGAGGAAATAATTCAAGACAGTTACCAATAAAACTAAGCAAAAGGAAAATAAAGACAAAATAATTGTCCCAGGGATATCAAAGTAATAAGAGAGTAAATATAATCATATTATGGTACATGGCTTAGCTGTTTAATACTATTAACATATCACAATATAGAAAATAAATAATTTATTAAGAGCAATTGTGGTTTGTCTCCGTTGGGATGAAAGAAACTATATGTATATGTAATAGTGAAGAAAGCAAAATTTTTCATGTTTGATAGCGGGCACTCCATAGAAATTGTCCGATTTTTTAAAAATTAAATAACAGCGGTATGTAAATATTATTTAGAAATAGGAAGATAGGAGTTCCCATTGTGGAGCAGTAGAAATGAATCCGACTAGGAACCATGAGGCTGCAGGATTGATACCCGGCCTAGCTCAGTGGGTCAAGGATCCAGCGTTGCCATGAGCTGTGGTGTAGGTTGTAGACGTGGCTTGGATCCCGCGTTGATGTGGCTCTGGCGTAGGCCAGCAGCTATGGCTCCGATTAGGCCCTTAGCCTGGGAACTGCATATGCTTTGGGTACAGCCCTGAAAAAAAAAAGAAAGAAATATGAAGTTAAATGACATAGAGATGAAAAAGCTAAAATCATAAATGTAGTTACCTTCCTGGATTTAAAACTTTGGCATATATTGGGGAAGCTGGCAATTTACTAGTATATCATGATGTCTGCTGAAAGAAAAAAAAAAAAAACACAACCTAAAAACTGCCAGTTATGTTTTATTTGGGGACTTTATTAAGGAGTGTATACCAGGGAGCTGCCTCTCAGATAGCTATGAGGAACTGTTCTGAAAAGGTAAGGAAATATATATAGGAGCTATTGCTTGTGGAGGAGGGGACAAAAAACATGTTGTCAGACATCAAAGATTACTGTTAATAACAACAAAAAAGGCAAAGATTTTAGTGCTTTTCTATAAATGGGGAGATGCAAGAAATCTGGACTCACTGAAATTATTCCTTTGATATGCATCTTAACCATATCTGCTGAGGAACATAGAGCCTAAGGAAATACCAAATATTTTAAAGAGGATAAGAGCAAATCTGCCCCACCTTTGCCCCTCAGGTAAACATTATCTTTATTATACTGGTTTGCAAACAAATCTTGCCTCTGCCCTGGATGGAGATTCTACATTTTTCAAGGTTGTTTTCTATATAATCATCAGCGAAAAGATAGCTCAGAACAAAAGCTGTCAATGCCTCTCTTCACCAGAATGTGAGAGATCCATTCTCACAATGATGTTTACACTGAAATTACACTAATTTTTCTATAAAATACCATGATAAGGAGTTTGCTGTTTTATATGCATTTGCTAAGTAAGAAAGTGAAACTATAATTTTAAAAATCCTGATACTCATAGGTATGCAGAAAAATATCTAGTGATTGTCACTGAAAAATATATTTTATAAGTAAATATTTCATTCAACAACACTGAATTTAATCACAAAATCTAACTTTTGCAATTTTCGATGTAGTCACAAATAGAAAAATGAATTCGCAATTTTTAAATGTTAGCTTTTTAAATAGCTCTAAAGTAAGAATAAAAATAAGAAAAGTTTCCATTTTCACTAAAGCAAAAAATATTAAATGAGTTAGAAATCTTAATAAAATTATCGATGAACTGTAACTAACAAAGCAGTACAATAGCACAAACCAAATTATTAAAGAATGATAAGGTGATCAATTGAATGTAATATTTTCTATGTACATTTTGAACTAACTTTTATGCATTCTATGTATTTTACAATGATTTTTTAAAAATACAATTTTAGCAGCAGCATGTTCTCCTTTTACTTTAGCTTGATCAATGCTTATTTTTTCACTTATGAGAAAACTAAGTTTCATATAGACAAGAGAGATATATAAACATATTATCATATTCACATCATATATTTTCAAAAGAAAACTTATGTCACACTTCTCTTTCTAAAAGATAATTTAACATTGTTTAATATTAAATTAATTACATGGACCAAAATGATTACATTGGATATAGTATCATTTATCTATACAATATATTTGTAATATTATAAAATATTTACAGTGATGCCACAGTAAAATAACTGAACATAATTTCCAGATGAAAAATATAATTACTAAAATTACAGTGCTTAGAAATATTTCATTGTTTATAATTCCTCATGGAGGCTTTCTAGTATCTTTTCTATGTAAATATTAAAGAAACTTCTCAGTGCTGCCACAGAAATGAATGTCTCCTCCAGTTTCATACTCGGTCTTATATGTGGCTAGTTAGATAAAAGATCTAGCAAGTTAACTTGACCCCTTATATCTCCCCTTTTAACCACCACCAAGGACAAATACCATATTTACCTCAATAGGTGTCAAAATAACTCACTGGAAATAGTCTTAGAGTTTGAAAACATGTTGACTGCATGATCATCCTTCAACTGAGTTTAACAAATTCTCTTCTGTCAATAAGTATACTCTCATCTCAATATCACAATATATGCCTCTTTGTTGAGGGCAACGGTTCTCTAAAAGATGTATACATTTTATCTCTATAAAAAAGAATGCCCATGACTTGATTGTTAAAGAAATAAGTGAGAGAGTTCCCAAATATTAGATGTTAAGCACTTCCCTTATTTTGTTCCATAAATATTTCGGTCAATGGGAATATTCCACTTAAATTTGAAGTCTGTGTCATATTTGCAACAACAGTACCAACTACAAAAACTTAGGTGGGAAACAAAACCATCCCCATGATTACAAAGTGTTGAATCTAACTTGTCAGAGCTTTTGCATTTTTCTTTCTTCTCAGTAATACATTTAATTGAAAATAGAAGGAGACAATTGGATGCTTCAACATAATCTAATACAGCCAAATTTTTTTTTGTCTTTTTGCTTTTTCTAGGGCCACTCCTGCGGCATCTGGAGGTTCCCAGGCTAGGGGTCCAATCAGAGCTATAGCCACTAGCCTATGCCAGAGCCACAGCAATGCGGGACTGAGCCATGTCTTCCACCTACACCACAGCTCAGGGCAACGCCAGATCTTTACCCCACTGAGCAAGGCCAGGGATCGAACCCGCAACCTCATGGTTCCTAGTCGGATTCGTTAACCACTGCACCATGATGGGAACTCTGAGCCAAATTTTAAAGTAACAAGATTTGTCTTTATATTTTCAGAGGATTCTAGCTTATTCTGCTTCTACTTACAGATATTCAGTAAAAATACCTGCTTTTCTAGATACTCCAAAGTGGACCCAAGATCGACCACATTGGCATCAGCTAAATGCTGTTTAAAAGCAGAATCTCAGATTCCACTCCAGACTTACCTCATCAAAATCTATACTTTAATAAATTCCTGGATGATTTATATGCATGTTATTGTTCGAGAGGAACTGATCTAGGACCAGGGAGCTGTCCTCCCTTGTCAATACCAAACCATAACCAGTATATTAAAACTTCAGTCCTAAAATGTACTGTTCAATGTTTGATGACATCTAGCAAATATAATCAGCAAACCTATATGTAAGCAGTGTCTATGGCTGCTTATGATCTTTATGTTGTCGCTCTACAGAAAATTGTTATGTTCTCATTTTTAAGTGCAGAATTCAAGAAATACAATGGTTTGCTCTAAATATCTTACTGTAGGGGATTTAAGGAAGTGTCTCCAATCAATAGAAACTTTTGTCTCCCTTGCAGTTAGAGGACTTTCCAAAGATAATCTCAGAGTAGTTCATAGCCTGATTATAGAATCTTTATATTTTACTTATTTTTCTGTGCCTGCTTCCTATGACTAGAGATAACTGTATTGCATTTGCAGTGTAAAATTGTCCCTATGCTTGTTCTTCCCAGCAACTGTAATTTCTTCCTTTTTTATAGTTCCCAAATGTATATACAGTATCCTGTGATGCAGATTATTCTTATTAGAATAAATAACATATCCACTCACTTAGCCTCAGTATGCCAGATATAGTGATAAATCTTACTGTCAAGGACCCCTGTGTCCATGATGTGATCTCAGAGAGCACACTTTCCCTTCAGAATCAAAGTTTTTAAAAACTTGCTTTAGTCTCATTCTCTCATAAGGACTGTTTCATCTGTTCCAGCTAACACCAATTTCCTCCTCCTCCTTCCTCTTTACATTCCTGAATTTCTGACCTGTATTGTTGCACATTTGAAATGTCCCTGATAACATACATAGCAAAAACCACAGTCTCCCAGTTCCCTGAATTTGGAGCCACTGTTGTGATTCTTCTACGAACAGACATCCTGGTTTCTGTCTGAGCCGGAGCACGGTGAACAATCCAGGCTTCTCCTATTGCCATTCCATAGACTCTCTCAAAACCCCTCTGAGGGCAGGAGTTTCACAAAACAGTTTGTTTTCTTAATCCTTTTTAGTCACTATTCTTATAAGTCACTATAGCTGGGTCAGTTTTGCCAGTCTTCACCCAAGTTTTTTTAGATTCCTTCTAGTGCAGTTAGTTTGGAATGAAGGTCACTATATACTTGAATTCATAGTAAATGAAAGAAGTGAATGAATGAATTAATGAATGTGATGAGAAAGTAAAATTATGATGGAGTTATCACAGTTCAGGCATATAAAAAAATGGACTCAGTTTTTTTTCACTGTCCCTTAAAGTTATATTAATTTTGCCATGTCTTTGAAATACAGACAGCCTACATTTGCCTGAGACTGCAACCTTGGCTCAGTTAGCAGAACATTTTAAAAAAATGAAAGAAAGAAAGAAAGAAAGAAAGGAAGGAAGGAAGGAAGGAAGGAAGGAAGGAAGGAAGGAAGGAAGGAAGGAAGGAAACAGAAAAGAAAGGGAAAGAGGCCTTTTTAAACAAACTGCTAAAAAGACTCTTGCCCAAATAGCCTCCTTTGAATTGCTTGTTAAGAACAAAGATAGATCTTAAAGCCTTCTCTGCATATGATAAAAGACTTTAGCCATCTGAGAGAGTAATATAATTTATTCCCACTGCTACTTATAAACTAGTTAGCTTTATATTGTAACTTATTCATGACTAAAATTTTAAAAGGTGACAACTATGAGATCTCTGGTTGTGTCTCTGTATGTATATACATATATGTAAGTTATATCTGGATGATATCGCCAAAACTGATTTTTAAAGAGCTCTATTTAATTGGCTTAAACAAATAAGAGCTTATATAAACTCTTAGGAATATAATAGAAACTAACCCAAGTGAATTTCAGGTTAATCTGATCTGGGAAAATATTTGGTATTAAAGCTATTAATTAATGTTCACATATCTTTAGAGTTATCAATGAATGCAGAAAGTTGAAAAATATTTGTAAAAATTAAAGAGTTGGGGGATCTTTAGAATGAAATTTTAGGGGTGGTAAGGACCAGATTAAATTAAAATGCATTTAATTAAATACATGAATTTTAATATCAAAAAACATAATAAACTGGCAAAGTTGGAGTTTGGGTTTCTCTCTTATTTATTTATTTATTTTGCTTCTTAAGGACACACCTATGGCATATGGAGGGTCCCAGGCTAGGGGTCAAATCGGAGCTGCAGCTCCCAGCCTATGCACGTCACAGCCACAGTGACTGAGCTATATTTGTGACCTACATCACAGCTAACGGCAACACCAGACACTTAACCCCCTGGGCAAGGCCAGGGATCAAACCCGCATCCTCATGGATCTAGTCAATTTTGTTACCACTGAGCCTCAACTGGAACTCCTTGGATTTCTCTCTTTTAAAACTATTGGTCTGTCCTAGATAGTGAAAGACTGTAAAGGATTTTTCTTTGCCTTTGAATAGTCTTTCTAAAAAGAAAAAAAAAAAAAAAAAGATTTTGTGTCCTGTCCTCAGGTTCAGCTCCTGGCTTGGAGAAAATTCCACGTGCCACGAGCATGGCTGAAAAAAAAAAAAAAAAAAAAAAAGATTAAGTATGGAAAAAGTCTGTTCTAATTCTACAAAAAAAGAAGAGAGAAAGAATACTCCTCATTGTCAGAGTTGCCATCCTGATGTCTTTGTAACATGGCAACAGTCTGCTACTTAGGAAAAAAAATTAAAATGGGTAAAAAATAACTGTAAATTAAACAGTTGGGGCTATGGGACACCCAACATAGCACTTGTTTCTTCCTTGGTCTCTGGCTAGCGCCACTTTTCATTTGATGGGTTAATACTTTCCCTTGCTGCAAGGCTTATGCCCTCACAATGGCAAAGAAACTGTTGAAAATATGTCTCCCACTTGAGGTATACCTTCCACAATCTCTAGTGATCAAGGTACTTCACTGGGCAAATCAAATAAGCCTTAACAAAAACTTTCCAAACTTCTTGAAATTATCACTGTCCCTATCACCCTCAAAGATGAAATAACGTTGATAGAACTAAAGGAAAAACTGGACTCAAGCAGAACAAGAATCTATCACATGGCAATAAATGAACTAATAAATATGACTATAATTATTTATAAATTTGTCTCAAATAGCACTTTAACAAAACTTTTCTGTTCTCCAGATACAAGGAAACTTTTAAAGACTTGCATCAATTTGGCCAATTATACTTTTGTAAACAGAATTAAGACTTTTATCATTTTCTCCTAATCATATCCCTCCAAAATTCAGAAACTCTCAAATTAAAACTGCCCCTTTCCTGAAGCCCATTATGGAGAAATTAGACTTAGATATAAACTTCTGAGAAATTGCCCCAATAAACCTGGCGCCTGTTGCTGTATGAGCCATTCAGAACGTATACCTGAACACCTAATGACATCATTAGAGGCATTTCAAACTACAAAAGATGCTTTGTCTCTGACATCTAAAAACCATTTTAGATGATAACCTCTGGGCTCAAAAGCTAGTTTATAATTTTTGCCAATCATTAACATTTGGGGTTTTTTTTTGTTTCCATAAAAAAGTCTCTTGTTAAATACCTGATTGTTTGCGCCTTAGGCTTAGCTTTGGGAGCCCACCTGCATTACTGCCTCCTAAAATGAGATAAACAGTTTAACTTAAATGACCTGTTGTCAGAACTAAAAACTGATTCAAAGAAATGGAAAACTGTCATAACCCATCCTCTATCTGCACAGTCATCAGCTCAGCTTTTAATTTGTACAATCTCCAGAAATATTTCAGGGACAGAACTGTTGTGGCCAGGGTAAGCTGCCCTCAAAATGTGCCTCAGTAGCATATTGATTAAATTTAAGTTACTTAAGTAACAGTCAATGCAGATGAGAAACCCTGACCCTCATTTCTCTCTCCCTAAAAGCAGGAGATAAATCTTCCAAATAAAAGGTATACTCTCCGCATCTGAAAGAAGGTCACTCTTATCACCATTGATAGGAAATTCAAGCCAGAAAGCCTGTATAAACAAACCTTATTATTTCTTTACTACCCAAGTCAAAACTCTAGATTTTTCACTAATTGAGCACCCAAAATCTAATTTTTCTGTCCTGCCAATTCCTCACAAATTAGTTGTTTCTATGTCTGCACTGCCTGACAAGGGGGAACTTGCCATCACCATGGAAAATAATGTTGTTTTTACATAAGTAAATCTGGAAAGTGGTCCATAAGTCAGAAATATTCAAGGCTAATATTGCTATGTTTAAAAATATGTCTGAGAAATTTCCTGAGACTGGACTGACCTATTTCATTCGTTGTCTTCTATAGAAAACTCCCTTTTGAGAACAGAACTAAAATTGTCATTTTATCCCTCTCTATTTGTTCACTATTCAGACTAACTAATTGTGTTATTTCAAAAATATTTAATGTAGGCTCTACTAGGATGATGATGAATTGAAGATTAAGACTTTACCTCATCGCTTGCCCTTGCATTCCCAGACAACCCAACCAGCTTTGGGATCTTGCTGGAGACATGACCTGCCCATTTGTAGTCGGAGAGAACACAATTTAAGTGTTTCTTGAATCTATATCTCCTCAGCCTCTGTCCTATCCTAACAAACCCCAAATAAGCACCTTTTACTTTTAATCAAGTCTCCATTTCTGACATTTTGGAAACAAATGAATCCTATGTATAGGGTTGATACTATAGGCCATTTTTCTTGAAACTTTTATTATTGGCCTAGGGCTTTTCTATACTTATCTTTGAAGACCATTTTCTGGAAGCAAGTGTATCAGGCTTAGGTGCATGGCATGGAGTTTTTGTCTCAGACATAGACAAAGCAGAGGAAACAGCACTATCTGAAGATTCAGAGAAGTATTTCTTAAGGAGATGATTTCTGAAGTGAGTCTTGAAGTGTGATAATAAGTTTCTCTGGAAGAAAAAGGTAGTAAGAAAACAAGGAAATATCACCAGGAAAAGTAATGGAGCTTGAAAAATCATCACAGTGTTTGAAAGAATATGTTTAGAATAATTTTCACTGCATGTTAAGAAAGGTGGAGAAAGTATGGCCTGAAGAGGAAATGTTTTGCATTCTCTTTATGTGAGGGTTTTTTTTTTTTTTTTCCTCCTCATTTGTGGCCTATAGGCAAGTTACAGGAGAATTCTCTGGGAGAGATTTACTGTACATGAAGATGCTGAGACACACCTTTAAAGCTTCTTACACAGTGGCTCCAACTTTGGAAACTGAAAACAAAACAAACAAATTAAAGCAAAAATCCCTAAAATGACTGTTTGTGTAACTAGGCTTGAAAACCATCTCCATGTGAAGGAGACTTATTTGAGGGGGTTTAAGGACATGAGTGATTTAGTCAAGTTGCTCTTTTAGATCAGTCACTGATATAAATATGATTGCTTCAAAGTAAAGAAGGGACAGTTTTCCACCTTTGAATTTTTTGTATGCCCTATTTTTTTTGCTTACTATATATGCTACATAAATTTAAGAACTCCTATATATTTTGTTAATTGATTCTTTTGTCCTTAGTGTTTAGAAAAATAATGACACATTAGAAGTGGAAGTAAATGTAGCTAGTTCATATTGAATCATAATTAGGAAGAGCTCAAATAACAAGTAAAACACTTAGAAGCAGTCTACACCACAAAATATTAAGAGCTGCAAAGTTGCAGTCATGGCTCAGATCTGGCATTGCTGTGGCTGTGGTGTGGGCTGGCAGCTGTAGCTCCAATTCAGCCTCTAGTCTGGGAAACTTATGCCATGGGTGTGGCCCTAAAAAGAAAAAAAAAACAACTGCATTTTAAATGTGGTGTATAAGGGATACCTAAGCTTAAATGAAGAGGATTATACTCTCTAAGAATAATTTATTTAGCAAATGCCACTTGAAATACCCTTATTATTAAAACTAAAAAGTTTCAATGGTGCTCACAAAAGCACTCAAGTTATTTTTAGGTTCAGGCGGCTTTCAACATTCTTTCTTAAATCCTAAAACCTTTTGATAAAATAGAGGCAAATTTCGGTACTTTTGGTACTTTTCTTGGGTCAAATATGGAATTTTATTAACTTTGGGAAAGGTATATTTAGATCCTTCTACTCAAGCTTTTAACAGAAACTTTTTCCTATGATTTTTTTTATAATTTTTAAGTTATATATATGATGATTTATATACATATCTTACTTCCTATACTAGAGCCTACATCTCTTGCAAGCTAAGACTCAAATATCTAGAAAAGTATCCCGCAGACAATTGGTGTTCACTAACAATTGGTAGAAAGAATGAAATGAATGTAATACAATGATTTCTCTTATTCCATTGATAACTATTTAAGCCTAGAGTTTCAGTTGAGACCTATATTATGCTTAATGAACCATGTTTTACTTTCTTTAAACTGATAAAATGTATTAACTTTTCCTCTCATTTCATAAACCTGGTACTTAATAGCACATTTCTGGCTTTGTAAACAGTAGGATTAGATTGTTATTTGAATGAGCTACAAGTTTTCTTGCACTAAACAAGAAAGCTTTGACTACATTTGTACTTCTCTGATTCACTCACACTCCATAAATGCAATCTGGCAAGTAGTATTTTCCAGAAAAATAAACAAATTGAAAATTCAGAAATCTATAAGCACACATTGATGCAAATGATACTTTTTCTTTTATTCATTCATATTAGTTTTAATTGTCAGAAAAGATACTCTAGGAATCTAGTTTGGCACTACAATAAATGTCCTCCTAATATTATTAACAGGGGGAAATATTTTGTCAGTATTGCATAGAAAAATACATGAATGTTTAGTTGTGCCTAGGGATAAATATGCTGTTAGAATCTATTAATATTTTGCCCTTATTATAATTTGACCTATTTAAATATGTGTAAATGAAAATTTCCATAAGTGGTTTTTTATCTAATAATTTTTAAATTCTATGAAAATATAGTCCCATGCAGAAATAAAGACATTAGAAATATAGCAGAGATAAAATGATGAGAATGCCTGTGTATGAACATATAATCTTACACTTAAATTTAAGCTATATTTAAATACAGTAACAGAAGAGTTGTAAACATTTCTAATTGTGAACTTTGGTCCACAAATTAATGACGTCTTTTCTGTCTACTGTCCAAAAAAAAATCTGTTCAGGTATTAACCAAGCTTGCGATGATACTGCATGTTGAAAAACTTTGAAAAGAAAAAAACTTGTCAGAAACATTTTGAACTATTTATAAATAGGATTTTAATATCTATAACTGCTAAGTTTTAGAAAGCCAACTTGCCCATTTTCTACATGCTGATTCATTAGTTAATGCATATTTATTGACTCCCTGATTGAATTCTTGCCATTTGTGAATTATGTGGCAATGTTAACAACATCTTAAACAGAATAAAACAGAAGAGTAACAGAGCTGGAAAGAAAGTGCATAAAGATCGAAATAAACTTTAAGCAGGTTTATGTAACATAGTGACAGATGACATCCAGTAGGCAACATTCCACAGCTCTCAAAAGATGCACTTTTGAATCAAGTAGTCTAGGGTTGAATTTCTAATTTGCTGTCTACTAGCTGTATTGCATGTGACTATTCGTATATCTGAGCCCTTTTATGAAAAATAATAAGAATCATATCACATTTCATAGTTCTAAGTATAAACATCATATATTTGAGGATTTATTATGCACCAGGGAATATTCTGCATTATTTTATTGATTATGGTGAGGCAAGTCTTAGAAATAGAAATGGCTATGATTTTGCTGCTGCTGATGATTTTTCTATAGAGGACAACCAGATTCAATTTTGTTGTTGTTGTTATTATTGTTTTTGGTGTGTGTGTGGGTGTTCCAGATTCCAAGACAGGACTAAAAATACAAGTATTTTATTAAGGGAACCATGTGGGAGAGTAAATGGTAAGAAAATTTAGAGATGCTAGAAAAGCTGTCAGATAGCATGCAAATATGACCCCAAGGCTAGGAGATAGGCTGCCTTAGTGTCTAAGGAATCTAGGTCCTCTCATGGGCTCAGAGTCAAAGTCAGAGTAGTTCTAGTATGTTTTTAAGGAACAGGTCTGCCTTAAGTGTCCCTTCCTATGTCCAGTCATTGAGAAAGAACTTAGGTAAAACCCTGGCCATGATGGATTTCAGAGTGAAGCAGTTGGGCTCTTGGTTAATTATGCTCCCTGTAGTTGGAGGTCTGAAGACTTATTTCCTATGGTGGCCCCACTCTTAGAAGAGATGTGTTGAATGGATTCAAGTGGGGACATATTAACTACTCAGAGACTATTTAGTATAGGCAAAAGGTGTCTATTCATGGGTTCCCTTTTACAAAGATCCCAGAAGAGTAGTGTACTCATTCATTTTAGGCTCAGTATTAACCCATTTCTGTTTGAAGCAAGGTCTATCCTATTTGTAGTGCATTCACATTCTTTCTAAAAAGTCCTTTGGAGTTTCATAATATGTTTTGGTTTAGAAAAGGGGTTATATTATTTATCTTTCCTATTTGAACTCCATAGAACCTACAAAGTTGATGGTAGACAGGACATCATTTGAGGAAACCAAGACTCAGTGAACATGTGGATGGGTAATTGGGTGTTTATAACTAGAAAATCTAGGCCACCAGAGATTGACTTAACTCCAAGCCTGGTGGTATTTCAAGTGGCCAACTCTTATCTAGTGGCAATACTCCCAAAATGCAAAAGTATGGCAAAGGTTAGGTTTTAAAGATATCCTCAACAAGTTATATTGTCAGTTGAGTGATGGCACGAAGGAGAGGGAAGGGTCGAAGAAAGTTTTCACATCTGCATGACAGAGAGGATAAGACCACAAATAAGATAAAAGTAAATAGTTCAGGGAGTTCCCATCATGGCACAGTGGAAACAAATCTGACTAGAAGCTATGAGGTTGCAGGTAAGATCCCTGGCCTCTCCCAGTGGGTTAAGGATCCAGCGTTGCAGTGAGCTGTGGTGTAGGTCGCAGACGAGGCTCAGATCTGGCGCCCTGGTGTGGCTGTGGCATAGGCCGGCAGCTACAGCTCCAATTAGATCCCTAGCCTGGGAACCTCCATATGCCACAGGTGTGGCCCTAAAAAGACAAAGGACTGGGAAAAAAAAAAAAAGTACATAGTTCATATTGATGCCCTTCAGTGTGGTCTATTTGTAGACTCACTATTTAGAGGGAGATTATCTTGACACCTGCAAGAAGAAGCACATTTGTTATGGGAGCAAAATAGAGCAGGTTTACAGGTGAAGTCTCTTTCTAGGATTTCAGAGCTTGTTATTTCATTTTTGAAAATGAGGGTAACCAAACATAATATGTTCCCCTTGTTATACAAATGTATCATTTCAGCACATATGTCTGCTTTGAAAACCATAATAGCAATGTAGTACTCACAGTGGTACCAGACTCTTTTAGAAAATCAATCCTATAGGATATATAACCTTAGCTACAAGTTGATATATATTTATTTGCACATAATAAAAAGTAACTGGGAGTATAAATATCATTTAAAGCTTTTCTTATCCACTTCTATTTACTGTATGGAAACATACATATTTAGAATACAAAGAAGGGATTAGACACTATTTAAATCTACCTGAGATATTCAAGTAGGTCATAGTGTAGAGACTTTCTCATGACTGCTTTCAAGCTAGTAAGCAAATACAAGATTTTCAAATAAATGTGAATTTGGTTTCATATTTTCCATTATGGAAGCAACACTAGGAAAGCTAATTTGGGAAATTTTAAACTTTCTCTGGAGGTTTTGCAAATATGTTGTCCTGCTTTATTCTGAATTAAGTAAACTAAATAATAAAACACATAAACTCACACGTTGCCTAAGTCCATGGATTCTCTTTTCAGCTGTTGTGATTTTATTGAGTAATACATTATCAGTGTGATAGTGTATTTGTGATGATAAATTGTACTGTTACATAATTAGAGCAATTGTGTCCTAATGATAGGTTAATTCAATAACCCAGTAGCAGGCAGAAGAAAATTATTTTAGAAATTCTGATTCTACATGATTATTTTTAAGTACATTGCATATAACATTTAAATCTGCTATACTATAATAGCTCAACCAAAATATGTTCTTATCCAAGCTTCCATTTTATAGTTGAGAATCATTCAGGGGTTTGGGGGAAAGGTGTAATTTAGTCCTGGTTTAACTATATTTCTTATTTTCTAAACTTGAATAATTATTCCAAAATTCAGTTTTCCTACTTGAAAAATAGAGGCAATAATAGTTATCTCCAGGCGTTATTATAAAGAAAAAAGTGGGTTTAGGTGTTTGGGAGGATATGTAAAGAAAGATGCAAAAGTAAGATAATTCGGTATTTCTGGGTTATGTCGTAGCTTTATATCTGGCTCTAGAACTTACCAGGTGTGTTACCTTGGGGAAATTTATTCAATTCACTGTGCCTCAGTTTCTTCATCTTTAAAAGAGTTAGTACTTGGGATGTTTATGTTAATTGATAAAACATTTATAAATTTCTTCAAATAATGCCTCTACAATATAAATGTCTGTTAAAAAAATATTCTAAGTTTGTGACTCAATGTATCTTGGTCACTGTGATGGTTAATTTTATGTCTCAACTTGACTGGGCCATATGGATGCCCAGGTATTTGTTCAAACATTAAACTGGATATTTCTGTGAAGGTATTTTTGAATGAATTTAGCATTTAAATCAATGGACAGACTGAAGCTAAGTGGGGTTAGCCTCATCCAATCAGTTGAAAACCTGCATAGAACAAAAGGCTGAACTTTATCTGAATAACAGGGAGTTTCTCCTGCCTGACTACCTTAGTGCTAGAATATGTTTGTTTGCTTTTTTCCTGTCTTTGAACTTGAACTGAAACAGTGGCTCTTCCTGGGTCTTGAGCCTTCCAGCCTTCAGCCTGAATCTAAATCATCAGTTTTCCTGGGTCTCCATCTTGCCATCTGAAATCTTAGGACTCATCAGCCTCCATAATTGCAGGGGCCAATCCTTATACTCCCTCCTTCTATCTATCTATCATCTATTTATCTGTCTGTCTGTCTACAGAAGGCCCTCCATAACTAGGGATTCCAAATCCAGGTTCAATCAATCATAGATTAGCAGATACATTACATTTCTGTATATGAAACTCCTGGATCAGAGGACCTACTGTACTATGTCATGTATCCATAGATTTCAGTACCTGTGGGGGCTCGTGAAATCAATCTTGTATATCTTATTGATTTTGTCACTCTGGAGAGCCCAAGGATACTCACAGATATGTCTTCAACACTGCAATTATAAAGATTTTGCTTCACATAAAATGTAGTATGTCTGTAAAAGTGGAAAAATGAACACAAAGCTAGGCTGAATATAAATGGTAACAAAGTATGTGCTAAAGTTACATTATATAATTATTACAGATCTTAGAATTTAAATTATCATTCTAAAATAAATGAACTGTACCTCTGTTATAGGAGCAAATAAATTATTTATTTAGTTAGTTATTTTTAATAGTTATTTCCCCAATACAATTTTTTTCTACTGTACAGCATGGTGACCCAGTTACCCATACATGTACACATTCTATTTTCACACATTAGCATGCTCCATCATAAGTGACTAGACATAGTTCCAAGTGCTACACAGCAGGACCTCATTGCTAATCCATTCCAAAGACAATAGTTTGTATCTATTAACCCCCAGCTCCCCAACTACCACACTCCCTCCCCCTCCCCCTTGGCAACCACAAGTCTATTCTCCAAGTCCATGATTTCCTTTTCTGTGGAAAGATTCATTTTTGCCTTATATTACATTCCAGATATAAGTGATATCATATGGTATTTGTCTTTTTCTTTCTGACTTACTTCACTCAGTAGGAGAGTCTCCAGTTCTATCCATGTTGCTGCAAATGGCATTATTTTGTTCTTTTTTATGGCTGAGTAGTATTCCGTTGTGTATATATATACCACATCTTCCTAATCCAATCATCTGTCAATGGACTTTTGTGTTTTTTGTCCATCAACTCATAGGAGCAAATAATTTAATAGCTCAAATTTATGTTTGTCATGGAATATCTGAATAGAATAAAATTTATATAATCTTCCTGCCATGTCTGCTTGAATTTTTATATCATATCTAGAGGAGGTCACATATATAATTATTAGGTAAATATTTCATTTTTGTAAATTACTAGTGATAATACAGTTGGGTTTGAGTGAATATTTTACTATGATGCTTCACATTTTAATAAATAAATGGATATTTGAGAGTTTCATAATTTCAGTGCCAAATGGGAGTAATTTGGTCAGAAACAGAAAAATCTCATTAATGATGCAGTAAGTTTCAACAGAAGCATTTCAGCTTGAGATTGCAGAAACAATTCCTAATAAAGTTGATTCTTACTATTTGTGGTTGTTATGTTCTATAAATTCTTCATTAACAATAGATTAGTGAATACTGAACCATGGCTCCTAGAGGAAATACAAGTTTATGTTCCTGGGATCCTCTGATCACAACATTTTGTCAATCAATCAATGCATACTTTGTTTTGTTAAAATTTAAGGATCATTTATTCTAATTCTGTAAAAAATGTCAAAAATCATTTGCTAGGGATCACATTAAATCTATAGATTGCTTTGGGTAGTATGGCCATTTTAACAATATTCTTACAACTCAAGAGCATGAGATTTTCTATTTCTTTGAATTATCTTCAACTTATTTTGTGTTCTTTAGTTCTCAGCATATGTGTTTCACCTCTTTGGTCAGGTTTATTCTTATGTATTTTATTTTTTAATGTGATTTTAAAATGGTTTTTATTTGTGAATTGGCTACCTTCACAAAGATATATATAATAAAAATTACACTTATGACCCTGGATTTTAGAGTTTAAATTCCTCTACCACTATAGGAGGAAAAAAAAAAGAAAAACAACAAACAAACAAAATCCATTACTGAGACAATAAGGGCAGTTTGAACAAAGAAATTTTGGAAACTTTAGCCATAGGATATTAAACAAACCGCAGAATCTTTGGGAAGGATAAATGGGCTCTATGCTGAGCTCCCAAGAATTTTTCACAAATCCATAGTGAATGAATGGGCCAAGCCTCCAATGCAACCACTTACCGATCCCTCCCAAATTGGTAAACTGTCAATATAGCTGTTGGACTCAGAACCTGTTCACCTTAAGTAAAGCCCACATGTCTTGCCCTTCTCCCCGCTTAGTTCTAAATTTAAGTTTCACATTAATACATCTGATTGGTGGACTCTACATCATATCTAGCTCACATTATTTAGTCAGGTTTAAGAAGTACTTTAGGAATGTGTATGTATTTATATATATATGTATAACTGAGTCACTTTGATGTACAACAGAAATTGACAGACATTGTAAATTAACTATGATAAAAAATTTAAAAAAATAGGGAGTTCCAGTCGTGGTGCAGAGGAAACAAATCTGACTAGGAGCCATGAGGTTTCGGGTCCCTGCTCAGTGGGTTAAGGATCCAGCGTTGCCATGAGCTGTGGTGTAGGATCTGGCATTGCTGTGGCTGTGGTGTAGGCCGGCAGCTACAGCTTTGATTAGACCCCTAGCCCGGGAACCTCCATATGCTGTGGGTTCAAAAGACAAAAGACAAAATAAATAAATTAATTAATTAATAAAAGGGCTACCTTCCCTGATATAAAGTACATACAAATGAAGAGGAAAGAAATCAGCAACCCAATAGAAAAATGGAAAAAAGAAACTGTTCACAGAAAAGAACATGCAAGGGGTTCCTAAAAATATGAAAAGATGCTCAATTTCACTCATATTAAAAGAAATAAATATTCAAACAAAAAAAAAGCACTTTCTTAGTAGACCAAAGTCACCTTGAATAAAACCTTGCCTCTGTATCAGGTAATCTGACATTGAGCAGGACCCCAGCTTATTGGCAGATGGATGCAAAAAGTTGGATGATAGCAGAGGATGATGCATCGAGTGGTAAAAGTAGGGGAGGTTGCCTTCGGGACCAGATTCTACGGGCAGAACCCCAGGTCAAAAATCAAGGTCAAATGAAAGAAACTGGTATTGTATAGCAAAAGTTCTTGGTGATGTTTATAGAAATATAAGTCAATTAAGTAGTTATGAAAAATAGGGCAAAAAAAAAAAAATGAAAAGCACAACTCCTAGAAGGCAGTTGGGAAGATTTGAGGTTGAGCCTTTTTTTTTAATTAAGGTATGGTTGGTTTACAGTATTTTTTTAGTTACTGTTGTACGGCATAGTGACCCACTATGTGCTATACAATAGGGTCCCATGTAAATTGCAAATGTAGTAGTTTACATCCAGAAATCCCCAAACTCCCCATCCTCCCTGTTCCCCCCTGGGAACCCTGGGAACCACTAGTCTGCTCTCCTTGGTGATCTGTTTCTG
Source organism: Phacochoerus africanus (assembly GCF_016906955.1). Taxonomy (NCBI): domain Eukaryota; kingdom Metazoa; phylum Chordata; class Mammalia; order Artiodactyla; family Suidae; genus Phacochoerus; species Phacochoerus africanus. The sequence goes on along the minus strand of NC_062544.1, from coordinate 184,306,821 downwards.
TTTTATAGGTCAGATTATTTGTGCCATAGTTTAGATTCCACAAATAAGTGATATAATATGGTAATTGTCTTTTTCTTTCTGGCTAACTTCACTTAGTATGAGAATCTCTAATGCCACTCATGTTGCGCAAATGGCATTAGTTTGTCTTTTTATGGCTGAGTAGTATTCCCTTGTATACATGCACCACATCTTCTTAATCCATTCATCTGTCGATGGACATTTAGGTTGTTTTCATGTTTTGGCTATTGTGAATAACACTGGCATGAACATAGGGGTGCATGTATTGTTTGAATGAATGTTTTGTCTGGATATATGCCCAGGAGTGGGATTGTTGGATCATGTAGCAGTTCTATATTTAGCTTTCTGAAGTACCGCTCTTTGAATGTCTCTGATCTATGATATTCCTTGCTAGTAACCAGATTAAGCCCTGAGCCTGCAGGAGAAGATTAAATAACATCAGTTTTGGATATTGGAAATCTTTTTTTTTTGGTCTTTTTAGGCCCTCAGCTTCAGCACATGGAGATTCCCAGGTCCCCAGCTCAAATCAGAGCTATACCTGCTGGCCTACACCACAGCCACAGCAACGCCAGATCAAAGCTGCGTCTGCAGCCTACACCACAGCTCATGGCAACACCGTATCCTTCACCCTCCGAGCAAGGCCAGGGATCAAACCTGCATCCTCATGGATACTAGTCAAATTTGTTTCCACTGAGTCACCACAGGAACTCTGGGATACTGGAAATTTTGAAGTAAAAGTGAGTGGAGCAAGAAACCCTGAAATACTTTGCAGCTTTTGACTTTTATGCCTCATCTATTTTTCTGTTTCTAAACAGAATAAAAGGTGGGATTTGCCCAGAACTCTGTTCACTTTTATTTTGAAAATACGATGCTTGTAATATTTTCATTTTTAATGAGCAGATTCCATTATTAATAGTTCAGGCAAAACTTCTAAATTAATTACAATTATTCCACTTATGAAGAAATCAAAAGCTATTAACATCAGAGCATGTTTTATTTTCTTAAATCTTCAAGTAGAAACATTAAGAACCATGATGCTTCAAGTCAATTTTGCATTGTTTTTAATTTTCTAAAGTAGCAATAACTATTTCCTCCCTTGAAACTTGCTTTAGTTTTATGTATTAGACAGTAGCTAAAATATGGGACTAAAAAATCTTAGAAAGGAGCACTTAACTACTCTTAATTAGTAGCTAGTATTAACTAGTGTTTACATTTGAAAGATTTTCAAATGAATCACTTTTTGTCACATGATGAAGCAACAAACATCTTTTTTTAACTAAATTTGTAACTTGATATTTAATGCTTTTTATTTCAAAGAGGTAATACTTCATAGATCAAGAGTTCCATGAGAGTTCCTGCTGTGGCACACAAATAAGGATTTGGAGGTGACTTTGCTGCAGCTTTGGTGTAGGTTGCAGCTATGTCTTGGATTCATTCCCAGGCCTGGGAACTTGCATATGTTGTGGGTGTGGCAAACAAACAAAAAAAAGACTTCCATGGATTCCAGAAACCAAGCACATTTACATAAAAGTTTTCTTTGACCACAGGCCAGTCAGATGTGCATTTATTCAAAGGACTTAAGTTCAAAATTCTAATTAGTACCTTTTTACCCATAATCTTTGTTAGCTGAATATGTTTACTCAGAACTTCCTACTTATTGAATCTACTCCGCTTTTCCATGTTCACAGCATTTGCTTTACTTTCTTTTGTCCATACTTCCTTGATTTGCAGCATTGTACAAGCAAATGACTAATTGCTAAAGCCACATGGGCTTGTGATTCATGCAGCCCCACTCTCATCTGTTTAGAGTAAATTCTATTCAACTCACCAAGGGAAAATACTTTTGTGTTACCTGACAATTGGTATGAGAGCCCTTGTCTGTTATAAACTCAGGAAATACCCCTTCAGGAGTACATGCCTATTTGAGGAAAGAACAAACATAAAATAGCCAGCTATTTAAAAAAAAAAAATTAGCTCAAAGAGTTACAACTGTAGCCTTTAACATAAATGCCTTGAGCCTTTTACACTTGCTGTTTCCTCTGTCTGGAATTATCTGTTAGCTTATTTTCATGGCCAGTGTCCTTCTTGTTATTCAGTTATCACTAAAAAATATGCTTTCAGTTAGGCCTCTGAACCTATAATTTATATTTTAATGTCTGTGGTATTTTCTGCAGACCACTGAAATTATCTAATTCTTGCATTTATTTCTTCACATTTGTTCTTATCTCTCCACAGCTCTGTTCCACCATAAGAACATAGATTTAACTTGTTTTGTTCACCAGTTTGCTAACTATTAAGAACAACACCATAAGAGACACTATATTTTTATTTTTATTTATTGAATTTATATGAATAAGAGTATATTACTTAAACTGTTCGTGTTTCAATTTAAGGGACATGAACTTGAAAACAGTGATAATGTCTCTATCACATGATGGTTGTAACACTTCAACGAGACATTTAATCTAGGAAATACTATTATTAATGAGGCTTGTGGCAGAGAAAATTGTCAAGTGAATGTTCTTAGGGCCCGTCCTAGAGCAGTGGCTTTTCAATGTGGTCATCCATAAACAATGCTCACTAACAGTATTTTTCAACAGGAGGGTGTCTGTGGGTTACCTGTATCAGAGTCACATGGACTACTTTTCTTCATCTCTGATAATTATTGAATCTCTGAGAATGGGATAAAAAACTCAGGTTTTGTTTTTTTTGTTTGTTTTTGCTTTTTCAGGCCATACTCACGGCATATGGAAGTTCCCAGGCATATGGAGGTTCCCAGGCCTACACCATAGCCACAGCAATGCTAGATCCTTAACCCATTGATTGAGGCCAGGGATTGAACCCACAACCTCATGGTTACTAGTAGGATTGGTTTCCACTGTGCCATGACAGGAACTCCAGAAACTCTGTATTTTTAAATGAGATTTCTGGGCTATTTTTCCATAACTTAGAGTTTAATTATTGTCTCATATACCTTGATACCTGGACTAATGACTCTGTTAGGAATAAAATTCTTTTATAAAGAATTCAACTCTGTTAAATGGAAAAAAAAAATAACCTCATAGATCATGAGCTTTGAGACTTATACTTATTCATGTAACTTGTATATGTTCCTTCTCAGGTGGATGTAAAACCAGTTCTTTAAAAATGTTGAAATCTGTGAAAATTATTTACTTTGAAACTACTTTTTCTGAAACCTTTTCATTGCTTGTTTTTGCCTCAGGCAGCAAGCTCTTTCTCTGTCCAGACGTAGGATGATGTTTACCTTCTTTAAGGACCTTCCCTATTAATATAGAAAAAAAAAACAAAATAAAAATCCTCTTGTCAGTCTTTCACACTTGACATTTTGAAAATTATTCTTTAAGAGAAAAGAGCATTAGTGAGTTAACATACACATTTATACCTTTACCACGAAGAATAAAATAAGGAAAGGAACTGCAATCACTAACACATTGATAGACAGATAATTCATTTTGCATAGGGGGCAGAAGTGTGGAGTTCTTACAAAATCAAATCAATACTAATCCTCAGGCAAATGAAATTCAACTGTTTTTGAGAGAATCTGTAGGAGATTTGATTTTGTCACGGACATGGAAACGTAGGTAAGGATTAGAGGGCATGTGATATAAATGGTGATGTGCTAAAAAGGAATAGCTGCTAGTGCTGAAGGCATCTGCTTCTTTTTCATATAAATTTTGTCACACCTGTAAAGTTTGTGCTGCTTCCTCCTCCCTAAAGCAGTAAAATTGGGCAGAGTTTTGGGAATATGTTTGCCTTTTTTTCCTAGTTTAACAATATTACAGTACTATAATTCACAAACTACTTAAATTTCACATTTAGAACAAATCTCTAAGCTTCTTTTCTTACCCATTCTTTGGGGTGGGAATATCACTGAAATACTGAAATAGCATGAGTTTTATTAATAAAACCAATTTGTGATGGAGTTGTTACAATGCATTATTTCTTTGCTGCCAGGGAGCCAGCCCTCTCCAGCTGAGACCTATTTGTGTTTTATAGATTTCACTGCTAATACTATTTTTAAGAAAAAAGTCAGTCAATAGGATTGTTACTTTCATTAATATCAGTATATAAATATAAATTGAATATATAACTATACTCAAAATTTTTATTTAATAAGACCTAGGTATGCAAATATTATACTTTGCAACTTTGTGTCATGTGCATCTTCTTGTATAATTGACCTGTGATGTATCTGTTGCATAAAAATAATGTATATTATAATGAAAAAATTAATAATACTTGATATATGTAAGTAGGACTTCATACTTTTTATAGTGCTCTACCACATATTCTTTAACCTAATTATTACAACACCTATGGGAGTTTAGTAAGGAGATGAATGATTTGCTATCAGGCAGTAGAGCCTTGTAATTCCAAATTTGGGTATTGCCGCCACCCCAGTGCATATGGTTCCTAATTGCTGGTTTTGAAATTTCACTTCTTTGGTAACATGTGGGTCATTTTTGCCAATGTTTCATATTCATGAACAGTATTTTATTTTAATGCACACTGTTGACTAGGTAAGTTAGATAAGAGCTATAATGCTCTGATTTCTTTTTTCTATATAATGAAGGAGTTTTAAAATTTTTTTCCCCTGTGGTTTGTATATCCATAGTTTTAGTTTTTAAATATTATTCATCCTTCTTATTCTCTAAATTGAATATCTTCATGGCTGTTTGAATATAAGCTGTGCATTAATTTCAGTGATGAAATGATGGGCTAATCTCCTCTGGAATAATTGCCACATTATTAACATGTTATTTAGAAGCAAATTCTGGAATTACATATATGCTTATGCAATGTTTTTCAAAGGATTTCAAATTGTGTGACATAATTGTCATACTATGTTAAAATTTCATTATGAATTACATAATCAAAAATTATACTTTTTACACAGAAATGTGAGATTAACATAAATAAAGATTAAATTTAAGCTAAATCAGCCATTTGGATTCCTAGAAAATAGACTCAATAAATGCATTTTAAAAAATTTGTCTGCAGAATTTAACCATCAATTTGGGGGCAATATTAAAAGAAAACAGTTTTCAATGGCTAATATTTAATACCATTCATATGAAGGGACTAAGATTTCATCAGCAAGTTGCGGCAAGAACTTGCTTTGCATTATTATCACTATTTGTGTGGGTATATATGTATCTATCATTACTCAATATATTTCCTCCCCTACTAGAATATAACATACAAGAAATAAGGGTAATATATCAGCTTTATTCAGTGGGATATCCACAGTTTTTGAACAATGCCTGGGTTATGTAAAAGCATATAAATAGCTTTAAATAACTTTTCCATGAAAGATAGGCAAATCAGGACATCAAATAACTTAATGGAACTTGAGAAATTGTAAACATTTTTTGGAAAGGTAAATGAGTAAAATATTAAAACAATTTAAGACAAAAAGGGGAAGTTTTGAACAAATAATTCACAAAAGAAGAAATAACCAAAGTCAATGAAAAGATGGTCAGCATCCTTAGTCATCAAGAAAAATAAGTTAAAGGAACAATGAGATGCCAATAAACATCCACTAGAACGTCTAGGATTAAAATATTGATAACATTAAATATTGGCAAGAATTTTAAGCAAAACTGTTATATATGACTACTGGGGAGGTAAATTTGTAAAATCACTTTGGAAAATTGTTTGACGGTTTCTTAAAAAGTGAAACATACACTCAGGTTTTCAATACCTAAGCATTTACCTAAGGGAAATAACACAAGTCTATAACTCTACACGAATATTTGTACACGAATATCCTATAACCTTTGTGTTCATAATGGCCAGAAACTAGAAACAGCCCAAATGCCTATTAATAAGTGAATGGATAGACATATTGTGGTACAGCCATAAAATGTAAATATATTAGGCAAGAAAATAAAAGAGCCTGGGATACATGCAAAAATACAGATGGATCACAATAGCTTTTTGCTAAGCAAAAGAAGCCAGACACAAAAGAGACCATGTATAGGAAAGTCCACATATATGACTTTCCACATATAGGAAGGTCTAGAACAGACAAAATCTAATCTACAATGACAGAAACAAATTAGGGTTATGTGGTATCAGAAGTGGGGGAGAGTGATTGCAAAGGAACACACCTGAATATTTAAGGGTGATGAAAATGTTCTGATCTTGATTGTGGTTGTAGTTATACACACACCTGCATTTGTCAAAACACCTCAATCTGTAAGCAAAAATTGGCATTTTATTGCATGAAAATTATACCTGAACAAAGTTACTTTAAAAGTGAAAATCTCCTCAGAATTCCCATCATGGCTCAGTGGGTAACGACCCAACAAGTATCCATGAGGATGGGTGTTCAATCCCTGACCTCGTTCAGTGAGTTAAAGATCTGGTATTGTCATGAACTGTGGTATAGGTTGCAGATGTGGCTCAGATCCAGCATTGTGTGGCTTTGGTGTAGGCCAGCAGCTACAGGTTCAATTTGACCCCTAGCCTGGGAATCTCCGTATGCCGTGAGTGCGTGTGGCCCTTAAGAAAAACAAGACAAAACAAAAACATGGAGTTCCCTTAGTGGGTCAGTGGTTAACGACTCTGACTAGGAACCATGAGTTGTAGGTTTGATCCCTGGCCTCCCTCAGTGGGTTAAAGATCTGGCGTTGCTGTGAACTGTGGTGTAGGTCACAGATTTGGCCAAAATTTTGATAAAATAAAATTGATACTTTAAATTGTTTCAGAGATGCATTCAATTACATTTTTGAATAAAATTTCTCTTCATTTTTAACCAAATTCTTCAATGTGAAATTTGTGGCAGATAACATTCACCAGATTATAGAAATGTAACAAGTTTAGCAATGATAATTACAAAAGTCATTACAAACCTAAGAAAGAATTAGTTTTGTATTTGGTATTATATTTTGTCAACATCAGGTATGTTAGAGAATGTGAAACTTAAGGCTGTTTCTTGTGATCTGTCATTCAAATGATCCATTTACACTTACATAGCCACAGTTATATTTCCTGTTACTTTAAATACTCTTACAAATATTCTTTATGCAGTTATGTTAATGACCAGAGAGAGCTAGATTCAAAGACACAAACACAATTAATTGAATCATTCTGAATCATTTGGGATGATTTTTTTTCTCATTGTTAGTCTTACAGGGACTAACAGAGAAGAATTGGCCTTATATATTTTTGTATTTCAACTGTCAGGAATCCTCTCCCCCCTTTGTTTTTGGGGATTTTTGTTTGTTTTTTGGTTTTTTATTTTTTTTAGGGCTGCACCCATGGCATATGGAGGTTCCCAGACTAGGCGTCTAATCTCAGCTACAGCTGCAGGCCTATGCCACAGCCACAGCAATGCCAGATCTGAGCCATGTCTGTGACCTACACACAGCTCACGGTAATGCTGGATCTTTAACCCCCTGAGTGAGGCCAGGGATTGAACCCACAACCTCATGGTTCATAGTCAGATTCATTTCTGTTGCACCACGATGGGAACTGCAGGAATTCCCCCTTTTTAAGAGGAAAATATATGTTCTGTGATCAACTGTTTGTGGTACCTTTGCTTGTCTGCTTTTCAGAGTATATCATTGCTCAGATTTTCATTTAATAAATATTATTGAGCAATTTTATAAGTAATGGACAGATTAAAACTGGACTACAAAATTTGTTATGGCCACAACATATTCAGAGTTGCTACACCACAGCTCACAGCAACACCAGATCCCTAACCCACTGAGCGAAGCCAGGGATTGAACACATATCTTCATGGATACTAGTCAGAACTCTTGTCATTTTACTTTTAATTTAAAGTCTTAATCAATAAAATAAGAAATAGAATATAAATAACATAATTCTTTGGTGATAATAGCATTTACACCTACCAGTCACAAGTAAATAATACAAAATTTATTATAATTAATAAATACTATAGGATAGACTAAAGGTAGCTGCTTCCCTACCAGTGGTAATTATTTAATACTGGAGAATACACTGAAAAAATTCTTATTCATAAGTGCAATGGAAAGATAACATCTTATTTTTAAAAATTGCGAGGAATGTGTGTAGCCTATGAATAAAAAAACTTCTAAATATGAAGTGAAAAGCAAAAAACTTTTCCATGAATGGAAGTGGACAATCATATAAGGAAAAATACTATTAGGAACCTTATTAATATTAGTTTGACAATATTTTTAAAAATGATGTTTATATATTTATATAGAAAACCTAAAGAATCTACATAAAAGCTGCTAGAACTGATAAATTAATTTAGCATGGTAGCAGGATACAAGATTAACATACAGAAATCAGTTGCATTTCTTTACCCTAACAATGAAAAATCAGAAACAGAATTAAAAAAAAAAAACAAATAAAAACCCTTTTAAAATCACATCAAAAAAAAAAAAAATACATTGGAATAAACCTGACCAAAGAGGTGGCACACTTATATGCTGAGAACTATAAAACACAAAATAAACTGAAGATAATTCAAAGAAATAGAAAATCTCATGCTCTCAGATTGTAAGAATTAATATTGTTAAAATGGCCACATTACCCAAAGCAATCTATAGATTTAATGTGATCCCTAGCAAATAACTTAAGATATTTTTTACAGAATTAAAATAAATGATCCTAAAATTTATTTAGAATCATGAAAGACCCAGAATTGCTGAACCAATCCTGAAGAAAAAGAACAGAACCCTCTAGGATTTCAAACAATACTCCAAAGCTACAGTAATCAAACAGCATGGGGAGTTCCTGTTGGTGCAGCAGAAACGAATCTGACTAGGAACCATGAGCTCACAGTTTCTATCCCTGGCCTCACTCAGTGGGTTAAGGATCCGGCATTGCATGAGCTATGGTGCAGGTTGTGGACATGGCTCGGATCTGGTGTTGCTGTGGCTGTGGTGTAGGCTGGCTGCTGTAGCTCTGATTTGACTCCTAGCGTGGGAAACTCCACATGCCATGAGTGCGGCCCTAAAAAGTAAAAAACAAAACAAAACAAAACAAGACAAAAAAACAGCTTAGTATTGGCACAAAAACAGACATACAGATCAATGGAACAAAGTAGAGAGACCAGAAATAAACCCAGACACCAATGGTCAATTAACCTTCAACACAGGAGACAAGAATATACAATGGTAAAAAGACAGTTTCTTTAGCAAGTGTTGTTGGAAAAGCCAGACAGCTTCATGTAAATCAATGAAGTCAGAACAAACCCTCACATCATACACAAAAATAAATATAAAATGTCTTAAAGACTTAAATATAAGACATGACACCATAAAACTCCTAGAAGAGAATATAGGAAACATATTCTCCGGCTTAAATAGTGCTAATATTTTCTTAGGTCAATCTCCCAAAGCTATAGAAATAAAAACAAAACTAAACACATGGTACCTAATCAAACTTAGAAGCTTTCTCACAGCAAAGGAAACCAGAAACAAAATGAAAAGACAACCTACGGACTAGGGGGAAATGTTTGCAAATAATGTGATGGACAAGGGATTAATCTCCAAAATATAAAAACAGTTCATAGAACTCAATAACAGCAACAATAACAGCAGCAGCAACAAAAACAACAACAACAACAAAACAACTCACTTAAAAAATGGGTAGATGACCTAAACAGACATTTCTCCAAAGAAGACATACAGATGCCCAACAGTTAAATGAAAAGATGTTCAACATTGCTAATACAGAGAAATTCAAATTAAAACTGTAATGAGGTACCACTTCACACCAGTCAGCACACCCATCATTACAAAGTCTACAAATAAAAAATGCTGGAGAAGGTGTGGAGAAAAGGAAACCCTCCTTGGTGGGAATGTAAATTGATAGAGCCATTTTGGAAAAGAGTATGGAAGTTTCTCAAAAATTAAAAATAGAGCAACTACATGATTCAGCAATTCCACTCCTGGGCATATGTCTAAACAAACCTATAATTTGAAAATATCCTTGCATCCCTGTATTCATAGTAGCACTATTTACTATAGACGAGACACAGAAATAACATAAATGTTCATTAACAGATAAATGGATAGTGCACTGGGAGGAGCCTCATCACCTAAGTTTGTTTTCTAAGCATATTCTTTCTGGATTAACCTCATTTCTTCCAGAGGCAAATTCTTCCCTTAAAATTTGTCGACTGTGAACTTCCTGTTCACCAGGGCCTGATGAAAAGATAGGCTTTTTTTTTTTTTTTTTTTCCGCTTTTGCTTTTTAGGGCCACACATGAGGCATATGGAGGTTTCAAGGCTAGGGATTGAATCAGAGCTACAGCCACCAGCCTGCGCCACAGCCACAGCAATTCAGGATCCAAGCCGAATCTGTGTCCTGCACCACAGCTCACGGCAATACCAGATCCTTAAACTGAGTGAAGCCAGGGATCGAACCCAAATTCTCATGGATCCTAGCAAAGTTTGTTAATTGCTGAGCCACTAAGGGAACTCCAAGATAGGCTTTCTGACAAGGAGACTCTAAGATAGTCCCTAGTGATCTTCATTTCCCGGTACCCACAATCCTGTGTAATCCCATACCCTTGAGTGTGAGCTGGCTAGTGACTTATTTCTAATGAATAGAAAGAAAAAGCAAATGAGATAGGTTGTTACTTTCATGTTTAGACAAATAAGATAGTGCCTTTCATCTTAGTAGCAGACTCTCTCCCTTGCTGGATTTGGTGAAGAAAACTTGCCACATTGGAAGGGTCTATGTTACAGGACCTGAGGGTGGCCTCCAGCCAACACTTGTAAAAGAGCTGAGTCCCACAACCTGCAAGGAACTGAATTCTGTCAAAAACTACTTGGGGAAGCAAGTTCTTCCCTAGTTGGGTCTCCATGTGCCCATGAGCCATGGCTGACACCTTGAATGAAACCTTGTGAGATAAGCTGAAGAAAGAGGATCTAGCCCAGAAACCTGAATTACAGAAACTTAGAGCTACTCAATGTGTTTTTAAGCCTCTATATCTGTGATAATATTCTATAGGGCAACAGATAAGAAATACCCACTCTTATGTCACTATAATAAGACTTCTGTATTGTGATTTACTATCTCTTACAATATGAAAATTGAAAATTTCTTTTGTATTCATGGTATTTTTCATCTTCTAAAATTATAAATTATTATATTTAAAAAGTGAATAAATAAATAAACATATAATGAGAGGGATTGTCTCAAGAATCCTCTTGGGGGAGATTGTGTCCAAGGGGAGAAGCAAAGTGCATTTGAAGTGATTCCTGGATTCCAGAACAAAAGGCTTACAAGAAAAAAAAGAAAAAAAGAAAAAAAAAAGAAAAGGAGAAGACAAAAGAGACAGTTATGAATGAAATGGCATTTCCTTATTAGATGTATATATGTATGCTATGAAAAACATTGTTTATATCAATATTGAAAATTATTTTATGTGTCAACTTTTCTTGGTTATTAACTTATTTAATCCAAGTTAAATTTATTATATGGTATGTGTAGGGGATAATATATTTCTAAACTGTTTCTATATTTTAGTGGTACTTGTAGCAGTAACAATTACCTCACAGAGATATGTTGACAGGAATGAAAGGAAAGATTTTAAGGCAATGTCAGCAACTTCTAGATATCCATGTTTAACATTTAATATCAAATGGTGCAAGTGATGCTTTGTTCTCAAGCTCTATTTTCAATCTTTTAAAAGTGACAAATTCAGACAATTTACCCTCTTAATTTATCTTTAAGTTCAAACTATCTTCTAATGAATGAAATGAATTCTAGATCCACAAATTACATTAGTAGGTGATCTACTGATAGAGAACCAAGTTCAGCATATTAATTTATAAGGTTATCAGCAAGAAATTCTACAAATGGTCAACATTAATACTCACCCAGCTTATAGCAGTTTTTGACAAATTATGGAAATGGTCATAACAATATGTAGAAAATCTATTTTTTAATATTATAAATTTTCTTTGGGACTTCCGCCCATGCTTTGAAATGCTCAGGTCAATAAAAACAGTATAGATATCTTTTTTTTTTCTTTTTATGGCCACACTGGTAGCATATGGAAGTGAAAGGCTAGGGGTGGAATTGGAGATGGAGCTGAAGCCTACACTACAGCCACAGCAACATGGGATCTAAGGTGCATCTGCAGCGTATGCTGCAGCTTGCAGCAATGTTGGATCCTTAACCCATGGAGCGAGGCCAGGGATTGAACCTGCATCCTCACAGAGACAATGTTGAGTCTTTAACCTGCTGAGCCACAGTGGGAACTCCCAGTGTACATATTTTTTTTTGTCTTTTTTTGGGGGGGCCACACCCATGGCATATGGAAGTTCCTGGGCTAGGGGTCAAATCGGAGCTGCAGCTGCCAACCCATGCGACAGCCACAGCAATGCCAGCTCTGAACCACATCTAAGACCTATACTGCAGCTCATTGGCAATGACAGATCTTTACCCTACTGAGCAAGGCCAGGGATTGAATTCACATCCTCATGGATAATAGGTTCATTACTGCTGAGCCACAATGGGAACTCCCCAGTATATGTATCTTAATGCTTATTTCACATCTTTCAAAATTTGAGATCAGAATGATTAGAACTCTTAAAAAACACAGAGTTTATTTTGTGGATCAAATACTCTTGTGAGAAACATTTCCCACAATAGTCATCCTACTGCAACATACAGTAACACTTGCTGTTTGCAATCTTTAATTTCACACATTAACATATATCATAAAACAGTTCTTGGTTCAGCCAATATATATATATATATTTTTTCATAGCAAGATAACTGCAATGGAGAGAAGCTACTGTGCTCACTTACAATCTGGCACCAGCTTCTGTATCCGGCTAGCTACTCCAGAATGTTTTTCAGTCATTACGTCTGTGCCATCAGGACAAACTCCTAAAAACACTTAAAACTCCAAGCAATATTTGTTGTCTATGTAATCCCTTATAATTGCATATAGATCAAAGTTACTTCTATTTGTTTGCAATGAAACTGGAAAAAAGAATACTTCTTTCATATCACCATCACATTTAAACTACTTCTGCAAAAGGATTCGCCATGTTAGCAACATCTTTGCTTTGACAAGTTTTTCTTACCATTAGCCACTACCTGAATACAGTAGATTCACCAAACATTCCAAAACAAAATTATTGATGAAGTTTAAAGTTTTCACTAATGTCTTTGAAATTGTGTGTATATGTATATATATATATATATGTATGTACATTATATATTTTGTATAATATACATGATACATTACACATTATTATATATTATAATGTCTTAGCAAACTGATATATAAATTACTGGAAGCCAGCAAAACACTTAAATTTATGGTTGAAATATTGAACATTTGCTCATCTGTTTCCATGTTTTTTCAAGATTCAATGTTCTTTCAATGAATTACTTTGGTTTTAATTTCATTTATGCTTTTTATGTAAATGTCACTTGAATTTTGATTGATTTTTTTCTTCTTTAGCCAGATCACTAATAGCACACTATAGTTGTAACACATAACTATCAATTACGTCTAGAAAATGGTACTCAATAATGTGAATTCTTATTCCTGAATAAAAGTAGTTAAATACTTGGCCTTTACTTTTTTTAGAAGCATTTCCATCCTTAACATTTGTTCTAATAACGTTACTACATTCAACCTAGATATGTTTTTTTCTTGACCCAAAAAATTTAAGTGAAACTAATTAAATAATATGTAAATTACAGTTAAAAAGAGAATATAAAATTAACTTTCTCAATTTAGCTAATAATGTCAAATTATAAAAAAAAAATTTAAAATATAACTTCTGTTGCAGAAAAGCCATTTTTCAGGAAATGAAAAAGCAACAATTAATATCTGACAAGAGACTTATACCCAACTCACTATTAAGAATACAAATGATCATAATTTAAAAATGGGTGAAGGATGTAGGGAGTAATTTTACAGAAGGTATATGAATGAGCATAATCACCTAAAAATATGCTTTGCATATTTAGTGTTCAAGGAAATTCAAATTATAATAAGATAGAAATATATATCTACATGAAGGTTAAAATTAAAATGATGGACAATATCAAGTGTTTAAGAGAATGTGGAATAACAGGATTTCTAAAACATTGCTGGTAGAAGTATAAATGATTCAGCCACCTTAGAAAATAGTTTGCAGTTTCCTACACACATTATGATATAAAAAAGAAATTCATCTCTAGGTAATTACCCAAGTGAAATGAAAACATATGTTCACACAAAGACCTATAGTAACCCCAAGTGGAAATACCAAAAATGTCTATCAAGGAAGTGAATAAAAATGTTATGGCATATTCATAAAATGGAATATTATTTAGCAATATAAAAGACTATTGATATACACAAAAATACGAGGGAAGGTTAAAAATATGTTGAGTGAAAAAAGATAATTACAAAAGAATATGTACTGCTTGATTTGATTTATAACACATTCTAGAATAGGCGGAAATAACACTTGATGAAATAAATCAAAATAATGGTTGCCTGGGGTCAGAAATGGTGAAAATGACAGCAAAGGATAAAAGGAAATTTGGTGGGGTGATGGAAATTTCCCATTGCTTATTTGGATGTTTCCACAAAAGCAAAAATTTGCCAAATTTCATTATTTATATACTTAGATTTGTTTTGTTGTAATTTTTACTTAAATAAAATTGATTTTAAAACAATATTTGATTAATAAACATTAGATTACTAAAATTAATTTAATTAAATAAAATTAATTTAAATTATTTTAAAATGGAAACTCAAAGGCAAATGGTTATTTTTTATGATTTTGACAGAATTTTAAATTATAATAAACAAATTTTATGATGTAAAATTTTTTGGTTTTTGTTTTTTTGTCCTTTTAGAGTCATATCTGCAGTATATAGAGGTTCCCAGGCTAAGGGTCTAATCAGAGCTGTTACTGCAGGCCTACGCCAGAGCGACAGCAACACCAGATCCAAGCCGCCTCTGTGAACTACACCACAGCTCACCACAACGCCGTATCTTTAACCCACTGAGTGAGGCCAGGGATCGAATCTGCAACCTCATGGTTAGTGGTCAGATTCATTTCCGCTGTGCCATGACAGGAACTCCATGAGGTAGCATGTCGTAATGTGCTCCTACTGTTTATCTTGCATCATGTCCAACCCAGCACATTAGTTCACTAGTGCCTCCACACCCTGTCTGGTCTTCAGCCTGTTCCACTGATCACAAGCATGGATGCAACAACAATGTCAGATTGTTTACAGAGTTTCCTTTAGGTGTATTGCAGACTGGTAATAGTATTCAGGACATACTTGAGTAGGCTAGCCAGGAAAACAATTATCCATATCTGTATAACTAATAACTATTGCTTTAGATTCACTAGCAAGGTCATAGAAACCTCCCAAGGGGAAATCAATAAATAAAATTAAGATTATTTCGTTATTCATTAGACCAATGCCATGTTAATGCCATATATGCTAGTGTCTTTAGGAGCTACAAAGTGTATAACAAATATATAGACGTTATTTTAAAGACTGTCACTTATGGTACAATTAAGCAGTTATTTAATCTATACACTGAATATTAGGTATAGATACAGGTATTAGGAACACCTGTAATAGTGTCTTTAGAAATCGCAGTGTTATGGACCTATCCACAACAAGGGGTCTGAAACCCAGGTTCCGTTTCCTACCTTTGAACTCTGCCAGGTCTCCAGGTTTTTTTTTTTAATTATTTCTTTATTAGAGTATAGCTGATTTACCGTTCTGTGTCAATTTCTGTCAAAGTCATTTTTTTCAAGCTTCATTTTCATTTATAAAGGAGGATGATGTCATTGGCTTCAAAATTTATTTTAGCTTTAAAATTGTATAATTTATTAATAAAAGTGTTTTGAAATGCTCTTGAAAATGTACAATAGTAAAATGATTAAGTTCTTAACCTGGAGTGGCACACAAAGCTCTTAGGGATGTATTTCAAATTTAGAATATAAAAAAAAAAGAACATATTTCTGGACTTTGCTCTGATTACTTTGACCGTGCATACCTTCTCCCCCAATCCTATCTCTTTTTTCGTTTATCTTTGCCTTGAGAACAGATTACACAGAAATTTACAAAGAAATCCTTTAGCCTCAGCCATGCTTTCTGATAGACCCTTAGATCAAGATCTTTAGATTCAGGCTCCAATGTCACAAACATGCTTGTCTGAATTCTCCTTGACTGCAGACACCTTGAGTAAACTCTGAGACCCAGTGTGTTACCCACATCCCTTGAACTTACTCAAATGTTAGGACTGGAATTGTGTTCTGTTTCTTTTCTCCAGTGAATCTAATAGCCATGTTAGCTATTAGACCCTTTAAAACTGAGACTCTGTATCTCAGCCTTTTCAGTTATAGAAGGAATATTCTGTGTAAACTTGCTAGTTACTCTCCTAAGACCTATGAAATACTCCATAGATGTCTACTAAAAATGCTGAAGTCTTTCCATTTACAGACATATATCACTAACCATGATACAGGACTTTTCTATCTAACCAGTCTCAGGATTCCTTATATCCCTGCCCTTTCTACCTCATTGAATCATGGTTTTGGTACTTTCTTATCAAGTTCTGTGTGATTGTGAAACTGCAGAAATCACTGCTATTTACTGAACACTGTTCTAGGAACTAG
The DNA here is from genome assembly GCF_016906955.1 of Phacochoerus africanus. Taxonomy (NCBI): domain Eukaryota; kingdom Metazoa; phylum Chordata; class Mammalia; order Artiodactyla; family Suidae; genus Phacochoerus; species Phacochoerus africanus. The sequence continues at coordinate 184,290,166 of NC_062544.1, read as the reverse complement.
GTAAGTCACTTCTTCCCAGTCACCCAAATTCGGCTGACTTTACCACAGACTTCTCCCACAGCCTGGGCTGGCAGTCTAAAGTCTAGAATATTCAGGGACCAAGGGTGAAGCAGCATATGTATGCCAATGGGAGAATCAGACACCATGCTCCTATAAAAGCTTTGCATTTCGTAAGTTTTTGGAATGGGGTTGGCAGGAGTTCATTTTTCAAAATTTCTTTACTTATATGTCAAGATCATCCAGGATGTGACTATTGAATCAGTTTCAAGGCCCCCACAAGACTGGAATATTCTATAATGTTTTGGTATCTTGTTTTATTTAATATTTTATGTCTGAAATACTGGCTGAAAAGTCCAAAGCAATTGAATATATCACCCTAATGTTTATTAATCTACTTGCATTTGCCAGTGAGGTATTAAAATCATTTATTAGTAATGTTACACAAAAGTTATGTATAATTTGTATATGATGTCCTTGCAATAAAAACCTTTCTATATTTTTAATTTTGATTTTTTAATATTTATTTTTGGGTAGTTTTCAGGAGGAAAAAAAATCCCTAGCTCCTTTATCTGAAGACAAAAATTTAAATGCAATAGAAAATACATTTTGGACACCTAATTTGAGCATTCTAAAATTTAAAGATATTTACTGAAATTTAACTTTTGCTGCCAAAATTCTTTTTTTTTCTTTTTTTGATGTTTTTAGGACCTCACTTGTGGCATATGGAAGTTCCTAGGCTAGGGTTTGGATCAGAGCTGCAGCTGCCAGCCTATGCCACAGCCACAGTAATGCAGATCTGAGCCAAGTTTGAATTTCCACCACAGCTCATGGCAATGCTGGATCCTTAACCCACTGAGCAGGGCCAGGGATTGAACCTGCAACCTCAGGGATACTAGTTGGGTCATTACCACTAAGCCACAATGGGAACTCCCCAAAATAATTAATGTTTTCAACTGATTATGGGTGGGATTGCCAAGTAATATAAATGGTGAACTGAATTTGCTTTTCCTATTTTCATGTAAATTCCAAATCAGTATGCCCATTTGAAATAATGAGTTCTGAAGTATTAGCAGGAATTTAATATACTCCTAGGAAAGGTACTGGAAGTCACTAAGCTATGTATGTCGTATGAATAAGTTTTGACTTTGTTATGTCTTTCCAATTATTATGTCAAATCTCCACATCAAAATTAATAGGGAAAGTATTTTTCAAGAAACCTCTAGTGAAAATCAGTAAGAGTAAGTCAGCCACATTGCATTCATTTATCCTTCTTGCCTTACCTTAAGTCACCAGATCAAGATGAAACTATCAGAACTCACTTGATCTAATTATGCAATGGTCTCATCAAGCCATCTGTACAGGCAATGGAGAGAGAAGAGTGCTTAGCTGGAAAATGAAGAATTCAAATGTGGAATCACAACACTGTGTATTGGAATGAGTTGTTGATCTGAGAGGCAGTTGGGACTGAGGAATGGCACACAGAGTGAAGCAGCAAGTCAGTGTTTTCAGCATTACAGGGAGTCATTTGGAAGGAGAGCAGTCCAAACTGACAGACAAAATTTCAATCTCTGGGTAGGGTTTCTAGGTTAGACTCAGAACTCAGGATGTCCCAAGTTCACATAGACAGATATGGAAGTAAAGACAGAGACACATAGAGTGGAATCCATTTTTAAGAGTTTTACTAGAAAATGGAAAATAAGCACAGAGATTACAAATAGGAACCCCTAAAAGAATGTGATGAGCCAGGCAAACATATACTGAAAAAAGTTTATCATAATTATTACATAATTACATTTTCAAGAAATTGGTATAACAGGGTAGTAGATGAAAGGGTATAATAATCTGAACTCTGGTCAAATAAACTAGTGAAAATGAAGTAAAAATAAATTTACTAAAATATATTTAGTTATATATACACCAAATATTTACAAATATTTTTAAAAATTTATGATAGTTGATTTACAATATTCTATCAATTTCTGCTCTACAACAGTGACCCAGTTGTACATGTAAATGCATTATTTTTCTCATATTATCTTCCATCATATTCCATCACAAGTGATGGATATATTTCCCTGTGCTATATTGCAGGATCTCATTGCTTATCCACTCCAAATGCAATAGTTTTCATCTACTAATCCCAAACTCCCAGTCCTTCCCACTCCCTTCTCCTTGGCAACCACAAGTCTGTTCTCCATGTCCACCAGTTTGTGTCTTTTCTGTAGATAGGTTCATTTGTGCCATATATTAGATTCCAGATATAAGTGGTATCATATGATATTTGTCTTTATCTTTCTGACTTACTTCACTTAGTGTGAGATACTCTATTTCCATCTATGTTCCAGCAATCCCACTCCTGGGCATATATCTGGACAAAACTTTCACACAAAAACATACATGTACCCATATGTTCATTGTAGCACTATTCACAATAGCCAAGACATGGAAAAAAACCTAAATGTCTTATCGACAGATGAATGGATTAAGAAGTAGTAGTACATATACACAATGGATACTACTCAGCCATAAAAGAGAACAAAATAATGCCATTTACAAAAATTTGTTAACCCACAGATACCATAAACAAGTATGAAAAATTGTAGAGGTATAATTTTGCTAAAAAATGCTGTTTTTATCTACTTAGTAGAGTTTCTTCTTTTTATCAAATATTCAAGCCTATATAACCTGTATTATTGAACAAATTGTCTTCTTTTCCTTTTTTCTTTTTTCTTTTTAAGGCCACAATTTCAGCCTATGGAAGCTCCCTGACTAGGGTCAAATTGAGCTGCAGCTTCTGGAAAATGCCACAGTCACAGCAACACTAGATTTGAGCCACATCTGTGACCTATGCTGCAGTTTGCAGCAATGCCAGATCCTTAACCCAATTAGTAAGGCCAGGGATGAAACCTGAATCCTGACAGAGATGGGGTCATGTACTTAATCCGCTGAGCCACAACAAGAACTCCTCTGAATGGACACTAAATGGATTGCTAGACAGTGTAGATTAGAGGCCCCAAAATATTAATCTACTAGCACTGTTGATGTTTTCTCCATCAAATTATATCTTGATATAGATGTTGATATAACTTTCAAAGCCAGGCTTATATGCACCACAATCAAGCTGCTCACTAAATAGTCCCTTCATCAATTTGTCTATCAGTGAGGATGCTTTCAGTTGTAAGTAACATAATATATAACTATGATGAAAGTCCTGAAGGATTAAGTTTCAGTATTATGAGATGCTTTAATGGCCTAACCACAAGTTCCTCTCTTTACTCTGCTTCTGCAGACAAAGCCCCCTGGTCAAACATCCATCCTTACCAAATGGACCAAATTCATGTCTTGCTTTTCCCTGAGTAGCAGTTTTCTGCACCCTGCTTGTACTCAGATTATTCAAGCTAGCCAATCGCATATTCCTTGGGCACCAGAGGCACTACACCCTCCTGATAATATATAGCCTGTCTGCCTCCCTTAACAATGTTCTTGTAGCCCTGCATAGCATGTAATATCCATTTACCTAGGCTGTGATTATGTGGCTAATAAACCATTGTTGATCACTTATGGCCAGAGTGGTCCTATGATTAACCATCCCCCAAAACTCTAGGGTTGTAATCCTTCACACAGAAAAGGGATGAAGAGAAGGTGATCCAAACAGACATTAATAGTGGCTCAAACAACAAACATTTAGATTTAGCCATTTGACGTAACAAGACAGAGGAAGTTTCTTCATGGTTGTTTCATGGTCTTAACACAATGATTAATGACCTAAGCTCTTTCAAGCATTTTCAAGCATTCACTTTACTATGGACGTGTGAAAACCCTCATTTTACTTTTTTCCTTCCAAATTACTGTCTTTAAAGTAAGAAATTTTGTATTCAGGCTTGTTTCATCATTGCTGCTCCTGACATCATCATATTCTTACGTAATTAACTACATTATGTAGTAAAATGCAAATGGGCCAGACAGGGAAGGAATGATGTTTTTCTTGCACTTTATGTAACTCAGAAAGGCAAATTGTCTTATAATCAATTACAATCTCCACCTTAAAGAATGAGGTAAATGGAATTTTAGGACTCTTAAGTAGGCAATGAATAGGACCAATCAAAATTTAATTGCTTTAAACCTCATGTCTTTCTACTAATTGTATGAATTTGGCTAACAATACAGACAATGATCTGGCTTGTAAAATATACATGCTGAAAAATTGTGGAGAAAAAATAATTTTCGGCATCATCAGGAGTAAAAGCCCTCTTCAACTTCATTTGCTTCATGTGCAAACACAAGAAAAATTCCATTTACCAAAATAACAAATATTTTTCCTCCAACCACTTTCTTTCCACTCCTATACCTCCTTCTTATTAATTCCTAGCTGACAAATGATTTTTTTTTTAAATTTTATTGGAATACAGTTAACTTACAATTTGTATAAGTTTTAGTGTACAGAATAGTGAATCAATTATATATATTGATGTTATGTAGTAGCTTCTGGTTAGTTATCTACTTTGTCCAGTACTGTGTATATGTTATTCCAATCCTTACATTTCCTCTCTCCCCTCCATGGTTTCCTATGTGACAGCGCTAAGCTTGGTTGTGAAAACTGTGAGTTTGTTTCTCTTTTATAAGTAAGTTCATTTATATCAATTCTATTAGATTCCACATATAAGTGATATCATATGATATTTATCTTTTTTAGTAAGTTCATTTATATCAATTCTATTAGATTCCACATATAAGTGATATCATATGATATTTATCTTTTACCTATTTCACTCAGTATGATAATCTTTATGTCCAACCATGTTGCTGCAAAAGGCATTATTTCATTCATTTTAATGGCTAATATTTCATTATATATATGTATCATATCTTCTTTATCCATTACTCTGTTTATGGACATTTAGGTTGCTCTGATGTCTTGGCTATTGTAAATAGTGTTGCAATGAACATTGGGGTACATGTATCTTTCTGAATTATGGTTTTCTCCATATACATGCCAAGAAGTGGAACTGCTGTATCATATGATAGCTACACAGCTTTTTGAGGTACCTCCATACTGTCCTCCATAGTTGTTGCACCAATTTGCATTCCCACCAACAGTGTAGGAGAGTTTCCTACCCTTCACACCCTCTCTAGTGTTTATAGTTTGTAGACTTTTTGATAATGGACATTCTGAGTGGTGTGAGGTGATAACTCATTGAAGTTTTTATTTGCTTTTCTCTAATAATTGTTGATTTTGAACATCTTTCATCTGTTTTTTGGACATGTGTATGTCTTTGGAGATATAACCATTCAGATCCTCTGCCTTTTTTTTTATTGAGTTGTATTTCATTGATATAAAGCTGCATGAGACATCTGTATATTTTGGAAATTAATCCCTTGTCAGTTGCTTCATTTGTAAATATTTTCTAAAATTGTGTGGGTTATCTTTTTTTAATGGTTTGCTTTGATGTGCAAAAGCTTTTTAAAAAATATTTTTAGTTTTTTCCATTATAGTTGATTTACAGCCCTCTGTCAATTTCTACTGTATGGCAAAGTGACCCAGTCACACCCATATATACATTACTTTTCTCAGATTAACTTCCATCATGTTCCATCATAAATGAATAGAAACAGTTCCCTGTGCTGTACAGCAGGATTTCATTGCTTATCCACTCCAAAAGCAATAATTTGCATCTGTTAAACCCACACTCCTAGTCCATCCCATTCCCTCCTCCTTCTCTTGGGCAACTTCAAGTCATTCTCCAAGTCCATGAATTTCTTTTCTGTGGAAAGAAGGTTCATTTGTGCCATATATTAGATTCCAGGTATAAGTGATATCATATGGTATGTGTCTTTCTCTTTCTGACTTACTTCACTTAGTACGAGAGTCTCTAGTTCCATCCATGTTGTTGCAAACAGCATTATTTTGTTCTTTTTATGGCTGAGTAGTATTCCATCGTGTATATATACCACATCTTCTTAATCCATTCATCTGTTGATGGACATTTAGGTTGTTTCCATGTCATGGGTATTGTGAATAGTGCTGCAATGAACACATGGGTACATGTATCTTTTTCAATGAAAGATTTCTTCAGATATATGCTCAAGAGTGGGATTGGTGGGTCATATGAAAGTTCTATATTTAGACTTCTGAAGTACCTCCATACTGTTTTCCATAGTGGTTGTATCAATTTACATTCCCATCAACAGTGTAGAAGGGTACACTTTTCTCCACATCCCCTCCAGCATTTGTTATTTGTTGACTTGCTAATGATGGCCATTCTGACAGGTGTGCGGTGGTATCTCATAGTAGTTTTGATTTGCATTTCTTTAATAATTAGTGATGTTGGACATTTTTTCATGTGCCTCTTGGCCATCTGTATATCTTCTTTGGAGAAATGTCTATTCAGATCTTTTGCCCATTTTCAATTGTGTTGGTTTTTTTTGTGGTTGAGTTGGATAAATTGTTTGTATATTTTAGAGATTAAGCCCTTGTCAGTTGCATCATTTGAAACTATTTTATCTCATTCCATAGGTTGTCTTTTTTTTATGTTTTCCTTTGATGTGCAAAAGCTTGTCAGTTTGATTAGAACCTATTAGTTTATTTTTGCTTTTATTTCTGTTGCCTTGGGAATCTGACCTAAGAAAACATTTGTATGGTTGACATCAGAGAATGTTTTGCCTACGTTCTCTTCTAGGAGTTTGGTGTCTTGTCTTATGTTTAAGTCTTTAAGCCATTTTGAGTTTATTTTTGTGCGTGGTGTGAGGGTGTGTTCTAGTTTCATTGATTTACATGCAGCTGTCCAGTTTTCCCACCACAACTTGCTGAAAAGACTGTCTTTTTCCCATTTTATGTTCTTGCCTCCTTTGTCAAAGATTAATTCACCACAGGTATCTGGGTTTATTTCTGGATTCTCTATTCTGTTCCATTGGTCTGTATGTATGTTTTGGTACCAGGACCACACTGTCTTGATTACTCTAGCTTTGTAATATTGCATGAAGTCTGGAAGAGTTATGTCTCCTGCTTGTTTTTGTTCCTCAGGATTGCTTCAGATCTTTTTATGGTTCCATATAAATTTTTGGATTGTTTGTTCTAGTTCTGTGAAAAATGTCATGGGTAATTTAATGGGGATTGCATTGAATCTGTAAATTGCTTTGTGTAGTATGGCCATTTTTACAATATTAATTTTTCCAGTCCAGGAGCATGGAATATCTTTCCATTTCTTTGAATCATCTTTAATTTCCTTGATTAATATTTTATAGACCTCAGCATATAATTATTTCACCTCCTCAGTCAGGTTTATTCCTAGGCATTTAATTTTTGAGGTTGCAATTTTAAAAAGTATTTTATTTTTATATTACTTTTCTAATATTTCATTGTTAGTATACGGAAATGCAACAGATTTCTCAATGTTAATCTTTTATCCTGCTACTTTGCTGAATTCATTGATCCTTTCGAGTAGTGTTGTGAGTAGGGTTTTCTATATATTGTATCATGTCATGTGAATATAGTGATATTTTCCTCTTCTCTTCCAATTTGGTTACCTTTTATTTATTTTGTTTGTCTTATTGCTGTAGCTAGGACTTCTAATACTACATTGAGTAAAAGTGGACATCCTTGTTTTTTTCCAGAGCAAAATCTTTTAGGATTAATTAGGTTCCATTTCTTTATTTTTACTTTCATTACTCTAGGAGGTAGACCAAACAAGCTATTGCTGGGAATTATGTCATAGAGTATTCTGTCTATGTTTTCCTCTAGGATTTTTATGATTCCTGGATACATTTGGCTCCTTAATCCATTTTAAGTTTACTTTTCTGTATGGTGTAAGAGAGTGTTCTAATTCCATTCTTTTACATGCAGCTGTCCAGTTTTCCCAGCACCACTCATCAAAGAGACTATCTGTCCTCCATTGTATGTTTTTGGCTCTTAGTTGACCCTAGGTGCTTGGGTGTATTAGCAATAATCTGTTCCAATAATCTAAATTTCTGTTCCAATAATCCATATTACTGTTTTTGTACTGTTTTTGTTCCAGTAAAAACATAGTTTTTTATTATTGCAGCTTTGTAGTATAGTCTGAAGTCACCTACCTTACCTTTTAAAGGAGCCTCTTTCCCAAGCCCTATGGCCTTGCCCCAGAATTATGGGTAATTGGATTATGATAAATAAACTGATCAACCATACTAATTGGAGTTTGGAATTTGGAGGTGGAATTTAATGTTTCTAGTGAGTCTTTACCAAGCCTTTGAACTATAAAGTCATGTAGAAGGAAAGATGGGCCAGGTCTAAAGGAAGATAGATGAAATAGAAGAACAAAGCAGATAATGGAGAGAAACAGAACAAAGGAATAGAGATTGAAATTTTATAACTCTAGATGAAGAGGAATACTGAGAGGGAGAAAGAGACAATAGGAACGATGCAGACAAAATTAAGAGTGAGAAAAGAGAAACAATACCTTTGATTCCTCAGGACTTGCTAGCTCTTGGAGTCGGCCTTTCCAAAAGCCTCACTGTGACTTACACCATTGAATCTCATATCATGTCATCCCGAGAATCTCCTTTTTGACTTTAACCTAACTTGCTTTGTCCTCTTTCTTGGAGGAAGGAAACATAAATACAAATGCAAAATGAATTCAGTTCTGAAAAAGTCAAAAGATAAATAAGTTTTATATTTTTGGAAATACTAATTTTATTTGTACTTACAAAAACATGTACTGCATTTTAGCACAGATTATACTGGATATATTCTGCTCAGTATGCTTATTTTGTATTTCCCAATTGACATGAGAAAACATTTATGTAGATTCAACTTACTGACATGTAATCTGGTAATTATAACACCTTAATACAAAATCTGCAATAAATTATCAAAAGCAATTTCCATGATAATTGGAAAAATGTTCATGCATATGTATTACTCTCAGTTTTTCAAAGATTATTCTTTTCACATTTCCTCTCTTCTTGGAAACTATGAAGTTTGAAGGATAAAAACAAAAACAGCAAGAATGGCAATATGTTGTGGTGATATAAGCATTATTTTCTATTCTCTTAACGTTTCATTTTCCATCATTTTTCTATAGAAGCAATCAGGTGACACATATAATATCCCAATACATTTTACACACTGAAATGTTGGTAAATTTGGCACTCATTTGGTTCAGATTTTCACAAGCATCCAAATTTTTAAACCATCACTAATTAATGATTTTCAGGAAACAGTACACTCACATAAGTTGTGTTAGTTTAATAGTATAAAGGGTGAGCAGTCTTGAGTCTTAGAAATATTTAGAGGTTCATTTTAAGAAATCAGTTATTTAATTCTTTAATTCCTGACATGTACAGTGAAAAGTATTGAAGATGATATTTAAAAAAGGAAAACATCAATCAGGTTATCAATAAACTCCTTACTTTCTCTGCTGGAGACATTAGACCTCAAGAAACATAGTAAAAATCAGTTATGTTATCCATGCCTGGAAAACTTGTTTGGGATGGCAGTGAGAGAGAAGCTATTGTTCCTTTAAATGTTAAGCTTTCATGTCAGCAAAACTCACTCTTCCATTTTTTTTTTTTTTATACTCTCATATTGGCAGGAAAAGCAAAAAGGTAAGCGATTTTATGATCTTCTTAGTACTGGAGAGAAGGAAAGGCTTCTAGAATTATGAAAAAACATCTCTGGGATCCTTCTAATAGAAGATATCAGCTCTGTCACCATTGGCTGAATGTATCATGCACCAATCACAATGGAGTAATTGCTTCTCACTCAGAGACTTGAACCTAAGCGCCTAATCAAAAACACTCAGGGTCCCAACTCTATAGCATTTTCCCAGTTGACAGCTACCACAATGTATGTAAGAAACTAGATATATCTTGAGAATCCACTACCAAGTAATATAAGATGAATAAGAAAGAATGGAGTAAGCAAAAACTGTCCTTTTGGCCATTTGCCTGAAGAATGCACTGCTGGAACTACCAGGTTAGCCAAATTACAGGATCTGATGGTCTTTTTAATCCTGAAGGATTGAAATGAGATGGTCTAATATAATATGGTTATTTTGACAGATTTTGCTTCCAGAAATAGTGCATTGAGGGTTTAGGTAAGATATTTTAATATACTACTTGGGTTGATTTAAGACCCCGACTGTTTTGTGAAATATGTGACTAATGAAATATGACACATTCAACTTGCTAAATGGATTATGAAGTTTCAGTCCGCAGAAAAAATTACTTGAGACAAGAACAAATAGATTGCCCTTTAAAAATAGTCTACCATTTAATACCCACCAAAATACTGGTGAAGTGTGTAATAGAATGCCCTTCAATTTTGGTTTATAAGACATTTTCTTATTAGACTGGGATTATAAACTTTTGGGATGAATACCTTTTTCATATATTAGGAAGTACATGATATGGCTATGACATTATTACTAGTGAGGAATATTTTGATCTTTTGGTTAGGGGCTATTAGGGGTCTCCAATATAAAATTAAAATTTTTCCAATGCCGTTCATTAGAAGCAAATCACTAAGCCAACTTATATTCAAGGGAAAGGTAGTTACCTTTTGGAAGGAATATCAACAAATTTGTAGATATGTATTAAAACTATTATAGTAATTAAGACATATTTGGAGGAGATACTTTTTGAAGCTCTGCAACTATTTTCTTTCTCCTAACACTTTTGCTCACTAATTTTAGCATTTACCAATGTATTTTACTGGCAGGAATTGTTACTGTGTTGAAAAACAATTGTTTTTCATTTACCTCATTCCTTCTATGTTTGTTACTTAAAATTATTCTGTAGGCAAGATTTGTTACTTCTACATTTGTTTATTTATTCAATTATATATTCTTTATTCTTTGGATTATAAACCAATGTTATCATGACTTATTTACTCAAATTATTCCTGCTTAAGTCAATGGCAGCTCTTTCATTTTTGCTTCTACATCCTTTTGACATGAAACTGCTTGTTTGCTTGTTCATTTATTTTGCCCTTATATATTCTGGAGTTACAAATGCTCCAGTTCATTTTATTTTATTTATTTTTTATAGTAATTTTTATTTTTTCCATTATAGCTGGTTTACAGTGGTCTGTCAATTTTCTACTCTACAGCAAAGTGACCCAGTCACACATACATATATAGCTCCAGGTTCATGTTATATTTCCCTTACCCCTGCCCTAGCTTCAAGACTGGTTTCCTTTTTTGGAAAATAATATCAGAAACCGAGAACTGGGTACTACATGTGATTCTAACTACTGGATTGTCAAATTTCAGGACTTTTTCACCAGAGCTAGAAAATCTATGTTATATATATTTATTTGTTAATTTATATTTTACTGTATTCCTAGTTTTATCTATAATAAACATAAACACCTGCTATATATATTTATATATAACTCATGTACAAATATACATATCTATACTTATTAGTCTAATATCTCAGAATTTACTCCACAAACATAAGATTCATCTACTCCCTGCTTTGACTATTGTAACTTTTCTTTACAATGATAAATCTGACCACCATTCCCTATAATGTGTGTGTGTTTATATTAAACTCTAGTTTACATATGAAGTAGTTTCAATTGCTAACCTGTACCACTGTGATAAACATATCTTCCAACCATCGTACAGTATTTATGTAAATTTTTTTTTTTTTGCTTTAGAGTATCTCGCTCAAATACTTTTCCTAAGTAACTTTTCTCAACTTCTTCAACCCGCTCTCTTTGATGAGGTTATAGAAAACGTTTTATCAAACACATTTGTAATATAGTTAGTTTCATTTGTTACAGTCTGTGTTCCACGTGGTTTTCTTCTACGTCCTAGTTAGTTTTCCAGTACTGGCCTACATTATAGTTTACTCTTTGTGCCATATACTTCTGCAGGTTTAGACAAACTTAGAGAGACATATGTCTACCACAAATACCTTACAGAACAGTTACATTGAACTAAAAATTCCCTTATGCAGCTCCTTTATAGTTAAATCCTCCCCTTCCACCAACTCTTAACAACCACTGTTGTTATATTAATATATTTTCTATCCCAAGAGTTTTGACTTTTCCAGAAAGTCATATAAATGGAATCACACAGCATTAGCCTTATGGTACTGGCTTCTTATACTTAGCAAAATGCATTTAACAATCATGCATATTGTTGCATGAATTAATAATTAGCTGCTATTTCTTGCTAAGTTATAGCCCATTAAAGTTTGTTTTTTTCCCCTAGTTTATAGTGTGTTTATCAACACTGGATGTCAAATTCTTTTTCTGTATCTATTGAGACTTGTAAATATGGTGAATTATGTTGATTGCTTTTTTGATTGTTAACCAGCTTTGAATTCTTAGGGTAAACTTCACTTGGTCATGATGTATAATTATATATATCACTAGGTAGCATATATATATGTATAATTACCTGTACCTAATCTTACTTAGGTTGTTGGTAGAATGTATTGCCTAGTGGTTGCAGTTCTGAGGACCCCAGTTTCTTGCTGGCAGTTAGTTGAGGCAGCACTGAACTTCCAGAGACCACCCCTACTTCCCAGAGTCTGTATGCAGTTTCCTTCCATGTAGGCTTCCTCAACAGGGCAGGTATTTTATCAAGTCAACAAGGATAGTTTCTGCTGGAAAGACAGAGGACTTATGTAATGCAACGTAATCATAGGACAGACATTCCATCACGTTTTCCATATTCTACTGTTAGAAACAAATTTTAGGCTCCACACATACTCAGAGGGAGAGAATGAAGGAGGTAATAATCATAGGGACCACTCAAGTCCTTCTAACACAGTCAGTATGACTGGAGGTTTATCAATTTATTGATCTTCTCAAGATACCATTTTTTGGTTTAATTGATTTTCTTCCTGTTATTGTTTTCAATTTCATGTATTTTCTATTCAAATCTTTATTATGGCCTTCCTTATATTTTCTTTGTATTTTATTTACTCTTCTTTCTTCAGTTTCTTAAGGTGGAAGCTTAGGCTACTTATCTTAGTTTTTTCTTTTCTTTTCTATTTAAGTATTTACTACTAAAATTTCTAAGTTCTACTTGGCTACATCCCATAATTTATTTTATTTTATTTTATTTTATTTATTTATTTATTTATTTATTTATTTATTTATTTGTCTTTTAGGGCTACACGCTTGGCATATGGATATCCCCCCAGGCTAGGGGTCAAATTGGAGCTACAGCTGCTGGCCTACACCACAGCCACAGCAACACCAGATCTGAGCTGCATCTGCAACCTATACTGCAGCTCACAACAATGTTAGATTCTTAACCCACTGAGTGAGGCCAGGGATCAAATCTGCGTCCTCATGGATACTGGTTGGGTTCTTAACCCACTGAGCCACAACAGGAACTCCAGATCCACAAATTTTATGTTGCATTTTTATTTGTTTTTTATTCAGTTCAATTTTTTACATTTATTTTCAAATGTATTATTTGACTTACTGTTTATTTAGAAATGTGCATCTCAATATTCAGATATATTTTTGGTAATGACTTTTGTTTGACTCTGCTATTGCCTGAGAATGTATTTTTTATTATTTACGTTCTTTTATATTTGTAAAGGTTTGTATTACAGCCCAAAATATGATCTACATTGGTGAATATCTTATATGCTATTGAGAAGAACATATATTTTGCTGTTGTTGGTTGGAGTACCTTATAAATGTAAAATTGGTGAAGTTGGCAGTTCAGGAGGTCTATATACTTACTGATTTGTTTACTCTACTTGTTCTGTTGATTACTGGGAAAAAATATCAAAGCCTGCAAATATAACTGTGAATTTGTCCATTTCCTCTATAAAATCTCTTAGTTACATCTTTATTTATGTTGAAGCTCTGGATATGTATGCCATTTTGAAGTCTAGCATAAAAAATTTATGTTTCCTGGATAGCAATAATTATTTGAAAATTTAATATCTCCCAGAAATGAAAACCAGTGTGAACTTTATCCTGTTGCTAGTACAATTAAAATTTACTCCATTAAGCTCCAGTCCTTAACTTAAAACTATTAGAATACTAAAGCAAACTGAGTACAAGAAAAGCAGTGCTGACAGCCAAGGGCTTGTGTGGCAGGAACTGCTAGATCTTGGTATAATTCTGATGAACTTAATCATTCTCACAGATCACTAACCAGATAATGTCACTTTGTAATAGTGCTGAATGGAGTCCAGTGCTAGACCACTCATTAATTATGCCTGAGAACAGATTTAAAATAAAGTTTCTGGGGAGTTCCTGTCGTGGTGCAGCGGAAACAAATCTGACTAGGAACCGTGACGTTGTGGGTTCAATCCCTGGTCTTGCTCAGTGGGTTGTGGATCAGGTGTTGCTGTGAGCTGTGGTATAGGGCACAGACGTGGCTTGGTTCTGGCATTGCTGTGGCTCTGGTGTAGGCCGGCAGCAACAACTCTGATTAGACCCCTAGCCTGGGAACATCCATGTGCCGTGAGTATGGCCCTAAAAAGACAATAAATAAAAAAAGTTACTGTGCAAACTTTAAAAATTAAGAGACCTATCTTCCCCCAATACTTAAGTCACTTTCACTTCTTAACCCAGGTGGAACTCTGGCCTCCTTCCATTATTCCAGCTGCCTCAACTATGTTTTTAAGATAACTAATCATAGAATTATCTCTGCTTATTGATAATTAGCAATCCGGAGTAATCCTCAATCATTTGATCCTGTCCTAAAGTGACAAAGCCTTTTTAAACACCTTCTTGCTGAGACACTTCATGGTTTCCAAAGAAAGCTCCTTGTTGTTGCAAGCATCAAGAAACTTAATTTTCTGTACAGCTCTCTTCCTGGTGTAATTTGATATTTGGGCATCAAGAGACGCAACATAGAGATATGGTAATTAAGATAATACAAAAAATATGGTAATTAATTAAGGTAATACTCCCTAAAAAGTACTGGTTTTATTACATGATAAATACTCATACTTTAATATAAATGACTCCCAGCTGAAATAGTTTATTCAAAGGAAGCAGCTGCAATCTTTTCATCCTTATGTTTCTTTTGTAAAATAATTTATTTGAAAAATAATAGATGTTCAATGAATATTTGCTGAAAAATAAATCAAACATTAATATTTAAACATATATATTTAGAAATTATAAAAGAATACAATGAAGATCCCATACATTATATAGAAGAATGTAAATAAAGAGTAAGATGACAAAAAAGTAGAACCATGAAAAAAAATAAAATCATGGAATGAGCCAGAATTTAATCTTTAAAATTACTATGAAGAAAGAATATCTATATGCACTCAGTGACATCACGTCAATATCTAGTATCAGGAGTTCCCGTCGTGGCGCAGTGGTTAACGAATCCAACTAGGAACCATGAGGTTGTAGGTTCGACCCCTGGCCTCGCTCAGTGGGTTAACGATCCGGCATTGCCGTGAGCAGTGGTGTAGGTTGTAGACGCAGCTCAGATCCAGCGTTGCTGTGGCTCTGACGTAGGCCAGAGGCTACAGCTCCAATTGGACCCCTAGCCTGGGAACCTCCATATGCCGCAGGAGCGGCCCAAAGAAATAGCAAAAAGACAAAAAAAAAAATCTAGTATCACTAAACTTGTTTTCCATTTCTTTTTAGGTAATATATTGAAAGAATATTATCTCTAACATTAGACTATAGAGTCCCTGAAGAATTTTTTTCAACTCAAACCCTCCTTCACATTACATCCTTATTTCATATTAGGCTACAAGTCTTTTCTAAGATCCATGACCTATAAGCAGTGCTTTGTTTCCTTTGAGGTCATATGTGTTTTTATTCCCAAAGCAAGTTATAACACAAATTTTGGCTTACTCACTTGTGAATCTAGCATCATCTCCTCAAAATTCCAGACCCTCATTGAATTTGTTGGATTAAACAACAATGTTTAGCCTCTGGGATAGCATTTAGTACACCATAGAAGACTTTCTCTATTAAACTAATGATGCACGAAATGGCACTTTGATGACCTGAAAGAATAAATGTGTCTCCTTGAGAACAGGACTACTAACCAGGGAGAAACTTGGACATTAGGAAAAAAAGATGGCTCATTAATGCTTAACCATCAGCTATGTAATCAATAATCTAAGAACCCAGAAGGTCTCCTTATATAGTAAGGTATTAATATATTATTAATATTCTTTTAAAACATTGATAAGGCACATTTTGTAGCTAATTAAAACACTGTTTATACTAGATAAATACAAAAGAAGAGTAAATTTACAGTGTATTCCTGTCAACCGATTAGCTCACAGACTGATTTACTAGTATTATATTTAATTAAAGCTTTAATTTGGCATTAGTGGAAAGAAGTTCTGTTTGTTAACATTAATTTATTCTTACAATCCTCCTTTTCACCTCAAAAATCTCTC
Source organism: Phacochoerus africanus (assembly GCF_016906955.1). Taxonomy (NCBI): domain Eukaryota; kingdom Metazoa; phylum Chordata; class Mammalia; order Artiodactyla; family Suidae; genus Phacochoerus; species Phacochoerus africanus. Next base: position 184,273,825 of record NC_062544.1, on the reverse strand, counting down.
TATAAAAAAAGAAGGTCATGCTCTGCCTGCCACCGCTGAGTCGCATGGAGGCAGAGGCTCCCGTGCACTTAATATTTAGCTCCACCCAAAACCCACTGCTATGGCCAATGATAGCATTGCTGCTGGAAGTGTAATGAACATTAAAACTGCTCTGCAAGAGGAGCTGAAGACTGTCCTCATCCGCAATAGCCTAGCACGTGGAATAAGCAAAGCTGTCATAGCCTTAGACAATTGCCGAGTCCATCTTTGTGTGCTTGCATCCAACTGTGATGAACCAAGGTATGTCAGCTTGGTGGAGGCCCTTTGTGCTTAGCACCAGATCAACCTTATTAAAGTTGATGACAACAAGAAACTAGGTGGATGGGAAGGCCTCTGTAAAACTGACAGAGAGGGAAAACCCTGTAAAGTAGTTGGTTGCAGTTTTGTGGTAGTTTAGGACTATGGCAAAGAGTCTCAAGCCAAGGATGTCATTGAGAAGTACTTCAAATGCAAGAAATGATCAAATAAAAAATGGCTCTTAAAAAAATAAAAATAAAGTCTACACATATAGAATTATATTTAAAATTTGTAGTTAAATTGCATGCAACTGTAAATAAATATTCCTTTTTTCTTTTCATTTCTCAGTTAATAAGGTAGACAGTTTAACAGAGTTATAATAATACCAACTACTGAGTACATATTATGGACTAAGTTATTTAACTTTTTATTGTTAAATCATTATAGAGTCACAAGAATTTGCAAAAATGGTACAAAGATATTTTTGTACATTTCACCTAGATTCCCTCAGTGGAGATAGATAACTGTAATACAATATCAAAACCAAGAAACTGACTTTGGTATATTTGTATACTGATAACGAGACTACAGATATAATTGTCTCATCATTTTTAAAGCTTGCATTTCCATGTGTGTGTGTGTGTGTGTGTGTGTGTGTGTCTATAGGTATAAATAATTCTATTAATTTCTATTTCACGTGAAGGTTTGTATAATAACCCCCACAATCAATCTCTTTTGAGAAACAAAGAGAGATTGAACTTGGTATTAAAACTAAGAACTGTCATGCAAAAACTGTATCTAAAAGAGATTAAGGAGTTGCCTTTGTGTCTCAGAGGTTAAACATCCCAACTAGGAACCATGAATATGTGGATTTGACCCCTGTCCTTGCTCAGTGGGTTAAGGATCCAGCGTTGCTGTGAGCTGTGGTATAGGTTGCAGATGTGGCTGGGATCCTGTGTTGCTGTGGCTGTGGCATAGGCTGGTAGCTGTAGATCCAATTTGACCCCTAGCTTGGGAACTTCCTATGCCTCGCTTGCGGCCCTGGAAAAAAAAAAAAAAGCGAGAGTGATAGATTAAGATAGGAAAAAATAAAGCAATGAACACTGTGGAAAATTAGTTAAAAAAGTGATCTTGTTACATAGCATTTAGATAAGAACTATGTTATATGACAACGGTCTTTCAAACCAGAGAAAGAATATACTTGACAAAATGTGTTTGACCTCTCAAACATAATAAAACAAAATTAATGGCAAAGTAAGATTTACTATATGTATCAGAAATTTTTCTAATGATAGAATACGTATGTTTAAAGTACAACATTGTGAATGACAAATAATTTTATAATTTTTAATAGAATTTATTCTTTAGAGCTGTCTTAGGCTCAGAGCAAAATTGAGCAGAAGGGAAGAGTTTTCCCTATACTACCTGCTTTCACACATGCAAAGCCTCTTCATTATCAACATTCTCCACCAGAGAGATACATATGTTACAATTGTGGTACCTATACCAACACATCATTAACACTGAGTTCACAGTTTAAATCAAATTTTACTCTTGGTATTGTATACTCTATTAGTTTGGAAAAATGTAAAACAACATGTATATACCATTATAACATTGTACAGAGTAGTTTTACTGCCTTAGAAATCTTTTATTCTCAGCCTAATCATCTGTCCCTTTCCTCTAACCCCTAGCAACCACTGATATTATTGTTTTTGTAGTTTTGCCTTTTCCAGAAAATCTATATTTTATTTATATTTTATATTGTATTTGGCAATAACATTTATTTATTTATTTATTTATTTATTTATTTATTTATTTATTTATTGCTTTTTAGGGCCACACCTGCTGCATGTGGAAGTTCCCAGGCTGGGGTGGAATTGGAGCTACAGCTGCTGGCCTGTGACACAGCCACAGCAATACAGGATCTGAGCCACGTATGTGAACAACATCACAGCTCACACCAACACTGGATCCCTTACCATAGAGTGAGGCCAGGGATTAAAGCCTCATCCTCAAAGAGACCAGTCAGATTCCTTTCCACTGCATCACAACGGGAACTCCAGCAATGACTTTTTAGATGCAACACCAATTCATGATCCATTAAAGAAATAATTGATAAACTGGACTTCACTGAAATTAAAAATTTCTAATTCTCAAAAGACACTGTCAAGAGAATGAGAAGACAAGCCACAGACTGGGAGAAAATATTTGCAAAAGACAAAAACTGTTATTCGAAATATACAAAAGACACTCAAACTCAACAATAAGAATTCAAACAACCCAATTAAAAATTAGGCTAATGACCTTAACAGATACCTCACCAAGGAAAGTATACAGATGGCAAATAAGCATATGAAAAGATCCTCCACACCATATGTCATCAGAGAAATGCAGATCAAAACAATATTTAGATACTGCAACATACTTATTATAGTGGCCAAAATTAGGAATACTGACAACACCAACTTCTGGAGAAAAGGTAGAGCCATAGGAGCTTTCATTCATTTCTGGTGGAGATACAAAATGGTACAGACACACTGGGAGATAGTTTGGTGGATTCTGAAAAAAACTGTATATACTCTTACCACAAAATATAGCAACTGCACTTTTTGGAATTTACCCAAAGGTGCTGAACTTACAGCCAAACAAAAAACTGTGCATGTATGTTTATAGAAGCTTCATTTATAATTAGCCACAAAGGTGGAAGAATCAAGAGTCCTTGGTAAACAGACAAACTGCAAATGGATAAATATTATTTAGCATTAAAAGGAAATGAACTATCAAGGTATGAAGAGAAATAAAGGAACATTTAATGCATATTGCTAGGTGAGACAAGGCAATCTGAAAAGTCTACATAATATATGATTTCAACTACATTACAAAATGGAAAAAGCAAAATGATTTTATAATAAATAATGAATATTTAAATTGTACTTGGAAGAAACTAGTGTGTTTATTTTGCATGTAAATGACCAAAATGAATATTAAGTTTCTTAAAATACTACTTTTTGAGATAAATTCCACACAGTATCCCAAAAGCAAGGTGAAAAAAAACAACCAAAGTATTAATGAAAGATACAAATTTGGTTTATTGGCTCAGAGTAGATAGATCACTTGAATGTTGACAAAATAGATCAAAGAAAAGAAAGGAAAAGGAATTCGGAAACCCAGATGAAAAAACATTTTCCTGAAAGCAACTAAAAAAAGAGATTACTGGAAAGTAAAATGATTTGCAATAGCAGCTGCCTGAAGAATAATGGAAATGAGAACATGGGAAACATCTGTCACTTATATGTCTAAACTTTTACTTACCATTGAAGGTTTTTGGGGGAAGGTGTAATCAGGTTTGGGAATAAACAACTCATATAGGAGGCTACAAAGTAAATCAAATATTTCAGAATTTTTGTTAGAAGTTATGAATATAAGTGAATATTGACTTTAAAGTAATGGAAAGAAATTTTCCTTCTCCTCCCCCTGCCCTAAGTTATTCATACTTTATGCCAACAAGATATTCTTGGTTGGAACTATTTAAAACTATATATGCCAGAAGACTAAAAACAAATTTAAATTTATACAATTATAGAAGAAGAATATCTCCTTAGAAGGGTCATTAAAATGAGAATATCTCACAAAGGAAGTCCCAAAATCATGCATCATAACTCAGGTGAACAGGAGGTTAGACAAATCATTGGAATAAAAAGAAAGCAGGATTTCTAGAAGGACTTTATTTGAATTATCTTTTTATTTTTTTTCCTAGCTTTCTTACCTCCACTGTTCATAAACTGGATTATTTCTGTTACAGCTGGATATCCTTTTATCTTTTATGAGGAATCAAAAATAAATTTGATATTTAGTTGGGGACTGAAGTATAGGAATGAAGAGTATTAAACAGTAAAAGTAAAGAATTTTCCCTAACTCTGGTAGAATTATGCTTATCACCTTTAGAGGAAAAAAGTTTACTTGTGTTGTGACAGTATAGTTAATGAAATGTATATAAAACCACACCTACTCTGGCAGGATGGTTCAAGTTAGGCTATGTTAATTATAGCAAAAATGTGTTTTCCAGAAAAAAAAAAATCTGTAATCTCTCTATACTTCCATGAAACATAAAACTAACTTCTGATAGAAAGTGAAAAAAACTAGAGTTCATGCTGTGGCTCAGCAGAAACGAACCTGACTAGTATCCATGAGGATGCGAGTTTGATCCATGGCCTCTCTAGGTGGGTTAAGGATCTGGCATTGCTATGAGCTGTGGTATAGATCATAGACACGTTACTATGGCTATGCTGTAGGCTGGCAGCTGCAGCTCTGTTTTGAACCCTAGCCTGGAAACTTCTATATGCCACAGTGCAGCCCTAAAAACACAAACCAAAAAAAAAGTGAAAAAAAACTGTATTCACTTTTTATAAACTGTAGAACCTTGGCTTAAAGCAATTTGTTACCTCACAATTTATATAAATCAAAATCCGGGCTTGGATTAGCTGAATTATCTGTTTAGTGTCTTAAGGCCTGAAGTCAAGGGGTGGGGGTGAGGTGGGGCGTAGGAGTGAGGCTGTGTTCTCATCTAAAAGTCAGGGCTCTCTTTGAAACTCACTAGTTATTGTTAGAATTCAAATTCATTTCCCTGAGGTTGTTTGACTGAAGTCCTCTTTTCTTGGTAGCTGCCGGCTGGGAATTACTCTCAACTTCTAGAGGCCAGCCTCAGTTCCTCAACATGTGTCCTCTCCTTTCCAAACATGACTATTTCGTCTTGCAGATGTGTGAGAACACATCTCATATTTTGCCCTCTTGTAAAGGGCTCTTATGATTAGGTCAAGCCTAGCCAGGGTAATCCTTTTGATTAACTCAAAGTCAATTAATTAACGATATTCCATCATATTCACTGGCTTTGCCAACACTTTAAGGAACATGATGGAACACAAGACTGGTATAGCAGGGGCTAGGAATCTTTGGTGGCATCTTAGAATTCTTTCTACTATAACCACTGAGGAAAAGAATTTGGAGCAATGGAATAATAAGAAAATGAATAAAGGGATAACAGAAAATTGAATCAGAAGTTCTCCCTTTTCCCACACAATGCAAAGTAAGAAACAAAAATGAAATGATTATAAATGATGCAAATCCATTTACAGGGGCATATTATATAACTCTTAAAAACTTGCTTTCAGAAAATATTTAATGATGTGGAAAATGCATAGAATATGATACCAAGTAACATAGAAAATTTCTGTAATAGGAAACACTGTAAAAATTAGGAGTTATAGCCAGGAAGTTAAAAATGGTGACAATGCCACTTTTTCTGTATGTGTTCCAAGTTTCCAAGATAATAGGTTATCTCTATAACCAGAAAAATAATAAACAGTATAAAAGTAAAACCCAGGTACTTTAGTGGCAATAGTGATATTTTAGGAGCTACATTACACATAACATTAGAAATTTGGGTAGTAAACTTTTTTAGTAAAATATACAAAAAAAATGTAAACATGAACTTTGGAATAAGCATAAAATGAGTTAGAATTCTTCAGAATTTAGAATATTTATTTTTGAAAACTGCCACAACAAATAACTATAGGCTTAGAAATAGAAATTAGAATTAAAACTCTACATTTAATAGAAAAGAAAACTCTGAAAAGAGTTTTGAGTGAATCAATAATTGAGTAGTCAGTTTTTAAATTAATTTTTCTTATAATTGAAAATACATTAATAGCATATATAAACATGACTTTTGAATTAGATACAAATCACAAAGCCAATTTTGGTTTCTCATAAGACCTCTTCAACTTATAGGAGATGTTAGAGGAAACATTAAAATGTTGTATAAATTTAGGTTTAAAATTAAATTCAGGTTTACAACAAAGCTGATCTCTATAAAGAGTTAAATATTTTTAGAAAAAGTGTTCCTTGAAAATTATCAACTCTGTGTATTTAATATTTCTGAATAAATTATCAGAAAATTCCCCCAATGTTGTTATAGCCTATAAAATACCTTAATAGACTAGGAAAAGCTATACCAGCAGAAAGATCCTTATCAAAATGAAAACGTATCAAAATAATTTTAAATAATTTGCCAAGAGTGAGTGATGTTGCTTTCAGTAGTATAGATTGAAAATGAGGTTGCTAAAATTATAAATTTTGATTAATAAATGAAATTGCAGATGAGTCAGAAAAATCATATTATTAATCAAGAAATAACTTTAGTAAGGCACAGTTGACCCTTGAACAATGTAAGAATTAGGAGCCCTAAACTTCCATGCAACCTAAATTTGCATATATAATTTATATTGTCTCTCCATATCCCTCATTCTGCATTTGTGGATTCAAACAATAGTATGGAGTGTGGTACTACACTACATACTAGTAAAAAATCCACATAAAAGTGGACCTGCACATTTCAAACCTGTGTTGTTCAAGGGTCATCTGTATTATCAATAATTGTATTAAGTAAAATTATGACACCCAAATAATATTTTCTTGCAATTACTGAGTTTATGCAATATTATTACCACTATTTTTATAAGTAATACAAAAGTTTTTGTGAGAACTTTCTATTCTAGTACCTTTAATGGCACTTTTTACTTGCATTGGGAATGAGGGGCTTTCCATTTTCACTTTATACTGGGCACTGCATTATATTAACTAGCCCTGTCAGTGATATAAAACCCATTACTACCACTGTTTATTCTGATATTCAAACTGTCCAAAATGTAGTCAGTAGGACCCACTCCAAGTAGGGTTCTCAATGCTTTGACACATCCAGAGTAGGCAAATACAAAGAGATGAAAAAATAGTTTAGGGGTAGCTTAAGACTGGTGGTCAAGAGGAAGCAAGAATGGGAGTGAATGGTATCTGGTAGGGGGTTCGTTTGGGGGGTAATGAAAATATTCTACAATTAGGTAGTTGTGATAGTTGCACAACTCTGTGAACATACTAGAAACCCACTGAATTATACCCTTAAAAATGATTAAGTATATAGTTTATGAATTATATCTTAATAAAGCAATTAAAAATTAAGGTAAAATTGCTCCATATCATAATAAAATTCTGCTTATTTCCAATACCCCAATGGGCCTTTCCACACCCTTAATACATGCTCTCTTTACCTTGTAACTGTCATCCTGCTCTGGCTGACTATAAATCTTGTGTATGCTCTACATTCCCATATATCAACAGATACAGCTGCTAAGTCAGTTTTTCAGCCTTTTGTGTTGGTTCCTCCAGGTCATGTGATGCCAAACTAAATGTTAAGGACATTGGTATTTCTTTACTGTGAAAATATAAGTTGGTGCCAGTATCTGCAACATCACAACCCAATAGTCTTTCAAGCCTTCTCCATTTCCTTAATCTATAAACCCACTTGTGCCCTCTGCTCACTAGAGGTTGACTTCATACAAGAAATTACTGAAATATGTACATATTTTGAGGAAACCGAGAGCCAAATTTGCTACTGCCAGAGAAGGAAGAGACGAAAGCAAAAACGGAGAAAATTAGAATGAATAATGAAGTGTTAACATTCCTTGACTCCAATACTCACATGAGGCCTATGTCCACCCTGTGTATATGCTATTCTCCTTCCGCTGAGACTGTTTGGGTATTACCATGCTTTCAGTCACGGTAAATATCCCACCATCCTTCATGGATACCCTCCTCACTCTGACGAGGCTTCCACATCCTGTACTAAGTTTCTTCCTCATAGAATTCCCTCCTCATCCCACCAGGGCTGTGCTGGCTGGGAACACCTTTGCCTATACTCTCTGCGTTCTCCTCAGGCTCTGCCATCCCACACCAGGCACTGCATTTCCCCCGACTGCCATGTGGTCCAGGGTGGTTTTAGAATCTTCTGATCCGTAGTCATACGCGTTATCCATTGCACAACTGGCTCGCCTCAGGGTGGTTTTAAAATGCCGTATTGATTGTGGAAGTCTTTGCATAAATGAGCTGTGAGAACCTGACATTGTAATTGGAGAGGAAGGATTTAATTCATGACTTTGGAAGATAACAAATTCCTTCTGGTAATGATAAAATCCAGAATATGAACAGGAGTGTTTCCACCATAACAAAGAGCAGATCTTATTGTCGATAAAACTTGTTAGCACAACAGGTATATAAATTGCCAAAGGCAATGTCAGAGGAAAGTATCAAAAGTTGTCAAGAATATCAATTGTCTGTAAAGATTTATTTGTACTGCCTTTGACTTCTGAATTCAAGTTACTAAATCCAGAGAAATATATTAATCAATCATTTGAGGTAAAATACTTGATTTTGTCTCAATTTCTGAAATATTTCTTTATACTAAAAAAATTGCAGAACATTCCTTGTATGTTAATTTATCATATAGTCACAAAACACAGTTAGATCAAGGAAGTAAAATAGTCTACCATAATCAACATGCAGTTTATAATAGTCGGTTGAGTATTCTTTTTAATGTAATTTAAATATAATAAAAATGAGAAACATAAAAATTATTTCCATTAGAATGGGGAGTTTGGAATTGTAGTTTTTAATGGTTGAGTCCACACTGATAATAAATAGTATCATGCTGTTTAATTACTTAGAGAAACTATGGCTATTTAAAAATAAAGATATTTCATGACAATAATAATTACAGTAGAATAAATATATTTTCAGATTCTTTAGTCATTTATTTAGCAAATGAAAATAGATTACATTTATATATGGTAGATTAAGATAGAGAGGGATGTAGAGGTAGAGACAGATATTTTAGGTACAGTGGACTTTAGAAGTAGATATTCTAGACTTGCTTAGCAAAGATCTAAAGCATTCTTTGACAAGATTTATTTTATTTCACGATATTTTCATATTGTGAAAATAAGTTGACAAAGTTCCTAAACATTGGCATTTTAACGTAAGAGGAAAACATACACCAAGATTAATTTTGCCTGTTTTTAAAAACGCATAAAGGCATAACTCAATATAAAGGCGTTGCAAATACTTTCTTACCTTTAATCCTAAGTAATATTTTGATGCTATAGTAAACAGTCTTTTTTTGCTTTTTTCTTTTTAAAAATTTATTTTCCATTTGCTCACTGATAATGCTAGAAATACAATATATTTTTGTATATTAATTTTTAACTATGATTTTGAAAAGTTCACATGTAGATTCATTTTTTGTAAATTACTTAAGATATTCTAATATACAAAAATGTTTTCTATTAATAAATACACTTTTACTTTTTTCTTTTCAATCATTTCATCTTTTATTTCTTTTTATTTTCTTATTTTACTGCCTGGGAAGTCAGTAAAATACTTAATAGAATGATGAAAGCAGAAATCCTTGTTCTATTCCAGATTCTGAAGAAAAAAATTCATATTTTCACTACTGTGTATGATAACTCAGTTTTTTCCATAGGAGTCCTTTATTAAATTGCAGATTTTTTTTTCCTTTCTGTGAAAGTTTTATTACAATGCCATGTTGAATTTTCCCAAATGCCTTTTTTTGTAACTATTGATGTAATTACAGGATTGCTGTCTATTTTAGGGGTGTACCTACTTTTTCTACATTTTTCTATTATTATTTTTTAAATTATTGCTGGATTTGTTTTGTAAACTCATCTTACTGAACCTATGTCTTAGTCACTTTGGGCTGCTATAATAAAATACCTAGACTGTCTAGCTAATTAACAACAGAAATTTATTTCTCACAGTTCTGGAAGTTAGAAGACTGAGATCAGCATGCCAACTCGTTAGGTACAGTCAATTTTCTAGTTGTATGCTCACACAGTTTAAGGGGCTAGAGTGCTTTCTCAGGCCACTTTTACAAGGGCAATAGTCTTATTCATGAAGGCTAAACCCTCATGACTTAATTACCCTTCAAAAGCCCTACCTCCAACACCATCACCATGGGGTTACATTACAGCATATAAATTTTACATTCAGACCATGACACATAAAAGTACTTTTCAAAAACAAAGAAAACATTAAAAAGAAAAGAATGCATATCTTGTACAAGGAATGTCCTTAATACAAAAGAGGGTGATCAATTTATCCTGAGACTCAAGTAAAATATTATAAAGCAAGTAGTACATAAAGAGGTTATGAAATAATTTTAGAATGATATACATGGAGAAGCTGGTGAATAGAACAGCATGAAAAGGTTCATATAAAAAAAAAAAAAGTAATGAGAATAGAAAGGCTTACCTAAAGCAGAAAATTTCTATACTGGAATAATGGATTTGATGGAAATGTTAAATAATGGCTGGTTTTAAAGATCATTGAATCACTTACTACAAAGATTGAGTCCATCCACTAGATAGTTGGTAAACATTTTTAAGCATTATACTTAAATGATCAGGTTAACGTTTTAAGAATATTAATTGACAGTGATAATAGGAAACATTAGAAGAAAATAAGCCTACAGAGGGAAGCTATAGCTTAAAAATTATTATAGCAATCCCCAGATAATCATGGAAAGAAAGCAATATATGCAAAACATATTGCAGAAGATTCAATAAAATGTGGTCACTAAATGTGGAAGAAGAAGGAGAGTCAGGTAGTCATATTTCTTCAAAATTTTGAATCTGGTTGATAAGGGAAATTGTGAAACCTATTTTAAACAAAAAATAAGAAGAGAAATGGCTTGTTATTTAGGGGAAATAAAGTGTTTAATTAAAGAACTAGGTGGAACTTAAGGTGACAATGAGCTATCAGAAACAATTACCCGCCAACCAATGGAAAAGGATTTTGAGGAAGGCATCATGCCTAGAGAAGAATGACCCTCAAAGAAGTGAAGCTGAAGAATTTCCAGATAGATTGGATATGGGAACTATGCTCAAATTGCAAATTTTATAATCAAGTTATTACCTGTAAATTAACTTTGTAAAATTCACTTAGAAAAATATTATTTATGAGGAAAGATTCTGAGGCTGTTTTAAATTTTGTTTATGAGGTCTTTTAGTGATATGTGAAAACTTAGAAACAATTTTAAAATGTATTAATAGAAGCTGAAAAATCTGTATTCCTACCAGCACGTCATCTGCCATCCCATCCAAATCAGCACTAGACCCAGAAATTTTATAAATACAGAACTTAAACCATAAATTGTTCCTATTTATTTCTCCTTTATACCATTTAGCACTGTGTATTGCACAGTATATGCACTCTTTTTTTTTTTTTTTCTTTTTAGGGCTGCACCCACAGCATATGGAAGTTCCCAGGCTAGGGGCTGAATTAGAGCTATAACTCTGGGCGACAGCAACACCAGATCTGAGCTGCTTCTGCAACCTTCACCATAGCTCATGGCAAAGCAGCATACTTTAACTCATTGAGCAAGGCCAGGGAGCAAACCCGCCCCCATGGATACTAGTCAGGTTCCTTACTGCTGAGCCATAATAGAAAATCCAGTACTCAGATATTCTTATACTGTACTTTTTTATGAGGAATAAAACAGAGAAAGAGAAAAGGTATATTTTAGCATAATAGATAGGATATGATGGAAGTAGGCCAATTACATTCAAATAGGGAGGAAAATTCCTAGCTCATACTTTACATGCTAAAACACTTAAACCATATAAAACATCCAAGATGTAAAATTATTCTACAATTAAGAGAATTACAATGATACTGGGATAAAAAAAGATTTTTAAATGTGACACAAAACAAAAACAACCAGAAATTACTTATCAATTTTTTACATTGAAATATAAAAACTTCCTTAGTGTAAAAGATATGTTAAGTAATTTTAAAACATGCTACATACTGGGAAGAGGTAGTTTCATTTCAAAAACCAAAGAAATATTGTTATCCATAATATGTAAGAATGCTATTTTTATTCTTAAAATAACAACCAACAAGGCAAAATCAGATAATTCAAAAGATAAAAATGGGAAAGCCTATCAACATTGAAACTGAGAAAATTTAAAACAAAGGGCCGATAAATCTGTGAAAAGTTGCACCATTACAGTAGTAATCAGAGAACTGCAAACCAAACATTGTTTTTCATTTTGGCATTTCTAAACTATTACATTGGCTGACATTAGCATCTGACAGCATGAAGTTTTTCTAAGGGTGTGGGGCAAACAGGACAGCTTTTATATTCTTGTTAGAAGTATAAATTGTTACAACCAAGTTAGGAATCACTTTCCCATTTAAGATTTTATCCTGGAATACTTCAGCACATGGGTAAAATGTTATAGGGCCAATGACAGCCACTGTTTAATATTTATAATGGTGAAAAAGTAGAAACAAATTTATTAAGGTAATTGATGTATTTTACTCAAATAATGGAATTTTTATAGGTAACTAACTACATATATTCATATGAATAAAGGTAAAAATACATAATATAGGAAGAAAATCAATTTGTAAAAGTTTGTATATGGTATGTAACTATTCAAATATAATGCAAAACAATACAATATATTGTTATACAAATGCATAATTATGAACTAAAAAAATTTTTTTTTTGGTTGTGCCTGTGCCATGTAGAAAGTCCAGGTCCAGGAATCAAACCCTTGCCACAGCAGTGATCTGAGTCACTGCAACAACACCACCAGATCCTTAACCCACTATACCACAAGGGAACTCCTCTAAACATTTTTTTAATACATGAGAATAATGCACACAAACATCAAACCTCAAGAAAGAGATTATCTCTGGGAGAGAGGAAAAAGATACAGGAATATAACTTTGATAATAATTCCAATTATTTTTTTTGAAGAAGAAAAACATAATGAATAAGAAAAAGAGCTAAGTCTATTTCGTTTGCTTATTCTCAAATAGTGAATACATAAGTATCTATTTTGCTCTTATAAACATGGTATTTTAAAGTTAAAATTCATTTCAAAATGAATGGTAAAGATGACTAGTATCTTGTTCCTAGCATTTAGGTGAGCTTGCTTTAAACATCTGTTCCCTGAAAGTGTTGTTCTCTCCCTGGAGAAGCTTCAGAAAACCCAAATTCTTTGCATATCCAAAGCATGACTAGAGTTTTCATTATGCAAAATAAGAGAAACATCCCTGATTAAAACTAATAAAGTCTTCTAAGAGCAACTACATGTAAAATTTCTTTTTGATTTGTCTTTGGCCCAATTAGAATGGGCTGTATTAAAATTTAAGTAAGACTTCTAAGCCATACACATACCATTAAATTTGCAGGAATAATGAAGCCAACCAGTTTTATTCCTCTTTAATAATGCATTCCTGTATTTGCTCTTAAGGTAAGGTTAGCATTTATTTATTGATCATGATGCATTATCTACACCGTGGAAACTACTAAGCAGTTTTCATCTCCTGTGATATTTCTAAATAATTCAGAAACTAATTTCTGTTTTCTTTTTCTCATTAAAGTTTCTCTTTTAAATGTAGAAAATTTAAGTGACCTATGGCTTATTTTGTTTCTATATTGCCCAGATGGCACAAGCCCATAAAGTAGCCAGAGAGAATTTGCAGATATGCTTATCCCCTATGGCTTCATCTTCTCTTGCACTACTGCCTTTCCTCTCTAAGCATTTAGTAAGGAAACAACTCAGAATAATAAAAGAATATACTCTTTCAATCCACCTCTCCATCTAAATGCTAGAGTCTCCTTCATGCTATTCATAGCCAAATATTTTTAAATGTCTACTTTTTCTCAATTCCCAAAAACTCCTTAATATTAGAAACTTTCCACTCCAAATCCATTCAAACTTATCTTGCTAAAACAACAGCTGTCTTTCAATATTTATCTTATTTGACTTCTACTTGAAGGGTGATAACATGGACTATTCTTATTTCTCCATGGAAATAATACTTGAGAATGAGTTGCGATTTCAAAAGATAGAAGTAAAATACACCTTCAGATGGAAAAATAACATAGATAACAACTGAAAGAAATTGAATTTTCTTTTTTGTATATATAATGATTTTTATTTTTTCCATTATACTGGTTTACAGTGTTCTGTCAATTTTCTACTGTACAGCAAGGTGACCCAGTCACACATATACATACACATTCTTTTTTCTCACATTATCCTCCATCATGCTCCATCTTAAGTGAATAGATATAGTTCCCAGCGCTATATAGCAGGGTCTCATTGCTCATCCATTCCAAAGACAATAGTTTGCATCTGTTAACCCCAAATTCCCAGTCTATCCCACTCCCTCCTCCTCCTCCTTGCAACCACAAGTCTGTTCTCCATGTCCATGGCTTTCTTTTCTGTGGAAAGGTTCCTTTGTGCCATATATTAGATTCCAGATATAAGTGATACCACATGGTATTTTTCTTTTTCCTTCTCACTTACTTCACTTAGTATGAGAGTTTTTAGTTACATCCATGTTGCTGTGTTAATTCCATACTTCTCAGCTTATACCTATTCATCACATTTGCTATTGAGTTTTGATTTCCTTGAAGTCATTTCTTAAATACAGTTAACCTTTGATTAACACTGTTTGAACTGGGCGAGTCTACTTATACATGGATTTTTTTCCACTAAATACTTATTACCATACTATATGAATAGCATTTAGTTGAAAATGCAGGTGCAGAATCTAGACATGGAGGGATGACTACAAAGTTATGAAGCAGAGTTTTGACTGCAGGGTCAGCATCCCTAACCCCCTCATTGTTTCAGAGTTAACTGTATACTTTCTTTCCATTTCAACCCACAGCTCAACTTGTTTTCTTATTTTATTTATTTATCAGAGCTTGTATAATTGGATTTGTCATTGACTAAGTAATGTGAGTTTTTTAAAGTAACAACATCTCAATGTTTTACTTTTCTCAACTAAAATATGAGGTTACTAAAGGTACATATATATTGTGTTATTGCAAGGATTAAGTTACTTAATATCGGCAAAGGAGTCAAAACAAATGCATAGACAAACCGATTAATGGAATTAATAGGGTCTAGCAACAAATTCACACATAATTATCAACTGACTTATTGCAACTACAAGAGTGAATTCGTAAGTAGAACTCTTGATCTTTTCAGCAAATAAGTGGGCTAGTTGGATTACCATTTAGGTAGAATATAGCTTGATCCATACACCTCTAACACTATAAACAAAAAACAATTTCAAATATATTGGAATAAATGTTAAAGGTAAAGCAATAAATCTTTTAAAAGAACACAAAGGAGAATATCTTTATGACTTTGGAGTAGACAAAGATTTCTTAAACACACACAATGCAACAAAAACAACAAAAATTAAATCAGGTATACTAAGATTCAGAAATTAGGTTCACCAAAGACAGGCAGTAAGAGAATAAAAGGCCCACAGAGTGGGCAAAAATTCCCACAATACATATATTAAATTAAAAAAGCTCATATCCAGGATATATATATGATTCATACACATCCATAAAACAGAGAGCCCAATAGGAAAGATGGCAAGAAAATGGACATACATTTTATAAATATGATAACCAAACAAAAAGAAGTAAAGCTAGTTTACACCACTGGAGAATAATGGTTTATCCTTGTGTGAATGGAGTTAGAAGGCAACAGAAAGTGAGGACAAGGGACACTTGTCCAGTGTGTCTGAACCTTGACTGCAGGAATATTTTCAGTTTAAAAAAAATAAAGCTTTAGACTGATAGTTTCATTTTATATATATATATATAATACTTCATATGAAGTATATATAAATTTATATATGATATATATAATATTTCATATAAAGTACCTGGCCTGGCACAAAGTAACCACGATGCAAATTTTAGCATTTCTATTGTTACTATGATTATTTAAGCAGTGGTCACATTTTCTTATAACTTACTATGATCATGACAGACCTCTTTTCTATTTGCTCTGGAAAGTAGTTTTGAGAAGTAAGCTTTTCTCCCAATTCTTTTTCAGGGTAATACTCTCCTTTTTTTATGATTCAGAATTTTTATAGACTTAATGTTGATTTTTTTCATGTGTGTTCATCCTTGAACAAAGGAACATCTGCTATGCTGGGCTCTAGCCAATAGCAGGGTATATCAGCTGCACTTGACTCCCACTTACCATTCACATGAATGCTTGTAGCCTCTCCCACATGGATGTAAAACAGAGCAGGTTGATAAAGCTTCTAGTTTAACTTTTGGAATCTAACGGAGATTTGTATAGTACCTTTCTATCAAATTGAAGAGCATCCTGTCCTGCTCTGTACCCTATTTTATGAAACATAAGGAAAAGAATCTATGTCCCATATCAAAAGCTTTCTAAAGTGTCTGAGGCAGGATGAAGTAGCAATTCAAAAGAAGCCCTTAAATTTTTTTATTGTATAGATGGCAAATTTTTTATGTGATTTGATTTGAAATAGAACTAAAGAATGTAATTTCTAAAAATGGCTTCAAAAGGAATACTTTATAGCTAATATAAATTCTCTTTGATCAGTTCCAGTGCAAGAAATCCTGCAACACCTCCTCACCCCTCCTCCAAACACAACCATGCATGCCCTGTTCAAAGCTCATTAAATTCCAATCATTTAGAAACTACCATTTTGGCAAATAAGCATGTTTCCAACTTTATACCTCTTTATCTCTAAAAACCCAGTGATATGTGGCCTTTAAACAGTTGCATCAGTGGATGTAATGATGCAGTTGACAGGGAAGCCATTGCCTGGTCATCTCAGGATAATCTCCTGACTTTACGCTGATAGCCACCCTGCTTTCTGGTTGGTGTAGACCCCAGGTTTATCAACCACAGAGAAAAGGTTGAAAGAAGATGAAGGAGGAGGAGGAGGTGAAAAAGAGGACAGAGGGAAGAGGAATTATAACTGTATTCATGATTTAATTATTCATTGTAACTAATATGTATTAATTGATTGTTAAGTGTCTAGCAGAAGGTTGAATATCTTATATACACTATCTCAGTTATTTTTACACACTTCTATGAGATAGGCATACTGATACCATTTTACATAAAAGGGAACAGAGTATTATAATTAATCTGTAATTTGCTTAAGACCGCACACCAAGAAAGTATAAAATCCAGACAGTCTTCATTCAAATGGTTATTTTTTTGTGTATAGTGGTGATCATTTTTACAGAAAGTTTTAAACGTAATAATAGATGTGCTGGCCTTATGGTATTCTAATCAAATAAAACAATATAGAAGTAATACTTCCATAATTTAGAGATAGTCACTAAATAGTAAGTCAATGCTATGATGAATTAATTTAATATGTGCATGATATAAATGACATATAGTTGAAAGTAATAATATTCTATTTATATTAGTCTCATTTGGAGGAACAGAAAACAAATATTCAAAATCAAACACTCAACCTCTATTGACATCACAAATATCATACATAGCCAAGCCAAATAATTTTTTAAATGTAGGAAAAATGAACATGACTCACTAAAAAAAAATTAGCACCCAGTACAAGATTTGCCCTAAAATATTACTTAATACATACTTGTTGAACAAATGTACTATTTTTGTAATTAAGGGTTTGTGAAGTACTCCTACATATTCTATCAAATGATCCTCACACAAACCCTATCAGGCATGCTAAAGAAATGTCTCCCCAGCTGTGAGTTCCTTTTGCTTGAAATTCCTCTATACACAAATTTACTTTTCTCAATATATTGTTCAACCATTTGAATACTGCTTTTCACAGAACAAGTCATCCCTTTAATAGGTAATTAAAAATATGAGCAAATTGCCATACATCTTGTAAAGCATTTTAGATAATTCCACCCACAAAGGACTTAACCAAGTGCAAATGTAATATGTAAATATAATGCGATCCTAAACTACGATTATCACTTTCCTTCTCAAATCTGTTCTTCCTTCTGTGTTATCTAAATGTGCAGTAGGAATGGTATTCTCTGGAATACTGCAAAGTGAAAGCCTTGCTTTATTCATACCTAGACATGTATCCTGAAGTCATCTTGATAGACTACTTTTTCCACTAATGATTCAATTACCTGGTCATGTCAGTTTTACATCTGCAACAGCTCGGCTGTCTATCAATATCACTCCATTGTCAGGATCATTTCATTTAGATCAGGCTTTTGTTAGCACATGACTGCATTACAGCTTCCTAGCTCACCCTAGAAAATTTCTCCCTCTTTTCGTCTTGATTCCCATACAGAAAGAGAATAATTGGATGGCTTATAAATTTTCAATGCCATAATGGCTAGAGAAGAAAATTTATACTTCTTTCCTTAACTCTGAAGTTCTTTCAGAGTCTAATCCAGTCAGTTTAAATCTCATTTCTGCTTACCAGCTTACCATGCAATTTCTCCTCTGGTCAAATCCAACTAATTTCATTCACCACATGCCATAGTATTTCCCAGATGTGATATTTTGGATACACCTCACCTCTATGCCTAGAGAATCCTTCTCCAAGATACTCACAATTTCATAAACTCATTATATTTTAGAGAATAGTTCAATTGCCATGTATTCCAATATCAAGTTTCCCTCCCCTGAATGTACAGAGCTTTTTATCAGATTTATTTCTTTTTTCTTTAGATGTCACTTAAAACATAGGATAATAGTTTTAGGTACCCAGTGCTTTATTATGAGCTCGAATAAAGTCTGACATGCACCTACAACCCTAAATTTAAATTGTCAATATAGATTATAGAACACTTGAATATAACAGATCAAAATTCTTTCCCTTTCTTTTTCACATTTTTCTTTAATTAACATGCTTATGGTTTAGTAATTTATCTTTAATTTTTTTCTCATATTCTAGCATTTGCCTCTATCAGTTCCAGAAGAAGAGTATTTAGTCTCCGAAATTTTACCCTTTGGCCAATCTGACCAAAAAGCAAGGATAATTCTAGAAAACCTGGGTCTATAATATTTTTTTTTCAATTTTTTTTTTTCATTCTATAAAAGAGTAAGTGCAGCTTTAAAAAAGAAAAATCTCAAAAATGTCTAAGAAAACAAGAGCATGAAGATAGCCTGCTTTATGGTCCTCATGTGCATCTTTACACTTTTGCATACGGCTCTAGAATGGTTATGACAATGACTTCTCTACTAAGAAAATTGTGTTCCATGGAGTTCCCGTCGTTGCTCAGTGGTTAGCGAATCCAACTAGGAAACATGAGGTTGCGGGTTCGATCCCTGGCCTCGCTCAGTGGGTTGAGGATCCGGCGTTGCCGTGAGCTGTGGTGTAGGTCACAGACGCAGCTTGGATCCTGCTTTGCTGTGGCTCTGGCGTAGGCCGGTGGCTACAGCTCCGGTTAGACTCCTAGCCTGGGAACCTCCATATCCCACGGGAGCAGCCCTAGAAAAGGCAAAAAGATAAAAAAAAAAAAAAAACAAAGAAAGAAAGAAAATTGTGTTCCAAAGGGATTATGCTCATTAAATACCCAAATTCCCTAAAAATAGAATTATAAAACACCACATAACTTCGTTAAACTATTAGAATTACAAATCCGTCTTGAGAGTGAATCACTCTGTGATGCGGGGTTTGTGAATTCACAATTCTGGGCACTAAAAGAAACTGATGATGTTAAGGCTCTGTTCCTTCTCATCAGTCCTTCATGTTTCCCTCTCTAGCCTGCGCAGGTTGAAAACTGACAAGCCCACAATTCTCAAGAATGAACACTGGCTGCATTTATCTCAATTTTGGATTGGCAACCATCACTTTTAAGTATTTTCTATAGCTCCAGGACCAGCAGTTCTGGACCCTCTGTGGAGTGTGGATTGTTGATTGTTCTTTCACATTTTAGTGGTCTTTGTACCTACATATTATCTGAAGAAGCATTTTACAACCAAGCATTATGTCCAAGATATATTCATAGGCACTACAAACCTTCAAAACATGGATTTGTTAATTCTTCACAGGCATCTAGAGCTAGCAAATGAGCCCCCTTTTTAAGTTTGCAAACAGAGGTTAGAACAAAGACCCCCAACAGTTTTAAAAGAAAAATGGCAATTTGATAGAAAACTGTTTAGAATGGGGGCAAAATCTGGCTTAAAAATATAAAAGTCTTTCTGCTAGGTTTGCCCTGATGACATACTTCTTTCTCCATAGATGTGCACTTTTTCAATATGATGTTTTTACTGTTTATTTTTCAATACTATAAGTTAAACCTATAAGTAGTCCTAATGTTAATTAGTTTAAAATTATTTCTGGAAGATAAAACTTTATCATTCTCTGCACTCTGTTGGCCAGCAAGTGTGGTTCTGGTTCTTTTCCTTTATTGCCTGCCTTTCTGTAGCTACCCTGTAACTGGTCTCCCTAGTCTCTAGTCTTATATCCTCTGCCTTCTTCCACACTGACATTTCTAAAAGGCAAAACTGATGAGGAATTCCTTACTTTAAATAATTTAATGGCTATTTACTCTTTTTAGGACAAAACCAAGATTTTCACCAGGTTGTGCTAGACCCTTTATGACTTGGCACCTATTATATTTCCTTTCAATTTCAACATCCTTTCCAAATGCAGACCTATTTTAACAAAGCATTCTCAGTCTACAGGAGAATCCATCCTCTTTCTTGCCATGGGTTTGTGATAGGTTTTTCACTCAGCTTACCATATCTTTGCCTCATTTTCTTTTATACCTGGCTACCCTCTTACTTAATTGTCATGGTTCTTCTCAGGTGTTAACTTCAAGAAGCATTCTCTGACCCAGGCAGACATTCTATATGCAGGTGGTTCAGATTTGTTCTTTTATTTACCTGGTGCAGTGTCACTTAAGGATTTCAGCTGTTTTTAGTCATTTCAGTCCAATTCCCTTTTTTTTTTCTACATCTTCAAACCCATTGAAATCACTAGGAGGAAAGTTTCATTTTGTTCTCTTTAAAGATTTGTCTGAATATCAGCGGTAAAAATTCCCTGAAGAACTACTGCTTCTATCTAAACAGAATTCAGAAGGAATTAGCATCATCGTTTTCACTATCATCATCACCATCATTATCAAATACCAGCATGTAGTCATAAAGAGATCACCTGGACTCAGATTGGCCCTTGCTTCTTGGTGAATTAATGGAGGAGCTACTAATTGGGTTAGAAAGAGTTTAATATACCCTGGGCACTGTTCTAATCAGTGTATATGAATTAATTCTCACATTAATGCTATTAGGTTGGTAACATTTTCTCCACTTTATAGATGAAATGTAGAGAGGTTAAGTAACTTGCCAAATGTCATAAAATCAGTAAATGTGAGCCAAGACATAGAAACAGGCAGTGTCTTTAACATTATACCATCCTGACTCTTGAAATTATGTCTTTGTGTAAGGAGAACATGTTAAGAATGTATCCTGAAATTGTAAAACACACACAAAAGAAATAATACTAATAAATGTATTATTAAAAGGAATGAAACTATATCATTTTCCAAAATTTCCTAAAAGTGATCAAGATAACCTGACGAGTTGTTTGTTAATTCTTACAAGATAAAAGCAAAAATAATGATCACTACTAACTAGCCTTAGGTACACCTAAAGTATTTAGAAACTTCTTATTGATTATATACCATAATTTTGACGTGAGAATTTTTTTAATAAGATATTTTTGTTTTCTTCTGTCAAAATAGAATTTTGGCCACCTAGATAGTTCAAGGGAGATACCCAAACAAAATTATTATTCAATGATATTTTAGAGGGGTTCATGTCTTGAGGGCAGAATTGGACTAAATGATTCTAAACTCTCTTCTAAGTATAATATGCTATGATTCTACCATGCTTCACTGCTTGCCTAAACTATCTTCCTAAAAGAACATACTCTGGGTCTAAATGAGCATGTGCTGTCAATAAAAACTGTCCATGATAGCACCCCAAAGCAAGCTCCCAATACCCACCTCTACATTAACATAGACTCAGTTTCTTAAGACTGTCAGCATCAAATTCTAAAATCCACCAACAAGAAATTTATACTGATGAAAAATTTATTCACTGAAAAGCTGTTTGAGACTAGTGGATCTATTAGCAAATCATCTGATGTTATGTAAGGCAAAGCTTGCCAGGAAAGCTTTGAGAGGACATAAAATTAATAAGAGATTACACCTATATATGGAGCACAGTATTCTTCCTAGCACTAATTATACACATAAAAGAAAAGAATGGAGAGAAAGAAAAGGAGGGAGGGAGAGCTTCTCTTTAAAGTTTGATTAACTTTAAAACCTTAGTGTAGCAAACTGACCAACCTGGAAATTTTGCATTCTCTTTGTAATCCAATCACTTTAAAAGTGCTGAGAGCTAGACTTCCTAGAACTATTTTAGGCATATCCATCTGACTCTAAAACTTAGTGGGTATTTGAGATACATCGATCGTGTACAATAAAACTTCCTTTTACTTTTTAATTTCTGGAAGGCTTTCATATTCAGTGTCAGGTCAGCAAAGCTGTTCTCTAAGGTGCCTAGACAAGCTGGTTACTCAGAAATGCAGATGTAGTAATTGGGCATACCCTAGGGTAACCTTAATAGTTTCCCTAGTCCCAACTATCCTGTGCAGGAGAATGTCACAAAAGGCTCCTGATGCTCAGCAATAACACAAAGGCAGTGTGATGATAGGGGTCAGGTGCACCTGTAGCCTAGAGAAGTAGAACACCAATACCCAAAGAATGTATTTTCCCATTTCACTAAAATATTTATATTGTTATGCTTGCTACTTGGATTCAAAGTTTGGGTCTATAGGCTTCTTTTCATTGTCATGGCTACCTCACAGTCTCAAAAAACTTTTTAATATTTAGTTTGTTAATTATCATCTCATTTTGTTACTAATGGATATGTTTGTCACCTGTATACACCTGCATATACCTGTATATACCTGCAATTTGTGCTTACATAATTCTCTTCCTTTTCACTCCCTCAATATTTCCAGCCTCAAGAAACAAAGAGAGCAAAGAAAAGGTATTCTATCAACACTTGAATTCCAGCTCATCACCACTGTGGACAACTCTCTTTGATTAATTTTTAAAAGGAGAGCAACTTATATTTTCATAGTAATCAATGGCAATATTCATTGCATCAATTACTTGCCATTTTTCTCTTTGGACAATGCCTCTATGTAAAAAAAAAAAAATTGCAAAGAGATACTGTTTGCAAAGAGAGAAAAAAAGTATAATTTTAAAAGTGTTGAAAAATTAGCAATGTTTACATATGAATACTGTTATTTTACTTTCAGATTCTAGAGTTAAAAGATGAAACACTAAATAGAAGTTCACATTTTAAGATGCTTTCTCATTTGTACTATTGTGCCTTGTGTGTCTGTTTATTGAAAATACAGCATATTTTAAATAAAAGCATAAAAGGGCAATGTGGTGCTAGTGAAATTTAGCCACCTCAGAGGCTACACCAGTTGGGCTAATTATTCGATCATGTAAAAAAGTCACTTAGGAAAAGCTCTCCTCTAGCCTCTATTGTCTGGATTAATTAACTTCTTCCAGTATTTTCTGATACTGGAACATATCAAGTTCCTGATTAATACCAGGTCCCTTATGATCAGCATTACCCACCAAATAGGCATCCATTGAGCACTTTATTGAACCAGCAATTTCGTCTGGACTTTTTGCTGCTCCTGGAAGAAATTTTGTACTGCCTGGAGTCCTGATGCCTAAAATTCCCAGTTTAGCTCCATAATTTAAAACTCACCCTTGCTAAACCTGTTTTAGAATGCCTCTGCCCCACACCAATGAATCTGCCCCTCCTCTCAACATCAGCATCTGATGAGTGCCATTTCTCTACCAGCTCTCTGCTTTCCCAGCCCAGTTCCTAAGACCAAAGTTGGGCACCTAATTCCGGGGCAATCCATCTACAAGAAGCCAAAATGTTATGTTATGTAGGACCCTGAGATAATCAACATCCTCTCTGGAAAGGTAGAATTAAAAAAATGAGGGACTATTGCTGGAAGAGCTGTGAGCAGCTGAGCTGAAACATTATGTAGAGTCTGGTGCTAAGAAAACTACCTCAAGCTGTCTGCAGAGAAAGATGCCTTCAGGATGGAAAGTGCGACAGATTTAGCACATTTCTGGCTATGTCTCACATTCACTAAATATACGTAGATCATTATTCATTAATAAGAGATAAGTAGTCAAATGCCAAAGCAGAAGATTGGGTATTTAAGACAGATAAATATGAGATAATTTTCTTGCATCACTCTTTCTATAGCAGAAAGACCAACAAGCCTGTGGCTCAGTGCCTGAGGAGTCATCGAACCCTAGCCTGGGGGAGAAGGTGTAGGCACAGGAAAGGCTTATATATGTTTTCTGCTCTCATCATCATATCCACATAAATATGCTCCTTTTTTAAGATGACATTTGACCAACATTGAATATTAAGAGCTTTTCCTCAAGTGCAAATAATTCAACATAAATAAATTATCTGGAGGACTGGGAAGCACCGGAGAACTCGAGGATGGGAGTTCAGGCATTAGCAAGGGTGTTGATTTTCAGCATCCACTCCTCATAGAGGATTGTGGGTCAGTGTTAGCCTAACTCTCCCAGGACATTTTAGACTCTGACTAGCTTCAAAAAAGGGCTCTGGCTATTGTGAATAGTGCTGCAATGAATACTACTCATTGCATGTATCTGACTATTGCCTTTGGAATGGATTAGCAATGAGATCCTGCTGTGGAGCACTGGGAACTATATGCCTAGTCACTTATGATGGTGCATGATAATGTGAGAAAAAAAGAATATATAACTGTATGCATATCTGGGTCACCATGATGTACAGGAGAAAGTTGACAGAACACTGTAAAACAGCAATAATGGAAAAAATAAAAATCATTATATATATATATATATATATATATATATATATATATATATAAAGATAATGGATATCAATCATGTTTGCTTGAATTCACTCCATAAAACTTAGTAAGAAATCTAGAAACCCTAATATGTATGGACCTTCTAGCCTATGTCATCAAAGTCACAGGGGAAAAAATGATAAAGGAATATTTCCATATAGCAGCTCACTTGTTATATCACTCTCCTCTGTGGAGGTATGATGGACATAAAAAATTAGATGCTATGTTTTAGTAATGAATTCAGCTAAGAGTAGGCCAATGGGATGCACAATTAATCTTAAGTCATAAGTCTAGATTCCCCTTACAGGTTGCCATTGAGAAAGTTGAGAATGTCTTTATTTAGCAAATTTGATTATCCTCAGAATCTCAGTTTTGTCTTTCTTAAGGAGAGGATATATATTTTTGGCTGGGTTGTTATAAGAATTAAGACAGAATTAAGACAGAAAATATTTCTGGTTTATGGTAAGTATCCAAAAAGGATAGTTATTAATATTACCATCACTTCTAATATCTATCCCTCTGCCTGACTCCAAGGTCCCTGAAGATAGGGCACATGCCTTCTTTCTCTTTGCATTTGCAGAATTCCACATAAGACCCAGAACCAAGTAGATACTGCTTAATTATTTGCTACTTTTAATAGAACTGCCCCCAGACAAAACTAGGATTTAATGTCAGTGAAGTGAGATAAAAAGACCAGATGGAGGAAGTCTGTGGGATTGGATGTGCTGGGGGAATACCAGTCACACAAAGAGGCAGATAACTACAAGAAATTCATATACACACTTAGCACATGCTATCTAGAGGGAGCCATTCACAGAAAATGGGAGTAATAAACATATGTGAATTAGTGAGGACCAAAAAGGGGGACACTAGGTAAATGCATTACAACAGTCTAGAAAACCTTCAGCTCTAACAGCTATCAACCTGGGATACAGAGTAGTGTATACAGGTACAAGTAGTAACAGCAGCAGGGAAATATTTGAAAAGTTATGGTAAATTTCAAGATAAAAATGCAGGACCCCCAGTTAAATTTGAATGTTATATAAATGATAAATAATTATTTTAGTATAAGAAATGTTCCATGTAATATATTATCTCTGTATTCTTGCAATAACCTTGCCAAATGTGTTAACTAGGATCTTTTTAAGGAGAGGAAATTGAGATTCTGAGGATATTTCTATATGCAATATTTGGGACATACTTAAACTAGAAAAAAAAAATGTTGCTTGTGTGAAATTCAAGTTTAACTAGTGTCCTGTAGTTTATTTGCTCATCTGGTAACCTCAAATTAGTGTGTGAAGGTTATAGCAGAAAACTGGGTTGCTAGACAATAAAATGCAAGACAAGCAAATGATCAGGATGGAGGCTAAGATGTTGGAATGCAAGACAAGTCCAAAAAAGAAAAAAGAAAAAAAAAATGGCTGACTCTCCAGGAAATAATGGTAAGAATCTCAGAGTTTTCAGTGACTTAATAAGGCTGACTCCCATGGCTGAGCACATCTTTCCTTCAAAAATCCAGGATTTCCTTCTTTCCTTCTGAGTAGGAAATGGATTGGCACTAATGCCTGGGTTAGGAACAAACCTGAAACTTCAGAAACGAGAGGGAACAGGGCCAGGAATCCAAGCAGGTTTTCACTTTTTGTATTTTCATGTTTTGTATTGTATTTAATTCTGTAAGCTGTCTCAAATCCCTTTAGGATATAAACTCAGGTAAATCCTAAAAAAAAAAAAAAATGACTAAATAAATAAGCAAAATCCTGCCTAGCCTAAGGCAATTATAGGAAAAACAAGATAAGGAGCCCAGCCACAATCTAAGAAGCAACTTGCTTTTCTTCCTACTTCAGAGAGCAGCCTGTTGTCCCTCTGCCCCTCTATATTAACTCCTTGCTTGCCAAATTAAATCTACAGTTTCTTTTTGGAGCTTATGATTAGATTCTGGGACATAGGCATTCCAAAGACTAACTGGAATTACTGTAAATAAATTTTGGCAAAGATTCTAACAGGAGCAATTTATTTATTGATTGATTGATTGCTTCTTAGTGCTACACTTGCAGGATATGGAAATTCCTAGGCTAGAGGTTGTATCTGAGCTACAGCTACTGGCCTACACCCCAGCTCATGGCAATGCTGGATCCTTAACCCACTGAGGAGACCAGGGATCAAACCCTAGTCCTCATGGATACTAGTCAGGTTCATTGCCACTGAGGCACAATGGGAATTCCTAGAGTCAGTTTTTTTGATGCTATCTTCAAGTCTGGCAGTTTTTTTACTTAAACCTTACTCTGCTTAGCTTTTTATGATCATAAACGCTTATCCATACAAGATCATTTGATTGAACTCTTCAACATCTCCTAGGGGTTGTGTGGGAAAATCACTTTCATGGAATATTTCAACTAATATCATTATTTTGTAAGGTCCAGGACCTTTTATAAGGTGATAGAAGAAAATGCTATTATCCACTCCCTAGGCTTAGTGCTATACAGCGTAACTTTGTAACACATACTACTACACTTACTTAAGTGACATTCAGTAAAAAGCTTGACTGAGTTCAGTCTGTGATTACTCCCACCAGCTACCCTTTTAAGATCTGTTGCCCCTAAAGCAAAATCTTTTACCTATGATACTTTTTAAATTACCTCCATTTATGCAATAAAACATTTCTACATTTTTTATTATTCAATAGGTTGCTATATGTGTTACGTGACCCCTATTCTAGAGGTCCATATGCAGACTATCCTTTTGAAATCTGAGGAGTGTCTCTTTGAGACAAATAGAAAAGGAGTGTTAAAAGCAAGAATGTGTTAGCATAGCATTCTCTTTTGGTCCTTACAAGGAATGACAGTAGCCCTAAAGGCAGAAATATATATATGGCCTTGAAAACTCAGGGTCATTTTACTATCCAAAGATATAAGTATTAAGCTGATTCACAACTAAAAGAATGAAAGAAATGGCTGATACCTTATCACTCCCTGCTCAGTCTTTATTTTGTTGGATTCCTTCATCCATTTGATTTTCTATTTGAAATGCACTGGAATTTTAGATAAAGCTCGAATACTGCTATCCTTTTCAATAAGACAAAGTCACCCAAATTGTTTGCCTTTCCTGAAAAATTATGGACTAGGAATCCCTGATTCTCCTTTACTCTCAGAAAATAAAAAATTCAAGTTCCCTTTGTGGCTCAGCGGAAATGAACCCAACTAGTATCCCTGAAGATGTGGGTTCCATCCCTGGCCTCTCTCAGCAAGGATCTGGCGTTGCAGTAAGCTGTGGTGTAGATCACAGACACTGCTCGAATCCCATGTTGCTTTGGCTGTGGTATAGGCCAGCAGCTGCAGCTCCAATTCAGCACCTAGCCTGGGAATCTCCATATGCCACAGGTGTGGCAGAAAGAAAGAAAGGAAGGAAGGAAACTACAGATTCATTTGTAATGTGGCTTAAGTAAAGAAGGCGGGAAGAGATTATCTGTTTTCCCATGAATATCTTCTCATGTTATTATTAATCAATTGCTCAATAAGTGATTATCTGCATATCTAGAAGGACTTGAATACAATGGAGGTAGAGACAATCCTTAACTACCCAAGACTAAAAATGGCTAAATGCCAAATCAGACACCTATCTCCTTCATCTTTTCTTCTAGAATCCCCCCACTGGGATTCACTAGAAAAGAGTTTTTATTTACATCAGACTCAAAAAATTCCTGCTCTTAAAAATAGAAAAATATGGGAGTTCACATTGTGGCTCAGTGGAAATGAACATGACTAGTATCCATAAGGACACAAATTGTATCTCTGGTCTCACTCAGTGTGTTAAGGATCCAGCATTACCATGAACTGTGGCCAGCAGCTGTAGCTTTTTTTTTTTTTTTTTTTTTTTTTTTTTTTGCCATTTCTAGGGCCACTCCCGAGGCATATGGAGGTTCCCAGGCTAAGGGTCTAATTGGAGCTGTAGCCTCTGGCCTACGCCACAGCCACAGCAACGTGGGATCCAAGCCTGCGTCTGCAAACCACAACACAGCTCACAGCAACGCTGGATCCTACCGGTTAGTAGAGCAAGGCCAGGGATCTAACCTGCAATCTCATGGTTCCTAGTCGGATTCGTTAACCACTGAGCAACGACGGGAACTCCTGGCAGCTGTAGCTTCTATTTGACCCCTAGCCTGGGAACTTCCATATGCTGAAGGTGTGGCTCTAATAAGCACCAAAAAAAAAAAAAAAAAAAAAAAAAAGGGAAAAGAGAAAAGAGAAAAGAAAGAAAAAATAGTAAAGTATAAAATACATAAAATAAAAAGGGTTTTCTTATTTGATGTCTTCATTGAATTCATCAGAGTTGAATTGCAAAAAATGGAATTCACTCCTTCTAGTTTAAGCACAAGGGATCTGTTACAGATATTCAATTGCTTATAGAGTGAATGTGAAGGTTGAAGAAGGACTGCAACCTGAACGTCTAGTAACAATTTCAAAAGCACACTATAGAACTTCATTACCAAGGGAACTACAAGTTTCTTCCACAATCATGAAGCAGTCAGATCAGCAAATATATGAAATCAAAAAGTTTACCTCAGAAATTCTAAGACTGAATTTACTGACAGAAGCTACAGAGGTATCAGAAAACATGATTTTTACATACAATGTCTCACACAACTACATCTAGTTAATGTAAACAAATGACATCCATCCAGGTGTAGGAAAAGCCGGGAAATACCGTCTTTGTAGCTTTGTATATTTTGGAGTGTATGCAATTCACTAGAAGGGATCCATGCAGGGTGCTATACACCATCCTTCCCAACTGGCCACTGAATATTCCCACATGCCTACTATCCAGTTTAAACTTCCAGATGACGACACTAGAGCAGGAATACATTACCATTCAATAGAATGCAGCTATGCCCCATAAAAATGAAGAACACTCTACTCCAAAAGAGGTGACCCAACATTCCAACAGACACTGAATGCATTTCTGGATGATGTTCATTCTTTTATAATTAAGTTAATATTCCCACCTTTACGTCCTGTAACTTACAGATTGAATTGAAGCATTATTCAAATTGTCAGGCATAGTCTTTAATGATGGAATCATCTTTGTGTCTTTTAGTAAATACATTCTCCCTTTGTGCACAAAGACCTCTAAACTAGTTGAGGTTAAAAGCTGGATGACAGGAAGCAAACATTTCCTTAATAATTCATTTAATATAATTGTGAGAGTTGTCATTTTTGGTTTCATTCTTTGCTTTTAGGCTCTGTGTTTTCTACAAGAGAAATGACAAAATTGTAATCCCCTCCTACACTCCCCCTCCACAGAAACTTTTCCCTCCCACAGATACCCACAGATCTGATGCCTATCATCCTTCCAATCTTACCATTGAATGTAGTTTCCTTCAGGCTATCTTCACTGACCTGCTACCTCTGGGAGAGGTAATGCCCCATTAAATCCCATAGCATCCTGTCCTTCCACATCATTCTCCACATTGTAACAACTGCTTCACTCAAAATTTATGTCTCATTATACTTTTTGCCATAAGGTTAATGGGACAGGCGTTAGTCATGTTCATAATTAGAAATTTGAACGTAATACAACTTTAAAATACTAATTTTTTAATCAAAAGAATTTAAAGTTAGTATCAAATATGCAATATGAATACATGACCATGATGTATGACAGTGCTTGTCTTGAGGTGAAAAATCTCAAAAGTAATATTTAATTAAAATAACACTTTCAATATGCTGTGATTTTAATGGAGCACCAGGTAAACTTTGATTGACAACTCTGGCAATCAGTGGCTGGAATGGTTATCTGCTCAAATAATAGTGCTCTAAGGCAGAATAGAATCACCCACATTGGAGCAGAGTACCCAGTATGAAAATAGATGTCTCTTCCCTTTTCTGACATAGTAACTTACAAAAATATCAAAATAAAATGAAATCTAAAATCCCCAGTCTTATTAAGATTCACATCAAAACTCTGACTCACTGAGGAAACTTTTAATTTATTGTCTTCCTTATATCAAGTGGGATTATGAAAAAAATTTTGGGACTAAACAATGCTAAACATGTAGAAAGCTTATGTTGTTCAAGTTACACTGATATTAAAGAGTGAATGGGAATAATTCTCATTAGGTCTTGCTCTGATAACTTTCATAAGAGTTTTAGACAACTTGAATGTTGTTTGAGGAAAAATAACAGACTGAACAATACTAGAGGGATTTGATACAAATTTTTATCCATTTCATAGAATTAAAACTGTGCTTAAATTCTATTTCCTTGATCTGTCAACCAGAACAAATAAATTTTATCTATTAAGTGCCTGCATTAAAAAAATTTAAGTATACTAATGAACACTGAAACAAAAATCATTCTGCTGTCTTTTTTGGGAGCTGAGTATGGGGTTGTGACTGCAGCCTGGCTAATGGAATGAAGGTGAGATTTATATATTTCAAAAAGCCTGGGAAATGTAAACCTCATGTACAGTCTTATTGCTTCATTGGGTGAATGATAGTAATGGGGCGACCTTGGGAACCAAGTTTTGGTGTTTAAGAACTTCTGTCATCTTGGGTCCCTGAATTTATTTTGTCAGGCTAACCAATAAGAATCTGTTTTGTCAAGCCCCTAATATTTCAGGATTTATCTGTTATAGCAGCCAGCATAATTTTAGTGTACTCTCTGATATTGGCTGCACTAATCATTAGATGTTAGTGAACAGGTCAAAGGTACCACTCTATTTTAAAAGATTACTTTGTTAGTAGTATATAGAAAGGGTTAAAAGGAAGAAAGCCTTTATAGGAAGCTTCTAAAATAGAATACAATTGATTAGGGAAACTCAAACTAGGAAAAATACAGTGAGAATGAAAAAAAAAAAAAAACAAAAAAAAGATCAGTGACTCCCTATATTAATCCACTACCACCAGGGTAGTTATAATGTTTTTAGTATTATATTGAAACACAGTTGAGGCCGCTTCAATGTTAAATGGGTAAAATAGTTTCATGTATTTAAATTTGGAAGAATTTAAGTTTAGCCAATAAGAAACGCCTTATCTAAAACCTATGAAATACCTTATATATTTATTTTAAAATGGTTTTCAAATAAGCAAAATTTGGAAGGTAAGTTAATGGAAAGTTTAGAGAGTTAAGACAGAAGTAAAGAAAAGAAATAAAGAGGGAAGGAAGGGAAGAAGGAAAGAGGGAGGGAGGAAGGGTGAGAGAGGTAACATAGCTTTAAGATTCTTAACTGAAGACCACCTTCAAATAGCACTTCATAAGCTATATATGATTATACCTTATTATTAGCAACTGCCCAATATTTATTATTGATAATATGGGATAAACATTATAAAGTCAACCAACTCTCTCTTTTCCCTTCACTATCATCCACAATTTATCAAAAGTTGCATTGAATTTTCTGAAATGCTCAGAGATCATAATAACCAAATGACGTAACATGGTAGAGAGGCCAGAACAAGAAAGCCAAATGGAGTCTGCAACTTAGATAAAAGGTCGGTTAAGAAGAGGAAAGAACAAATATTTCAAAAGTTTATGTTGAAATAGCTTTTCTATAACAAACTGATTCATATAGCTGCTTTGGGGGCAGATCTGGGATGCAGCGCTCAAGCTTCCATCCTGCTTGTCACACAAAAGGAAGCAAAGATGACCTTTCACATATCAATGCCTAAACCTGATTAACTCACTATTCTGTTTTCTCACTCTCAAATCCCACTCTTGTATTTTTTTAAAGTAAATTTGTTAAATTGAAGTATCAATGCACATACAGAGGAGCATACAAATTGTAAGTATACAGCTCAAAAAATTTTTTATGAAG
Source organism: Phacochoerus africanus (assembly GCF_016906955.1). Lineage (NCBI taxonomy): Eukaryota > Metazoa > Chordata > Mammalia > Artiodactyla > Suidae > Phacochoerus > Phacochoerus africanus. Next base: position 184,241,095 of record NC_062544.1, on the reverse strand, counting down.
TAAACATAAAAAGATGGAATATTTCGCAAATCTGTATCAGCCTAGAAGAGAAGCATGCTAATGTTCTTGTTATCATATATACATATATAACCAGCATGACTCCCCTGGTATTGTTTTGCTAAAAAAGAAAAATAAAATGAGAGTTCAAGAAATGTGTGCGATAGTACATAGTAGAAGAGGGAATTTTTTAACAGTGAAAATAATTGTAAGTAAAGCAGCTCACCACAGACATAACTATTATGACTATTTTACCTTTCCTTTTTTTTTTACAGCGAGTAAAATATGTGTCCTTTTTCAAGTAAGGTAGAAAAAACAAGAAATAACAGTGTACCCCAGTGAGAAAATATAAATCTTTAAAATTGACACTGCTAACATCTGGAGAGTTAAGAATTTGGGGAATGTGAGTGTTATTTTGCAATATTTAAGTCCCTGAAGGTGTAAATGATACCCATACCAACACCTTAAGATAAAAAAGCCAAATATTTGCATTCGGTCATTAGATAATAGTGTTGACAAATCTTCAAAAGCAAATACTTTGTTAAAAATTAATACTTGCTGTTAATTACTAATTAACTAGTATGTGCCTATAACTTTAGGCAATCATGGTTAAAATTAGTTTCCTAAATTATTTAATTGCCTAGTTAATATATTTCATTAACTGGAGTACTATGTCCTCTAATGACATAATCAAATTCTCTATTTATATAGTACATTATTTTAATTTTGATCTTGAGAAATGTGCCACTGTTAAGCATCTTTTGGCAGTTAATACATAACTCAATTAAGAACTCTTACTTTGAACATCTGCAGATATTTACTACTGAGAATTGTCCTTGGCTTGTCCCCATCTCAACTATAATTATTTAAATATCATCTAATTGTGAGGATATTTTTAAAAGTATAAACTCATTATAAAACTATAAGCAATTATCTCTTTCTATAATCATTAAAGCTTTCACACACATATTTCAACATGATGCATATTATGTAAATATATAAAGAATAAATTAATTGATTATCTGATATACTGTGCAAAATCATTCATCTAATCTCTGATATCATCTTGGAGAGTTTTTTCCCCCTCAATCGCTTTAGAGCCTAATTAAATTTTAAATCACATATTTATTTGAATTTTTAAGAAACTTTATATTTATTAGAGTTCTCATACAAAATTTAATTGAAAAGCTAATAGTATTTTGATCTTATTAATATGTTAAAGCACATAATAAGACATTTGGTCTTTGTTAAACTATTTTATTAAATATTGACTGTGCTTTATTTTCTTTGTATTATTAAATCTTGATATATGGACCAAATTCTACAAGTTGTTTATCACACACACAAGTACACACACACACACACACACAATTATGCACTATGTACATGCAGCAGGGAAGAAAGTGAAACGTGGGATTATAGATCACTACAAAGACAAAGCAGAGAGTAACGGCAAGACAGAACATACTCTGCAATATAGTAATTCAGATGAAGAGAAAAAAATTTCTTTTTGGAAGAAATGAGGCATCCAGATATTCCTGCAGCTCTCAAGAAGCAATTACACAATTTCGAGAAGGTAGAAAAATATATGCCTCTAAGGTTGCAATTCTTCAAATGTTCTCTGAATTTTTTGAAGCTTCAGGTTTATACGTGCCTCAAGAGCAAATGATAACTATTAGAGGCAAGAGAATTACCACATCCCTCTAGAACTATCTCCCTACATTTGCTAAAGCAAAATACTTTTAGTATCTCAAGTCTTAAGCAAGAGTAACACAACAACAACTCATGTTTTTTAACTGTGGGGAGGGAAAATAGGGAAAGCATTTCAAAACTTGACAGACTTTCTTTTGATTTTTTGATTTATTTTATTTTATTTATTTATTTATTTTTGCTACACTCAAACTGCATATGGAAGTTCCTGGGCCAGGGATCAAATTCAAGCCGCAGCTGGGACCTTGGCCACAGCTGTGGTAATGGAAAATTCTTTTTTTTTTTTTTTGTCTTTTTGCCGTTTCTAGGGCTGCTCCCACAGCATATGGAGGTTCCCAGGCTAGAGGTCGAATTGGAGCTGTAGCCTCCGGCCTACACCATAACCACAGCATTGTCAGGTCAGAGCAGCGTCTGCAACCTCTACCTTAGCTCATGGCAACACCAGATCCTTAACCCACTGAGCAAGGCCAGTTAAACACTGTGCGCCACCACGGGAACTCCAGTAATGGAAAATTCTTAACTGGCTGCAGGTCACTGATTGACCTCATGCCTTGCAGTGACCCAAGCCATAGCAGTTGATTCTTAACTCACAATGCAACACTGGGAATTCCAGCTCTCTTTTGGTTTTACTGAAGCCTTGGAATAGTTTTTCCGTCTTGATTTTGATAAAATAACCATAATTCTAATTAATTTCTAAAAGCATATCCATATGATTTTTCTCTAAAAGTAATGGAATTAAGGCAAGAAATAACAGAGTATTTTTATAAAACTTTTCTTAATAATTCTTTCTACAAAGAAAGTTAAATTTGTCCAGTGACAGTTTTCAATTTTATTTTATTATTTTATTTTTTATTTTTATTTTTTTGTCTTTTTGCCATTTTAGGGCTGCACCCGTGACAAGTGGAGGTTCCCAGACTAGGGGTCTAATCAGATCCGCTGGCCTACACCATAGCCACAACAACGTCAGGTCTGAGCCACGTCTGTGACCTACACCACAGATCACGGCAATGCCGGATCCTTAACCCACTGAGCAAGGCTAGGGATCGAACCCACATTCTCATGGATGCTCGTTGAGTTTCTTAATCACTGAGCCACGATGGGAACTCCAATTTTCAGTTTTAGAACTATATTATTATGAGGATAAACTTCTGTCAGCTAATCTGTACTTGCAATAAAGTTCAAAAACACTTGTAAGGAACCTTCTAATCTACTTTATGAAAACACAAGTGGGAAATTTTTTTGGCTCTGGAATATCAATGGCCCACCTGAGTCATTTCTTCACCCATTACCATATCACTCAGGAGAATAGAGATATTTTAACTTTTGTTTATTTTTCCCATTAAAATAACACAAAATTTGGATATGTCTTCTAATTTATCTAAGACAATGCTACAGTATTCTTGAAAATTCAGAGATATATAAATGTTTTAAAAAAATTTATTAAGAAAACTAAACACTTTCAATATTTTAGGAACTTAATTTTACAAAGTTTATATTTAATTCAGAGACATCAGTAGATAGTGCTTTCTTTTATTTTTATATGGAATATTTATTGAGCATAAAAAAATGTGCCCATCTAAAATACAGTATTCAGCAGTTCCTAACGTGGCTCAGCAGTAACCTGACCAGCATCCATGATGACACAGGTTTGATCCTTGGCCTTGCTCATTGGGTTAAGGATCCCATGTTGCCTGAGCTATGGTGTAGGTTGCAGATGCAGTTCAGATCTTATGTGTCTGCGGCTGTGGCATAGACCAGCAGGTACAGTTCTGATTTGATCCTTAGCCCAGGAATTTCCATATGCTGTGGGTGCAGCCCCAAAAATACAAAAAAAAAAAAAAAGTACAGTATTCAGTGACTTTTAGTGTATTTATAGAATTGTGCAACATCATCCCAACCTCATTTTTAATCATTTTCATCAGTTTTAAAAAGAAGAAGCCTCAGAGTTCCCGGGTGGCTCAAGCAGGTCAAGGATCTGGCTTGTCACTCCTGTGGTATGGTTTGATTCCTGACCTGGAAATTTCTGCATGCCTTGGGTGCAGCCCAAAAAAAGCCTCAAAAAAAAAAAAAAAGTAAACCAAAAATTTAAAAAGAAGCCTCATACCAATTAGCTGTTATCTACTCTCTGTCTATAGATTTGCTTACACAGAATATTTCCTATAAATGGAGTCATATAACATGAGATCTTTTGGGGCTTGCTTTTTCTTCACTTAATATAGCAGTTTTTTTGTATGTTTTTTGTTTGTTCTTGGTAACAGCATCCTTGATATTTAAGTTATATTGCATACAATTTATTCTTTTAAACTGTACAACTCAGAGATGTTTAGTATATTCACAGAGTGTGCAACCATTACCACTAATTAATTTGTTTCTTTTTAGCAATTTCTTTATTTTTTAAAGATTCTTATTCTTTCCATTATAGGTGGTTTACAGTGTTCTGTCAATTTCTGTTGTACAGCAAAGTGACCTAGTCACACATATATATATGCATTATTTTTCTCACATTACCTTCCACCATGTTCCATCATAAGTGACTAGATATATGTACTATACAGCAGAATCTCATTGCTTATCCACTCCAAATGCAATACTTTACATTTATTAACCCCAGACTCCCAGTCCATCCCACTCCCTCCTCCTCCCATTTGGCAACCAGAAGTCTGTTCTCCAAGTCCATGAGTTTCTTTTTGTGGAAAGAAGTTTCTTTTGTGCCATATATTAGATTCCAGGTATAAGTGGTATCATATGGTATGTGTCTTTCTCTTTCTGACTTACTTCATTTATTATGAGAGTCTTTAATTCCATCCATATTGCCAAAATGGCATTATTTTTTTTCTTTTTACAGCTGAGTAGTATATCACTGTGTATATGTATCACATCTTCATAATCCATTCATCGGTTGATGGACATTTAAGTTGTTTCCATGTCTTGGCTATTGTGAACAGTGCCGCAATGAACCTATGGGAGCATGTATCTTTTTCAAGGAAAGATTTGTCTGGATATGTGCCCAGGAGTGGGATTGCTGGATCATATGGTAGTTCTATATTTCGTTTTCTGAGTACCTCCCTACTGTTTTCCATAGTAGTTGTACCAATTTACATTCCACCACCAGTGTAGGAGGGTACTCTTCTCTACAACCTCTCCAGCATTTGCTATTTTTTGAATTGTTAATGATGGCCATTCTGACTGGTGTGAAGTGGTAACCTCATAATAGTTTTGATTTGCATTTTCCTAATAATTAGTGATGTTGAGCATTTTGTCATGTGCCTGTTGGCCATCTGTATATCTTCTTTGGAGAAATGTCTATTCAGGTCTTTTGCCCATTTTTCAATTGGGTTGTTAGGGTTTTTTTGTGGTTGAGTTGTATAAATTATTTGTATATTTTAGAGATTAAGCCATTGTCAGTTGCATCTTTTGAAACTATTTTCTCCCATTCCATAGGCTGTCTTTTTGGTTTTTTTTATGGTTTCCTTCGCTGTGCAAAAGCTTGACAGTTTGATTAGGTCCATAGGTTTATTTTTGCTTTTATTTCTATTACCATGGGAGTCTGACCTAAAAAAACATTTGTATGGTTGACGTCAGAGAATGTTTTGCCTATGTTCTCTTCTAGGAGTTTGATGGTATCTTGTCTTATGTTTAAGTCTTTAAGCCATTTTGAGTTTATTTTGGTGCACAGTATGAGGGTGTCTTCCAGTTTCACTGATTTACATGCAGCTGTCTAGTTTTCCCAACACCACTTGCTGAAAAGACTCTTTTTCCCATTTTATACTCTTGCCTCCTTTGTGAAAGATTAATTTACTGTGGTGTCTGGGTTAATTTCTGTGTTCTCTATTCTGTTCCATTGGTCTATATGTCTATTTTAGTACCAGTACCATACTGTCTTGATTACTGCAGCTTTGTAATATTGCATGAAGTCTGGAAGAATTATGCCTCTTGCTTTCTTTTTGTTCCTCAGGATTGCTTTGGGTCTTTTATGGTTCCATATACATTTTTGGACAGTTTGTTCTAGTTCTTTGAAAAATGTCATGGGTAATTTGATAGGGATTGCATTGAATCTGTAGATTGCTTTGGGTAGTATGCCCATTTTTACGATATTAATTTTTTCAACCCAGGAGCATAGAATATCTTTCCATTTCTTTGAATCCTCTTTAATTTCCTTGATTAATGTTTTATAGTTCTCAGCATATAGGTCTTTCACTTCCTTGGTCATGTTTATTTCCAGGTATTTAATTTTTTGGGGTGTGATTTTAAAACATTATTGTGTTTTTGTATTCCTTTTCTAATATTTCATTTTTAGTATACAGAAACACAACTGATTTCTGAATGTTAATCTTATATCCTGCTACTTTGCTGAATTCATTGATCAGTTTGAGTAGTTTCTGGGTTGAGTCCTTAGGGTTTTCTATATGTCGTATCATGTCATCTGCATACAATAACCATTTTACTATTTTAGAACATTTTCATTATCTTAAGAAGAAATTCTAAACCCATTAACAGTCATTCTCCATTCATCACTTTCCCAGGCCCTGATAACCACTAATCCACTTTTTGTCCCTAGACATTTTTCTGTTCTGGACATTTCATATTAGTTGATATGTAGTCTTTGTGACTGACTTCTTGAATATTTTCAAGATTCATCCATGTTGTAGCATGTGCCAGCACATCATTATTTTTATTTGCATAATATAGTTCAATTGTATGACTATATCATGATTTATCTACCAATTCATCAGTTACCAGGCATTTGGGTTATTTGCAATTTTGGTCTATTATGATATCGTTGCTATGAACATTCATCTCTATTTGTTGTGTGGACGTATGTTTTCATGTCTCTTTGGTTTATACCTAAAAGTAGAATTTCTGAGTCATGTGTTTAAGACTAACAGTTCAAGGAAATAGGATCTTCAGTCACCAAAAGCTGTAAGTTGGCTCTCTGGTTAGTCTTGAAAGAGTACATGTGTAGGGCATAAACATAGTTTTCTAGAAACCTGGGGATGACTATAATTTTAACAGGGTTTTGATGGTCTATTCCCTTGATCTCTCCGCTAAACTTCTTGCTGTGGCTGTGGTGTAGGCCAGCAGCTCTAACTCTGATTTGACCCCTAGCCTGAGAACTTCCATATGCCATGTGTGTGGCCCTAAAAAAAAAAAAAAAAAAAATTATTTGCATCTTTGTGTATTAAATATCTGAATGCCTTGAATTTGTTGATAATTATCAATATTTGTATAACTGAACAAAAATTAAAATGTAGTCAGTATAATCATGGCAATTGCTCAATTATCAATTAATGATAAGAAATATATTTAATATTTTACTATCTTAAGGGTATATATTTTAAAGTTTTCAAGCATAATTCATATTTGCCTAAGGCAATGACCCATACAGTATTTAAAACTAGAAAGATCAAATTTTAGTGAGGCCTGAAGTGTTTCCAACATCCATTTACAAGGGATTGTTAGAAATGGGCTATCTCAAAAAATTCCCATTAATTACCTCAGAAGTAATTTATTAAAGCTTATCAATTACATGAGAAAAATGGTCAATTTTAGAGTGGCATGTTTACATAATCACAGAATTGTTATAAACAAAACTAAATTAAACAGGTTTTGAAGACTCGATACTTCAGTTGTAGAATGGAATGCAAAGTTAAGTACTTCATTTTTATTTATTTATTTATTTATTTATTTATTTATTTATTTATTTATCTGTTTTAGGGCCACACCTACGGCATATGGAAGTTCCCAGGCTAGCGATCTAATTGGTGCTTCAGCTGCTGGCCTATGTCATAGCCACAGCAACACCAGATCTGAGCTGCATCTGCAACCTACACCACAGCTCACAGCAACACCGGATCCTTAACCCACTGAGGGAGGCCAGGGATCGAAACTGCGACCTCATGGTTGCTAGTCGGATTTGTTTCCACTGGGCCATGATGGAAACTCCCAGTACTTCGTTTTTAAAATCCCAGAGACTGAAGTGCTCAAAGAAGTGGACATATTAAAAAAAAAAAAAAAAAGTCATCATCTTGAACAATGTGCCTAAACCTATGTCTAAAAAGAGTTATTTGAAACAGAAAAACTGTAACAATGGAATATTAACTAGCACATTTAGAGGGACACTACTGGTGAAAAGTGACATTTCTGGCTCTTGCTTCTTCCAGTGGGAACAATGGATTCCTACCTTTCCTAACTAATTTCATCATGGTCATAAAATCATTATGCCACACCGATTGAAACACCATTGCCTCAGAGTAAATGTTCACTAGAGTTGCAGTTGCATATCACTGTTCTTGAAAGTACCTTCAGTTGTGCATTGGTTGGTTGGTTGACTGGTTGTTTTTTAATTCACAAAGGTAGTTTAATAGTTGCTATTGTTGAAGAAATTTAATTAAAAATGAAACCTCCTCCCAGCACAGAAAATCTTCTCCACAAAAGTAGTAGAGAAAGAAAACAGTTTCATTATCGAACAAGCTTTAAACCAGAATGTGCTGTGCATCACAGGTAATCTGCTAAGAAATTGCAAGGATAAAAGAAATATTACCCTTTATAGAGCCAAGCAGAACCTACTCATTATATGCTTATTCTCAGGATAAACAATAGTCTTCAAGTAAGACAACCTGAAAGCATCACTGGTTCTACACAGTTCATTCTAACTTTATCTGATAATCGAATTGACCCTCTATATTAGCTAGTTGGCTTTATCCCTTGGGAAAACAAACTTCTCATATCTTTATGAAAGAAGTAGTTTGGCATCCTGGGACAAAACGCCCATTCCTACCCTCCTAGAAACTGGGAGATAGGGGTGCAATTTCCCCTGATGTTTCTAGATCCTTGAGAAAGGCATTCTTTAGTCATAAAGCTGACAAAAAGGTCTAACTTTCAAACATGTTTACTTTTATTTCAAAAAGAGGAAATACAAATACTTACAAATTTAAGTTTTCTAAAGTAAATACTCTGATAAAAAGGAGTACAGTAAGGGATCGCTTCCCGTATTTTCAAGAGGAAGAATTTATTTAAATATTTATCTATCCTTACACTATTTAATAAAAATCACTTTATAAACATTTTCTGTGGGCTTAAAATGTGCACATAAAAAATCATATATCCTATTATCTTTGCACAATGAAATTAAGGTTATTCCTCTTAAAAATACAATCATAAATATTTTCAATAAAATATTTTTCTTTTCTCCAAAAACTAATCAACCTTCACTGATTTACCAATATTCTTTAAAGTCTTTATGCAATGTGTGTTAATTTTAAAACTACGTTTTTGGAGTTCCTTGGTGGCCTAGTGGTTAAGGACTCAGTGTTGTCACTATTGTGGCTTGTGTTACTGCTGTGGCTCAGGTTTGATCTCTGGCCTAGTAATTTCCACATGTCATGGGTGCAATCATAAGTAAATAAATAAATATCTTTTTATAAAATCACTTACTAATCTGATAATCCTAAGAATAGGAAAGCATGCCTATCTGCAGCAACCCAGCGTGCCTAGGTTTGCATTTCAGTTCTCCTTGCTAATGCATAGCCTGCTACGGACCCCTCATAAACCCCTTGGGGCCATGAGGCTCCTCTTTCTTTTATTCTTAAGAGGACATATCATGCTGTCCAAACAGCATGCCAATCTGCACAGGTACTGCATGTCTAGACCAACGCATTATGTCCTCACTCAGCTGACACTATGAATAACTTATGCCTTTAGGTCTTTGTTCTTAAGCTTAAGTCATTCACCAGCACTGCGACTGTTTTTTCAAGCAGGACAAGATGGAGTTTTCAGCATAGAAGATAGAAGAAAAGAGGCTAAGAAAAGATTGTAGAAACATGTCTCGCGACACAGTAGAAAATTAAGTTCTTATTTATCTGCATTAAGAGGAGCAACAGCCTAATTTGAGATCTAATGGCTAAGATGCTTAACCTTGGGCTTTATATGATAGACTTTTTGTTTAAATCTATATGTGAAAACATGAATGTGCTTATGAATATCCGGTTTATGACATCAATATCTTGTTCGAATGTTTTATTTTCTTATAATAATAGAACTGAAGAGAAAATCCACCATTTTAAAAAAGCCAAAAACTTCAAACACAGGTAAATAATCTATTTTTACCAAATTTTAAAATATAAAAACATATCTCAAAATAGGTTTGGATACTTCTGTTGTGGTTAATAGACAACTCATGATTTCAGAAGCTTGTGAGACCATGAATTGTTAATTTCAAATTTATGGCCTCGCTTCATTTATTTTTACATAAGGAAGACTAAATTAATTATAAAATATACAAGTTAGATATTTCAGATTCTAGAAATAATAGCAAAAGGAAACTAATCATATTATTTTAATAAAGAATGATGAAGAAAACCAAAGTAGTAATTCTGTAAACACCCCCCCTCCCCAGTGTATCTTTTTCTGGCTTCTAAAATGGTTCCTCTTCATTGAATTCCTAAGACCCTATTCTCCCATCTTCCTACACTCACTCTTTCTGAGGTCACACATTTATAGTTTTCACTATCACACCCATTGTGAATGATCTCCAAGAAACCCAAATATTCTAAGTTCCCACTGTTCTTGTTCACAGGAATTTCTAAAAGACTGGAAAAATCATGAAGATTTTCTTCTAATTACTTCAAAGTCAACGTGAAAGAAAATTTGGGAATGCTTCTCGGGAAACTACCTTCCACAGCACAATTTCTATGGTTCTGTAGATGGCATTACCATTTTTCATGTCTGCTCTTCCTTTGACAGCATTTACTTTTAACATGTCACCAAATCTTGCTAAGTCTTTCTAATCAATTCATCCTTCCATTTCTCTTTTTACTGCTGATACCAACACTCTAGGTCCACTGCACTCTATACTTTTCAAATTGTTTTTCACAATATTAACTTCTTCCCTCTCTTAACTATTCTGCATGCATTAAAAAAAAAACTATAAAAGACTCTTTTATTGGCTTGTTCATCTATTCAAAAAATAATATTAGGAGTTCCCATCATGGTTCAGTGAAAACAAATCTGACCAGCATCCATGAGGACGCAGGTTCCATCCCCGGCCTCACTCCATGGGTTGAGGATCCTGCATTTCTGCGAGCTATGGTGCAGTCACAGATGCAGCTAAGACCTGGTGAGCTAGGGCTCTGATTCGACTCCTAGCCTGGGAACCTCCATATGCCATGGGTGCAGCCCTAAAAAGACAAAATAATAATGATAATAATAATAATACTATAATAAAATAATATCAATCACATATAACAATAAAGAATGGGATTTACTGAATATTTATATTTCAGACACTGTGCTGGAATTTAAAGTACATGATTACAGTTAATGGAATAATTGAGAGACAAAAGACCCTGAATAGCCAAAACACTCTTGAGAAAGAAAAACAGAACTGGAGGAATCAGGCTTCTTGACTTCAGACTATACTACAAAGTTACAATAATCAAAACATTATGATACTGCTACAAAAAGAGACATATAGATCAATGGAACAGAATAGAGAGCCCAGAAATAAACTCATTTATTTATGGTCAATTGATCCATGGCAAATAAGGCAAAAATATACACTGCAGATAAAGTAGTATCTTCAATAAGTGGTGGGGGGAAGACTGGACAGCTATAGGTAAAGGAATGAAATTAGAACATTATCTAATACCATATACAAAAATATACTTGAATGGATTAAAGGCCTAAATGTAAGACTGGAAACCATAAAACTAGAAGTATTTCACATAAGTGAAATACTTTTTGACATAAATCATAGCAATATTTTTTCAGATCTATCTCCTAAAGCAAAAGAAATAAAAGTCAAAATAAACAAATGGAACCTAATTTAACTTGAAATCTTTTGCACAACAAAGAAAATCACCACGAATTTAAAACAAACAAACAAACAAACAAAAAACCTACTGAATGGGAGAAAATGCTGCAGAGTGGGTAACATCAAAAAGAAAATAAATAACAAACGTTGGCAAAGATGTGGAGGAAAGGGAACACTCATAAAATATTGGTGGGAATATAATTTGGTGTAGCTACTATAGAAAACAGTATAGCATTTTCTCAAAAACAAAAACAAAAAAAAAGAAGTACCATATGACCCAGCAATTCAATGTATATCTGAAAAAAACAAAAAAAGTAAACACTACTTTTAAAGATACATGTACCCCAATGTTCACAGTAATATTATTTATAATTATCAAGATATAGAAGCAACCTAGGTCTTCTGTTAAATTCTCTTCCATATTGTACAGGGACAAAGGGCTTTTTATTCCCAACTTCAAATTTCACCTTCCTCTTTTTTGTAAAGTGTTATTATCAAAGATAAATTTGTGACTTTTAAGCAAATGTAACAAATTTTGTTCAGCTCATTAATTAATGAGGAAGACAGTTAGATGTCATGATTGGTTCAAAGAGCACCTGAGAAGCTAGGGTATACAGACAACAAAGAAATGTTAGAATATAATTTCTAAGTTAAATATGAAACAATTTAGTGTCCATAAAGCCATATCTTATCTCTTTAAGGCTATCTGTTCCACTGAACTGAAATCATTTGCATCTCTCTTAGACAAATATCTAGAAGTTAGCAAGTAACTTCAAAAAGCCTAAGATCTTTAATCAATAATAATTAACAACACTAACAAAGAACATTCCCCTAGACCAGCACAGTGCAATAGATATATAATTCAAATTTTCAAGTTACAAACATAATTTTATTTTTATAGACTTATTAAAAGTACATTTTTTTTGGCTTTTTGCGGCCTCACCTGCAGCATATGGAAGTTCTCAGGCTAGGAATTGAATCAGAGCTGCAGCTGCTAGCCTATGACACAGCTACAGGAATGTGCTACAGCAGTGGGGATCCTAGGTGTGTCTGTAGGATCAGACACAGATCACAGCACAGAGCACAGCAACACCAGATCTTTTACCCACTGAGAGAGGCCAGGGATCAAACCAACATCCTCATGGATACTAGTTGGGTTTGTTACCACCGAGCCACAATGAACTCCAATAAAATTAATTTAGTAACATATTTTATTTAACCCAATATATACAAAATATTGTCATTTCCAACATCTAATCAATGTAAAAAACAATAAGATATTTTGAATTTTTTTATATTGCCTTAGGATCCAGGTTTGTTTTCTAATAGCACATCTTAATTCAAGTAAGTCATTATTAAGTGCACAATAGCCACATGTGGTTCCTGCTATCTTATTGGACAATGTGGCCTTATATAATCTTTGTGTGATTTCTCCCCCATATGATATGTCACCCATATTTTATGGCCTTATTAAAATTTTCAGCCACTTTTTCTAGCAGGATAAATTTCAACACCATCCATGAGATAGAAAATCCTATCTCTCCAGGAATTATTTACCACCCTTAAAACTCAGGTCTACTCAACTCTGATTCATCACATAAGGCTGGCCTTTTTTCACTGACTCTTCATCACTTACATGGCTATTCCATTACAAAAGGTTAATTTTTGTTGAGTGCTAATTGATCTACATGCATCATCTCATTTAATCCTTTCAATCATCTCATGAGCAAGGTACAATATTATTCCTATTTGATAAATGAGAAGTCCAAGCCATGGTAGGTTGAAAAATTTGGCCAAGTTCACAAAAGTAGCATATAGCAGAGCTGGGATGTCAATCCGGGCATTATGTCTGCAAGGGTTTTCTCTGAATGCTTCGATTCTGCTATAATTCTTTAGTAGCAGTCTAGACAATATTAATGGATAGCTTCCTGGGCTTACATGTGTGTTTATAATGACTGCAACATAATTTAGCATTTACTTTTAGATAATTGTTATATCTGAACCATTTGTTTTCCCTGTTTCATTACAAACCCTACAAGGACTAGAGCGATGAAGTGTTTTCACCAAAAACATGCTTTGCATAGAGAATCTGCCAGACATATAGCTGATGCCTATTTTGATTATAGCCCCATATTGTCTCCTTTAGAACTGATACTTATCTTCCCTGCATTAAAATGCCAAATGGTATAACTTCACATCACACTAAACTATGATCAAGGAAAATATACCTTTCAATCAAAATATGATTCAATAAGTCAATTAGTGGTCATGAAGTTGTTCCAAAAGGTTTCTAATAAAAAAGAATCAAGAATATTGAGAAAACCAGAACTTGGTGGGGACATTTTTCTGGTCTTGGACCTATCCTTGAATTCTGATTGGCTACTGATGGAAAATTGTCAAGTGTGGCATACTAGAAAGGGTGGTAAAGGAAATCAATGTTTATGTAGGTAAAGTGATTAAACCTAAATACATTTTACCATATAGCCGTTAACTTTAAGAATCTGCACTGCTTCCCTCAGGTTCCACAATTCACTTAGTGCCTACTGCCTAGTGCCTATTTAGTGCTTTTATTTTTATGACACTAATGGATTTACCAACAAAAGCAACTCTTTACCTTCCAACATCTTCTATTGACCTCAAGTAAATTGGTAATAAAATGAAAATGTAATATACAAATTTTGGCAAATATATTTTAGCCAGTTACTCTACGTAAACATAGAGATACTTTGTTTAGTAATACTTCTAGAAAAAAAAATGAGCAATAGACTAGATGATTTAAATCTCCTTTTATTAGGTGGCCCACTACTCAAGTTCAGGGTTTCCAAAAATCTTTATTCTTTAAGAAACTCAATAAGTCTGTTCTCAGAAATTTTAAATTTAAGTATTTTTGTTCATGGGTTTATATAAGTGTACTTGCCCAGATTAGCCAACAATTTACTGGATCATAGATGTTTTAAAAATAAATTATTGAAGTAAGCATATTTGCTTGAATGTTTTTACTGAAAAGTAAATTTGTTAGGGTTCTATAAAGTAACATCTTGTGAAAATGAGACTTTAAATTTCTTTAGAATAATCTTTCAATGGCAATAATACTCTTCAGTATGCCAGCACAAAAGTAGCTTATTTTTTAGACTATTTTGTTTCTTAATTGGTGACTCTTTTGCTGCCTTCCAAGGCTAGTATATTAATTTTATATTTCTAAATTTTTAGTTCACTATACAATGTGATTTATATTAAATTACTGAAATATTTGCTAAAAAACTGACTATACTACATAATGTTTAACCTTGGTTTAAAAATGGTAGTTTTCATCCAGAACCATCTCCTAAACTGAAAGTTTTCTTTATCTTCTTCAGCTAATAACTTTTGTTTTGAATACTGTATCTGAGATGATGATGCCAACTGTATCAATAGCTGATCTTCCTATTATCTTACAAATCTTGGATCACAAATATTCTTACTTTTCCAGTTCTGAATACCCATTTTATTATGGCTTATACAGTATCATTTGAAATGTTTAAGACCCAGATAAAGCAAAGGAATATAGGAGACCAGAAATGAGTTATACACAGGAACTTGCTTATTGACTTGAGATTTTTATGAAAGTTTCCAATGTGACCTTCTCTGTAAATGTAGAAAAAGTAACACTCACAAGTTTGAAATAGTTTTTACATCAAGGTAGACAGGTGTCAAAGAATACCATGTGCAAAATTTAATGTGATTTTTGAAAATTTTACAAAGTTTCAAAGTAAAACTCAAGGAATAATCTTTGGTCTGCTTATCTTCAATTTGATATATTCTATTTTTCAATATTGTGCATATATGTCACATATCAGATTGTAACTTTCGGTTAAGGGAAAATTCTTGAATATTTTAATTGTGAAAGATTTACAGAAAAATAGCCGGTTCTTATTATACTTGCTTCTTTTTTTAAAATAAAAATTATTTATTTTTTATGATTTTTAAAATTCATATTTTATCCCCTATCCCTTTTCCCCAAGAAGTTGAGAATATAAAAATATCTTCAAGGAATACCCAGAGAAACCAAATGTTGAACTATAATGCTACATTTTTAAAAAATTACTGTAATTTAAATCTGGAATTCCCGTCATGGCTCAGTGGTTAACGAATCCCACTAGGAACCATGAGGTTGCAGTTTTGATCCCTGGCCTTGCTCAGTGGGTTAAGGATCTGGCGTTGCCGTGAGCTGTGGTGTAGGTTGCAGACGTGGCTCTGATCCTGCATTGCTGTGGCTCTGGTATAGGCCAGTGGCTGCAGCTCTGATTCGACCCCTCGCCTAGGAAACTCCATATGCTGCAGGAGCAGCCCAAGAAATGGCAAAAAGCCAAAAAATAAATAAATAAATAAAAATAAAAATAAAAATAAAAAATAAAAATAAAATTACTGTAATTTAAATCTATTATATTTTATAATAAAGCTATATCTTTGAAAACAATGCTTTTAACATTATAGAAATAGTCACAGTTTCATGTTTTGTTTTGGTTTTTTTTGCTTTTTAGGGCCTACGGCATAAGGAAGTTCCCTGGGTAGGGGTACAATCGGAGCTGCAGCTGGCAGCCTACACCACAGCCCCAGGCAACGCTGGATCCACAACCCAATGAGTGAGGGCAGGGATTGAACCTGCATACTCATGGATTCTAGTGTGGTTCCTTAACCGTGGAGCCATGAAGGGAACACCCCCACGTATTTTTTTTTTTTTAAAGTGGAATACTTTGTCTGGCAATTGCTTATGGTTTTAAATTTTTTGATATTACAAACATTCATAGGAGTTAGGAATATTAAAATGAATTATATTTTTATTGGATGGTTGATACAACACCTAATCCTTATTTATAGTAACCTCTCCCACTATAATTTCACTCTTCAACTGTTGAGCATGTAATCATTCAATTTCTTATTTTGTTTATAAGATAAAGTGCTGGGCATTGAAGTGAGATGCATTGAACTTTTAAAATGTAAAACTCCTTTAAATTAAACAAATAAATGTATTTAGAGTGATTCATGCCTTCTCACAGACTAAGTTTATGTGTTAGAGAAGAATATGGATAATATTCCTGTGAAAAACTAAAGACATTTTTAAATCAGAAAAATGTGTGGAAAGTATGTTTATACTCACTTAGGTATGATATATACATGATATATATACATATATATATGTGTATGTGTGTATATATGTATATATATAGTACTTAGGAATAAATATATGTGTTCAACAGTTAGTTTCATTTACATCACTTAAAAACGAAAAACAAACAGGAAACCACAAGAGCAGAACAGAGTATTTTATATTGATCTCAGTGGTGAAAACCTGAGTATAACTTAGTTTAAGATCCAAATTATAACACTGAAAATACATAGAGAAAAAACATAAATTAAATTGTGACTTGAGCAAATATTCTAATATCATCACCCTTAATACAGTGTGCTAATTATTATCTGAATAAATTACATTAGGCTATTGCAAAATTTTTAAAGGTTGAATAAACATGTTGTTTTGGATTAAAAAATAAAAGAAGAAAAGTCAATCTTGGCTTAAACATTTACATTTGACTCTTGAACAACATGTGTTTGAACTGGTTGGGTCCACTTGTATGCAGATTTTTTTCAATAAATACTACACTAGTACTACACAATCAATAATTGGTATGGAGGGCTGACTATAAAGTTATAGGGGGATTTTCCACTTTGCATGCAGTCAGCACCCCTAACCTTGTAGCTGGCAAGGGTCAGCTCTAATTGTTTGTGGTGTGGTCAAGTCACAAAATATTTCCAGTATCACTTTTCTCACAAGAAAAATGACAGCAGTTCCACTCACTTGTGATGCATGTATATGTACCTATCAAGCTAGGAGAGGCATGAAGTCCCTGTGGATGTCCACTGCTTCCAATAATTCTAAGCATCAGTATGGAATACCTTTCTGTACACTAGGTATTGCATATGCTAACTCTAATTTTATGAATTAGATTTTGTTAGCATCATTATACTGTTGTACTACAAGTAAACCAGGATTTCTCAATAGTGGTATGACTGATGTTTTGGACAGAATAGTCTTTGTTGTGCAGGCCATTCTCTGCACTGCAGGGTATCTAGTAGCAACCTTGGCCTCTGCTCACTAGCTACCAATAATATATATCCCTCTTCCCCCACTGTCCTAGTTATGACAAACAAAACTATCTGTAGATACTGTCAAATGCCCCCTGGTAGGCAAAATTACCTCCAGTGGAGGACACTGGAATATACTGCAATTCTAGGGGGTCTGTTTAGAGGAGGTTGTGGGATCAAGAAATCTTTAGGCAGCCTGACTGCTAATGGGAAGAGCTGCTTTCCTGCCCAGTCAGTAGTTTGGCCTTAGGCATCCCTTTGTCTGCACTACAAGGCTATAGGGGCCAGGAACACTTACCCCAGTGTTTACACAGCTGAAAATTCCCAAGTATATCTGCCACCAGTGTCTATGTCCCAGGATAAGCAGCAGCCTCTTTCCCTCACCCGTCCCCTCTCCAGAAAACTCCAAGACCAGCAGGTAGGTCTGGACAAGGCTTCCATCAAATTACTGCTATTGCACTGGTTACCAGTGTGTGAGGTTTTGTGTGTTGCTTCACACAAAATAGAGAGTGAAAGTCTCTGGGGAGCCGAGAAGATGCAGGCACTCAAAAAAAAAGGACCTTGCCTGATGGCAAAAAAAAAACACCTGAAGGGAGGTTCCTAATCAAGGAAGGGAGCTCACCTGAACAGTACAAGCTGAAGGTGGTTGAAGGTGGGCCTCTGGACAGGATAAAAGCCTGCCAGCACGGTACAAGCCAAGGGCAGGCCTCAGGTTACACAGCTCTCATTTTGATGTTGATGGGAAGAATTGGGGCTTTCCTGGGAAAACAATTTCCATGTTTGCACTGGAGAACATGGATTGTTTCTCGGGTGACCTAGTCTTTCCTGCTGTTTTACTTGTTATTCAGTTTTCCTCAGTCTTTCCTGATTATTTACTTATTATTCTTATTCCGCATTCTTATTTTCCTGTGTGATTTGTGACTTAACAAAATTACAACAATAATATAATAAGAATTTCATCCTGAAGGACTTTTCCCCTTTTTTAATCCAACTTAGTTAAAACATAGTGTTTATCTACTAACTAGTTATATAGCAAACTTTAGAGTTAGGATTTTAATGAGGTTCATAGAAGTTAGACATATATTATTCTTGACCAAAAGACACCTAGCTATGAGTTAAAGAAGCTTTTAAGTGACAGCTAGTTTAGTTAAGTTGGTTTATATTTTCTTACACTGTCTCCCTGCCATAACACTTTAAAGATAAGTACCTGTCTAAAAACAAGATTTGTGAATGCCAAATTCTTCTGTCTGTGAACTCTTCAAATTGTAAAGACTGGCTGGCCTTGGGATGATTTGTACTGTCTCCTCCTTTCCATGATGTATTGTACCTAATTGCCCTTAAATTGTACTCACTAAGTTTAGTTAAGATAGAGATCTTAAAACATGATGTATTGTACCTAATTGCCCTTAAATTGTACTCACTAAGTTTAGTTAAGATAAAGATCTTAAAACATGATGTATAGCTGCTATACCATGTAATAGTTAACCAACGTACTTTTAACACTGTGATGTAATCTGTAGTGAAAAACTGTCTATATAATCAACCACTTATGCCAATAAAGTTTGAGCAGTCCAGCGCCCTGAAAGAAGGGACAAAGAGGCTGTCTCTGTATTGTACATTCGTCGATGCCACTTCCCTCTCCTATCAGGAAAAACTGTACACTCCCTGGCCGCCGGAGCTGGCCTCCGGCAAAAGTTCTTGTGGATGACCACTGCTTCCAATAATTCTAAGCATCAGTATAGAATGCCTCAGTCCTGAGGTGCTCTTTTCCTCAGTCCTGTGGAGCTCTTGCAGTTAAGCTACACTGACCTTCAAAGTCAAATACTCTTCCAGGTGTTGGACCCCCAGAGTTGGAGAGCCTTATATGGGGCTCAGAACTCTCACTACTGTGGGGAATCTCTGCAATATAATTATTCTCCAGTTTGTGGGTTTGTTAGGTAGGATAGGATAGGGACTCATACCTGGGTGATTCAAAACAGGCCTTTTATCAACTACCAAAAATAGGAGGCCTGCGATTAAACAATGAAGACACAGGCAGATATCTTTGGAGCAACTCCCTATAATTTTTTTCCCATGCAAATAAGAGGTCCTCTCTTGGACCAATCAGAGGATCCAAACACCTCCCCCCCTCGCTACAGAGATCAAAACAACACTCTGCCCTAACGTATACTCATGGCGGCAGGGGTGTTGGAATAGGAAATTAGTGGGCCTGGGGCAAGAGAATAGGGGTCCCCAAACAGGTCCTCAATGTAGAGATGTAAGGAAAGACCCAGTTGCAGCTGGGTCAGTCCCTACCCAAGATGGCTCGCTATGTCTGAAGGCATAAATAAAACTCACTCTACACCGCTACCTGAATCTTGATTGCAACCTCTAAGACAATCAGCAGGAGCATTTTTTTGCTCAGGTCGATGGACCAGAATGGCCCCTCAGAAGAGCCCAGATCAGAGCTATTATACAGCGGTGTCAATTCAGACCCCGAACCGCTCCCACCCTGAGCTGATTGCTCCTGCCTGGAGAGACCTCCGGCCTCCTTTCCTAAACAGCAAGACCACTGGGTATGTCCAGGTGCTGCTGAAGCACCTCCAAGCTGGAACAACCTTCTGCCTGACCACCTGCCACGATCTTTGTGCAATGAAGCCTGCTAGCGCTATCCCTGAGCTGCTACAGTGCTTCTCCGCCTGCACCTCCAAATCCGTGTTGTATGTTGCCAAGGGCTGAGGGAGGGACAGCACAGAGCAGAGGAACCAATATAAGTATAATTGATTTTATTGTGATTCTGCCCCTCTTACCTGTCTCCTTGTGGTTCAAGTCCTTCAATTGTAGATTTTTTTTTTCTGGCTGTTTCCAGTCTTTTTCATGGATGATTACATTACCAGAAGGAAAGACCACTTCCAGGGCCCAAGAGCAGGCTCTTGTCTATGGAAAATGAATTGTCCAAGGAGACACATGTACTGACAAAGCAAAAGACTTTACAGGGAAGGGGCACCGTCGGAGAGCAGGAGGGTAGGGGATCCGAGGAGAACTGCTTTGCCATGCTGCTTGAGGTCTCAGGTTTTATGGGAATGCGATTAGCTTTCCTGTTTGTCTCTGGCCAATCATCCCACTGGTGCCCATATTTGATTTGACTCAGTGCCCTTCCTGGTGGCACGCAATTCTCTAGGCCAAGATGGATTCCAGCAAGAGGGCTTCTGGGAATTTGTCAGGGGATATTATGGGCTGGCATCTCCTCCCTCCTTTTGGCATCTACTGAATTCTCACAGTTAGTTTTTGGCAGTGGCAGCACTATGTTCTTTATTGGGACCTCCTGCTGGGAGACAACTCATGCAAGCAGTTATTATCTTGCCTGGCCAAGGTAGATGGTTTTGGTCAATAGTTCTCTGAGTCATTTTGTGGATAGTTGTGATTTTGGTGTGCTTGAGAGAGGAGGTGAGCTGAGGGACTTTCTGCTCTGCCATCTTGGCCTCTCTCTATCTTGCAATTCTAGACAACTGCTAGATTTCAGTGGTGTAATATCGAAAAAAAAAAAATCACTAAGATACAACAACAACAGGCTTAACAATGACTTTTTAAAAATTAAGATAAAAATTAAGTTGAATAAGAATTCATTGTCAGGAAACACAATTGACATAAATTTTGAAAGAGGGAAAAGGGTGACAGAATTTTTAAAAGTAAACCAGATGGAGTTCCTGCTGTGGTGCAATAGGTCAACTGATCCAGCTTGTCTCTGTGGTGTGGCTGGTTCAATCCCTGGCAATGAGGGCAGAGGCAGCTCCAGCACAACTCGAATTTGATTCCTAGCCTGAGAACTTTCATGTGTCACGAGTGAGGCCAAAAAAGGAAAATAAAATAAAATGTAAAAATGAACCAGACTAAATTTACAGTTATTCAAATGATCATGCAAGTTATCCCCATCAACATTTAACTCAAAAATGCTAAACTAGCCCTAAGGCAACATTTAATGAGATATACCTGAAGCTCAGGGCAAAAATAAGAAGTCACTTTAGAGCCCTAAGAATCACCTACAAAACATTTTATGTACATAAATTCCCAGGTGCTAATGCCAGAGATTCAGATTCAATAGATCTTAGGTGAGACTCAGAAATTTGCATTTTACTGATACCCTAGAACATTTTGATGCAACTGATTTACCACACTTTGAGAAAGTCTGGAATTTCATCTGAAAAAAGTCCTGAGCCTAGAATTTCTTGGTGACATTCCATTAATACCACCTTAATGCTGAAACTGAACATCTATTCCACAAAATTAAAATGGAGCATAGTCAGAGTTCCCATTGTGGCTTAGTGGTAATGAATCTGACTAGTTTCCCTGAGGATGCAAATTCTATCCCTGGCCTCACTCAGTGGGTTAAGAATCTGGTGATGCTGTGATCTGTTGTATAGGGACTTGTTTAGCTGCAAAAGTTGGTTCACAAGGAAGCATAGAACTATCTAGATGTAAGAATCATATTTTTGATTGTGTTTATTAAATCATAATATTTAATTTTCAATCTGATCTATAAATTATTTAACAATTTTATTGAATTTCAGCTAGTAAATTTTAGTGTCCATGGGATTGAATCAGTTGGTCTCACAAACTAAATAGATGATTAGCATTTCTATAATTTTCAGAAAATCAAAATCAGAGAAAATATTTCCTTTTGAACATAATCCTTAAAGCTCTTAAAATATCTGATACTGTACTCAGTTACCTGTAACAACTGAAAAAAAAAAAATGAACTTAGCCTGTTTAAAAATATGTTTATTAAAATATATTTGATTTACAATGTGTATCAACTTTTGCTGCACAGATAAGTTACTCAATTATACATATATATATATATTCAATTTTATATATTTTATATATATATATATATATATATATATATATATATATATGCTTTTTTAACATTCTCTTCTATCATGGTCTATCCCAGGAGATTGGATATAGTCCTCTGTGCTATACAATAGGACCTTGTTTAAAATGGACTTAGTCTTATCTAAAATTACTGCTCAGATTGGGTAGAAATTTTTTTGCAAAAAAGTTTATAAAACAGTAAAGCTAAAACTTCATTTCAGGATAGTTTTGGCAATACTCTGTTAATGTATTTAAACAAATATTTAACAATTTTGTGTGCATAAAACTAATGATTAATAGAAGATCAAATATAATTTTCAAGAAACAAGTTATAGAAGTCTTTATCATCATTATTACTGTTATTATTGTTATTAATCAATATTTATCAGTTCTAAGTACTATGCTAAGTCCTTATTATTAAAGGACAACATGAAGAAATTGCCTATTTTTATACTCCCATGAAAGGAAAATCTTCGATGTGTATAAACAAGCAGCCAATTAAATTGTATGTTCACTAATTTTGACTTAATTATATTTAAATAATAAATATAATTTGTCAGAGAAAAAAGAGCAAAGGGATTGGAAGTCTGATAGCCTAGGTTTGTGGTGAGCTTAGGTCACATATTCATGCCATCATAGGCAAGACATTTAACAGTCTTTCACAGGTAACAATAATTGTAGATAATAATAAAGTTCCTGTCTACTGACAAGTTTTCATAAGGCTTAGTCATTAAACTAAAAAACTAAAGTGTTAGAATAAAAAAACTACATTTTATTTTATTTTGCTAGTTTATTCTAAGCTTCTGCTAACTAAAAAAGAAAGAAATACACCTTATAGTTAAAGGCCTTTTGAAATATCAACTAAGCCCAAAGTTTTTGATTTTTGATTTTGAGTTTTTGTTTTTGATTTTACTGTCCCTAAATGTTAGTAACCAGAATTAGGTCTCATTAGATTTGACCATAAGGTCTTATTAGATTTGACCAGTTACCAACTTCACATTATTATCATTATCCCAATGAAATATATTAAAAATAATGTAATATTTTAAAATAATACTTTGTTCTGAAGAAATTTCTTTTTTTTTTTTTTGCTTTTTAGTGCTGCACCTGTGACATATGGAAGTTCCCAGGCTCGAGGTCAAATTGGGGCTACAGTTGCCAGCCTACACCACAGCCACAGCAATGCCAGATCCGAGCCACGTCTGAGACCTACACCACAGCTCACAGAAATTCATAGAATTATAATGTAATGATGGAAGGAATTATGTATTAAATGTTTATACCATACTACCTACACTCAAGTGTATATCTCTATATTTTATCTACATCCATATCTATATCTCTCTAATAAGCTATTAATTTTCATTTAATCCTTATGAGGCAGATGTTGTTATAGATAAGGATACTACTGCTTAGTAGGCTTTGAACATTTTCCAAAGTCATGCAGTATATGAAAGACAGAAACATAATTTAAATCCTACATCTGTGTACTTTGGATATCCTTCATTCATTCAACATATTTATTGCATGTCCTCAGTGTCCTTAGTTCTTTTAATTATAGAGGTAAACTGGAGAAGAGGAGAAATTTGTCCCACCCAGGCTTCATGTGCTTTCTCTACCTAGTATTCTGAAGACTGGTTAAAAAGTGCTTCCAATCTACTTCTTCATTTGTTCCAGTGAAGGTACTCCCAGCTCTTGTGATAAAGATCTCTGGCTACTTCAGCTTGTGTCTAAGGCTGTTCCTCTTGATTCCCAGTTTAGAAATCTTTTTACCACACCAAAAACTGATAATGCAGGCCTTAGTATACTTCTAATATTCTGTTAATTCACTCAGGATATAATTTAGGCTTCTAAACAGTTACATTTACTTTTCCAAGCCTCTAGGCACCCCTATGATGTCTCTGTAATGTAGGGAGAAATGAAGTTTCAACCTCATCACAGCTGTCTTCACAAAGGATACAAATCACTGCTGTCAAATTGTCCTTGTGGCAGCACTCATCAATTTTTAAGACAGTCAAAATAAAGAGATTACCCACGCTGTGCTCAGTTAATTTTGCATGTATGGACAAGATGCCTTATAGAAGCCAGTGATTAGTTTACGGCCAATTTAATTAAAGGACAGCCTGTGTAGGAGCAGAGTTCCTATTCGATTCACATTAAAAAAAAAAAAGCATGCAGCTAGTTAAAACATCACAATATTGCCTAAAATCTCAGTGTTATCTCTTGCAAATGAGTATCAGTGAGGAAAAACAACAAGTGAACCTTTGTATATAAAGGATTTACTGGCATTGGAAAAGTTAGCAGTAAGAAATATTTCATTTACAACCAGCCTGAAATTCTTTGATATCGTAAAGAACATTTATTATTAGAATATTTTAAGGAAAAAGGGAATTTTGAAAACACTCCTGAAAAGTGATTCCATTTGTTTTTATTTTTATGTTGATCTTCCACTCTCACCCTTACAGCTTTGCAACTGTAACATTCACAAAGAACAAAATAGGCCATGAAGTTAAAATGAGATAATGCATATAAAAGGCTCATGGCTCCTGTGGAACAGGTGCAAATTTTATGTTAGAACTTTTACATTTTCTGCTATTAATAGTTGGTGGTTTTGATACTAAACAAGAACAAATTTGATTCGCCATGCTATAAAATTTCAAAGCAAATGAAGTAGAGCCACTTTAGTAAAGATAAACACTAATCTTCATGGTTTGGGTCAAATTCTAACCTAAAGAAGAATATTTGTATATGTTATAATCCATGCAAAAAACATGATTGCTTCTCAGTAAGAAATCAGGGATGCAAGCATAGCAATTTAAATGTTTGTTTTGTTAGCAATATTAAAAAGTAAAAAAAAATAAATAAAATGTGATAGTTTATATTATAACAAATGCACAAAAAAAAATTAAAATAAAATATCCACATGTAATGTAACAAAAATGTAATGACTTTCTCCATAATTGTATCCCAGTTTTATGACACTCCAGTACTTCAATTAAAATGGGTAAAGAATAAAGGAACCCATTAAAAAATATGCTGATACTGAGACTAGATAATATTGATTCTCATCATGAATCCTGAGCTGCAAATAGTCATTTATATGACTATAATATTTGCACCTATTTTTCTGCATTGTTTTAGAGATAACTTTCCTTTTACTTCCTAACACGAGCAATATTTTATATTTATTCTTTTAGAGTTTTGTGGGGTTTTGGTAGGTATTTTAGACTATTAAGATTATAACAAATACCATAGACTGGGTGGTTAAACAACAGGCATTTATGTAAGTTCTGGGGGCTAGAAGTTTAAAGTCAAGAACTAGCAGGGTTAATTTTTTCCTAAGGCCTCTCTTTGTCTTGAAGATGACCACCTTCTTGCTGTATCCTCACATGGCCTTTTCCCTATGTTCACTCTTTCTCTTTTTATAAGGATACCAGTCATGTGAGATAGGACCCCTCCCTTCCAACCTCATTTAACCTTAATTACAGCTTTAAAGGCCCTATTTCCAAATACAGTCACATTTGGCATTAGGGCTTCAACATACTAATTTTGAAGGGGACACAATTCAATCCCTAGAACTCCCTTTCACTGGGAAAGGGAGAAGTAATTTTTTTTTATGTTAATGGATATGCATTAATGGATGCGGTAAAATATTATCCTTGCTCAGAGAAGAGTTTGACCCTTGTCCAGGTCCTGGATTCAACTTCTTCTTCTTCTTCTTTTTTTTTTTTTTTTTTTTGCTATTTCTTTGGACCGCTCAGGTGGCATATAGAGGTTCCCAGGCTAGGGGTCGAATCAGAGCCATGGCCACTGGCCTACGCCAGAGCCACAGCAACGTGTGATCCGAGCCACGTCTGCAAACTACACCACAGCTCACGGCAACGCCGGATCGTTAACCCACTAAGCAAGGGCAGGGACCGAACCCGCAACCTCATGGTTCCTAGTCAGATTCGTTAACCACTGGGTTCAACTTCTAAGCCCTTTTAATATCCTGCTTAACAAGAGTGTCTGTTTATCTGGGAATCTTGTGATGTTCCAGGTAGTCCAAGCTGGCAGTGTGATTTATGGTGGTGGCCTTGGGCCATATGGTATCAACTTGACCTCTGAAGGAGCTGGAGAATTATAATACTGAGGTTAGCCAAAAATTAAAGGTATAGTTTTGCAGACTGCCAAGTCCACCCATTTGTTCTCTTACCCAGCTTGTAAGGTTGGGCTATCTCAAAACCACATTCAGGTTCAATAGTTTACTACATTCATAGAACTCACTGAAAGCTATTTTACTCGTCACATTTTTTTACAGAGAAAAGATAGAGTAGAAGCAATAAGGGGAAGAGCTCCAAGTGGAAAAGTCTCAGAGGGTTACAAATACAATTTCCACCTTCCTATGGGTATGTGTCACAATCCACATAGATTATTAACAACTCAAAATCTTACCCAAGCTTCAATATCAAGAGATTTTTTTAATTGAGATTTAATTACTTAGATATAATTGTTTGATTTTCCCCAGTGACTGAACTTAATCTAAAGCCAACTCCAACACCTCCCCCAGGTCATATAGACATCACATGGCCCAAAGCCCCAGCCTTCTAATCATATGATTGGTATTTCTGGAGTGGGCAGTCCCCATTCTGACTCATCTTATTCCCATAATCTGTCATATATAACCCAAGGGGCCCACCATAAATAGCAGTGTAACTGTTAGCACTCAAGAAATTCCAAGAATTTTAGAGGCTACCTCCCAGAAGCCCAAAGAAAGGCAAAACCTTCTTAGAGGACAATTCTTTGCTATCCATAGACTGACCACATCAGCAGTCAGCCATGTTTAAGTGACTAACTCCTACTAAAAATCCTGGACCCCAAGGCTCACGTGCATTTCTCTGGTGAGTAATACTCATTGCATGTTGCCAAAATGAGGCCCAGAGGAGTAAACACTATCTGCATACCACTGGGAAGGACAATAGGTAACTTCATTCCTGGTCTTCCCAGACCCTGCCTTATGTATTGCTTCCCTTTGATGATTTTAATCTGTTTTCTTTCTGTTTAGTAAATTGAATGTAATGGATTTTCTAAATCCTATGAGTTCCTTTAATGAGTTACTGAACCTGTGGGTGGTCTTGAAAACCTCCCAAACAGAGCAGTGAACATGTCTTCTGAGGTATATCTTTCCCAGGGCACTGTTTTGAGGATGGGAATGAAATTGAGAACTATCACTGTAAATGATTCTTTTGGTTTACCTAGGAGTTATAGAAACTATAATTCCACTAATTATTTTATTTCATCATGGTGATACAGAAGATAATGCAATAGATCCTGAATCACAATGCTCTCATATTTCCCATTTAGAAGCAATATATGAGAAGCAAATCAATATGATAAACCTCCAAAGGTTTAGTCTTGGCAAGCCACAGATAATAATTGATTTGTTCATTGTCCAGTGAAATTTAATAACACAGATTTTATACCATTCTTAACAAGAGCATCTGAGTCAGAGATATTTGGATTTTTCTTCATAGATATATCAAAGAGTGTTTCCTAAGCCATAAATACTAAAGGAGAGAGTAAATTTAAGCCTAATTTTAAAAATATAGTAGATATGAAAACACAGAAAATATTAACTTCAACATGTTCTAAGTCCATATATCTATGTTGTATGTAAATATACAGATACAAATACAATAGAGTTTATATACAAAAATATATATGTAAATGCTTATACCTATATACACATCTTTTAAGCACTTTACATTTACTTACTCATTTAATTCCTACAGTAATCCTGTGCCTTAAGCTCTATCATTATACCTGTTCTATAGATAACTTAGGCATAGAAGTAATTCATCCCATTATTTTATGATTGATAGATTGTGATTCTTTTCAAATCTTGCCAGATTGGCCCCAGAGTATATAATCACCATGCTATTATGAAATAAAAATCCTGTATATTTATATATACAGAAAATTTAGTCCAGAATTACTATACATAAATTCATTGTTTAAAACCAGTTGCATGATAATTAGAAACTGGGCTCCCACATTCTGTTCCTGTGTTTTGAGACAAGATAATAACCTCACTGTGTCTCAGTTTCCTCATTAATAAACTGGTGCAGTCATTGTAATCACTAGAGGGTTTAACATAGTGATTAAATAACAAATATATGTCAAGCACTTAGATCATGGTAAACATTTAATAGATATTATAGTTACAATTTTATAGTTCAGATTTAAAATTTTTGATAATTCTTTTTTTTTTTTTTTTGGTCTTTTTGCCATTTCTTGGGCCGCTCCCACGGCATATGGAGTTTCCCAGGCTAGGGGTGGAATCAGAGCTGTAGCCACCGGCCTACGCCAGAGCCACAGCAACGCGGGATCCGAGCCGCGTCTGCGACCTACACCACAGCTCACGGCAATGCCGGATCCTTAACCCACCGAACAAGGCCAGGGATTGAACCCACAACCTCATGGTTCCTAGTCGGATTCGTCAATCACTGTGCCATGACGAGAACTCCAAAAATTGTTAATAATTCTTAAGACAAGAATCCAGTACTGAAATTGCCTCATATAAACTTTTCATGCTTCATACAATAGAAACAATTTATAGTTCTTGTGAGGGCCTGAGAACAGTTTATCTAAATTAAATTGTAAATAAGGGTGGGCATATTATGAAAGGATCCCAACACATATTATTTCTAAGGGCACAAATTCTAAGAATATTTAATAATCACTTAGCTTCAACTACAAATAAGTATTTCTCTGAGTCCAGATATAGTTAGCATGTGGTTCAGCTTTTTATAATAAATATGCAAGCTCTTACAAAATTTGGCATTCATACATTTGCACAACTTGCTAAAAAATATGTAACCAAAAAATCTTATTTACACAAACAAAAGTGGCCTCTGAAAGCACGCGACTTTTGTTTAAAGCTATCCTCTTTTCTCTGCTGGGAGTTGAGTTTTGTTGACTAGATAACAGATTTGACTGAGCAGGTGGGAACATACATGGTGCTAATGTGTCCCCTGGGATGGAACCTTATGTAAAGATACAAACAAGCCAGAATTAGACTTTTGTCCAGTAAAAAGTCTTTGATTGTTGAATGAAAGCATTGCTAAATTCATTGTTTACACAGTGCCCATTTCTTAAAAAGCTAAAGAAGTGATTTGCACTTAGAATTTGAGATGTGTATTATGCTTGGGATAGTAAAAGGGTAAACTAGGATAAATAAGGACCTGTCAGATCAAGACTTACAGGTAGAGTACATTTTCAGTGTAGGTTCATTTTAAAATATGCTCCACTGCCCAAGAAAGTCAGTGATTTTACAAGTTAGAAGAGCACAGTTTGGAAGGGCACAATACTTCAGAGAGAAAAACAGAAACATAATATAGTGACAATAGGCAACAGCCTCAACTTTTTTTTAAAGGATAATGGATCACAAAAATCATCAAGGAGGACAAAATATAAAGTATCTGTTTGCAAAACATGAGATATGAACAGCTAAAGCATGAGGGTAGAGGTTTTTTACTAGAAATTAAAAATGCTGATTCATGGAGGAAAGCATTCCAAGAGAAGCCAGTGTGTGGTCACAAATATTTGGGAAAAACAGATAGGCAGGTTAAAAATCTTTCCTGTGACCACTTATGATTGAGGATATCTCAAATTGTCTATGGGCGAAATTCTGGAAGTTACAAGTAGGCCTATATAAAACATTAATTTTAGTCAACATGGATAAATTTATAATCACTCTGTAATAAGGTGTATATTGCCCATGTGTAGTGATATGATTTTAATATCCATGGTCATATTGAGGCTATAAGTCATGTTAAAGTGGCTAAAAATTTCAAGATTGACCCATTCTACTTTTCTAAAGACTTGGTTTTTCCTGAATTAATAGAGTTATAATCAAAGTTAGTCTTTTATACTACACAGAGAAATGAATGAAAGTTTTTCTCAAAAATTTCCACTTTATAAATTTCCAGACTTCAAGGATTTTACTGCCATAATTTTCTAATGTGAAATAGTTTTGCTCCATTTCTCCTATTCGTTCTTCACTGTGTCCTTATAGTTTTGATTCTGTCTTCTCCGCTTTTGCACACCCAACAAGAGATTGCTGATGAATGCTGCTGTCACCTGTCATTGAGTTGAATTCAACCACAAGTAGACAATTGCTAGAAGTGCATTTCCACTGCCAAGAACTTTGCTATGCTCTCAGGGGTGGCACAGTGTAGTGGAAGTTATGCGGGACTTCAAGCAGGATCTCTATCCAGTGGATCTATTAATTTCATCATTTTAACTTCTGTGA
The DNA here is from genome assembly GCF_016906955.1 of Phacochoerus africanus. NCBI lineage: Eukaryota > Metazoa > Chordata > Mammalia > Artiodactyla > Suidae > Phacochoerus > Phacochoerus africanus. The sequence continues at coordinate 184,210,307 of NC_062544.1, read as the reverse complement.
GCCTTCCTTCTTGCAATTTCAGAGCATAAATTTCAAATGTGCCTTGATTGACTGTACATGGAATCTTCAGTAAAGACAAGTTTTCTGCATGTCCACAAAGAATTTTCTGAAGATGACTACATTATTATAACTCTGTTTTACTTGAAGCAGCTTCATTTTGATGTCAAGGTTTATCTATAAAGTATGTGCATTATATTGAAACCCATTGATTGATAGGCTTCTATAAAGATATATGCCTAGTAATTGCTACATATTAATGGCAATACTATAATAATCTTGTCAGGTAAGGACATGAATGATGAACTGCTATTGACTTTAATGATATGCCTGGCAGAAACTGTCAACACTTTATTCAGTTCTATGAGCAAGTTGCATGGGCATACTTAATAGTTAACCATTTATGAGGTGATAAGCCTTTTCTAGACTGCACTAAATCAAAGTTTACACCACAGGTAACTACAAAGTATTAAATAAATGAGCATGTCGAATCTCCAAAATGCTCTAATTTTCATGTCTATGTTTTATCATGCAGCCGAGTTTTACACCCATGCGAAAGAGAACTCAATAGTGTTCACAAGGGGGTTTTTACTCTCTACTGAGACAGTGCAAAAAGCTCTTTTAGGTATTTTACTGATACTTTCACTGGCAGGTCAAAAGGGTGAATTGGAAAATTATTCCAAAACAAAAATACATATGGAGAAAATACTTCATGTTGCCAATCTCTAGCTGAGGATTGGGAAGGTCATATTTTCCCCTGATTTAAGGTCAGACATAGCTTATAGTCAACTATCCATTTGCATGGGATCCACTTATATCCCAATCCTTTTACAATTTCACTTTTCTTTTCTTTGGTTACTTCTTTGGTTATTTGGTATAATACTCTAAATTTCTATTTTTCATTGTTTATTATTCTGTTTCTTTTAGGGTAAAAAATATACCCTTATGTCAAGAAACATTCAATCTTCAATTACTACCCCATGAGTACCTCAACAGAGATAAAATAGCATATAGATTGAGACATATATCAATAGTTTATAGACTAGGCATGCATTATTCCTAAAAGTGCATATTTTTCAACTGACCTTTAATATAAATATACAGAGTAGCTGTAAGAACTCTGAGGTAATGACTCTGGAGTCCACATACTAAAGAAATAAATACATATAAAAACTAAAAATGTTACTAGATTAAAAAATAATCCATCTGAAGAAGGATTTTTTTCAGCTCAAGAGGAAGGGTTAATGAAATATTTCTTTTCAGTTCAGTAAAAAAAAAAAAAAAAACTGTTCCAGTTTCTTCTTAGAAAAATAAAGAGCAGTTTCTATATAATAACATTCTTTGGGAAGCTCATACAATTTGAAAAAAAAAGTTTTATTTTTTATAGCTTTGCATCTGTTCTCAAAATAATCTGCCTTTATATAGAAAGGCAAATATATATCTTGTTACTACTTTTGCATTGGTTTCACCACATACATCTCATAATGTTAAGCATTTTTCCATGTTCCATGGTGATGTTCTTCTCAGACTATCATCCATAAATAGAAATACCACTAGGAATAATATGTCTTAAGAATTTCTGAGGAAGCAGCAAATAGGATTTCCAGTGCATGGAAACTGGAAGATACATATTGAAAAATGAGAAAAATTATAATTTAAATAAAATAAAGGTTTCCCATCTTTCTATCCAATATTTTCTTTTTTGGAGAGACTTTTTTGCTAGGAGCAGCATAGAAACTCATTTTTGAAAATAAACTTATAGTGAGGGCTAGTATGTTACCATTTACTTAGACAGTAGATTTTGATTTCTACTGGAAATGGATAATCCAGGAAAATATGGGATATATAGGATCGAGCTGTTTATCTATAGAGTTAGATATTTCTTAATTCAAAAATATTGTTTGGTAGCTATTGGAGATTGTGTGTGTGTGTGTGTGTGTGTGTGTGTGTGTGTGTGGTGTGCACATGCAATAAAGAAAGAAGGGGAAGAATAATTTTTTTAAAATGAGAGAAAAGATATTTAGAAGACTAATACCAGAGTTCCCGTCATGGTGCAGAGGAGAGGAATCCGAGTAGGAACCATGAGGTTGCGGGTTCGATCCCTCCCTGGGTTAAGGGTACAGCGTTGCCCTGAGCTGTGGTGTAGGTCGCAGACATGGGTTGGATCTGGTGTTGCTGTGGCTGTGGCGTAGGCTGGCAGCAACAGCTCAGATTAGACCCCTAGCCTGGGAGCCTCCATATGCTGCAGGTGCGGCCCTAGAAAGACAAAAAAAAGACAAAAAAAAAAGAAAAAAAAGAAAAAGACTAATACCAGTGATCTGTTGTTTACAACAGGATGTACTGGCATTGCATTACTTCCAGTAATTGATTAACTTGCTATGTACACTTGGTTTTTTGTGGGGTTTTTTGTCTTTTTTGTCTTTTTAGGACTGTGCCCATGGCATGTGAATGTTCCCAGGCTAGGAGTCTAATTGGAGCTGTAGCTGCAGAGCCACAGCAACATCAGATCTGAGCCACGTCTGCAACCTATACCACAGCTCACAGCAACGCCAGATCCTTAACCCACTGAGGGAGGCCAAGGATTGAACCTGCAACCTCATTGTTCCTAGTCAGATTAGTTTCTGCTGCACCACGATGTCAACTGCACACTTGGTATTTTATGGAATCAGTTAAATGGTTCTGCCTAACCAGCTCAAAAATAAAACTTCAAATATTTTGCCCTTAGCCCTATTAAACTTCTATCATTTCTATCTTGGATGGAGTCCATCCTGTTTGATACAATCCATGTCCTAATCAGCAAGTAACATGACCCAAGAGCTCACATTTTCTGTGACAATTAAAAATAGGCTTATGAGGAGTTCCCGACGTGGTGCAGTGGTTAACGAATCCGACTAGGAACCATGAGGTTGCGGGTTCGGTCCCTGCCCTTGCTCAGTGAGTTAACGATCCGGCGTTGCCTTGAGCTGTGGTGTAGGTTGCAGACGCCGCTCGGATCCCATGTTGCTGTGGCTCTGGTATAGGCCGGCGGCTACAGCTCCAATTGGACCCCTAGCCTGGGAACCTCCATATGCCATGGGAGTGGCCTAAGAAATGGCAAAAAGACAAAAAAAAAAAAAATAGGCTTATGAGCTTGCAAGTACATATAAGATGGTTTACCAAAGTATAAATGTTATATTAAAGCAATGCAATGCTATTAGCATGTCATACCTTCACCTTGAGATGAGATCAAACATGACTTCAAGAACTAGAACAGAAATCATTTTAATTGAACATATAAAAACTTTCTTCACAGAAAAGACTTAAATGAAACAAGTAGAGAATTATCTAGTTTTTTTTTTTTTTTTCTTTTTTAGGACACATCTGAGGCATATGGCCGACTAGGGGTCAAAACTGAGCTGAAGCTGCCCGCCCACACCACAGCCACATCCACAACAAAGCTAGATCCAAGACATATCTGCAACCTACACCATAGCTCATGGCAATGCCAGATCCCTTAACCCACTGAGCAAGGCCAGGGATGGAACCTGCATCCTCATGGATCCTAGTCAGTTTTGTTATCACTAAACCACAGCAGGAACGCCCAAATGTTTTTATTTTTACACTTAGTTCTCCACTGCTTTTCTCTCTATAGTGACAGCAAGTTTACATATATTGAAAGTACAGGAATTACTACCGGATTATATTAAAAACAATCGCTTTGATACACTAAATAAATTTAATCAGCCACAAATTATTATGGAAAACAGAGGGAGAGACTGTATTCTTGAAATAAAATAAAATAAAACAAAACCCATTCAATAATGTTTTATCAGCAATATTCTACTCATACTGGCAAATGTTTCCATATTTTACATAATAAATGGTTTGTTACCTTTCTGCTTATCAACTGATAAGTAGGCTTATTCCTTTTAATAGACAAGCTAAAGCAAGGAATTATTTACAGACCTTCTAGTAAATTAGGTCATTAGATTACATATCTTTATCAACTTAAACACATAGCAATAAACCATTAAAGATTCCTTCCAGTTCTTTACTCAACACAGTGAAAAAAAGTGACTTTTCTTCCTACCAGGTCAGAAACTAAAAGCATAATCCATGTATAAACATTTACCAAAATAAATATGTTGCTAATAGGTGAAGTTACCAGGTAGACAGTAGCTGAATTTGTCCTCAGATCTGTTCAATTCATTTTACACACTAATGCACACACACACAAACTAAATATGTACTAACTATTTGAGTATTACAAAAAATTACAGGACACACTTACTACTCTTAAATTGGTCTATAATGTCAATAGCGAAATCATCATAAAAGGAATATATAATTAAACTACCAAATATAGAGACACATTGACTATGTACTAATTATAATGTATCTGTTTGGAAAAGAGATTTTAAAAGGTTATCTAGATACTTGAATACTACTAAGTATTCTAAGAAGTTACAACTCTTAGAAAATTTGAAAACACCAAAGATTTCCCAACAGAGAATCCCTATATATGTAAGACCTTACTATATAGCATTTTAGTGTTATATATCAGATATTGTTTGCTCAAATCTAGAAGTAGAATTTAATTTATTATTGTCTCAGTGTTGCCTAGTAAAAAGACGGTAGATAGTAGACATTGATCCAAACCGATATTGATATTTCCTCTGTAGGACACCACCCTGTGATTCACAGGGGTGGCTCCTCATTGGCCATGTTGATACTATATAACCTGTTCCTCATCTCTAAACCTGAGCATGGCCAATGGATTTGGAATTATAGTCCCTGCTTAAGTTAGGCCAGTCAGAATTATTCTCTCAGAACCATTTATTTAGAATTTTTAGTTTGAGGTTGTGGCTAGTGGAGGTATTGGAATATAAATTTTTAAAAATAGAGGAGTTCTGGGACAGTCATATTTCTCTGTTACTTCAGAAAGTGGAGAAAGCAAGTCTGTAGACAAAGACAGAGAAAGCGATGATCTGAGAGAAGTTTCCAGTTCATGATTCAATCTCTTCCCTCGAATCTGGCTGCACTGGAGATCTTAAGGTCTTGAGAAAAACACATGAATTTCATATTCAGTTCTACCTTTGGTTCAACTACTTAAATAGTCTATAATTGTTTGCAATTAATAATAATAATAAAATTACTCAACTGAGTAATGACAATTATAACTTTGATAAAAACTTCAGTGGTATAATGTAGTAGTAGTATGGAGGGAAGAAAATTGAATTTAATTTAATAAAAATCAGAAAAGGAAATAATGTCTCTATTATGAAATTCCTAGTCTCTTTCTTTGTAGGTTCCCACCCCCAGAAGGAGTATATGGTTAGACTCAATTTGAGTACGGCAGATATTTATATTTTCTTAAACTACTTTTAATAGTAAATAATAATGAAGTGTTTTTATAACAAATGGAGCATAAGACTAGGTTCAATTCCTTTATCTTTTTATTACTTGGAAGTTATGCAACCTTAGGAAACTATTTAAATAATCTGGATATCCTATTTCCTAACTCTGAAATGAAACACATTTAAAATTATTTGAGTGACTTATAAGATGAGGGATTTAATATTTGCCAGTTAGAATAAAGTCAAAGCTAATCACTAGTGTGGTTATTTTAGAAAATCATTTTTTAACATTTTTTTTTAATTAAGTAAAATTTTAGAGGGATTTTTGTTATACAGAAAAATGGAGCAAAGAGTACAGAGAGATCCCATATACCCAGTCTCCTCCTGGCACATAGTTTCCTATTTGCATATTTCATTAGTGTGCTATGTGTATTACAATTGATGAACAAATAATGATACATTATTATTAATTAAAATTTAATAATATCATTCTTAGTTTTGTACAGTTCTAGAGTTTTTAATGTTTTTAAATGACAGCTTTGGTTCAAGGTAATTTCTTAATATTTTGGTCTTATTATTTTTTTTTTCTTTTGTCTTTTTGCCATTTCTAGGGTCGCTCCCATGGCGTGTGGAGGTTCCCAGGCTAGGGGTCTAATTGGAGCTGTAGCCACCGGCCTATGCCAGAGCCAAAGCAACGCGGGATCCGAGCCGCGTCTGCAACCTACACCACAGATCACAGCAACGCCGGATCGTTAACCCACTGAGCAAGGCCAGGGACCGAACCCGCAACCTCATGTTTCCTCGTCGGATTCGTTAACCACTGAGCCACAAGGGGAACTCCTATTTCAGTCTTATTTTAAAAAAAAATAACAACCACTGAATATTTCAGTTCTCTTATCTTTTACTATAAGCTGAATTGTTCATAATGGAAAATTTCACAATGGGTACTGAAAGCCTCTTGAGACATGTTTCTTTGTGTGTGTGTGTGTGTGTGTGTGTGCGTGTGTGTGTGTGTGTGTGTATGTGTGTCTGTAATTCATTATGGGATAAAAAGTTTCCATATCTGCATTTATCTTTGTCTCACATCATTTCTATAATTTCTTCCCTATGTTTATTATTGAACAACAGATATATTTTTAAAAGTGATATTTTGTAAGTTCCAATGAATAAGAAAATAATATATTGAGCTCTTGAAAATGAAAAATGATAATGGATAGCAAAATATTGTTGGATTCTTCCATTGCCCCATTTATTTCAGCCTGGATAATGTATCTGTTGAGAACAAAAACAAAAAATAACAAGAAAATCTTTGGTATTTTTTAATTCAGCTATTCTCTATCACCCTGGGACTTTCTAATGACCCTTAACATTATAGCTTGAAATTCTAAATATCATTATTATTGAACCTTTTGTGAACTATTTAATCTGTTTGAAAGTTGAGACAAATGAGGCCATCAATACATAAATGATTTGTATTCCACATGATGATTTTAAAATGAATCTGAGCTTACGATTGAGGATCTGAATAAAGAAACATTTGCCATCAAAGGCTCAGCATATCAACAGGGGAGAATGTATTACTGTATTTGAGATGTATTTGAAATGAGGAACACATGATAGTGACTCTGGCAAAGAAAAGAGAAACAGATTTTAAAGGGTAGTAACTGTTTGGGGTAATTTCGGTAAACACAGAAGAAGTACTTTGGAGATTTAGTTTGTGGCAATTAAGAGGCAATATTTTCAAGATGTTCTTGGATTTTCAGTGCTAAGCTACATCTAAAGACTTTTTGCCCTGGAAGATGGGGATATATATACACTTCTCTGAATGTCTTTCAATACTTGACATTGAAAATAGTTTTGTTTTTCAATTAGAAATAATTAACAATACATTTATATTTAATGGTCTTTCAAGAAACTCTGATGTTGGATGATGATAGAATCCCCATACTTCCAGCTTTTCCTACTCATACCTTTGCTTAATAGCTGTGGTCCACCTTCTTTAAACTACATTATTACTTTTATTATTGCCAAGCTATTAATACTTAGGTTTTCTTCTACTATCAAGTATTCTGCATTTCCCCCCAGATTGATTCTAAATGATGAGAGAAATAAATGGCATTTATATTATGTATTTATGTAATTATTTTTCATTATTGGATCAGAGAGAGTGTCACAAGACATGTTTCCTTGAAAACTCCATCTTGTCCTTCTTTACTTTATCCCATCTTCTTGTCTTACTTTATCCCATCTCCTGCTTGGAAAAACAGTCACAGTACTGGTAAATGACTTAAGCTTAAGAACAAAGACCTAAAGGCATAAGTGACTTAAGCTTAAGAACTGTTATATGCCTAGAGGTCAGAGTAAGAGCTTAACCCTTTACCACCTAAGTGGCTTTTTAAATAGTAAAAGAACTTATATAATAGTAAACAAACCCTGTATCATCCACCCATAGCCACTCCTCACTTGATCTCACCTAAAGAGCACAATAAAAGCAGTGTGGTTTCCTGAGGCAGGGCTCTTGGTCCCTGAGACCTTGAGTCCCCGAGTCCCCGGTTCCCACCTTTACTTAAGATAAATGTCTGTGTCTTGTTTTATGTTAACTTTTTTTCCTTAAGTTCCACAGCACCCATTCTTCAGCCCCATCCTGCTGAGCTGGCCCTGGCAAGAGTGTTCTCAGATTTTATTTCTTTCTCTAAGGAAGATATATCTAGATTTCTGGGGGCACTTGGAGAATTTTTCTAGAATCAAGACCAAACTATTATTTAAAAATTTTTCTCTTTTTAATATTTTTCACTTTAACAATTTTATAGTCAGACCACATTATAATTAGCTTAATGTCTGAAATACAAATTTATTTTAAAATATTTCTCTTGAATTTTACATTTTTATTAAATATCATATTTGTATTATTTAAAAAAAATATGCCCAGGAGTTCCTGGCATGGATCAGCAGAAACAAATTCAACTAGTATCCATGAAGATGCAGGTACTCTCCCTGCCCTCGCTCAGTGCTTGGTGGATCTGGCATCGCTGTGAGAAGTGTGTATTTTGTTAGGACAAATTTTACAATAAGAAGAGCTGGCAGGCTTTGGATTGTCTGGATAAGATCCCTTCAACACATGAAAAGAGGTTTTTATTTGGTGGAACTAATTGCTACACTGAAAAATTTACCTTTATGAAAATTTATTCTTTCATAAATCATTTTCTTCTTCCTTTTTTTTCTTCTTCCCTTTCTTCCTTTCTTTCTTTCTTTCTGGCAAAGATGGAGTACCCTGTATTTTGTTTGGGAATTATAAATACATTGCTTATATTTTCACTTGAATCCCTCTAATGTTAAGTACACATTCACTAAACTTATATGAAATGTTATACTATGCAATCATCAGTAAACAACCTTCTTCCACTTTGTTTTTTTTGTTTGTTTGTTTGTTTGTTTTTGTCTTTTTGCCTTTTCTAGGGCTGCTCCCGTGGCATATGGAGGTTCCCAGGCCAGGGGTCTAATCGGATCTGTAGCCACCGGCCTACGCCTGAGCCACAGCAATGCGGGATCTGATTGTTCTTTTATTTTTACATTTTGAAAAGATTTTCAGAGAGGCATGGAGTAGAACTGGGTGTGTACTGCTTTGGAATCACTTACTTTAAGATCAAGAAATAATACCACTTAATGAAAAAATTTATTATGAGATTTGCTATATTTTGGATCATTCAACATACCACATAAAAGCTTAATTCTATAAAATCATGTTACTCTATATTCTTATTTTCTGTGTTAATTATATTTGAGTTTCCTTTCAAAAATTCATGTTTTAATGTGTCCATACATAAAATTTTCCTACTGATTGTGAGATCCTTAAGCATAACAGTCAAGTTTTACATTTTTTTTTCCAAATTATATACAATACCTCAGGATTGTGTTAAACACTGTCTTAATGAAAGAATTGAATTATAGTAGCAAGCGTTTATTGCTCACTTTAAAGCTTTTTATTAGGTAGTTCAATAATAAATATTTCATATTTTGCCCTAAGTGTAGGGGAGGAAAAATAATTTTCTTCCTCCCTCTAGGTTTTTGGGTGAGAACCCCTGTGATAAAAGATATATTAACAGAAGAAAATAAACAATTTTAATTATGTACATACAAGATCCCCCAAAAGATATGAGACTCAAAATGCAGCCAGGAGTTCCTGTCATGGCGCAGTGGTTAACGAATCCGACTAGGAACCATGAGGTTGCAGGTTCGGTCCCTGGCCTTGCTCAGTGGGTTGATGATCCGGCGTTGCCGTGAGCTGTGGTGTAGGTTGCAGATGAGGCTTGGATCCCTCGTTGCTGTGGCTCTGACCTAGGCCAGTGGCTACAGCTCTGATTCAACTCCTAACCTGGGAACCTCCATATGCTGCGGGAGCAGCCCAAAGAAACAGCAAAAAGACAACAACAACAACAACAACAATTTCTGGAGTTCCCATCGTGGTTCAGCGGTTCATGAATCTGCCTAGGAACCATGAGGTTGAGGGTTCAATCCCTGGCCTCGATCAGTGGGTTAAGGATCCAGCATTGCCATGAGCTGAGGTGTAGGTCGAAGACGTGGCTCGGGTCCTGAGTTGCTGTGGCTGTGGTGTAGGCCGGCGGCTACAGCTCTGATTCAACCCCTAGCCTGGGAACTTCCATATGCTGTGGGAGCGGCTCAAGAAATGGCAAAAAGCCAAAAAAAAAAAAAATGCAGCCAGAGGACTGAGGTTTGTATACCATCTAAGGTAAAGAAAGGGCTCAATAAGGGACTAAGGATTCAGAGGAGGAAAGGCAAGTCACAAAAGATGAGAAGAGGAAATATTTGTAAACATGCATATAAACATGAAAAAGTTATCTAAAATTAAAAATAGAACTACCATACAACTCAGCAAATCCACTTCAGGTATATATCTGAAAAAAATAAAAACACAAATTTGAAAAGATACATGTACCTCAAAGTTCATTACAGCATTATTTACAAAAGCTAAGACATGGAAACAAACTAAGTGTACACCATGAAATGAATAGATAAAGAAGGTGTAGCACATATACAATGGAATATTACTCAGCCATAGAAAAGAATGCTATTTTGCCATTTACGATAACATGGGTGGACAAGTCAGATAGAGAAAGACAAATATTGTATGATGTCACTTATGAGTGGAATTTAAAAATTTAACATGCAACAGAACAAAGGGTGGGGAAAAATGTATACATGTAAGGATAACTTGATCCCCTTGCTGTACAGTGGGAAAATTAAAAAAAAAAATTTTAACAAACTAGTGTTGACAGAAAGTTAATCAGTTGAAAGAAATGGAAAATTTAATTCATGCCAAATTTAGCAATTATAACTGAGGAAGTGTATCTAAGAAAGCTTTAAGAACTGTTATACCCATTTGAAGTCAAGACACAGTTATCAAAGTTTTTTGAGACAGAAGGCTGTACATTAAATGATACATTATTGACAGTCTATATAATCCAGATCTAAGCACCATGTGACCCCTTATGAGATCAAGAAGGAATGTTGTCTTTAAGGGGCTGTCTTATTGATGCTAGAAGAATATTACTTTTTAAGGTTGAGCAGGTATTTCTGCCAATGGGGGCGTTTCGGTTGATGCATAATGCAGATACATGATGCATGGTGAGAGGAGAAAGGAGGTCAAAGTCAAAGTGCAGATGAATTTTTTTAATTCTTTCTTGTCTTACCATAAAATATAAATTTTATTTCACACTAGTGAATATAACAAAAAGGAAGCAGACTCACAGAAATAGAGAACAAACTAGTAGTTACCAGTCGGAGTGGGAAAATTTAAGGGTGAATGAGTATTATTAACTATTGGACATAAGATATGCTCAAGAATGTATTGTACAATAAAGGGACTATGGCCAATACTTTGTTAGTAATTGTAAATGGAAAGTAACCTTTCCAAATTGTGTTGAAAAATTAAAACGTTGTTTAAAAAGACTTAAAAAAATAAGCTATCCCTGGTAATAGCTATTTTCCTGGCACCAAAGTGTACATTTTACTCTGTTTTTAAGCTTCTTGTGTGTCTTCATTTCTTAAAATAATCTCCTCAAAATAATGCTTACGCCAAAGAGACATATTTTGGGGTGGCATATTCTTCTAACCTTTGTAAGAATGCAAATATGTAATAATTAAATATTAAGTTAAATATAATTAATTATTCATAAATATATGGACATATATGATAGATTATAGCTATAAATTATCTAATTATCTTGAATTATACATAGTGTGTGGAAGAAACAAATATTTTCCCTACCATTTCTTAGATTTGGTCTAAGAATTAAGTTGACATTAGGGTAACAGAAGATAAAACAAATTTAATTATATAAATACAAAGACTCCATAAGAAAATGATTACCCAAGGACAGTTTAGGCAATCGAGGCTTGCATGGCATCTGAGAAAAGAAGATGAGATTTGGTAGGACTCTGGACTTCAAAGGAGAGGAAGGTAATTCACATGAAGACAGAAAAACAAACGTTTGGTAAAAATGTTTGCCACGTTATGTAAAGGACAGAGAGTAGATCAACACAGGCCTTACCAAATTCCCCCTGGTTTACCACACCTAGTTCATATTACAGTTTAGTTTATCTGTAGTGATACTGCTTCTTCCTGGGATAGTCCTTTTGTATAAATTCTTTTAGGTGTTTAAGGCAAGGGGGTAAAACCTCTTCCTCATTTTATTTCTTTACAACAATCAGCCCCAAACAATCCCCAAGCCAAAGAGATGTTTTGGTATGCCAGATTTTGTTCCCCATATAGTGGTTGTATCTTTATCTACTCCCATTTGTACTTTTTCTTTTTTTCAGCTATTACTTCTACTTTTGATTCTGTTTCTTTCTTGTATGCAAGAGAGGATATGGAGTTATGCTGACCCAGAAGTCAGGAGACCCATGTACTATTTTTATTTCAACAGCTATCACCTCTTATGATTTATAACCCCCCTAGTCCTTTTCTATCTACAATATATGGGTAAGAGAGAAGCTTTTATTCCAAACATTTATTGAGACTATAGGTTTTAACTAACTTTTATAAAAGTATAAGAAGTAAAATCACTTTGGGCCTGATAAAAATATAATTTAACATCATGGTTGTTGAGTTCTGGATACTCTGAAGTATTGTAAATACTAGCTTCCTGCTTTATGTTCACTATTAAAACATACACTGTATATTTTAAAAATATGATATCTTTTATAAATCTTCATAATTGTACCCTTACTCATTATAATGTTATCTGAATATACATATAGCCTGATATTAAAATATTGTCTACAAATCAACAGTGTTTAGTTTTGCTATACAGATATGCATTAGACAGTTTTTTCTTATCACACAAACTTTGTTAAAAACTGTTGTTAGAGCCAATGTTTAAAGCAATCCCATAGGTCTTTAGATTTTTAGAAGAGGTTTATAAAAAATTAATAACAGATTGGATGAGAAATGATATTCTTGGAATGACCTTTGTATTGTATTTTAGGCTTTCTGCATTGCATCCCATCTATAACCTAAAATCATAAAAATTTCAGAAAGAATTTAAAATAACTTTTCTCTGTAAGATAAAATGGTGACTGAAAATTTTAAGGAAATGAAAATGGATGGGCTAGGATTTAAGCTTGAAAATAGTGCATTGCAGTCTAATTATACTTATTTCATTACATAACTGAAATTAGGCTTAAGGTAAATGTAATTATAAGGAATTACAAATTCTTTATAAAGATTTTAATGAGCATAATCTTTAATAAACAGCAAAAATACTCTGCAGTACTTATGTTTTGATGTATTTTTACAAGATCATGTAGTGGTCATTATATACTGCCGAGTCATTATTTAAACCTAAGATGAAACATACATATTATTTTTATTATTAAGAAAAACCATTTGTGGTGAGATATTGAGATTATATTTCTTAAATTCTTAATTGTAATGTCATGTTTTTTTGTGCTTTGAAGAGCTAACATCTGAAGTACAAAGAAGGACAAAACAACCAATTTTGAGCCCATTAGGGATGTGGATTCAAGGTCAAACAAGGCTTTGGATACTTAAGAACAAACCAAAATTGGAGGCTCAGGCTTTTAAGATTCATTAAGTATTTAACAGTTATTAGCCAAAAGCCTCTGTCAATTTTATTTTCTACAAGGAACTTTGCTTTGGTGACTCCATATAAAAACATCTTAGGATTTCTGATTGATTTCTTTAAGGTGACTTTGGCTTATATAGGAAAAATGGTAATATAATATCTGTCTAGGTTATTGTTTGAATTTATCTGAGATATAATGATATTATGAGTTTAAGCAGTCAAAAATGTACAAATAAACATAGTTAAAGGATATAATCTAGGGTAGAAATTAGCTCTATTATACAGGCATATCTCAAAGATACTGCGGGTTCAGTTCCGGTCCACAGCAATAAAGCAAATATCACAATAAAATTAGTTACATGGATTTTTTTTCTCAGTGGATATAAAAGTTTACACTATGCTATAATCTATTAATTGTGCAATATCATTATGTCTAAAAAAGAGTGTGTTGGACTTCAAGCCCCCTTCAAGGAGATTGAACTCAAAGCCTCTGGCCAAGACAAGAATTACCAGACCCTTATCATCACCCTACCTGTCTCATTGATCTTTCCCCAGTGATCCTTCCCCACCTTGAGCAAACTGCCCTATTCCTTCCTACCCCCTACTAGGAAAGGTACATGGCTCACTCCTCACCCCACCCCTATGGGGTCTTCATATACCCCCAACCAACCAGAAGTTGTATCATAAAACCCCTCTTTACCCAACTACTCAGCAGGTCAGCAGGTATATTGAGAGACCCCATCTCTCCCTAAGGTTAGGCACAGACACGACCATGTGTCTGAGATTGGCTCTCCCTAATCATCAGGAAGTTTGTCAGCTGTGTTAACAGCATCTCCTGCCTCAATACACTTGTCTTGTCTTCACTTTTCTTCAGATCCAGAAATTCTTTTCTGACTTGCACATACAGACCAAGATAGAATGTACATACCTTAATCAAAAATACTTTATTGATGGAGTTCCCATCATGGCTTAGCAGAAATGAATCTGACTAGCATCCATGAGGATGCAGGTTTGATCCCTGGCCTCACACAGTGGGGTAGGATCCAGCATTTCCATGAGCTGTGGTGTAGGTTGCAGACATGGCTTGGATCCTTGTTGCTGTGGCTGTGGCGTAGGCCAGTGGCTATAGCTCCGATTCGACCTCTAGCCTGTGAACCTCCATATGCCCCAGGTGCAGCCCTTTAGGGAGATAAAGGGATACTTTATTGCTAAAATATGCTAATCATCATCTAAACCTTTAGTAAGTCATAACCTCCTTGTTGATGGAGAATCTTGCCTCAATATTCATGACTGCTGACTGACTGGTGTGCTGGTTGCTGAAAGTTTGGGTGTCTGTGGCAATTTCTTAAAGTAAGATAGAAGTTTGTTTGCCATATCAATTGACCCTTTCACAAACAAATTATTTGTAGCATGCAATGTTATTAGATGGTATTTTACCCCCAGTAGAACTTCTTTCAAAATTAGAGTCCATTCTCTCAAACCCTGACACTGCCTTATCAACTAAATTTGTGTAATAGTCTAAATTTTTTATTATCTTTTCAACAATCCTCACCAGTCTTCACTAGGAGATTCCATCTCAAGAAAGCACTTTCTTTGTTCACCCATAAGAAGCAATTACTCACTGTTAGCGTTCTAACACGAGATTGTAGTAATTCAGTCACATCCTCAGACTCCACTTGTAATTCTAGTTTTCTTGCTTTTTCTACCACATCTGCAGTCACCTCCCTCACTGAGGTCTTAAATCCTTCCAAGTCATCCATGAGGTTTATAATCAACTTCTTCCAAACTTCTGCTAGATGGTGATATTTTGACCTCTTCCCATGAGCCGTGAATGGTTCTTAAGGACATCTAGAATGGTGAATTCTTTCCATAAAGTTTTCAGTTTATTTTTCCCAGATCCATCTGAGAAGTTACTATCTTTGGCAGCTATAAGCTAACAAAATATATTTCTTAAATAATAAGACTTGAAATTTGAAATTACTCCTTGATTCATGGGCTGCAGAATGGATGTTGTGTCAGAAGGCATAAAAACATTAATCTCATTTACATCTTCATCAGAGCTGTGGGTGATCTGGGGTATTTCCAATGAGCAGTCATATTTTGAAAGGAGTCTATTTTTCTGAGCAATAAGACCCAACAGTGGGCTTAAAATATTCAGTAAGCCTTGTTGTAAACAGATATACTATCATCCAGACTTTGTTCTTCTATTTATAGAGCACAGTCAGTGTAGATTGAGCATAATTCTTAAAGGCCCTAGAATTTTCATAATAGTAAATGATCATTTGCTTCAATTTCAAGTCACCAGCTCCATTAGCCCCTAACAAGAGTGTTATACTGCCCTTTGATGCTTGGAAGCCAAACACTGACTTCCCTCTAGCTCAGAAAGTCCTGGATGGCATCTCCTTCCAATAAAAGTTGTTTCATCTGTGTTGGAAATCTGCTGTTTAGTGTAGTCACCTTCATTAATAATCTTAGCTAGATCTTCTGGAAAATTTTCTTCAGCTTTTACCTCAGCTTTTGCTGCTTCACCTTGAGTTTTTAGGTTATAGATGTGACTTCTTTCCTACAACTTCATGAACCAACCTCTGCAAGTTTAAACTTTCTTCCTTCTGCAGCTTCCTCACCTCCCTCAGCTTTCAAAGAATTGAGGAAAGTTATGGTCTTTCTCTGATTATGTTTTGGCTTAAGGGAATGTTGTGGCTGGTTTGACCTTCTAACTAGACAATTAGAAATTTCTTCATATCAGCAATAAGACTGTTTTGCTTTCAACCCTACCCTGTTCCATGGAGTATCACTTTTAGTTTCCTTCAAGAACTTTTCCTTTGTATTCACAGCTTGGCTAACTGTTTAGCTTGATAGGCTCTGCTTTCATCCTATTTCAACCTTCAATATGCCTTCCTCCCTAAGGTGTAATTTCTAACTTTTGATTTAAAGTGAAAGATGTGTGACTCTTCCTTTCCCCTGAACAACTAGAGGACAATATAGTATTACTAATTAGCCTAATTTCAATATTAGTAGTTTCAGGGCACATGGGTGCCATAGGAATGATAGAGACAGGGGAACAACCTGTAGGTGGAGCAGTCAGAACACACATAATATTTATCGATTAAGTGCTCTGTTTTATATGGGCATGTTTGGTTGCACCATAAGCAATTATAATAGTAACGTCACATATCACCATATGAAATGTAATAATAATGAAAAATATTCAAATATTGCAAGACTTAACAAAGTGTGACAGAAACACAAAGTGAGCAAATGCTGTTGGAAAAATGGTGCTCATGGACTTGCTCAACCATGGATTGCTACAAACCATGAATCTGAAAAAAAAAATTCTAAGCACAATAAAACAAAGCACCATAAATGATGTATTCCTTTAGCATTTTACCATATGTCTACTTTATAAATTTGATGTTAAAATGAATTAAAATTACATATTTAAAATCTGTCTTTGAAGCAAACTTAGTCAGTGAGGTGTTGCATCAAGTAAGAACAAGGATCAGGATAATTATACCCTTGATAATCATATTCCTGGTATGAATATCCACCACCATGATAAAGTGACATTAGTGAAATGAATTCTGACACAACTAGAGGGCCCTACCTACTTAGAAATCTCTTCCATAACAAAAGATGTCGACAAAAATAGAGCAATTTACATTTTTTTTCAAAACTTATATGGAAGTTCCCATCTTGGCACAGTAGAAATGAATCAGACTAGGAACCATGAGGTTGTGGGTTCATTCCTTGGCCTCGCTCAGTGGGTTGACAATCCAGCGTTGCTGTAAGCTGTGGTGTGGGTTGCAGACATGGCTCAGATCTAGTGTTGCTGTGGCTCTAGTGTAGGCCGGCAGCTATAGGTCTGATTAGACACCTATCCTGGGAACCTCCATGTGCAGTGGGTGCACACCAAAAAGACAAAAAAAAAATTGGTTTATTCTGGGGAAAGTTTACTAATCAATATGTAGGAGAGAACTAGAGATTTTGTGAATTCTTCAGAATAGCAGTTGAATTATCCATTGTGGATGATGACTTAAATGTGGGCATAAATAATACGCATGTACAATAAAAATCCAGGTGTGTCTCAGATTACACACTTAAATCACTATATTAAAATCATATCTATCAACTGACTTTATTTTTAATATTTTTTTGTCTTTTTGCCTTTTCTAAGACTGTTCCCATGGCATATGGAGATTACCATGCTAGGGGTCTAATCAGAGCCATAGCCACCAGCCTATGCCAGAGCCACAGCAACATGGGATCCAAGCTGCATCTGCAACCTACACCACAATTCATGGAAACACTGGATCCTTAACCCACTGAGCAGGGCTAGGGATCCAACCCGCAACCTCATAGTTAAGAGTCGAATTCATTAACAACTGTGCCATGAAGGGATCTCCTATCAATTGACTTTAGATGAAAGTTTGATTCTCACAAAATCACCCACATAGTTAACATTCTTTGGCATTTGAAATTTCCACTGATTAAGCAGATGTATTCTAATTATGCATCATATAATACATAATATAAATATATAATAAGAAAATGATAAAGTGTGTGAGATATGTTAATATATGATATGTGAAATGTATTACTTTTTTAGAAATTATACATTTAAATAAAATATATCTTTGTATATCTTAAAATTTTATTCTTATTAAAATAAAATAAACCATTATGTATAACCAATTATAAAGATAATAAACATCTATCAATTTTTGTTCTCATGGAAACTCAGAATTTAAAAAATATCTCTAAAAACTTTAATTTTGGTTTAAATTGAAATATTTTAATAATAAAATATGCTATTTCTTCAACAAAAAGTATTACTACAAAATAACATGCACTAAGTGAAAACTATATATTTGCCAATAGATTGAGTTTTAAGAATATATACTTCTGATGAATCTAAATATTTTTTAAGATTAGATTATATCATTCCTTAGAGAAAACGACTGTTGCCATAAACTTTCTTTTATTGCTTTAACATCATCTTTGAGAATATGAGCCTATAACAGTAAGTCAGGTCTGAATTGCAGTCAAGAGCCAAAGCTGTGATGGGATTAAGATGGCAGAATAGAAGCACTGGAGGTCAAATTCTCTCCTAAAAACAGCAAAATTTACAATGAAATACTGAGCATTCTTCAGTCAAATGGACTAAAACTTTCAAAAAGATACCCTACTCCAGAAGACAAAGAGGAGGCCACATCAAGAGGTAGGAGGGGTGATTATGTGAAATAAGCAACCGCATACCTCCGGGGTGGGAAGCCCCACAGACTGGAAAGTAACTTGTTCACAGAGACTCACCTACAGGAGTGAGAGTTCTGAGCCCCATATCAAACTCCCATGTGTAGGAATCTGGCACTGGGAGAAAGAGACCCTGGAGTATCTGACATTGAAGGCCAGTGGGGCTTGTGCACAGGATCTCCACAGGGCTGGGGGAAATGGAGACCCCATTCTTAAAAGGCACACACAGACTTTCATGTGCTCTGGGACCCAGGGCAAAGCAAAGTCTCCATAGGAATCTGGGTCAGACTTGACTGCACTACTTGGAGGACCTCCTGGGAAAACAGGGGTGAATGTGGCTTGTTGTGGGGGAAGAACATTGGAAGCAAAGCTCTCAGGAATATTCAGCAGGGTGCCTTCCTCTGGAGGTGGCCATTTTGGGAAAATCTGGCCCCAAGCATTAGTGCTGAGAAGCCCCTGGCCAAACAACAATCCAGGTGGGATCACAGCACCACCCCTCAGTAAACAGGCTGCCTAAAACCCCCCAAGCACACAGCCACCTCTAATCTCATCCAGAGACAAAGAACCACCCACCAGAGGGATTAGAATCAGCTCCACCTACCCGTGGGCAGGCATCAGTCCCTCCCATTAGAAAGCCTACAGCAACCCCCCATACTGACTTCCACCACAAGGGGGACAGACATCAGAAGAAAGGGAGGCTACAACCCCATTATCTGTAAAAAGGTCACCACACCAAAAACCTATAAAAATGAAAAGACAGAGAACTATACCTCAGATGAGGGAGAAAGAAAATCCCCCAGAAAAACAGCTAAGTGATCAGGAGATTCTCAGCCTCCAGGAAAAAGACTTTAGACTGTTGATGCTAAAAATGATGCAAGACATTGGAAATAAATTGGAGGCAAAGATAGATAGCTGACGGGAAACACTGAGCAAAGAGATACAAGATATAAAACTTAAACAAGAAGAGATGCAAAATACAATAACTGAAATAAAAAATTCACTAGAAGCAGCTAACAGCAGAATACAGGGGGCAGAAGAACGAGTAAGCGAGGTGGACAGATTAGTAGAAATTACAGATGCAGAACAGAAAAGAAAAAAAAAATTTAAAACAAATGAAGAGAGTCTCAGAGAACTCTGGGACAAGGTTAAATGCACCAACATCCATATTACAGGAGTGCCAGGAAGAGAAGAGAGAGAGAAGGGAACAGAAAAAATATTCCAAGAGATGAGAGCCAAAAACTTCCCTAACATGGGGAAGGAATCACTCACTCAAATCCAGGAAGCACAATGAGTACCATATGTAATAAACCCAAGGAAGAACACCCTGAGACACATATTAATCAAACTGACCAAAATTAAATACAAAAAGAAAATCTTGAAAGCAGCTAGGGAAAAGAAACAAATAACATACAAAGGAACCCCACTAAGGTTATCAGCAGATTTTCCAGCTGAAACTCTGCAGGCCAGAAGGGAGTGGCATGATATACTTAACGTGATGAAAGGAAAAAACCTCCAAGCAAGACAGCATTACCCAGCAAGCCTTTCATTCAGATTTGAAGGAGAAAGCAAAACCTTCACAGATAAGCAAAAGCTAAGAGAATTCAGCAACACTAAACCAGCTTTACAACAAATACTAAAGGAACTTCTCTAGGCAGAAAAGAAAAGGCCACAACTAGAAACAAAAATACCACAAATGACAAGCCTCACCAGTAAAGGTATATATACAGTAAAGATATGAAATCATCCATGCACAATTATGCCACCAAAATTAGAATTCATGAAAAGAGGAGGGTACAAATGCAGGACACTAGAGATGAACTTGCAATTAAGAGACCAACATCTTAAAACAATCTCATATATAAAGCCTCTTATATCAAAACTTCAGAATAACTGCAAACCAAAAATCTATAACTGATACACACACAAATAAGAAACATCAACTCAAATACAACACTAAAGATAGTCATCAAACCAGAAGAGGAGAAAACAAGAGAAAAAGGGAAGAAAATAGAGCAACAAAACAAATCCAAAGCAATTAATAAAATGGCAATAATTACCTTAAATGGTAATGGACTAAATGACTCAACCAAAAGACATGGACTGGCTGAATGGATACAAAAACAAGATCCATACATATGCTGTCTTCAAGAGACCCTCTTCACTTCTAAGGACACATACAAATTGAAAGTGAGAGGATGGAAGAAAATATTCCATGCAAATGGGAATCAAAAGAAAGCTGGAGGAGCAATACTCATATCAGACAAAATAGACTTTCAAATGAAGACTATTTAAAGGGACAAGGAAGGTCACTACATCATGATCAAAGGATGAATCCAAGAAGAAGATACAACCATTTTAAATATCTACGCACCCAACACAGGTTCACCACAATACATAAGGCAACTGCTAACAACCTTAAAAGGACAAATCGACAATAACACAATCATAGTGGGGGACTTTAACACCCCACTTACAGCAATGGACAGATCATCCAAACAGAAAATTAATCAGGAAATGCAGGCCCTGAATGATGTATTAAACCAGATGGACTTGAAAGATATTTATAGGATATTCCATCCAAAAGCAACAGAATACACATAGTGCACATGGAACATTCTCTGAGATTGATCACCTCCTGGGCTACAAATCCAATCTCAGTAACTTTAAGAAAATTGAAATCATATCAAGCATCTTTTCCAACCACAACACTATACGGACTGGAAATCAACAACAAGAAAAAAACCTACAAAAACCACAAACACGTGGAGAATAAACAACATGCTACTAAACAACCAATGACTCACTGAATAAATCAAAGAGGAAATTAAAAAATACCTAGAAGCAAATGACAACAAAGATAATGACACTCCAAAACCTATGGGATGCAGCAAAAGCCATTCTAAGAGGAAAGTTTATAGCAATACAAGCCCACCTCAGGAAACAAGAAAAAGCTCAAACAAACAAGCTAAATTTACATCTAAATCAGCTCAAGAGAGATAACAGACAGAACCTAAAGTTAGTAGAAGGAAGGAAATCATTAAGATCAGAACAGAAATCAATGAAATAGAAACCAAGAAAACCATAGAAAAGATCCATGAAATGAAAAGCTGGTTCTTTGAAAAGATCAGCAAAATTGATAAACCCTTAGCCAGACTTATCAAGAAAAAAAGAGAGAAGACTCAAATCAATAAAATTAGAAATGAAAAAGGAGAAGTAACAACAGCCATCACAGAAATACAAAGGATCATAAGAGAATACTATATGCAACTATATGCCAATAAAACGGAACAACTAGAAGAAACGGACAAATTCTTAGAAAAGTACAATCTTCCAAGTCTAAGCCAAGATGATACAGAAAATGTGAACATACCAATCACAAGAACTGAAATTGAAACTGTGATTAAAAACCTTCCAGCAAACAAAAGTCCAGGACCAGAGGGCTTCACAGGTGAATTCTATCAAACATTTAGAGAAGAGCTAACACCTATCCTTCTGAAATTATTCCAAAAAATTGCAAAGGAAGGGATACCTCCGAGCTCATTGTATGAGGCCACCATCACCCTGATACCAAAACCAGACAAAGATACCACAAAAAAAGAAAAATTACAGGCCAATTTCACTGATGAACATAGACGCAAAAATCTTCAACAAAAACCACATCCAAAAATACATCAAAAGTGTTGTACATAGAGATCAAGTGGGATTTATCCCAGGAAAGCAAGAGTTCTTCAATATCCACAAGTCAATCAGTGTGATACACCACACTAGCCAACTGAAGAAGGAAAACCACGTGATCCTCTCAATAGATGCAGAAAAAGCCTTTGACAAAATCCAACACCTATTTCTAATAAAAAGCCTTCACAAAGTGGGCACAGTGGGAACCTACCTCAATGTCGCAGGACATGTTTCTTTGAAAACTCCATCTTGTCCTTCTTTACTTTATCCCATCTCCTGCTTGGAAAAACAGTCACAGTACTGGTAAATGACTTAAGCTTAAGAACAAAGACCTAAAGGCATAAGTGACTTAAGCTTAAGAACTGTTATATGCCTAGAGGTCAGAGTAAGAGCTTAACCCTTTACCACCTAAGTGGCTTTTTAAATAGTAAAAGAACTTATATAATAGTAAACAAACCCTGTATCATCTACCCATAGCCACTCCTCACTTGATCTCATCTAAAGAGCACAATAAAAGCAGTGTGGTTTCCTGAGGCAGGGCTCTTGGTCCCTGAGACCTTGAGTCCCCGAGTCCCCGGTTCCCACCTTTACTTAAGATAAATGTCTGTGTCTTGTTTTATGTTAACTATTTTTCCTTAAGTTCCACAGCACCCGTTCTTCAGCCCCATACTGCTCAGCTGGCCCCGGCACCTCAACATAGTAAAGGCCGTATATGACAAACCCACAGCTAACTTTCTCAATGGTGAAAAGCTGAGATCAGAAACAAGACAAGGATGTCCGCTCTTGCCTCTACTACTCAACATAGTTTTGGAAGTCCCAGCCATGGCAATCAGAGAAGTAAAAGAGATAAAAAGAATCCAAATTGGAAAGGAAGAAGTAAAACAATCACTATTTGCAGATGACATGATACTATAGCTATAGAATCCCAAAGACTCTACCAGAAAACTCTTGGAGCTCATCCATGAATTTAGCAAAGTCCCAGGATACAAAATTAATACACAGAAATCAACAGCATTTCTATACACTAACAATGAAATATAGGGAAGCAATTCCATTTACCATCCCATCCAAAAGAATAAAATCCCTAGGAGTAAACCTACCTAAAGACACAAAAGACCTATACTCTGAAAACTATAAGACACTGAAGAAAGAAATAAAGGTGTCACAAATAGATGCAAAGACATACCATGCTCTTGTATTGGAATAGTTAATATTATCCAAATGAGTATACTAACCAAGGCAATCTATAGATTCAATGCAATCCTTATCAAATTACCAAGGACATTTTTTACAGACCTCAAAGAAAATATTTTAAAGTTTGTTTGGAAGCACAAAAGACCCAGAAGAGCCAAAGACATCCTGAAAAAGAAAAATAGAGCACTTTTTGAAGGAATCAGGCTCGCTGACTTCAGACTATACTACAAAGCAACAGTCATCAAAACCATGCTGTACTGGCACAAAGACAGAACTATAGATCAGTGGAACAGGATAGAAAGCCCAGAATTAAACCCACACTCCTACAGTCAACTAAACTATGACAAAGGAGGAAAGGATATAGAATGGAGAAAAGACAGCTTGTTCAATAAGTGGTGCTGGGAAAACTGGGCAGCCCCATGTAAAAGAATGAAATAGAACACTCCCTAACACCATGCACAAAAGTAAACTCCAAATGGATTAAAGACCTAGATATAAGACCATACACTATAAAACTCTTAGAGGAAAACATAGGCCAAACATTCTCTGACATAAACAACAGCAACATCTTCTCAGATCCACCTCTTAACAGTATTGACGATAAAACCAAAAATAAACAAATGGGACCTAATTAAACTTAAAAGTTTCTGCAAGCAAAGAAAACCCTAAACAAAATGGAAATACAACCCACAGAATGGGTGAAAATATTTGCAATTGAATCAACTGACAAGGGATTAACCTCCAAAATTTATAAACACCTTCTGCAGCTCCATACCAAAAAAACAAACAACCCCATCAAAAAATGGGCAGAAGATCTAAACAGACAGTTCTCCAAAGAAGACATATGGATGTCCAAAAAATACATGAAATGATGTTCAACATCACTCATTATTACAGAAATGCAAATGAAAACCACTCTGAGGTATTGCCTTACACCAGCCAGAATGGCCATCATCAAAAAGTCTACAAACAGGAGCTCCCGTCATGGCGCAGTGGTTAAAGAATCCGACTAGGAACCATGAGGTTGCAGGTTCGATCCCTGGCCTTGCTCAGTGGGTTAGGGATCCGGCGTTGCCGTGAGCTGTGGTGTGGGTTGCAGACTTGGTTCCAATCCGTCGTTGCTGTGGCTCTGGCGTAGGCGGGTGGCTACAGCTCTGATTCGACTCCTAGTCTAGGAACCTCCATATACCGCAGGAGCAGCTCAAGAAAAGGCAAAAAGACCAAAAAAAAAAAAAAAGTCTACAAACAATAAGTGCTGGAGAGAGTGTGGAGAAAAAGGAATCCTATTGCACTGTAGGTGGAATTGTAAATTGGTGAAACCACTGTGGAAAACAGTATGGAGATGCCTCAGAAAACTAAAAATAGAACTACCATTTGACCAAGCAATCCCACTCCTGGGCATCTGTCCAGAGAAAACCATGACTCAAAAAGACACATGTACTCCAGCTTTCATTCAAGCACTATTTGCAATAGCCAAGATATGGAAACAACCTATATGTCCATCAAACAAGGAGCGGATCAAGAAGAGGTGGTACATATTCACAATGGAATATTACTCAGCCATTAAAAGAAATGAAATGCCAGCATTTTTAGCAACATGGATGGACCTAGAAATTATCATGCTAAGTCAGTCAGACAATGAGACACCAACATCAAATGCTTTCACTGACATGTGGAATCTGAAAAAAGGACACAATGAGCTTCTTTGCAGAGCAGATACTGACTCACAGACTTTGGAAAACTTATGGTCTCTGGAGGAGACAGTTTGGGGGATGAGGGTTGTGCTTGTGTTGTGGGATGGAAATCCTATAAAACTGGATTGTGATGATCATTGTACAACTAAAAAAAAAAAGAAATGAATTGCAGTCAAAATAGCACTTTATTTATGAAAGTTTATTATGTATCCTACATCACATTCATCTTAAAGGAAAATAGATATTGAGGCATTATCCAAAATAGGAGCTTTTTTTATCCTTACTGATATTATTTTGCTCAGACTTTTAATGTGTATGTCCCTTGTGATCTTTAGTATTTCTCCTTTTAACATTAAAAAGAGTTGCATAAGAAATTACTTGGCCCATTGGACAGCAGTGCGGTCCTTTTTTTTTTCTTCTTCAGAAGATGAATACCTAAATGCTTGATATATGCCATGATTTTTTAAATTAACAAATAATTTAAGAAATGTAGGGTGAATATATATACTTAGGTATCTGAGACTTAATGTACCTCAGATTGAACTAATGATACATCTCCTAAATCCTAGTGTGTTTTGAATCTTAGCTCAAATGCTCTGGAATCTATAGTTAATAGGATTTTCCGATTTCTTCCAATATATATAAACTTTCTGTAGATCTGTCAAAGAAAATCAGAGCTGGACAGCAGTTAAAGTGGTAAAAACAGATTTTACTCAGTAACTTTTGAAATAGGGAAGAAACGACTTCAGTATAGAATTAGGCTTAATTCTGAATACGACAAAACAAAGTGGGGATTTATAGCCAAAGAACTGTTTGGGTTGTTAGTGGAAAGAAAATTTCTGCCTAAACTAACATAATAGGATTCTAGATTAGATATGCTTGAGAGAAGGTAGAAGATGAGAAATTTGATTACATATTGATCAGATATCCAGATAAGGGATTTTGACTAAATAGATCTAGCAGAATTTTTGCTAATATCAGATAATGTAAAGACAAACAGAGAAGTTCGAAGGTTGAGGTGTAGGTGGTAAGAGGATTCAGAGGAGCCTCACTAAGGCTTGGTTAAGGATAGAAACTTTGTCATAGCAATGACACTAGTAATACCACTCCTACAGTTTTGATCTCAATGATTTTATTATACACTATGTTCGTCAACATGGTGAGAGGTTATTGTAGGTAAGTAGTTCTTAATAAGTGACAGTTTTATGCCCCAGTGGACATTGGAAATATTTAGATTATTTTTGGTCGTCAAGACTAGAAGAGTGTTACTGACACCTAGACACCTAGAGCGTACTTAGCGGTGCCTAGTGGATGTTATTAAACATCCTACAATGCACAGGACAACCCCTCACAACAAAGAATTCTCTGTTTCAAAATGTCAATAGTGCTGAAGTTGAAAATTTTTACAGTAGATCAAGATTTGGGTCCCATTGTCATGTTCTTGAAACTTCTCTTCATATATTTCATATAAACACTTTCTAAATTTTAAACATCAGTGCTTCAGGAAACTATAAGCTCAACAGTCTACTACAGTTAACACATGGCTTCTATATACCATGATGCATTTTATATAGTAAGGCTAGTTATTTACTCACTTGACTTACTTGATATTTTTATTATAAAATTTTGAGAGTATTGGCTTCTAGTCTTTTTTCTCCTATTTAACAAAATATATTAGTTTATATCCAGATATTATTTACTAGTTTATCATGGGAAATTCTTCATGTGAATGTTTTCCCCCTAAAATTAAAGGCTTTAATGACTACAAAGTGTTTTATTATAAAATTATGGTATTATTGGGAGTTCCCATTGTGGCTCAGAGGAAATGAATCCGACTAGTATCCATGAGGATGTGGGTTAGATCCCTGGCCTCACTCAGTGGGTCAACGATCTTGCGTTGCCATGAGCTGTGGTGTAGGTAGAAGATAAGGCATGCACTCTGTGTTGCTGTAGTTGTGGTGTAGGCTGGCAGCGGTAGCTTCAATTTGACCCCTGGTAATTTCCACATGCCATGAGTGCAGCCCTGAAAAAAGAAGGCAAAATAAAATAAAATAAAGTTATGGTATTATTTTCTCAATCATTAGTTTTTTCTAGATATATCAGTAGTTTCTTACGATTCACTGCTACATGAATCACTAATGAATTACACAAATGGACCTCAGCCTCTGTGATAATTTCCTGCATGTCAATTATTAGAAGTAGAATTGTGGATCACCTATCATGAATGTTATATTAAAAGTTAAGGCACACTGCCAAATTGCCTTTCAGAATGGTTATACCAATTTACAATCCACCAACAATGCAGATGTCTATACACTTGATCAAATCTTTGCCAATAATTTTATTATTGCTAAAATAAAATAATTGTCAATTAGATAAGAGGAAAAATGCATTACTTTTTTCTTTTAAATTATCCCTTAAGTATTATACTTAATGTTTTCATGTATTTGTCAGCCTTAACTGCTTGGCTTTTAAATAATTATTCTTGTATTTCCAGGTAATATTTTTTTCTCACTATATGAGTAAAAATATTACCTTTGCTTAAAAATACTACAGTTTTTTAAGTCAATCAGCAGACCTCAAGACTAAGACTATATCTCTAAACAAATTGCCACTCCTATTCATGCTTTACATCTTTTCCTTTTCCCTCTAATTCCCAAACATTTCCAGTGAGTGATGGTATATAAGTTGACAGTGGTTGTTCCAGTTTTATTACTCTCTCATTAAGGTTTCTCTCAGCAGCCTACTTTCCCACAAAGGATTAACTAAACTGACCTAAAATAGGGCAAGTCTATGGAGAAGCCAGTAGTTAAGAGACAAATAAACTAAATTACTTTAATGCAAGAATGGATGATGATTGAGTGATGAAACAAAAATTGTGGAACCAAATCAGAGTACAGTTAAAACAGCATGAGTTTGGGCACAAATCACTAGAAACTTTCATTGGATATGATCAGTTTGCTTTCATGAGATATTAGATAAATTAGGTGGAAGGGTTTTGAATCCAGCAAGCTGGCTTCAAAATTTTCAAAATAGAAACTGTTGTCCTTAAGTCATAAGTATCAGAAAATCATTGTATTTACTTTTAATCAGAATTATTTACATTTGTTGTTTGTGTCAAATTGTTTCTCATTGCTAATATACAAGATAAAAAGATTTAATATTTTGGTGTATAATAATACATCTCGTATGCATACTACATGTGACAATAGAGTTGCATGCTCATAATAACAAAAGTCTACAGCTGACTATGAATGTTATATACCACTCCATATTTATTTCATTTATGCTCATGTACCATTTTGGCTTAGTAAGAAGTAATGTTTGGTGAAATCCATGGTACTCTTCTGATAAAATGACATACATAGAAACTTTAATTCATACAAATTCTGATTCAGTGCAAGCACATTCAGAATTTATATAGTAATTTTGGTACATTACTTACCAAAAGTGGGGAAACTAATATTTGAAAGCAGGTTAGCATCTCTTGCAGTAAAATAAATCATTTTTATTTAGCACATTATGAATTAATAGCACTCATTAAAATACATACATACATACTTCAGTTCACTTTCTCTCTTGAGAGAGAAACTGACTTCCCAGTATCCATTTATTTGTGTTGGTACTTCTGTAAAAAATCAACTTATTATGTCTGTGTTGATTGTTTCCTAAATTCTTTTTATCTTTATTTATCTATCCTTTGCTAATGTCTCAATTCATGTAGCATGCCAGTAAGTTCTGAAGTTATATCATGTACATATTCCTATTTTGTTCTTTTTCAAAGTTTTGGAAAATATTCTAGGTCCTTTTACATTCCCATGTACATTTTTAGATTGGCTTGTCAAATTCTGCCAAAAAAAAAATCTTGACAATTTTGACCAGGATTGACTTACGTCTATAGATTACTTTGAAGTCAACTGACATCTTAAGATGCTGGCTCTGCTACATTTTATAGGAGACATAACACAGCTTTTATTAAATGCATTTCTATGTGTTTTACAGGTTTTGGTATCACCATAGTTATTAAATTTCACTTTTTTTGCTTTTATTTAGACACATAGTTGATTTAAATTTTTTGTGTTTTTTTTTTTTTTTGGTCTTTTGAGGGCCGCACCTGTGGCATATGGAGGCTCCCAGGCTACTGGTCAAATTGGAGCTACAGCTGCCAGCTTACACCACAGCAACAGCAATGCCAGATCCGAGCTGCATCTGTGACCTACACGACAACTCACAGCAACACTGGATCAGTAACCCACTAAGCGAGGCCAGAAATCAAACCTCATGGTTCCTAGTTGGATTCGTTTCCGCTGCACCATGACAGGAACTTCCTGATTTAAATTTTAAATTTTTGTATAATTTCAAATTTACAGAAAAGGTGCAAGGATCATACGGTGAATTCTTTATCCAGATTCACCAATTCTTTACATTTCCCCCCATATGTTTTATGATTTTTTTCCCCAATCATTTTAAAGTAAATTAGAGGTAACTTTGCCACTTTATCCTGAAATAATTCAGTATATACTTCCTTAGAACGATGACAGTCATTTACATGACCACAGAGTGGTTATCATAATTAGAAATTATATCATAGAAACAATACTATTATCTAAATTCAGTCCATTCTCATATTTTGTAGATTTTACCATTTATGTACTTAAGGGCTATTTATTTCCCTAGTCTAGGATCATGCATTACATTTAATTGACATTTATTTTTGGTCTCATTTAACCTGGAATATTATCTCTCTCTCTTGACCTTGACATTTTAACAGTACAGACTACTTTTTGTTTGTTTTTAAGAATGTCCTTCAGTTTGGTTTTCTCTGAAAATTGCTTATGATTGAATTCAAGTTATAGCTTTTTGGCAGAAATACACATAAATGATTTTGCTCTTCTAAGTGTATGATATCAAGAAACATGATGTTGACTTGTCCCTATGTTGGTATATGTAAAATTAGATCATGTGTTTAAGATGGTGTCTGCCAAGTCTCTTCACTGTTAATATTATTTTTCCTGGTAATTGATATATTTTTGAGACATATTTCAAGACTGCATAAGTATGAGATAATTCAAGAGTATGTAAATACTGTGTACTTCATCAAATAATAGTTTTAGGATCCACCAGTAACTGTCTAATACCATTACTTTTTCCACCATTACCAGTTGACATTCTACTTTAAGAAATATTTGTGGGGAAGTTCCCTTTGTGGCTCAGTGGTTAACAAACCCAACTAAGATCCATGAGGATGCAGGTTGCTCAGTGGGTTAAGGTTTTGCCATTGCCATGAGCTGTGGTGTAGTTCTCAGACAAGGCTTGGTTCCTGCATTGCTGCGGCTGTGGCTGTGGCTGGCAGATGCAGCTCTGATTTGACCCCTAACCTGGGAATTTCCATATGCAACAGGAAGCAGCCCTAAAAAATAAACAAAAAAAAAAGAAAGAAAGATTTTTTTCCTTTCTCTCTGCATTTGTTTATTTATATCCAAATGGACTCATGGAGTCTCTTTTTAATCTAATGGGTGATAATTCAGTATGATCACTATTTATTTTTATGTCCAAATGCCCCAGATATGACCAGCAAGAATCTTCCAAACTGGTTCTCTTATAGTTTTGATATGACTGTTCAGTCTTTGAGAACTCCTTTACTTTTTCGTTATAAGGAGACTCACCAAGCTCATCTCATATATTGCTGACCCAGCTCTGGAATCAACATTTTTTCAAAAGAGTCCTGGTTTATTTTGTAAAAATAAAAATCTAGGTTCTCTGAGTACTCATGTCAATGGTATAGTCTTCCTTCTAGTTCTATGCTGTCAAACATAATAGCTATTAGCAACAAGTAACTACTTTAATTAAATAAATATTCATTACAATTAAATACAATTAATAAGTTTCTCAATCATACTGGACACATTTAAAGTAAAAATCTGGCATTGTCATTACTGTGGCTTGGGTTCAATCTCTGGCCTGGGAACTTCCACATGCTAGAGATAAGCCCAATAAAAAATAAAATTAAAATAAAGTAATAACCAAATGTAGCTAGTGACATAATGGATAGTACAGATATATAACAGATATCATCACTGGAAATTCTATTATATAATGTTGTTCTAAACCCACTCAGTGGAAAAAGCTTGAAGATAAATACACACACATATGTGTAACCGTCTGTGTAATATAGGTATAACTGTGATTTCAGAATTCCTACTAATACTTCAATTACTACATATATTCTTATTTGCCACTTTCAAATCTTTAAATTCTCATCTCTATTAGTTAAAATTCTATCTTCTTGTGATACTTGATTCCTTACATTGGTATCTGCATATTTGGTAATGGGGCTCCTTTTCCTGACTTTATAGGTTTGCTTTGCCAGAGACTTCTCCACAAGTCAGCTCAGTTTTGGTTTCTGGGTGTGTCAGCTGGAAATGTGCTTTGGAAGGTGGGCCTGACATTATGGTCTATTTGGGGGCAAGGCAACGGTTCGGACTCTGAAGGATGAAAAGGAGGTGGGTGCTACAAGCTAAAAAAAGTTAGACAGGACTTCTTCTTTGCCCCCCTACCCAAATGAGGCTGTAGGATGAGCTCCTTGATTGCCTGAATTATCTGGTCAAGTTTACTGACGGTTGAGTTTAGATACTATACTTGTTTATTTTTTATTTTTTTAAGGGCCGCACTTGCAGCATATGGAGGTCCCCAGGCTAGAGGTCAAATCAGAGCTGTAGCTGCCAGCCTATGCTACAGCCACAGCAACACCAGATCCAAGCCACATCTGTGACCTACACCACAGCTCTTGGCAATGCCAGATCCTTAACCCAGTGAGCAAGGCCAGGGATTGAATCTGCATCCTCAAGGATACTAGTGAGGCAGAATATTAACTCGGGTAGTCAGTGTAGGAGCATGGGCTTCATTTGGCCATTGATTAACATTTGTGGCTTAGGGGCTCCAGGGAGTAACATCCCCACAGGCCTTGTTTACTATAGGGAGTGTACCTACACTCAGATGGACATTAATCCCTAATCCCCTATGACTCAGTTTACTGGAGGAAAAAGTCAAAGAAACTATGAGACTTATAGGACATTTCCACCCCAGGACTTTATTGGACAAGGACTGATATGGGTAACTGAATAAGGCCAATAGGAGAAGACGACATCTCTCTGGACCCTATGTTGGTACCCCCCCCCCAACTTTAAGGAATAAAAACCCCATAGGACAATAGAGAAAGGGGGGTCTTCTCCCCTCCTCTCAGTAACCCTGGGAGGTATCGGCTTTCATTTAATAAAAACTTTGCTTGCTTGCTGCCTGTGTGTTCATGGAGTTCACGCTTTGACCACTGTGAACAAGAACCCAGATTCCAGTACCATCTTTCCAGAATCACTAGTGGGATTCTTTAACTGCTGCGCCATGACAGGAACTCCCACTTATGACTTTTTATTGTATTCCAGACATGGTGCAGGAAAACACACACACACACACACACACACACACACAAATGCGGATTCTGAGGTAAAATTCTATTTTTTCTTCATAGTATAAATTCTTTCATTTTTGAGGTAGTTGGCAGGGGGAAGAATCCAGTTAAGTTGGAGACCAGCCTGCATCTTTGGTTATAGTGAATTCACCTTTGGTTAAACTAACTCTCAGCTATTTTCTTTGATCTTGACAGTGCTAAAGTACAGAAGGTAATTGGGCAATAGTTCTCCATGCTTTTGCTTTACATGTAGATTTGTTGGAGAAAAATTTTTTTCCTCCTAACCTTCTAGGTTCTTTGGCTGGTTACAATTAGATTGACATAAAGCAGATTAACAGGAGAAAAACAAATTTAATTTTCTTTGTATGAGAGCCCTTAAAATATGAAACCCAAGGGCAAGCCAAGCAGTTGAAGTTTATATGCCACCCTGAGCTAAGAAAAGGGATAAGGCCTGAGGCTCAAAAGGGGTGGAAGGTAATTCATAGGACAGTAAGAAGAGCAGATGTTTGGTAATTAGATGTTTGTCCTGAAAATTAGGTAGGTCATTCAGATGAAAGTTATCTTTGGTAATATCTTTCTCTCTCTGAGGCAGAACTGCTATCTAAATTCTTAAGGGAGAAGTAAGCTTTTTTTTCTTGAATGTACTGGATGATTGCCTTCAGCTTAAAATAACCCACCTGCTGAAGTGCACTTTGGCAGAAAGTAATTTGATCCCCTTCAGATGCAATCTCTGGAAGTATCCAGGAATCCAAGCACCACAGTCATGTGATAGTATGAAGATTGAATACATTCTTCTATTTTAGCTCTTTGAATTCCAATTATTTTGTAAATTCTTGTGTTGGAAAGAATAAAAAAATTGGAAGTTTAATGTCATTTTCTTCTGTTCAAAGTAATATTATTTTCCAGTTTTCCCTAATCATCCACAGTTATTAAAATCTCTTGATTTCTCTTTACCCAAAGAGTTCCCTTACCTATTGCAGACACACTCCTTAACCTATGTACATCCTAAATATGTTTTTCTTCAGTTTTTGATACCATGATTCTCTAACTAGGAATGTCTAGCACTTTTCTGTAATTCAGTTCACTAAGTCTTTCTTACATCCACCAATCTTCAGTCTACTGTAGAAAATATGGTTGGATGTTTGGTCTGTTGTTTGTTTATTCCACAGAGGTAAAGCTCTGTCACATTCTTTCTTTTGCAAACTAAACATCATTTGAAGTTTAAGACAATTACCTTTACAATTAAAATTGACAGCTCTGGAGTTCCTGTCATGGCGCAGTGGTTAACGAATCCGACTAGGAACCATGAGGTTGCGGGTTCGGTCCCTGCCCTTGCTCCGTGGGTTAACGATCCGGCATTGCCGTGAGCTGTGGTGTAGGTTGCAGCCACGGCTTGGATCCCTCGTTGCTGTGGCTCTGACGTAGGCCAGTGGCTACAGCTTCGATTTGACCCCTAGCCTGGGAACCTCCATATGCCATGGGAGCAGCCCAAGAAATAGCAAAAAGACAAATAAATAAATAAATAAATAAATAAATAAATAAATAAATAGAGTTCCCATTGTGGCTCAGCTGTAAGATATCCAACTGGTATCCATGAGTATGTGAGTCTGATGCCTGGCCTTGCTCAGTGGGTTAGGGATCTGGCACTGCCATGAACTGTAGTGTAGGTCACAGACACATCTCAGATCTGGCATTGCTGTGACTGTGGTGTAGACTAGCAGCAACAGCTCTTATTTGTCCCCTAGCCTGGGAACTTCCATATGCCCAGGATGCAACCCTAAAAAAATAAATAAATAAAATAATAAAATAAAATAAAACTGACAGCTCATTATTAAACATTACACTGATACTCAACCTTGAAAATCTTATTTTTCTATTTTCTATCAACACATCCTATGGCCTCTAAGTAAAAATATTTTTATGTGCACATATTGAACACTTCAGCTATTTGAAATAAAGGTAACTTAGCTTACACAAAAACTTTTTTTATTTTCATAGCAGAATTGAATTAAAATTATTTTTTTAAAAGTTAGATTTATTTCATAAACATCTAAAAAGGTGTAAGTATTCTCAATAGTAACTATATTTTCCTAGAATATAACTTAAGCTTATCAATATTGTTTAGTCTTAGTTCAAAAGCACTTCAACAAAATAGCTTTCAAAGATCTGCTTTTTAGAAAATGTTTGTTTTCAATGGACACACATGAAAAATGTATTAAAAGTAAACAATCATATTTTAGACATCTCATTCAGGAGCACTGCCATAAATTCAATGGAATTAATAGGTCATTTTGTGTAATGGAACTTATATCTGATGTTGGGAAGATTCAAATATTGAAGTCAACTTGATCTAAAAGCCTTAGAGATGCTTGAGTAATTTACATGCTAAATTATCCATTAGTTCAATTTTAAACACAATTTTTTACTCAAAGCATAGTTTTAAATAGAGAACTGGAAACAACATCCATGTCTTATTCTTTAGTTTTTCAGTTTAAAAAGTTAGTATTTGTCATGGTACTTTCATAAACAACAAAATATTTATAGTAAAAGTTATAAAACATAACTGGCTGGTGATGTATTGAATTGAGTGTCATTAAGCTTCTGGAACATTTCCTAAACTCAATTAAATTGGATTTAGTGAATGAACACTTGCCACTCATATAGTTTTATTCATAAGTTCTCAATAATTTTATTTAATATGATAGTTAATATAATCCTTAAGACCTTATGAGTTATTTATATAACAATACTCTCAATATTCACATTTTTAGCAATACAAATACATAAAATAAGAAAGCTTGTCATTTCTATACTCTCCCATCTTCTCCCTCCCATACAACCTTCTAGCAGATATAACATTTTAACAATCCAGTATATATAATTTTGTGTAGCTGCATAGCCTCATCTAATTTATCCTAGCTCAAATATAGGCATTTAAGTTCTTTGTATGTGTTAGTTACATGATTTATTATTGCTTAAACATAATCTCACACATCTGAAATGTGTTATTTTTATTTACAAAACATACATTGAATATTTCTAAGTAATGTATATATGGATCTACTCTCTTTATATGTCTCTCTGTGTGTATATGTGCAAATGATATCTTTTAACATAGTCACTTAATCATAAACACAAGAACAAACACTCTGTACAAATATATGTTAATGCACACAAATATATAAAATTTGGCTTGGTGCTCAAAAATTCTCTTGATCTTTCCTTTATGTATTTTAATATATAATGGACTTAAGAAGGCAGTAGAAGCTCCAGGCATACCACTGGAATTCTAATAAAGAATGGGAAAGCAAGATACCAGCA
Source organism: Phacochoerus africanus (assembly GCF_016906955.1). Taxonomy (NCBI): domain Eukaryota; kingdom Metazoa; phylum Chordata; class Mammalia; order Artiodactyla; family Suidae; genus Phacochoerus; species Phacochoerus africanus. Next base: position 184,174,270 of record NC_062544.1, on the reverse strand, counting down.
TCTTTTCCTTTAATAAGAATAGGGGGAAATAAAGGATAAATGCTGCATACTTCCAATTTCCTATATTCAGAACTGTATCACATGGTGGTCTACACATGTAGAAGAGGCAGAGAAAGTGAATTTTTCCATCCTCCAGTCTCTATTACAACAATAAGAAGGAGGAGGATAGTGAGCATATATGTCTGCTCAGCCAAAGAAAATCATATTTCTCATTATATTCCTATTTTGGAAATTTTGAATAGCTCTTGCTTATTGGCATTTTCTTGTGCCTGTCTCAATTTTCCATAATTCTTCATCATTTAGGATGATGTGAAAATAGTGATGATAATTATGCTCAGTGTTTATTTTAGGCCACCATGTGCTAAGAACAGTTTATATGTCATCTACGCCACACTTGTTCTTATTAATAGATATTGGCATCCCAGTTTTGGAGATGAGATATATGAGACCCAGACACATTAAATTCCTCACCTAATACACAGAATTAATAAATGAAAATAACTGTGGCTTAATTACCAGTTCATGCTTAAGTTTTCAAATACTACAGTATTGCATTTGTGGTAATAATTCAATAGTGTTTTTAAAAAATACAGTATTTGAAGCCCAGGCATGTTAAATAACTAACCCAATTCAAAGAATTAGTAATTGAGAATCAATTGTGATTCACTTACCAGTTGATCTGGCTCCGAAGACTAGGTATACGGAATGCATGGAGTTGAAAATTTTATGTTTCTCATCATATGAACATCATTTTATATTCATTTATGTTCACCATATGATATAAATTTGATTGTTACACCATACTTATCAATAGCATTTTCAGATATTGATATGTATTGGTTGTAATAATTTTAATTGAATATGTGAATACTGATGAAAAATGTTGCTGAGCCATTGATCATCAATGTTAAAAGCTACTCCAAAGACTGATTTTGATTTCAAAATACAAATTTATTTTATAGAGATATCAGAAACTACCACCAATGGCAAGAAATTGCATCCCAGACACAACATCAAAAACAGGAAATCAACTAGAATTTGGTTAGGGAGTTCCCCTTGTGAATCATTGATATCTAATCCAACTATTATCCATGAGGATGTGTGTTTGACCCCTGGCACTGTTCAGTGGGTCAAGGATCTGGTGTTGCTGTGTGTGCGCTGTGGTATAGGTTGTAAGTGCAACTCGGATCGGGTGTGGCTGTGGCATAGGTCCTCGGCTATAGTTCCAAATTGATCCCTAGCCTGGGCATTTCCATATGCTGTGGGTGTGGCCCTAAAACTCAAAACAAAACAAAAAAAGAACTTGGTTAAACAAAGGTCTTCAAACACTTCCACCTCTTCCATTTCTAATATTAATCACAGTGATGATACTACTACTAATAATATTGAGTGTTTTGCTTTGATACTAATTTCAAATACATTCAAGAGGCAGTTCTAACGTTAACTTTTAGCACTTTCAAAAGTGATTATCTCTTCTCCATCACTAGAAGGATTCTGAATTTGGGACACATCTTTATACATATTTGCATTGATTATCCTCTCTGGAGGTTCTCTAATGTACAGCCTAAGTGAATTTATCTTATATGCACTGTGTAAACAGAACCCTGTGGTGATATGGGGTTCTGTTGTTATGTTGTAGTATACATGAACATTTCCCAAGGAAAATATTTACGCTATCTCATGTTTTTCTTTGAGATGATTCTAAAGTCAGTAAAATATTTTGGTTGGGGTTACTACATTTTCATAAAAGGTATTTTGTTTGCTGCACTACAGGAACAATAAATGGGGGGAAAGGGTTAAATTAATTTTACCTTTCAAAACTAATTCTCCAAGATTAAAAAATTATTTTAAGAAAGCACTGATTATGTGCTTCCACATTGACAGCTTGACGATGATTCTTAATGGGTAAGGAAACAGAGGAAATCAACAGCCTAAGGGTTTACACTTTCCAAGTAGCCATCTAGAGCAGAAGTGACAGACTTTCTTTGTAAGTGGCCAGATAATAAACATCTTCATCCATGTTGGCCCTCGGTCTCTGTCTTAATTAGTCAACACTGTCTTTGTGGTGCAAAAGCAGCCATTAACAGTGGATGTAATTGTGTTCTAGTAAAACTTTATTTAAAAAACAGGCAGTCAACTGGCTTTGGCCCCTGGGCTATAGTTTGCCAACCCATGATGTAGGAGATCTACATCACTTTCCATCCATAAGAAGCTACTGATGTTGGTTACATAGCAACTTAGACCAGAACACTGAGTCACTGTGTACCCTGGAGTGAATCATGTTTATTGATTCATTTAAAGCATGTAGGCTCTCTCTCAAATGCCTGAACTCATCTGTATGGTGGTTATTCTTTACTGTTGTTCTTAAAATTACCTTTTAGGAGGGAATTTTTCTTTGAACGAGAAGAAGGAGGTACAAGGGACACTGAAAATAATTTCTTCCTCTAGGTTATTACATATAATATCAGTCTGGGCCCAGACGCAAGCATAGCCCTTTCTTGTTCCACACTGTTTTGAACAAATCTAAAAGGGCCTTCACATTGTCCAATTCTCAGTTTTCCTTGAGTGAAATAGTGAGATTGAGATGTACTTTAGAGTATTTTTATGAGGATTAAATGAAATAACATCTAAAAGCTCTAAGCACAATGTTCAGCACAGTCTACTGTTTCTTATAGTAAAATAAATTTCTATTTTTTATCTCGTTCCCACTTTTTCCATCTTAAGAATTTTTCTCTCTCCACAACTTAAAAGCTCTTTTACATGTGGTCTACTTAAATGTGTTCACCGTTTCTCTTTTTTAAAATTTTATTTTATTTGTTTTCTTTTTATGGCTACAGCTGCATCATATGAAAATTTTTGAGCTAGGGGTTGAATTGGAGCTGCAGCTGCTAGCCTGTGCCACAGCCACAGCAACACCAGATCTGAGCCACATCTGTGACCCATGCTTGTGGTGACACCAGATCCTTAACCCACTAAGCAAAGCTAAGGATCACTTAACCCAATGATTGAACCTGCATCGTTATAGACACTGTGTTAGGTTCTTAACCTGCTGAGTCACAACTGAAACTCTAAATTTTATTCTTAATTATGTATTCATCTATCAAAGATATTGTTTGCTTTGCTCAAATATATGATATTTTACACCCATCTCCAATTATGTGTCACATATGATTTTTCACATTACTGTGCTATTTAGGTATTTACATAAAATTAACACCACTTTTTTCAACTAATTCCATTATTTGACATGGTTTTGAAAAATATTCTCTATTGGATTTTTAGTTATCAGTTGTATTAAGAAATAATGTATATTAATATCTATAATATAAAATCAAAGAATGCAAAAAGTAGAGAAATCTTGAAATTGATCTTTTCCATATTCTTAATTTTTTTGAAGAAAGAACAAAACTCAATGAATTATTTCCATCAAGGCAGCAGATTGAGTTAAAAATTACAACACAACATTACCATAAGATGGTAATTTTTCCAAATTTGCCAATTTAGTGATTATTTTTGCTATTTTTAAAATTATGATTCCTCTCACATAAACATTTAAAACAGCATGCATTAATGCAGAAAAGAAAATGTATGTTAAATGCATGTCATTTTCTATTTATATTAGTAAAGGATATTATCTCTCTTATCCAATATTCATGTAATTTGCTAAATTTTATCTGCTTGTTCTCAAGACTAATATGGTTTGTGAGTTGCTGGTGATAATAGAGGTTAACTATGTATGACCTCTTGTTTCTAAGCCTTAATTTCTCATTTAAAATCACTTCCTTAGAGGTTTCCATTTTAAAAGAGTGAAGAAATTTATTATCACAGGACAGATATTTTCAATGTCCTTAATCCTCAATATGACACACAATTTTTGATGCTGTAGGTTTTTTTTTCCCCCTGATGAATATTTTTTTTAAATGAGGAGTCAGACACAGTTAAGATTTTAGTGTATCATAAGTTTTCCTTGAGGTTTGAAGGATGCATGCAATTATGCTAATGGAATATCAAGTCCCTGTTCCTAAGAAAAAGCTTGAGAACTATCTCAAGTCAGAATAATTTAATCTCTCCACAATGAAAACTGAGGACTTTTTTCCTCATATTTCCCAAAGTAATTAGCAAAGTTGGCAAATTTCATGAATTTCATTAAAGCCAAATGATACTGTGAATTCTACTCCAATAAATCTTCGTATATTCTTTAACAGAATGGAATATATTGCTTATATGCTCTAGTGTGTAATATAAAGGAGAGCAGCATATGATGCCTAGGTAAAAATATTCCCTAGTGAGCTCCAATAATGGTCAACACAATGGGCAGAGGTTATTTATTGCAAGAGCAAACATTTAGGGACTTTCTCCCCTAGCTGGAGGGGAGCATATAGAGGATTTGAAATCTGTCTACTGCCTCATTTTATTATATTCTTTACAAAACATTGTCAGTTTATTATGCTAATGGTGGTCAGGTTTTTTTGTTTGTTCATTTCTCTTTTTTTGCTTTGTTCCAAATAAGAACAATTAAGAAAAAAGTCATTCTGTAAATCATTGGTCAATGGTGGAAAATGTGCAAAATTAAAGCTTACTTCTTCATTCTCACTTCACCTGAATATTCCTATAAGTATACAACTACGTAATCAGAGAATGGAATTGGAGTGGATTGAGAAAGATTATTTGTGATTTAATTCAAGTCAATAATTCAAATACACTATTATCTATGATTCAATTTCAAATTAATTTTATCAATAGATAATCTATTTATAGTTATTTTCATCAGCTACATTGTCCACATTCTATATGCAAGAGAAAGTGGAAGTTACCAGAGTGGGCAATGAGTGTGGTGAGAAACAGGCCCTTCATTAAAAGCTTAGAGTCTAGTCTTGGAAAAAATAAATCCATAAGTCACATTGGTGCATCTAAATTGTTATAGAAGCTCAGAGGTAAGGAAAAGTATACCTATTATAAGGCAAGGGTTCAGAGGTCTTTGAGCTTGGCATATAAATAAGTTCTAAAAAGAGTCACAGACCAAGACCAAGTTTATTGTAGGATAGGAACCTGTTGTATAGGGATAGTATCACGCATACCCTTCTCTTTCTTCCACATCATCTTTAACATATATAATATCTCTCATTGGTGGTACAATGGGAAAATTATGTCAAATCTTAGACATACTATAATTACATTAACATCAAGGAGGTTATATCTAAGTAAATTTGTCATTGCAAGGTAAGCATATACAATGAATAATTAGACCTGATGGTGTTTTGGAGATAAAGACTCATGCAATGCATTAACAATGTCATCATAGTTCCAATAAAGGCCTCATTGAAGTTCAGTTTCAAAGCACTTTTCTTATCAAATCCTGAAAGCCTCTCAGATTTCTATGCTTACTCTCCACTTTCTTATTTCTTATTGACCAAAAAGTGAACGTCTGGCATACTCAACATCTATTTGATCTGGGATTAGTATCTATTTCATCGGTGTTGACAGAGTCAGTCTGGCCTTACTGAGGTGATAATTTGCCAAATCAATCTATGTTCCACAGACTGCTTAATATATTTTGGATATATGCAAGGTATACTTCTAAATACATTAGTGCTTGAGGAGCTTTGTCTGTAATATCCACATACCTACATATACATAAATATTTCAATGCAAATTCAGTTTTCAGACTCTCCCCCTTGTAATTGTTCCCTTACCTTCTTTATAGTCTTCCGCAATTAACCAATATAAATAAATTCAATATATCTAGTAATATACAACTTTATAAATACACGTTAAAGAACTCTGATAGTTTGATTTGCTAATGTTACATTATTACAGCAGTTGCGCTTAACATTAACTTAATATTAAACACATTGTCAGCCACTGTTTTAACAACTGGTCCAAGGTAGAATGTAGAAGAAAGAGAAGGAGGAAATAAATAGGAACAACACAGATGTGAAGAGATAGAAGATATTTTCTTTATACCTAAAAATGAGAACCTGCTTTGAATTGCTATTATTTTGATCTGCAAGGAAAGTAAAGGATAATATATGAGAGAAACTGGGAAGTTTTTTGCTTTTGAACAGGTAATATTATTAATTTATATAAAGTGGTTTTAAGATCATGAAATGAGGAAGAAGTCTGTACTGTGTACCTGACATGCTAACACCTTCTCTAATCAGCTGAACTTTATTCTTCCAAAAATAGCTGTGAGCTGTTTAAAGAGACAACAAACAAGAAGACACTAACAAAAGAAAGAATCCACATTTTAGGAGCTGAAAATATTCCTGAAATTTAATTGTCTTCAGAGATTTCTTGATAATCTATTTCTTTAACATTTTTGTTATAAAAATCATTATAGTAACAACCTCTATATCTTAGTTTTCTTGCCTGTAAAATGAGAATAATAAAACCATGTCACAAAGTTTTTAAAATCAATTAGTAAATAAATAAATAGTACATTAGCACATGTTAAGCACTCAACAAGTATTAGCTACTATTATTTGAGTTACACAGATCAAAGCACTGATAGGGTTCCAATTAGTTTACAAGATTATAAGCATTATGAAAAATGAACAAGGAGAAATTTTCCAGAAGTTGTCCTAGGAAAAGTAGAGTAATAAATGTGACCATGGCTATTTTAATGGGTGGATATTGTAGAAGAGTATTTTTAAAACACCTCACAATATGCAAATTAAATGGAATTTCACAAAAATCTCATTTTAAATTTATGTCATTCACCTGTATAATAAAAAATTGATAGCTATGGAACTTAATACTCAAATATTATAGCTATGCATAATTAAACATATACTCTTTAAACTATCTATAGTAAATGAAGAACAATAATGTGTCAGCTACTTTAAGTTGGGGCACAGTTCTCCTTTACTATTCAGGGGTCTGTTTTGAGAGCAATCCATTTCTCCCATGATGTGGCTGCTGCAATTACCAGAAAAGAGGAAGAAGTAAAGGAAGTAATGGCAGGCCTAATGCTATGCAGCCAAATGTTTTTTCTTGATATTTCTCTCAACTAATTCTGAAACTTGGGGAGAGGCGGCTTGAGAAGAGGTACCATTTCTAACCCCAGAACTGTTTGGGGGCCACCTGTCACTTCTCTAATAGCAGCAATAAATAATAATGATAATAATTTCAATAGAACAATTACAGTTTACCACTGTTTGCAGAGCTAATCTCTTCTTTTCATTTAAATAATTAATTAATCTCTTCTTTTCATTTATCACCTTTCATTTAATTCCCACAGTATGTTGGATTAGATATGATAATCGCTATTTTACTAATGAGGCCCCTAAGGCTCATAAAAATTAAGCATCTCACCTAAGATCCCATCTCAAGTAATTGGTAGAGTTAGAATTAAAATTCAAGTTTGTCTCTCAATAAAGCCTGTATTCTTTCCACTGTGTTATGCTATAGTGGCTGCAAAATCTGTTGAGTCATGGGGCATATTAGGTGATGCCACTTCCTTTCATCTCTAATAATGAGAAGAAACCAAAGATATTAAAATAAGAACAGGCTGAGTATAGGGAGTTCCTTGTTACTCTCTTCTATTTCACTTCACTGGGAAATTTAGAATTTTGTTAAGAAGTAAAATGTTCAATATTTTTCATCATTATAGCTTGTATTCATGTGATCAAAATATAAACAATGTATTATGTTAAAATGTAAACAATTTATTAGATTATAAAAAATAAGCATCAAACTTGTAACAGATTATAACAAGACAAAGTTAATGGAGAGAACATATTCCAAATCTATAAAATGTAAAAGTATTTATTAAAACAAACAAGCAAATAAAAATTAAATCTAACTATAGATCCACATTATGATTTGCTCATCAAAAAGTAATTAAGATTACTTAAAAAATCTTTTACAAACTAGTTGCTTTTTATACTCTTAAAAATGAAGCAATAAGGACTGAAATTATAGAGTTTATTAAATTTTATAACATCATAATGTGATAATATGTACTGTATAATCAATTTTATCTGCTATAATTTATTCATAAAATATTGTAATATCTACCTACATAACATATTTTAAATGAAAAATAATCAACACATTTACAAACATGAAAAGTAATCAACACATTTTATAAACTTTTGTTGGTGCTTATAGTAATATGTGGCAAAATATTTTCTTTATTTCTAATCATATATTCAAAATATTTTTTATTTTTACATTTCAGATATCTTTAAAATCAATCTTGGCCTATCTAGAACAGAGAACTATAAAGGCTTAAACATCCCTCCCCCATCACCCAGTGGAGGGGCAGTTGTGAGAAAATAATCTTAGTCTATTTAGTTATTTTAAAATCCTTTTTTCCACTAAAAACTAACATATGGCTGAAAGATTGCTCTCAATAACTTCAGGATCAAGCACATGTCATCAGCATATTTTAAGTAAATACAATAATTATGTTCTGTAATTTATAGTCACTTTTTCTTAGTCTCCTCTGTATTTTTAAAGAATTTATTGTAAAACAAGACAAAAATTGTCCTATTTATATATTGTAACCCAGTTAACTTTCATTTTGCTTTATATCTGAATATATCCATTGGACTAATTAACCTCAATAGAAAGTTGCATTAAAATGTTAGATTTTTATTATGCATATTACAGATTGTGTATATGTGTGCATTAGAATTTTCATGTAATTTCATGCAAAAAGGAAAAGTTAGGATAATATAAATTATGAAATATTTTATACTTCGGGTTGAACATTCCATGTTAGACATCATAGAGATAAGTTTTACTGTGATCAGGATCCTAATTTTAATCTAATTTATGACTCCTCTCAGAATTTTTATATGCCTGGTGAGACAGGATGCAGGGTATTCATATGAAGTATCAGTAGCTTTTTAAAATGTATTATTTAAAAATAATTATTATTAAAATTGGGGAAAGAGGGTAATTATTTAATAATTTTCCCAATATTCATTTCTATATGTATGTTTATATGGCTAAAAACATACCATTTAACTTGTGTATTAAATTTTTAATTCATGAACATTTAGGAAAATTACTAGTAATTATATGCTCTGGAAGATGACAGATTTAGATGACATATAATAACTCTCATTTCCAATGATTTGAGTGAAATTCTGAGCACAGAATGATGTTTTGCCATTTGGATATGAGTTATAATTCCTCTGGAGAGGTAGTAGAAGTAATAAGGAAAGTGTTAATAAAAATAAATGCAACCTAATTGCTGAAGTTGAATGCCTATGGGAAAAGACATGTGATATTGTGATTTATAATAGGAAATTATATATATTTGGTCTTCACTGCCACTTCTGGCACAGTTCCTAAAACTCTGAATTCCCTAAGTGATGACAGAAATAACAGTGTCTTTTGTCATGTTAATGAGATTTTGGACCCAACTAAAGTTTGGGGGTTGCTGCCAGGAAAGCCAGCTGTGTGATTAGAAATTTTTAGTGCCATCCTCCCTACCTCAGGAGACAGGAGAAGAGGTGGAGGGTTAATTAATAGACAATAGCCAATGATTTAATCAATCATGTCTATATAATGAAGTTTCCATAAAGCCCCCAAAAGGACCGGGTTCAGAGGAAAAGCTTCTAAGATGGTGATCACCATGAGATTTAGGGAGATAGTATGCTCTGAGAGAACATAGAATTTCCATGCCCTCTCTCCATATCCTGCCCTACTCAACTCTTCCATCCGGATGTTCATTTGTATTCTTTATCATATCCCTTTATAAAAAACCATGATCTAATAAGTAAGCAATTCCCTGAGTTCTGTAGCTACTCTATTGACTAAATTTAAACGATGAGAGGGTGTTAGGAACTTGATTTACACCAACAGTTCAGAATACTGGTAACAATCTAGGCTTGTAACTGGCGTCTGAAGTGGGGCATGGTGGGGTAGTCTTATAGAACAAACTCATGGAATCTGATGCTATCTCCAAATAGTGCCAGAATTGCACTGAATTGTAGAACACACATCTGATGTCTGAGAATTGCTTTTTGGTGGTATAGGAGAGGGCCCCTACAGTGAAATTTGTACTGGAATTTATATATGTCTACAATTGTGCAAAGCAATTGATAAAGCTTTAGTATACTGGGATATTCACAGGTCATTTAGGCTATGAAATGGAAGTTGTGTTATAGAAGTTACCGTTGAGAGTCTGGTGATGGATGACTTAATGAAACTTATTGCAAATGATGATGCTGCCAATTAGATACTACTTGCCCAGTGGAAGTAGAAGTAGTGTGCTATTTGCACTTATTCAGAAATGAGAAAATCTTGTTGAAATAATGTTATTTCCTAATGGAATATATCAAGAATGGTAGGAATCTGTGGTGGCTGAAAGGACGCAATGCTACCTGCTAGAAGAGGAAATAATTCCCAAGATATAACAGTGCAAAATGAGAGCAGAAACATCCAGTGGAAATAGCAACAGTGCTTGCGGGCATTAGCAATATTCACCTTTTACTGAGTTATGCTGCGGTACGGTGTTACTCCAAAAATTCCAGAGGGTTTACAGCAGTAAACATTAATTTCTTCTTCACATGTAGGTTACTTTTACTGTGCCTCTGCTCCAGACTGTATCTTCTCATTTTGAGACCCAGACTGAAAAAGCACTGCCTCTGAGATATGTTATTCCAGTGACAGGTGGCAGAACATAAGACACTGAGCTGACTCACACAATCATAAAGCTTCTTCTCAGATATGGCAAAAGTTACATCTAAGAAAATTTAAGTGAAATGTGTGGGAAAATAGAGAAAGATATATGGCAAGAAAAGGCAAGTATAAGCCTCTTCCAGGTAAGGAGAGAAATAATCATGAACAAGAATACAATTTACCACAGAAGTCTTCATTTTCCCCATCTTTTCTCACTTTCATTCTAAAAGAATTTAAAAATATATATATATATATAATATATATATATCCCAGATTTTATCTTCAAATTTATAATTTGACATCTAAAATTTTTATTGTAAAAGCTTAGTTACTAAAATAAATTATAAAATTTAACTCAGAATGAGTCAGCATTTGAACTAAGCTGCCTCTACCATCTTCGTACACAATTAGGACTATAGATACTAACACAGACAGAGGTCAAAATCTAGTTTTGGACTCTGGATTTCAGAGATAGTAAAAACCTTTCATTAGCAGTGAAATGCAATTATATAGGTAATCAAAACATCAATGATGGTGTGTCTCTGAAAGAAATACATGAGTAAACCCTCAAAAATAAAAAGCTTGCAAGTATTTTTCAATCATATTCTCAAATGTCATTGAATCATAAAGTGCAGTGGAACTGAAAATGCTAACACAGCCTATGCTGGTACGTCTAAGTTCCTTAATGTAAAAGGGGAAGCAAATTAGAGAGAGTGCTTTTTCACTCTATAGTGAAAATGTGTACAAGAAATAATATTCACATACCTGGGACAACATGAAATGTCTATAACTTTATCAAACTTTGAAATAAGTATTTTAAAGATATTTCAACATAGATATCATTTTTACTTTATGAAAGAAATAGTTTTTACCTGAAAGAATATATCTAAACATGTCTATTTAATCTCAAAATATAACAAAATATATATAATGTACTAAGATACCTTATGCATAAAGAAAATCTAATATTTATCACTACATTATATGAAAACTTCATACATAATCTGTAAAAATTTTAATTTATTTATTTATTTTGTTTAAGCCTACATAATAGTGCATTTATTTCCTAAAATTTTTCTATAGGCTGAAGTAACAAGGCCATTTAATTACATCTGGGTTCACTGACTAGTCTTTCTGGTGTTAAACCACCTTATTCTTTTCAATAACTACAATAATGAGTTTCTCAAAATAATTTAGAAGTTGATAAACTTGAAGAACAATATGAGTGATGAAGCTTTGCAAGGCTGAATGATTTTTTCTAATCTGTTTTCCAAATATATTACACAAAATGTCAAAATTAGAAAATTATACACAATAATGTGCATCCCTATAAATGTACCATATTCTATAGATTTAAAAATTGTTAATATTCTGCCACATTTATTCTAGGTTATTCAACCTGCTTGTAATCATATCTTTAGCTATTACTAGTACTATTCCAATGAATAAACTTAAATTTTGGTTTGCAAAATAAAAATGTGATTATATATTTAATGAAAACTTGGAGTATCAGTTTTTCTAAGTCTGTAAATAATAACCTATAGGGAAACTTATTAAAGAAATATTTACCAAAAATATGTCAATGAGAACACAATTATAATTGGTGTGGTAGGCTTCTTCATTTACATTAATTATGGAATAAAAGAACTCTTTTTATGGTATATAGAAGTCTGCTGTGTTTATCAACAATTAGAATTCAATATATTTGCCAAATATTTTCCATATTTATAAGTTTATAGTATTATGAATAAATACTATTTACTGCAATCACTAAAAGTCAAAGAAAATAGTACTTAAAACTCTCATAGAGAATTATCTTTTATAGGGGTCAATGTCTGTGTCCAGTAACCTGTGGTTTACAAATTAATTCCAGATTGGTGCAGCCTGACAAATAGCAGATAAAGGAATAACAGAGTCCAAATATATATTAAATCAAACCTTTAAACTTCTACAAAATACCTTCTGGGTTTCACATTAATTTTTGGACATTTGTCAAACATTTGTTTCACTTGTTCAATAAAGAGAAACTGATAAAATATCATCCTTTTACCTAATTATAATTTATGAATTTATTTTGTGCAGTACATTTGTGTCATTTAAAAAAACCTATATACAATTATGGGCATTGTAGTGATATTAACAATGAAATATATTAACAGCATGCTTTTCTAAAATATATATTTTACTTCCTTATATTTTATTTATTTCTCTTCTGTGTATATTTGTCTATTTAAACTTTTACTTTGCTTACTGTATAGATAAATATGCCCAAACCAAAAAGTAACATTTTTGCATATGAGCACACATTTCTAGAGATATTATTTGGTTAAAGTTCTATCTTAAGGAAGGGATTATAATAAAGAGCACCTCTAGGGAGTTCCCATTATGACATAATGGAAACAAATCTGACTAGGATCCATGAAGATGCAGGTTCGATCCCTGGCTTCGCTCAGCGGGTTAAGGATTGGGCATTGCCATGAGCTGTGGTGTAGGTCGCAGATCTGGCATTGCTGTGCCTGTGCTGTAGGCCAGCAGCTATAGCTCTGCTTCGACCCCTAGCCTAGGAACCTCCATGTGCCACAGGTGCGGCCCTAAAAAGCAAAAAATAAAAAAAAAAAAAATAAAGTACACTCTATGTTAAAACACATGTAAGAATAATACATATTTAGCTATTATCATAAACCACCTAGATTATAACTGACACATGTTTAAATTCTATTTTATTATGATTCGCAATAATATTTTTGTCATTTTGGATGGTCGTATTTGTTAAGTAGGTTTGTAACATTATTTTTTCCTGGGAATTCTATTTAAGATAATTTTATGGAATCTCTAAGGGGTATCAAGTTTTTGATATTTGCATTTTTTACATAGAATTTGTTGGCAATTATGTTGACTATAAAAATTCATACTAAAGTTCATAATCCAGTTAATTTACAAAATCTGAGGCTTCATGTGTTCAATGAGATCGTGTTTTTATCTAAAATAAAACAAAACCGTTACTTTAATCATGAGTCATGTATATATTTAGGACATGAGTCAATAGTAAAACACCTATTATTTTTCCAGAATAACCTTATATATTTATTATGTTATAATTGTCTTGCTTGTACTTACTCTCACATAGTAGATCTGTTTTGGTGTGGTACTGTTTTTGAAGTGCAAAAAGTCATTAAGTAAATGTGAAACTATCTTTAAGTGATAATTTCTAGGAATAAACCATTGACAATATGACAAGATTTGTATTTCATGTAGAAATTCTTAAAGTTGAGAATCATTGTATTTTTCCCCATGAAAAATGTCAATTAATAGTGGGGGCAGTTTTGGAAATTTAACAACTCAGCCACTTAATACAATCATTTCTGTAACAAAACAATATACATTCTATTTAATATTTGATAAAATTTATATATATCCAAAAAGGAATGTGACATATAAATAATAAAGAGCATTTCTATAGTATCATAGATTTTAAATATTTGAAACATTTTCCCAAAAGCAGTAATGGAAACTGCTCATGAGAATTGTTATCAGCACTCTTATAATCAAGAATAACCTTCAAGAGGATAGTAAAGCATCATAAATTCAAAGCTAAAATTGAAAAAATTGAAATGTTCTTATCATGGTGGGAGAAAAGAGTGAAATCCTAGTGCCAGGAAGGACACAATTACACATCAAAATTTAGTCTTTATTTATTTATTTATTTATTTTTCTTTTTGTCGTTTTAGGGCTGCACCCATGGCATATGGAGGTTCCCAGGCTAGGGATCTAATCAGAGCTGTAGCCACCAGCTTACGCCAGAGCCACAGCAACGCCAGATCCAAGCTGCATCTGTGACATACACCACAGCTCACAGCAATGCTGGATCCTGAACCCACTAAGCGAGGCCAGAGATCAAACCTGCAACCTTATGGTTCCTAGGTGGATTCATTTCTGCTGTGCCACGATAGGAACTCCAAAATTTAGTCTTTATATTTTCCCCTCTGAAGAGGCAACCATCTCTTTGATGGTGTTCTTTCTGTGAATAAAGCTTAAAGTTTCTAAAAAAGTCTTTCTATAAGACTAAGAGAAGATTATCTACTCTTATCATATCTGCAATTTATATAAAGAAACTCCCTGCGTGTGGTGGATCTATTATTTTTTAATTTTTTTAGGCTGTTCTTGGCTTTCATATTATTTTGATGACATTCCAACACAAAACATATTTCAGACAGTTCCTATCGTGGCGCAGCAAAAATGAACCCAACTAGTATCCATGAGGATGCAGGTTTGATCCCTGGCTTCACTCAGTGGGTTGGGGGTCAGGCATTGCTGTGGTGTAGATCACTGATGCAGTTCAGATCCTGCATTGCTGTGGCTGTGGGGTAGGCTGGCAGCTGTAGCTCCGATTCAACCCATAGCCTGGGAACTTCCACATGCTGCAGGTGCAGCCCTAAAAACCAAAAAAAAAAAAAAAAAATTATATGCCAAAGGAAATGATAGCTATTCAATATTTTATAAATTTCAAGATGGAGACAGTATATTAAAACAGTAAAGTAGAACCTTGTACATAATGATTATTTACTTATATTTGATCAATGTTTTGAACATTAACACCAATGGAAAGGTTCTATTGCATATATCTAAGTACTATAATTGCATTTATTATTCATTATCAGATGAAATTGTTTAATATATAAAGGAAATAGGTCAAATACCTGATCAATATAGAATATTTTTCAGCAGATTTAATTGTCACTTAGTTCTTCAAAAATTCACTATGCCTTTGAATGCTATTCATCTGAAAACAGATCCACAATTTTTTTTTTTTGTCTTTTTGCCTTTTCTAGAGCCACTCTCATGGCATATGGAGTTTCCCAGGTTAGGGGTTGAATAGGAGCTACAGCTGCTGGCCTACGGCACAGCTGCAGCAACTCGGGATCAGAGCCGCCTCTGAAACCTATACCACAGCTCAAGGCAACGCCGTATCCTTAACCCATTGATCGAGGCCAGGGCTAGAACCTGCAACCTCACAGTTCCTAGTTGGATTCGTTAACCATTGAGCTATGACAGGAACTCTGAGCCACAAATTTTTTGAAAAATAATTAGAAGAAGAAGATTGGGGGATAACACTTCCGAAGAGGAGTTTTGTAAAAACGAGATGTGGAAGCTTAACAATAATACATGCCAGACTCCTTTTAATAAGATTTACACATATTTCTGTTTTATAATTTACAAAATGTTTCACTAAATCCCCTGGAGAAAAAAACAAACTTATGAGATAGTAATGTTATCCCAATTTTTAAGATGAACAAAACTAAAAAGATAATGTATCTTGCCTAAGATCACATAGCAGCAACCATGGAAAGCAGAAGCCTTCCAAGTTTGTCTGACTGAGGAACCTATGTGTTTATTCAACATTTCTGCATTACTGAATGGTTAACTACTTATTAGGCAGAATCCTTGAAAGAAATAAAACTAATAGAAGATATAAATATATAGATGGGAGAGAGAGATATTTATTATAAAGAATTGACTCACTTTGATTACAGAGGCTGAGAATTCCTCTATCTGCCATCTGCAGCTGGAGCCAGCAGCAGAGTTTCAGTCCTAGTCCAAGGGACTGAGAACCAGGAGAGCAGATGGTTTAAGTCTGTTTGAGGTCAGGAGAGGATTGATGTTGCTGGTCCATCTTTTTTTTTTTTTTTTAGGGCTACACCCACCATATAACAGGTCTAATCAGAGCTGTAGCCAATGGCCTATAGCACAGCCACAGTAATGCCACATCTGAGCCTTGTCTGTGACCTACACCACAGCTCATGGCAGTGCCAGATCCTTTACTCACTGAACGAGGCCAGGAGTCAAATCTGCGTCCTCATGCTTACTAGTCAGATTTGTTTCCGCTGAGCCAGGACAGGATCTCCTTGATGGTCCATCTTATTAGACAGACAGAGACTAATTCCCTCTTCCTCAGCATTCTCCTTCTGTTCAAGCCCTGGGCAGATTGGATTATATGTACTCATATTGGAGAGGGCAATCGATTTTACTCAGTCTACTGATTCAAGTGCTGATCTCATCCTCTCACATTAAACCAAGAAATAATGTCTAACTGAGGGAGTTCCTATCATGACTCAGTGGTTAATGAACCCAACTAGGACTACCATCCATGAGGATGTGGGTTCCATCCCTGGCCTCGCTCAGTGGCATTGCCATGAGCTGTGGTGTAGGTCACAGATGCAGCTCAGATCTGTAGCTTTGGTGTAGGCCAGCAGCTACAGTTCTGATTCAACCCCTAGCCTGGGAAACTCCATATGCCACTGGTCCGGCCCTAAAAATGACAAAAGACAAAAAAATAATAACAATAATGTCTAATTGAGTACCTGGATACCCTGTGGCCCAGTCAAGTTGACATGTAAAATTAACCATCACAAGGCCCAACTGTTAAACTATGCAAAAATAAATTTGTTTTTCATTTCTTAAGGAGTAAAGTTGTGTATCAGAAAAATATGTATGGGAGTTCCCGTCATGGCACAGTGGAAACGAATCTGACTAGGAACCATGAGGTTGTGGGTTCCATTCCTGGCCTTGCTCAGTGGGTTAAGGATCTTGTGTTTCCATGAGCTGTGGTGTAGTTTGCAGATGCAGCTTGGATCCTGCGTTGCTATGGCTCTGGTGTAGGCCAGTGGCTGTAGCTCTGATTCAGTCTCTAGCCTGGGAACCTCCATATGCCACAGGTGTGGCCCTAAGGAAAAAAAATATATGTATGAAGAAAAATACCGTTGACCAGAAAAATACTACATCAGTATGCTCCGAAATATAAATTCTGATACACTCTGCAATTATAAACACTTAATATTGGTAACAAAGGAATCTAGAAAAAAAACTCTTTATGCATTTATCTTCTCATTGTAAAAGACAACTAAAAAAAAAAAACCCAGCACATTTGTGAAGTTTGTGTATTATATTCCTATAAACTTTTAAAACCTAACCTCTATTCATGTGAGTAAACTTAATGTACAGGGGTATCCAATTAATTTTTTAAGATGTGCAGATTTTTCAGCTAAAAGATTATAAATATATGAATACCTTTAAGACTTTATGATTATATGTAGAGATGATGTGTGTAACTAATATAAATCCATATTATAAATAGAAAATTTATAAATAAGAACTGACAGATTCCTCTATCTGAATCTCAGACTTTTTAAAGGTATAAGTTTTGGAACAATAGTGACAGAGAACTATGTCAGTTTTATAGTCTAATCACAATATGTGAACACTCTTGAATAACTTCATAGTTGATTACAAATCATAATTTGCCAGAGATTGTCATTAAAAAAATATTTAGTGGAGGACTTTAAATCTATTCTGCATAGGAGTTTCTGTTGTGGCACAGTGGAAACGAATCCAACTAGTATCCATGAGATTGTGGGTTCAATTCCTGGCCTCGATCAGTGGGTTGGGGATCTGGCATTGCCATGACCTGTGGTGTAGATCACAAATGTGGCTTGGATCCCACGTTGCTTTGGCTGTGGCTGTTGCAGGCAACTGTAGCTCTGTTTCAACCCCTAGCCTGGGAACTTTCTAGGTTCTAAAAAGTTCTAAAAAAAAAAAAAGCAAAAAAGTAAATAAATTCTAAAAAAATCTGTTCAGCATGCATTTTAATTTTTTTGGAGTTTTTTTTATTTTTAGAGTAAAATTTATTTTATAATCTATGAACACTATTTTAATATCTTATTTTCCTTATTAGAGTGGTCAATTATAAGTTCTATAAAGAGCATTATTACAAAGTCTTGAATCAGAAAAACTTTTAGAATCTTTAATTAACAAGTGAAAATACCTCAAATATTTATATCTGGAAAACTGTCCATTTCTACTACTGAAGTAGAAACATTTCTTGAATTGTCTCAACATTAAGAGCAAAGTTTTTAGTGAACTTAGCATTTTTTGGATGACCAACCTCCTCTGCCTAGGAAACAAATTTTTACATTGTGTGATTTTATTTTATTTTATTTTATTTTATTTATTATATCAATTTCCACACTTGCAGCATATGAATGTTACTAGGGCAGGGACTGAATCCCAGCCACAGCTGCAACCTAAGCCACAGCTATGGCAATGCTGGATCCTTAACCCATTGAGCCAGGTGCGGGACTGAACTTGTATCTCCACAGTAACCCCATCCACTGCAGTCAGATTCTTAACTTAGTGTGCCACAGGAGAAACTCCCACATTGAGTGTTTTTTTGTTTTGTTTTGTTTTTTTGTCATTTCTTGGGCCACGCCCCATGGCATATGGAGGTTCCCAGGCTAGGGGTCAGATCGGAGCTGTAGCCACTGGCCTGCGCCAGAGCCACAGCAACAAGGGATCCAAGCCTCATCTGCAACCTACACCACAGCTCATGGCAATGCCGGATCCTTAACCTACTGAGCAAGGCCAGGGATCGAACCTGCAACCTCATGGATTCGTTAACTAGTCGGATTCGTTAACCACTGAGCCAAAACAGGAACTCCCTGAGTGTTTTTTAAAAAGTGTCAATTTATTTATGAGTGTCTTCCATTTACCTTTTCAGTGACTACAAGCTAATGTTATAATCATAATCACAATCAATATCATTTAAATGACATTTCCTGAGATAACAGAATGGTGCTTAAAATTAAAAAGAAATTTTAAATGTGTCACATATTATTAATGCCCAGATTAAAATGTATTATATGTGTAATGACATAAATTTGAACCCTAGGTTCTTTACTATAGATAGTACTCAATATACCAATATTTGGAGTCTAAAAGAAGTACCATAAGACTGCAAGTTGGAGACCCAGGAAAACCTACAGTATTAATCCAGTCTAAGTCCAAATACTTGAGAACCAGGGGAGCTGATGGTGCAAATCTTTATAAGGTCAGAAGACTTAGGTTCTAGTTCAAATAGGCAGGACTTATTTTAAAAGGAAACAAATGCTCTCTTCCTCTGCTTTTTATTCTATTTATGCTCTCAACAGATTGGATGATGTCCACCCACATTGGTGAGGGCAATCTACTATTCTGATTACCCTCAACTAAATACTAATCTCATCTGAAAAGACCCTCACAAATACACCAGAAGTGATGTTTAATCTGGGCACTCTGTGGCCCAGTCAAACTGACATGTAAAATTAATCTTCACGATTTCATCTCTGGCCAAAAAATATTTTAAGAGATTTGCTACTCAATATCAAAGAAAGGTCTAATGAAAGGTTATCTTCATAAGAAAGGTCTTATGAAAGTATATCAAGCACTGTTTCTAAACTGTAAATATTAAAATGAAAATGAAAATCTTGTCCCATTAGGCATAAGTTATTTTAGGGCCACACCCATGGCATATGGAAGGTTCCCAGGCTACGGGTCCAAACGTACGTATAGCTGCCAGCCTACGCCAGAGCCATAGCAACTCGGGATCTGAGCCATGTCTGTGACCTACACCACAGCTCACAGCAACCCCGGAACTTCAACCCACTGATTGATGCCGAGGATCGAACCTGCAACTTCACGGTTCCTAGACAGATTGGTTAACCACTGAGCCATGATGGGAACTCCCACAATTATTTTTTGAAACCTTTTCACAAACTATTTGATTTTGGGCTTTTTCACATCTAAAATTTCAAATTTAATAAGGATTCTTGAGCACTAAATACCCATATTTGAGGTACAAAATATATAACAGAGAGTAAAAACATTTCTCTTCTATTCATTTTGTTGATTCAGATAGTTTCTAACTCAAATTAGGGTCACCACATGGTCAGAGTAATTTTAATAGCTTTTCTATGTATCTTCATGTGATGGTAATAGCTTTTCTTCTGACTTCCTTCGACATTATCCTTTTTTATCAGCTCATCAAAATGTGCTTTTCTCTATTTTATAAAAGAGAACAATACAAAAAAAAGATATACCAAAATAAATGCAGAATGTATATATTGGCTAAGTGCATTGAAAATAGTATGGGTTTCCTTTAATTTAAACCTTTTAAATATGAAGAAATCTGCCTTCATGTCAGCATGTCTGATATAAAGTCTAATTTCAGGCATCCTGCCTTGGTCCTTTTGTCACATGGTATGAACTGGGGGATAAGGATCTCACAGGAATTTCTAACTGAATTAGAAAATATATGATCAGTTAACACCTATCCTTCTGAAACTCTTCCAAAAAATTGCAGATTGTAGAACACTCCCAGACTTATTCCTTGAGGCCTCCATCACCCAGATATCAAAACAAGTCAAAGATAGCACACACAAAAAATAAATTTACAAGCCAGTATCATTGATTAACATAGATTCAAAAATCCTCAACAAAATATTAGCAAACTGATCCCAATAATACATGAAAAGGATCATACACAATGATCAAGTGGGATTTACCCCATGGCCTCAAGGATTTTACAGTATACTCAAATCACTAAGTGTGATACATCTCATTAACAAACTGAAGAATAAAAATTATATTGTCATCTCAATATATGCTGAAAAAGCTTTTGCCAAAATTGAACACCCCCTTATAATAAACATTCTATAGAAAGTAGATATAGAAGGAAGCTACCTCAACATTATAAAGTCCATTTATTACAAACCCACAGCTAACATCATTCTCAATGGTAAAAAGCTGAAAGAATTCCACTTAGATCAGGAAAAAGACAAGGATGCCCACTCTCATTGCTTTTATTCAATGTAGTTTTGGAAGTCCTAGCCATGGCAGTCATGAGAGAAAAAGAAATAAACAGAATCCAAATTGGAAAAGAAGAAGTAAAACTATCATTGTTTGCAGATAACATGATACTATATGTAGAAAATCCTTGCTACCAGAAAACTACTAGAGCTCATCAATGAATTTGGCAAAGTTGCAGGATAAAAAATTAATTCTTACATTCCTATACACTAACAGTGAAAGACCAGAGAGAGACAGATTAAGGAAAAAAATCCTATTTACCGTCACATCAAAGAGAATAAAATATCTAGGAATAAACCTACCTAAAGTGGCAAAAGACTTGTACTCTGAAAACTGTAATACACTGGTGAAGGAAATCAAAAAATGAGAAAAACAAGATGAAAGATATACTATGCTCTTGGATTGGAAGAATTAATATTGTCACAATGATTATACTACCCAAGACAATCTATAGATTCAGTGCACTCCCTACCAAATTATTGATGGCATTTTTCACAGTACTAGAACAAAAAAAAATTAAAATTTGTGTGAAAACACAAGAGATCCTGAATAGCCAATGCAATCTTGAAAAAGAAAAATGGAGGAGTTCCTGTCATGGCTCAGTGGTAACAAACCTCAACAGTATCCATGAGGATATGGGTTCCATCCCTGGCCTCGCTCAGTGGGTTAAGGATCTGGCATTTTGGTGAGCTGTAGTGTAGGTCACAGATGCAGCTCATAGCTGGTGTTACTGTGGCTCTGGCATAGGCCAATAGATTATAGCTCCGATTTTCCCCCTAGCCTGGGAACTTCCATATGCCATGAGTGTGGCCATAAAAAGACAAGAAAAAAAAAGAGAGAGAAACAAAAAGAAAAGAAAAATGGAACTGGGGGATCGGGCTTCCTGGTTTTGGACTATATTACAAAGCTATAGTAATAAAAACAGCATAGTACTGGTACAAAAGCAGAAGATAAATCAGTGGAATAGGATAGAAAGTCCAGAAATAAACTCACACACCTATGGCCAATTAATCTACAACAAAGGAGGCAAGAGTATACCATGAAGAAAAGACAGTTCCTTCAATAAGCGGTGCTAGGAAAACTGGACAGTTACATGTATAAGAATGAAATTAGAACATTCTCTTACCATATAGAAAAATAAACTCTAAATGCATTAAAGACCAAGGTAACACCAAATACTATAAAACTCTTAGAAGAAAACATAGGCTGAACATTTTTTGCCATAAGCCACAGCAGTATCTTTTTGGATCCACCTCCTAGATTAATGAAAATAAAAACAAAAATAAACTGAGACCTAATTAAACTTAAAAACTTTTGCAGAGCAAAGGAAACCATAAACAAAATGAAAAGAAAACCAATAGAATGGGATATGATCTTTGCAAAAGAAGTGACCAACAAGGGATTAATCTCTAATCTATGCAAACATCTCATGCAGCTCAATATATATTTTAAAAAATTCAACCCCCCAAAAAATATTAATAATAAATTACGATAGCACTTCCTACAAAAAAAACTTGATTGTAAATAAAAAATAAATAATATATTTTTTTAAATGGGCAGAAAAATCTCAATAGACATTTTGCCTAAGAATATAGACATATGGTCAAAAAGCATATGAAAGTATGCTCAACATAACTAGTTATTAGAGAAATTCAAGTCAAAACTGTAATGAGATATCACCTTATCATCAGGATAAACCCAGTAACAAAAGAAGCAGAAACATTTATGATATTCACTATTCCAGAGACGTCTATTTCTTAATGCTCTAAGATTTACAATAGCAATTCATTTAACATTATCCTTTGAAGATTCTAAGTTCAGAACTGTTAATTATTTATAACACCATGCTCTTAGGAGGAGATCTTTTAGGAAAAGGGAATGGTTTAAACAGTTTAATGTAAATGACAGAAACAGAAATAATGTCAATATGTCAGTAGAATATGTGTGTATACTTCCAAAAGAATTGAAGTTTCTTTTTTTTTTTTTTCTTTTTGCCTTTTCTAGGGCTGCTCCTGTGGCATATGGAGGTTCTCAGGCTAGGGGTTCAATAGGAGCTATAGCCACTGGCCTACGCCAGAGCCACAGCAATGTGGGATCTGAGCCGTGTCTTTGACCTACACCTCAGCTCATGGGAACGCCAGATCCTTAACCACTGAGCGGGGCAAGGGATCGAACCCGCAACCTCATGGTTCCTAGTCAGATTTGTTAACCACTGAGCCTCAATGGAAACTCCTGAAAAGAACTGAAGTTTCAAATGACCACCATGTCTGATTTTTGTTTTGGAGTTTGTGAGAGGCAAAAACCTTAATTTTTCCAAATAACATAGTCAATCTATTGCAAGAATCCAGAGTACCTGTCATGAGAATCTATATTCTGCAAAAGTTAAAACATTATTTTTTCCAACCTTAACACAAAAAGTCACACCTATGGCTGATAATGGAGAATGATAAAGAACAGGAACTAGAGTGTATTGTCTGGTAAGCATTAGCCAAGATTATCTGGTAAATAATGTAAACCTTAATCATTCATTTAATACTAAAAAAGTGATGTTTAATTATTTGTAGATAACTACAGTTAATAGATGCTAGGAAGAAAATCTAAACTGTGTAAGGGAATGAGTGTGGCAGGAGGTGGCAGTAAGGTAGGATATTCTCAGAAGCCTTCTTGGATGATCTGATTTTTGAGTAGAGACCTTAATGATATGTGGAAAGCTATGTGGAAATCTTAAGAGCATTCCTGGCAGAGGTAACAGCCAAAAAAAGAGGCCCAAAGCAGTGTCAGACTTGATGTGCTTAGAGAATATCAAGGAAGCCAGAGTGGTGGAAGGGAGTAAGCAAGCAGAGCAAAGGGGACAATTCAGTTAAGGTAACAAAAAGCTATATTAATGGAGACTCTCATTTTTCCCTTAGTGACAGGAAAAACAATTATACTCTTATTTTGAGCAGTAGAATTTTTTATCCTTTTCCAAACACTGCTGAGCAGCATGACCTATCCAAACATCTAGACGTATTTATCAGGAAACATGGCCACTTACTAACCGCATCATACTTTACCAGCCGCACGAGAATACTAAAAGAAGCTATGTTTATATACACACACACATATCCATTCTTATTCAGATTCTTTTCTCATATAGATTATCACAGAATGTTGCTTAGAGTTCTCTATGTTATATACCAGTTCCTCATGGGACAAACATTCCATATACCACAGTGTGCATATATCAATCCCAAACTCCCAATCCATTCCTTCCCCTTCCTGTCCCATTTGGTTACCATAAATTTGTTTTCAAAGTCCGTGAGTCTGTTTCTATTTTGCAGATAAATTCATTTGTATCCCTTTTTTAAGATTCCACATATAAGTGACATCATATGATTGTCTCCCTGTTTGACTTACTCCACTTAGTATGATAATCTCTAGGTCCATTTATGTCGTTGCAAATGGCAATATTTCATTCTTTGTTGTGCCTAATATTCCATTGTATATATGTACTATGTGTTCTTTATCCATTCCTCTGTTGATAGACATTTAGGTTGCTTACATATCTTGGTTATTGTAAATAGTACTTCAGTGAACACTGGGGTGCATGAATCTTTTGAATTGTGGTTTTCTCTGGATAGATGCCCAGGAGTGGGATTATGGGATCATATGGTAGCATAAATTAACACAACACTATAAATCAACTATACTTCAGTAAAACTTTAAAAAAAAAATTTTAAAGAAAGCAACAAGGAAATACTGTAAAGACAAGGAAATATAGCCATTATTTTGTGATAACTTTAAATGGAGTAAAATCTATAAAAACATTGTATACTTGAAACTAATGTAATATTGTAAATCACCTGTACAATTTTAGAAATAATAAATAAGTGGTTAAAATATTATTTCTAACAAAATAAATCATTCTGTATCTCATTTTCATAAAACTATGTTTAAAGTTAAAAATAAAATATTTAAAAAATAAATTAGGTCAATCATATCTATGTTAATTGTAATTTTTTGTCATTTTACAGGGTGATTGATTTCTTAAATAATGTTTCACTTTGTCATTTATAGATAGGTAATAATCTCTTTTGTTTTAATTTTAGAAAAGTGTTTATATAACTATGAAGGACAAACCTGCTCAAAATGATGAAAAAAAATAAGCAATCTCATTAAAATAAAATGAGATGCAAAGAGAGAACAAAAAATAACTTTAAAATGTGAATGATTTATAACAAGCCAAAGTCAAGGGTCTAATAGAAAATCCAGAAAGAATGACATATGGGTATAAGAAAAATGTTAGGGTCAATTTCCTTACTTACAAAAGCTCTATTCTAACACAGGCAGAAGAGGCTTCTTGGCCTTGATTACATGGTGAATGATATGAGAATAATATGAGTTATATGTGTAATGGTGAGGTGGTTACTCTGCGGTGAAGAGATTCTAGTGGGGCTACCAGGTGGAAGCAAAGAGAATTGCTAGGAGGTGAGAAATGATGGTGATTTGGGTAAGATAAATGTGATATGGATGTTCAAATTCTGATGCACTTGAAATTTGAGCTCACAGCATTGGTCGAAAGATGTGAAAGAGGAATTGTGTAACTTTTGACACATAGCGTGCTTTGGGCTACTCAACAAATTATAGATCTGAAAAACTGGTGATGCTTGGCTCTAATAATTTGCCCTTCTCATCATATTTATCTAGGAACAGCTTGCACCTGAAACTGTAGTTGGCTTGCTGAGATTGGATTGCTGAGACTGGGGTGAAAAGGTGGGATTAACAACACAGAATGGTCACACTCTATTTTTTCTTAGTTCGGAGGCCAACTTTGGATACTTACTTCCTTTTTTATTTAAAGACAATTAATACCTTTTAAAAACATTATTTTGTTTGATCAACTTAAAGAATTATATATTTTAGAGATACTTTTCAAATTTATGTGTTCATAGATGCTCAACTACAGCATCTTACAAAAAATACATAATTTCATTTCAAATTATTAGATGATTAAAGTGAAGTCCACTGAAATGAAACTTTTTAGACTTGAGGAAATTGCAAAAAATAAAAAATAATAATTCATTGATTAAAAAAATCCACTCCTTAGAAAATGTTTTATATTCCACATAGGAATGTTAAATCTTCTCATATAGGTTTTCTCTCAGTGAAAGAAGTTAAAATATACATTTTGAAATTTTATGGCCTCTTGCATCCAGCAAAATATGATCTATAGGATTGCACCAGGCTATATTATACAAAAGTGTAATTCTGTTCATTCACTAATTTCTAAAGTATTGTCTAAGAGAAATATTTTATTTGAACTCAACTGTGGGAACTTAATCCACAGTATTAAACTATTCAAAAATGAAACAGAAATAAAATTCTCCAAATTTTATTTTGAAAATGGTTTTTCATATGATAAGAACATCTAATTTTATGAATCAGCCTAAAACTCTTTTTCTTTGTTATCCATAGTATCCACATCATCTGCATATAAGTTAAAAATAAATGCTGCAACATTTTTATGAATGCAATTTCCTACATCCTTAAAAATATATACCTTCAGAACAATGCATGTACATTAAAATCTTGGTGTGTTAAAATTAACAACTTCTATAACATTCCAAGAACAAAGTTAAAGCTTATTTGAAACTAAATATTGGTTAGGAGTTCCCACTGTGGCTCAGGGAAGTGAATCTGACTAGCATCCATGAAGAAGCAGGTTTGATCCCTGGTCTTGCTCAGTGGGTTAAAGATCTGGTGTTGCAGTGAGCTGTGGTGTAGGTTGTAGATGTGGCTTGGATCTGGCATTGCTGTGGCTGTGGCGGAGGCCACTGGCTACAGCTCTGATTCAACCCCTAGCCTGGGAACCCCCATACATATATTTAACATATATGTATGTTAAATATGGTGTTTCAACACAAATAATTTTAGACTATTAAAATGTGTAATTTCTTCGTAGAATCAGGTTTTATACAGGGAAGTTGAGTTTAATTTTCTTATATTTATCAGTCAGTTTTCAAGATCTTGTCTCAGAAAATAAATAGTATTAAAATCTTTTTTAAAAATAAACTTTATGGGACTTCCCGTCGCAGCTCAGTATTTAACAAATCCGACTAGGAGCCATGAGATTGTGGATTCGATCCCTGGCCTTGCTCAGTTGGTTAAGGATCTGGTGTTGCTGAGAGCTGTGGTGTAGGTTGCAGACACGGCTTGGATCCTGAGTTGCTGTGGCTGTGGTGTAGGCCGGCAGCTACAGCTCCAGTTAGACCCCTAATAGACCCCTAGCTTGGGAATCTCCATATGTCATAGAGCGGCCCTAGAAAAGGCAAAAACACTAAATAAATAAATAAATAAATATAAACTTTATGATCAATTTGTATCAGTTCAATTCATTATAAATATTCATACATATTGATATCAACTAAGTGTACCTTGACAATGATAACTCTTTCACTAATCATTCTCATTTAGATCTATTTTAGAGTTAGTGTGGAATTTTTCAAGGAACATCTATCTGCAGTGTCTTAGTAGACAAAATAATGTTGGTTAGTCGATTTTAGACTTCTCTTTCAAAATACTTGAGGGTAGTTTTTCAATTTAAATTGTCTGCAAACCAGATTTCTACTCTGATTCACTATTAAACTATCAGCAGCACTAATTTGATCTTTAGAATAAAGAAAAACATTATGAGTCAAAAGTTTGGGAAATCTCTTTAAATCAACCTTAATCTTAGATTCTATAAGGCCTGATGATACATTTAATTATACTGCAAGTTTATATGGCTCTTAATTTCATGAACTCATGAAAGAACATCTGGCTTGTTATACTAAAATCATATTTTTATTTCTCCTTTCTTCTGTAATGGAGTTGATTTAATGGTGGCAGTTTTTACTTTTATACTGATGGACTCTTTTACTTTGTCATTCAGTATACCATATGGTGCCTAGGTGACAATGATGCAATATTTAAAAAATGAATTGTGACAACCATATTGATTTAATATCAGGCATCTTAAATTAGGTTAGTCAGCACTGAAGCTTTTTTAGAGCTCACTTTTTGTAAACTTGATTCCTTATTGACATCATTACTTATTCTTTTCCTTCAGTTATCTAATCATCTCTTCATCCACAAATGTGGCAAAGGACCCAGTGATTTAGTGATAACTTTAACTTGATTTTCTTTATATATGTTAATATCATTGGCATTACATATGTTTTTTTGAAAGTTTTAAAAAAGAACAAAAAAATGAAAAGGAAAAACTTCATAAAGTTAAAATTTCTTCATAGCAATTTTCCGTAATTTTTGTTACTTGGTATTTATAAACTCATGAATTTAATAATCTATTCCATATAAAGTATTTGGTCCAACATAATATATTCATTATTATGACAAAAGATGAAATATTTTGATTTCCATATGCATTTAAAACACATAAACTCATAATCTGAAGTGTGAAATAGTTTTAGTCATTGTTAAAATAATACAGTTTGTGCATTATGCTAGTTTCACTTTTTAAAAAATTAGTAATAATGTATCAATTTCTATTCCCAGCAACTGTGTACAATGGTATTCCTCTTTGCCAAATCCTTATCAGTTTTTGTCTTTTGTCTTCCTTATAAAAGTCATTCTAAAAGGTGTAGGTGACATATCATTGTGGTTTGATTTGCATTTTTCCTGATGATGGGTGAATTTGACTGCTTTTTCATATGCCTGTTTGCCATTTGTATGTCTTTTTTAGGAAATGCCTATTCAGGCTCTTTGCTAAATTTTAAATCAGGTTATTTGGTATAGACATATGTAAAACACAATGAAGGCTCTTCACAAAATTAAAAATAAAACTACTTTATGACTGAGCAATCCGTCTTCCATGTGTATATTCAAAGGAAATGAAATATCTTGAAGTGAGGTCCGCACTGTTATAGTTATTTTCAGCATTATTTACAACAGCCAATATACGGAAACAAACTAAATAAATGCTCAGCAATGGATGAATGTGCAAAGAGAATGTGGAATATTATTCAGCCTGAAAAATGAAGGAAATACTGCCATTTGTGAGCACATGAATAAACACAGAGAACATTATACTAAGTGAAATAGAGACAAATACTGCATGATCTTGGCACATGTGGAATCTGAGAGTCAAGGCATAGAAGCAGAAAATAGAATGGTGGTTATAGGGAATTGGGAGAGGAGAAAATGGGGAGATACTGATTAAGGGGTATTAATTTTTTTGGTCTTTTTTTTTTTTTTTTTTTAGGGCCACATCAGTCACATATGGAAATTCCCAGGCTAGGGGTTGAATCGGAGGTGTAGTTGTCAGTCTATGTCACAGCCACATCAGTGCCAGATCCGAGCCCATTTGCAAAACTACACCATAGCCCATGGCAAAGCAGGATCTTTTTTTTTTTTTTTTTTTTCCCAGATTTGTACACACGGATTTATGCTTGAGCAATGCTTATGGAGTTGAATTTAAAAGTAACATGTCTGGCAAGGGATCAAGAGAAAAGACTTGAGTTTGACAAGAAATAAGTGAATACTGACTTTCAAGGGAACAGTTTTAGGGCAATGATAGAGGTGATTATGAAATTCTGGTTTTGCTCTGGTTCAAGAGTTTTAGAAACCACATAGAGGTGATTACTGCTTTGAATTATCTTACTGTAATCTTGCTACTTAAACAAAAAAAAATACTCACCTCTATTTGGAAGGTGCAGCAATTAAAAATACTAATGGATTTCAGATTTTTCTTAAGAAAGCTTAGAAACAGAGTACATAAAAATTTTTTGACATGTTATGGGCAGTTAAGTAAAAATAATTACAAATGAATACTAATGCATGATTGTGGTAGGAGGGAACATATTCTTCTGGTTAAGGTATCTTACAAAAATCAGAATAGTACTCTAAGGTAGGTTAAACTCAAAAGAGTTTTCTCTACTTTGTGTTGGTTTGACCTGAGATAGTGCTGTGGTCAGAGTAAAGGGAGGCCAACCTTTTTTTTTTTTTTTTAAGCTGAGACAAATAGGAAATTTATTCTAAACTTTATCCCATTTTGTATGGCTTTCATCTTTAATGTTTACTATTACCTATTACATTCCAATTTTTCTTTAAAAATTAGCATTATATTAAAATTGTGTATATTATGCAACTAAGATTTATAAAGAAGAAAGCCTTATATACCATTAAATATTTTATATAGCATAATAAAAAGAATAACTTCACTGGTAAGAATAGCAAAAATAATACACCCTCTGAAAATAAGTAAAATATAAAATGCATAAATTGGTTAAAAAAACAGTGTAACTATATAAATATGTCCTCACAAGTTGTTACATCTTATTGATTCTTCAATATAGGCATTACACCATTCTAGGTGAGGTGATAAACAAGACATTATAGACCTTACATTTTACCATGGAGAGAAATGGTTATTAACAATGCAATTGTAGAACTGTATTACTTCATTGTACAGTTGCATTATTTAATTATAATTATCATAAATTCTTTGATGGAGAGGAAATCAGAATCAGATGTAAGAAGACTTCAGGATTCCAAGAATGATGTCAAATGACCCCCTTCATGGTGGATTATGCACTTATTTACTATGAGATATATTTCTGCTCCAGAGATTCCTTGTTTGTGTATCCATTGTAGATTTTTGGTTTGCAGTTATTCTGAAGTTTTGATATAAGAGTCTATATGTATATGAGATTGTTTAAAGTTGCTGATCTCTTAATTGCAAGTTCATCTCCAGCATCCTGCATTTGTACCCTCCTCTTCTCATGATTCCTGATTTTGGTGGTATAATTGTGCTTGGATGATTTCGTATCTTTACTGTATATATACCTTTACTGGTGAGCCATGTCATTTGCTGAATTTCTGTTTCCTGTTGCTGTCTTTTCTTTTCTGCCTAGAGAAGTTCCTTTAGTATTTGTTGTGAGGCTGGTTTAGTGTTGCTGAATTCTCTCAGTTTTTGCTTATCTGTGAAGGTTTTGCTTTCTCCTTCAAATCTGAATGAGAGCCTTGCTGGGTAGAGTAATCTTGGTTGGAGGTTTTTTCCTTTCATCACGTTAAGTATATCATGCCACTCCCTTCTGGCCTGCAGAGTTTCAGCTGGAAAATCTGCTGATAACCTTAGTGGGGTTCCTTTGTATGTTATTTGTTTCTTTTCCCTAGCTGCTTTCAAGATTTTCTCTTTGTTTTTAATTTCAGTCAGTTTGATTAATATGTGACTCATGATGTTCTTTCTTGTGTTTTATATGGTACTCATTGTGCTTCCTGGATTTGAGTGAATGGTTCCTTTCCCATGTTAGGGAAGTTTTTGGCTATTATCTCTTGGAATATTTTTTCTGTCTCCTTCTCTCTCTCTTCTCCTTCTGGTACCCCTGTAATATGGATGTTGGTGCATTTAACCTTGTCCCAGAGTTCTCTGAGACTCTCTTCATTTGTTTTCGATCTTTTTTCTCTTTTCTGTTCCACATCCATAATTTCCACTAATCTATCCTCCACCTCGCTTATTTGTTCTTCTGCCTCCTGTATTCTGCTGTTAGCTGCTTCTAGTGAATTTTTTATTTGTTATTGTATTTTGCATCTCTTCTTCTTTAAGTTTTATATCTCATATCTCTTTGCTCAGTGTTTCTTGTAAGTTATTCATCTTTGCCTCCAATTTATTTCCAATGTCTTGCATCATCTTCAGCATCAACAATCTAAAGTCTTTTTCCTGGAGGCTGAGAATTTCCTGAGAGGCTGAGAATCTCCTCATTGCTTAGCTGATTTTCTGGGGTTTTTCCTTTCTCCCTCATCTGAGTTATATTTCTCTGTCTTTTCATTATTGTAGGTTTTTGGTTTTGGTGACTTTTTTACAGATAATAGAGTTGTAGCTTCTCTTCTGGTGTCTGCCCTCCATGTGACTGAAGTTGGTATAGGGGCTTGCTACAGGCTTCCTGATGGGAGGGGCTGATGCCTGCCCACTGGTAGGTGGAGCTAATTCTAATCCCTCTGGTGGTGGGCTTAGTCTCTGGATGGGATTAGAGGCAGCTGTGTGCCTGAGGGG
Source organism: Phacochoerus africanus (assembly GCF_016906955.1). Taxonomy (NCBI): domain Eukaryota; kingdom Metazoa; phylum Chordata; class Mammalia; order Artiodactyla; family Suidae; genus Phacochoerus; species Phacochoerus africanus. The sequence goes on along the minus strand of NC_062544.1, from coordinate 184,141,926 downwards.
TTTTTAGGTAGCCTGTTTACTGAGGGGCGGGGCTGGGATCCCACCTGGTTGTTTTTTGGCCTGGAGCTTCTCAGCAGCTGACTGACGGGTGGGGCCAGATTTTCCCAAAATGGCCACCTTCAGAGAAAGGCATGCTTCTGATTATACCCAAGAGCTTTGCTTCCAATGTCCTTCCCTCACAACAAGCCACGTTCACCCCTGTTTTCCCAGAATGTCCTCCAAGTACTGCAGTCAGGTTTGACCCAGATTCCTATAGAGACTTTGCTTTGCCCTGGGACCCAGCGCATGTGAAAGTCTGTGTGTGCCTTTTTAGAATGGGCTCTCTATTTCCCCCAGTTCCATGGAGCTCCTGCACACAAGCCCCACTGTCCTTCAATGCCAGATGCTCCAGGGGCTCTTTCTCCCAGTGCCAGATCCCTGCACATGAGGGTTCGATGTGGGGCTCAGAACTCTCACTACTGTAGGAGCGTCTCTTTGAACCAGTTATTTTCCAGTCTGTGGGGCTTCCTACCCAGGAGGTATGGGGTTGTTTATATCATGAAATTGCCCCTCCTACCTCTTGATGTGGCCCCCTGTTTTTCTTATAGAGTAGGATATTTTTTTAAAGGTTTCCAGTCCATTGGGGTGGAGATTGCTCAATCTTTAGTTGTGAATTTTGTTGTTTTTAGGAGAGAAGTTGAGCTCCAGTCCTTCTATTCCACCATCTTAATCCTCCTCTAGCCAAAGCAGGTTCTTTAACCCATTGATCAAGGCCAGGGATTGAAAATACATCCTCATGGATACTAATCAGATCCATTTCCTTTGAGCCATAATGGGAACTCCTAAACATATATATATTTTGTCTTTTAGTCTTTTCTAGGGCCACACCCACAGCAAATGGAGGTTCCCAGGCTAGGGTACTAATTGGAGCTGTAGCTGCAGGCCTACACCAGAGCCACAGCAACATGGGATCCAAGCTAGATCTGCCACCTACACCACAGCTCATAGCAACCCCAGATCCTTAACCCACTGAGCAGGGCCAGCAATCAGTCCTGCAACCTCATGGTTCCTAGTGGGATTCATTAACCACTGAGCCAGATGGGAACTCCTAAATACTTTTTAATTGATACAAATCATGATGATTAATTTTGTGTGTCAACTTGACTATGCCATGGTTTCTAGATATTTAGTCAAATGTTATTCTAGATGTTTCTTTGGAGAGGTTCCCCCCCCCCCCCCCCCGGATGAGATTAACATTTAACTCAGTAGATTTTGAGTGAAAAAGATTACCCTCCTTAATAGTTAGGTCTCATCCTATCAATTGAAGACCTAATAGATAACAAACAAAACTGATCTTTGGAGGAAAAGGAAATTCTGCCAGCTGACATTCAAGCAACAATATCAACTCTTCTTTGGAGCTCTAGTCTCCTGGTCTACCCTGCAGATTTTAGTTTTGCTAGGCTCAGCAATCTCATGAGCCAATTATTTAAAATAAATACCTCCACCCTAACCCATATACATACATATATTTCCATGGGTTCTGACACTGCTTGAGGTTATAAGTTCTTTCTTGGTCACTATTTAAGTATAGATAATGCATAGAAACTGCATTGTATATTTTTAAAAGAAAATTTGCAGTATCCATTGTATTTCTTTCTTTGCTTTTTTTTTAAATTTGAAGGATTGTTCTTAAATTTTCACATGAAAGAAATTTTTTGTTATCAAATATATATTGAGGTAACATGTACAAGTAAATTATTTGTATCGTATATTCAGTGCCTAAGCAGAAGGCAGAGAACACTGCACTGCCACTGAAAATAGTACCACCATTTTAAGAAGCTACATAAAAATACCATGTACCATTTATTGCAAAATTAAAGTGACAGAGGCAGATCACATGTGAGCAGGACCAGTGGTGAGAGAATGAGAATGACTGCAAAATAGCATGACAGAACTCTTTGGAGTGATGAAAATCTTCCGTATCATGATCATGACAGTTGTTATACTATATTTGTTATAATTAACTTAATTATGCACTCAAAATTTGTGAATTTTTAAGATTTTCTCCATCGACTTAAAAAAAAGAGAGCCGCACTTTCTAGAAAAAGAGAAGAATTGCTTGAAATTTACTTTAATATTTTAGCAGGTGCCCTCTTCTCATTTTCTTTCATTCAAAAAACTTAGTGTTAAGCATATGAATGATTTTTGCTAGGCCCCAGGATATATAATTGAAAAAAAAAAAAAGTATATCCTAACAAGGACTTTAAAATCCTCCTCTTTATTATCAACTTTCAATGGCTATAGGAGAAGCAGCTCTGGTTCCAGAAACAAACTTCTTTACCCAAAATTATCTTATTTTATTCTTATTTTATTATTATTATTATTGTTTTTTAGGGCTGCACCCGTGGCATATGGAAGTTCCCAGGCTAAGGGTCCAATTGAAGCTGTAGCTGCTGGCCACAGTAATAGCAATGCCAGATCCGAGCCTCATCTGTGACCTACACCACAGGTCAAGGCACTGCCAGATCCTTAACCCACTGAGCAAGGCCAAGGATCGAACCCACAACCTCATGGTTCCTAGTCAGATTTGTTTCCGCTGTGCTATGATGGGAACTCCCAAAGTATTTTACTTTCATGTCTGTGCATGACAAGTCAATCAAAGAAGAATAATGTTGTGGAGGAAAGGAATTTGCAAATAAAAACAGAAAAGAAAACATAGAAACAAAGAAAAAAGAAAAAATATTTGTGTTTTCCTGTATATGTTTGTGACAGATTGACAAAGAGAGATGTGTGCGTGTGTGTGGGGGGGGGTCATTGAAGACTTAAGGGAGAAATTTGAGATGATGGAGCAAAAAGGAAAAAATTTATTTTTAATGAAGTTCTAGCTTTATATTGAGGTTAGAGTGTAATGTGATATATGTTTCTGGTGATTTAAAAAGCAGGTTAACTTATTAGTTGGATTTTTAATATAGAAGAGTATATATTCCTTCAGAATCTTCCTCATTTTAACTACGCTTTTTTTTTTCAAGTGGCCAGTAATTTGAGATCACATCTCTAAGTTTTCAAAACAAAATGTAAAACTAAAAAGATAATTTTCAACTAATTCTCACTATAAATATTGCATATGCAACATATAATGGGAAGGTTTGGAATTGGGTCCAAAACAGGAACATAAGAAGAGACTGAAATAGTTATTTCATAAAATAAAAGTCTTATACTCTAGACATGTAGGAGATAGTGTGTTCAGGTACATTTGAGGTTTCTTATAGGAAGTATCATCTGAAGAAAATCTTTGATATGAATTTGAAGGATGTATATTTATATGCATGTAAGACAAAGCCAATTTAAGATTTTCAGAAGAAAATATAATAAATAAATAACCTTCCATGGAAAAAGTATGAATTACTAAAATGTATAAAAAGAGCAAGGTATATAACTGAGCCACATTTAGCCTATTATGAAAAGTACCAGAAACTTTGGTAAGAAAAGACAAAAAGGTTGCCAAACTGAACAGGTATGTCCATTTTCTCTTGTTATTGCAAGAGCCTCTACCATTTGGTTTCTTTTTCTTTTTATCTTGACCTGCAGGTATCCTTTCATCAAGACCCACAGTGGCAACATTGCAGTATTTTCCTCACTAGGGTCCAGCAGTGTTGGTTGTTAAGTCCAAATGTGGTCACTTTACAGGAAGTTTCTCCTGAGACCCATTGCTGGGAAGATACATCTCCTCACTTTCTACGTAGAGGTAATGAAATTCTATTTTTTATAGTACTACATTATCGAAATGGATATGTACTGTTAAAAATCCAACTAACCTCTCATAAGGCAGAGTCTGATGACTTTACCTTCTGTACAAATGATCTGGATTTCCTGTTCTAGATAACTCTCTGAGAGGGAAGATATTCCCTAGACTCCAACAGAGGAATGCAGAATTAACATGCAAGTGTCAACAGAGGTACCCAGAGTGAACATGGAAAATAAGTCAACCCAGGAGTCTTAGATGAACCTGAGATTGTGTTGAAATTTTCTATTTCTTTCCTGCTCTCTTCACTGCTTCTCTACCCTCAGGAGCAGAATCTGCGGGGAGGGGGACTTTCTTCAGTTCTCAAGGTCTTCCCTGAGGCACAAAACAACACTGAATAACTTCCTTCAATAGCATCAGCTTTAATACTGATGCACAATAAGAGTATTTGGGATTCACAGCAAGTTCACTGACTATTAAAAGCCTTTGTTGGTAAGACTAGGTTGTCTGTGTTTATAAAAACTTAGGTCATTGAGAATTTATGCCCTTGGCGAAGAATCGTCAGTTTAGAATTATTTTCCTGCTTACTTCTAACTTGAAATGTACTCATTTACTGTCTTGTTACTGCTGGATCCTGCCATTTGCCAAAGCCCAGATGCAATAAAGATAAATCTATGCCAATGTGCTTCCTCTCTCAGGTAATGCATTAAAAGTCCATTTTCTTGGCAACACCCTTAAGGAGAGACATTAATTGACAGAAATTTAGTCACTGTGGAAATATAGTGCAGCAGATTATTTAGGCCGGATGATTCTTTTAAGGTTCCTGAAAATTTAGCACATGGACAGCTATCATTCTGCCTTATATACACTCTGAATATCATCCATGTGGAACGAATTAAATAGTTTCTTCTGTCAGTGGCATTCAGAAGAAATTCTTGCGTTAAAAAAATAGTTACATAAATAACTTCTACTATTACCTTTCAGTTTCAAATGGCTGTCAGAGTGAAGGTAAATGGATGAGTGTTCATCTTTTCAAGCAAAATCATGTTACAAAGTGATTTTCCTGCATGATACTCACTTATAAAAGTACTGATGAGATGAATACATACATAATAGAAAGTTTCTGATAGAAGGAGCATGGCTTACAAAGCTTATTAAATTAAAAAATATGTATTTATTAGATAAAATTAAATAAACTGAGAGGGTTTTAAAATGAGAAACTCTCAGAGTTAAAAACCTAAAATTGTATTGAAATTAATATGTATGTATGTATTTATTTATTTATTTATTTTTATTTATTTTATTTATTTTTTCTTTTTCCGGCTGCACCCACAGCATATGGAGGTTCCCAGGCTAGGGGTTTAGTTGGAGCTGTAGCTGCCGGCCTGTGCCACAGCCACAGCCAAGCCAAATCCGAACCTTGTCTGTGACCTATGCCACAGCTCGTGGCAACAATGGATCTTTAACCCACTGAGCAAGGCCAGAGATTGAACCCACGTCCTCAAGGATACTAGTCAGATTTTTAATCACTGAGCCACCACAGGGACTCCCAATCATGGAACATTTAAAAATTTACTCTCTCTGGATCATGCAAGCTCACCATGTAGTAGTTAAAACATGTATTTGGGAAATAATTTGGGTTCCTTAAGGCAGACTCTAATTTCTGCTACTTTCTATAACATGTGTAAGGTAATCACGTATCTTGGTTTACCTGAGATTATTCTGATGTACATCCACAAATCAGATACTTTATAGCTTTTCTTCTCTTTCCCTCTCAAACACGTACTGGTTTGTATGATTACACCCACCACAGGGTTTGCTTATTTCTTAAAGTTTCAGTTTTCTTAGTTTAAATACAGTTGTCAAAACTACAACATGATATTGTTGAGAGTAGTTAAACGTTATAGTGAGTGCAAGGTGCTTAATACAGTAACTTGCACAGAGTAAATAATTGATAACTGCTAGTTATAATTTAATAATTACTAAAGTTTCAAATATTCAGTTGATTAAAAATCATTAATTAGATGATTTGTAAACTTTTGATTGATGAGACTATTGACCATTATATGTAAACCAGTAGTTATAAAATTTTCTTTTTTTTTCTCTCTCATTCACATACACATACACACACACACACACACACAATCTATGAGAAATTATCTTCTAGTGACATTATGCATTGATTATTATTCTAATAAATAGAAATGCTTATTCTTACTTCCCAATTGATTACTTAAAATATATGTAGCTCCATGAAAGAATATAATTCAAGATTATAAACAGGTGATCAAAATGATGCATCATTTCAAATCTATTTTCTCAGATACAAATTAAACTACTTGATAAAAGCAATGTTAGCCTGAAGTGATTTTTAAAGGTATTTAATGAATTTTTCAGTCTCAACTAATATCATGCAAAGATTTTCTAATCCAAACTTATAAAAATTTTGAAATTCTTGGGAGAAACTAATCTGACTATCTTCCTTGGCAGGTCTTTGATCCAAGTATAGTTCCTGGGTCAGGATAGTTCCCAGCTACAGCAACACCTGATCCTTAATCCACTGTACCAGGCCTGGAATTGAACATGTGTCACAGAGACAAGGCCGGATCCTTAACCTGGTATGCCACAGCAAGGACTACCAATCCAAAATACTTCTTATAGAAACATATCCATAGCCTGGTAATATTTGGGATATAATAACCATTATTCATTTTATAATATTGCTGTGATATATCTGAGCACACACGGATAGACATTTCCAAATTAGAGATGGGAATGTTTAATGGAGAAACAAAAGTCAATAATAGTCACACACTAAGAGCAGGCATGAGTCAGTGAATTATAGGAAGATCTGGTAAGAAAAATATTGCTGGGATGTCTAGTCCAGCAGGTAATGTCAGGAGACCCAAATGAAGGAAATCGGGTGTCTCTACAAAAATTGTAGCATGAAATTCAGAAGTCAAGACTCAAAACATTAAGAGATTCAAACAGAACAGACAGACAGCTGTATCAGAGATATTTATGCGGTCTTAGCAGGGTCTATGGAACACAGTATAGCCATGATTAAGGAAATTGTTTAGAAGTTGGGAATTCCAAAGGAACTGGGTTGCTCTCAGTCAACCAAAATAGGGACTGTAGCAGAGGAACTATGATTTTCTAAAAGTGAGAGTAAAATTGGGAAAATGGAAAACATAAAAACACTAATATTAAAAGTGAGACTCTAGGTCAAAACAATTCTAGCAGCATGCACTGACCACTGCATTTTGAGTGCAAGGTTTAATTAACTTCCTCCTTCTTAAGTGAACTACATTTGAGAGACAGAAGTTAAACTGTACCTGATCCCTGGAGCCCGACTGGTAGACTGAGAATGTTTAAAAGAGGATATCTTCTGAGAATAAAAGGCAGTGACTAGTATCTTAAAAAGCAATTTCACATTGAGGATATATCCCTTATATTTTTATTTTGTTTACTAATTATAACTTTCAGAGTAGTAACTGAGCCTTTTTCATCTTAATTTTCTCTTACAGTGCCCAGGACAATAGTTATTCAACTGTAATGGATTTTGTAATCTTTCTTTGAGGTTGTTCATGTTGGATATTTCCCCTTCCAATCACTTTTTGTTTGTTTTCCATATTAGGTGGTTTATAAATATACACTGGCTTCACTTTTAAGCATGAGTTTCTGAAGATATTAGTGATATCTAAATATAAGAATTCCAGGTCAGAAAGGAGAGGCTATGGCAAACTTGTAAAGACATTATTTGAGGATAAAAAGAACTTTCATTTGCTTATTCATGATTTTTAGGTCACCCTCTATTTCAGCTATTCCTGATGTTTATTCTCTGTTAAATAAATTCTTCAAATTTATTGAAGAATTAAAAACAGTATATTTACTGTCTGCTATTTTCTAGTCCTCTGTTAGTTGCTTTAACTCAGGAACAGTTTATTTTTATTGTTTCTCCTTACATAACTTGTATATTTGCTTGTCCATTCAACTCTTTTCTTTCTTAGAAGAAATAAAATTTTAATTGCTCTACTGGATTTTTTCTGTCACAGTACAGTTTGATACATACTAAGTATTTAGGTTTTACTGAGATGTTTGACAAAATATTGTATAAGTTTTAGGTGTACAACGTAATTTGATGTATGTATATATTGTGAAATAATTACTGTAACAAATTTAGTTAATAACCATCACCACCCATAACTTTTTTCTTTTGATGAAAACTTTTAAGATATACTGTCTTAGTATATGAAATATTTTAACCTATATCAATGTAAGTTCAATTATTTAATTATTTCTCCTTTACACTGGTCTCTATAATGTCCTGAGCCTTTTATCCATTCTGGTTCAAAGAGAGATAGATTGTAGATAGGTAGGTAGATAGATAGCTAAATAGATAGATATAGATTCATTTTTTATATAAATATACCAAAAATTACCAAAATGTAAAACCATATTTGGGCATATGGATGACCAACCCCTGTTCTTCAGGAATTTATCATCTAAACAATATTGGAAAGCATATAGATATAGAATCATTTTTTAAAAAGAAAGTACATGATTAACAAGATATATTTTGAAATATAAAAGCTTCTCTTTTTTGTTTACTACATATTTCCTTTTGCTTTAAGTAATATTTGTCCTCATCATCTCCTAATGTATCATTATTATTTCTTTTTAAAGTAAGATAATGACATCAGCTACTGAATGGCAGAGATAAATTTCATACTGTCCTCTAACTACAAAGTGAATTCTCTTTCATAAATATCACTCAATTAATAGTGTAGAAGGAAAAATAGTATAGGAGGCTCAGAAGAAAGTAAGCTTATTTATTTACTGATGTGACAGAAAAGACTTCAACAAAGACATACAACTTCACTTAGGCTTTAAAAAATGGTTATAATCTAGATACTGGGAATTGGAAATTAGGCATTCTGAGTACAAAACAGTACAAACAAAGGCATGGAGATAAAAGTTAGCTCAGTATGTTACTGAAACAGTAAAAAGCAAGTGCAAAATTCTGATTGAATCATTCCACCCCACATTTGTTCATATCAAATTCAGTGCTAAACCTTTATCCAATCGTCCTATCAGGTCCGGAATTACTTTCAGAAAAGACAAATTACTTTTACCCAGAATATAGTTTCAGAACTTAATGCCAGAGTGGTTGTTTTCCCTCATTTGTAAACAATACTGCGTCCTGAGGAAGGAATATTGGATCCAAACTTTATATAGGAATATATTAGATTTTTAAATTACATGGTGTTGTATATGTCACACTCCAGCAGGCTCATTCCTGAAAGGATAAAGTTAGCCATGGAGAGAACACTTGCGATAGAAACACAAATGCCTGATGAATATACAAGGGTAAATAAGTGAAATATATTTTGCTGAAATGAAGACTGAATTCAAATTAGCCTACAAAGGAGACAGAAAAGGCTTCACAAATTTTCATTATTTCATATGGAATTGCACAAATGGTCATCTTTTAGTGTTTATTTAGCTTTTCCTTTCTTTTGCGACAAGGGTAGCCATCAGGCCAAAATGTCTGTTTTGACATATACCACCCAAGTGTGAAAGTAACCTTTTGCTTTAATCTTTACTCAAGAACTAGCCTGGTGTTTTTAATTGGCTAATGCTGTCTTAAAATCTGCAGGCTGCAAAAGAATATATACTTCCAAAAAATAGCTCTGTTTTTATTTCTTCCATTTTAATGTAGCTTCATATGAAATCTGTTTTGCATCTCAGTTGTAATTAGAGAGTATAATCAGTGTAAAAATTTGAATGGTAGTTGCAGCTGCATTATGCTAGGTCTATGAGCATTTCCAATATTATAAAAATATCATTCCCAAATCAAAAAGGAGAAATGTGAATGTCAAATGGTATTAATATGCAACTATATACCAATAAAATGGAAAACCTAGAAGAAATGGACAAATTCTTAGAAAGGTACAATCTTCCAAGACTAAAGCAAGATGAAATAGAAAAGGTGAATGGACCAATCACAAGAACTGAAATTGAAACTGTGATTTAAAAACTGCCAACAAACAAAAGCCCAGGACCAGATGGCTTCACAGGCAAATTCTATCAAACATTTAGAGAAGAGCTAAAACCTATTCTTCTGAAACTATTTCAAAAAATTGCAGAGGAAGGGATACTCCCAAACTCATTCTATGAGGCCACCATCACGCTGATACCAAAACCGGACAAAGATAGCACCAAAAAAGAAAACTACAGGCCAATTTCTGTTATGAACACTGATGCAAAAATCCTCAACAAAATACTAGCAAACCACATCCAACAATGCACTAAAAGGATTTTACATCATGATCAAGTGGGATTTATCCCAGGGATGCAAGCGTTCGTCAATATCTGCAAATCCATCAGGGTGATACACCACATTAACCAACTGAAGAATAAAAACCATATGATCCTCTCAATAGATGTGGAAAAAGCCTTTGACAAAATCCAACACCCATTTCTGATAAAAACCCTTCAGAAAGTGGACATAACAGCAACCTACCTCAACATGATAAAGGCCATATATGACAAACCCACAGCAAACATCATTCTCAATGGTGAAAAGCTGAAAGAATTCCTGCTGAGATCAGGAACAAGATAAGTTGTCTGCTCTCACCACTACACTTCAACATAGTTCTGGAGTCCTAGCCACAACAATCAGAGAAGTAAAAGAGATAAAAGGAATCCAAATTGGAAAAGAAGTAAAACTATCACTCTTTGCAGATGAAATGATACTATACCTAGAGAATCCTAAAGACTCTACCAGAAAACTGTTAGAGCTCATCCATGAATTTGGCAAAGTCACAGGATACAAAATTAAAACACAGAAATTGATGGCATTTCTATACACTAACAATGAAAGAGCAGAGAAAGAAATTAGGACAGCAATCCCACTTACCATCACATCCAAAAGAATAAAATACCTTGGAGTAAACCTACCTAAAGAGACAAAAGACCTGTACTCTGAAAACTATAAGACACTGATGACAGAAATCAATGATGACACAAATCAATGGAAAGATATGCCATGCTCTTTGATTGGAAGAGTCAATATTATCCAAATGAGTATACAACCTAAGGCAATCTACAGAATCAATGCAATCCCTATCAAATTACCAGGTACATTTTTCACAGAACTCAAACAAAATATCTTAAAGTTTGTTTGGAAGCATAAAAGACCCAGAAGAGCCAAAGACATCCTGAAAAAGAAAAATGGAGTTGGAGGAATCAGGCTCCCAGACTTAAGAATATACTACAAAGCAACAGTCATCAAAACCGTATGGTACTGGCACAAAGACAGAAATATAGATCAGTGGAACAGGATAGAAAGCCCAGAATTAAACCCACACTCCTACAGCCAACTAATCTATGAAAAAGGAGGCAAGAATATACAATGGAGAAGAAACAGCCTGTTCAACAAGTGGTACTGGGAAAACTGGACAGCCCCATGTAAAAGAATGAAATTAGAACACTTCCTAACACCATGCACAAAAATAAACTCCAAATGGATTAAAGACCTAGATATAAGACCAGAGACTATAAAACTTTTAGAGGAAAACATAGGCCAAACATTCTCTGACATATACAACAACATCTCCTCATATCCACCTCTTACAGTATTGACAATAAAAACAAAAATAAACAAATGGGACCTAATTAAACTTAAAAGTTTCTGCACAGCAAAGGAAACCCTAAACAACACGAAAGACAACCCAGAGAATGGGAGAAAATCTTTGCAAGTGAATCGACTGACAAGGGATTAACCTCCAAAATTTATAAACACCTTCTGCAGCTCCATACCAAAAAAACAAACAACCCCATCAAAGAATGGGCAGAATATCTAAAGAGACAGTTCTCCAAAGAAGACATACAGATGGTCAAAAAACACATGAAAAGATGCTCAACATCACTCATTATTAGAGAAATGCAAATCAAAACCACTATGAGGTACCACCTTACACCAGCCAGAATGGCCATCATCCAAAAGTCTACAAACAAGAAGTGCTAGAGAGGGTGTGGAGAAAAAGGAACCCTATTACACAGTTGGTGGGATTGTAAATTGGTGCAACCACTGTGGAAAACAGCATGGAGATGCCTCAGAAAACTAAAAATAGAACTACCATTTGACCCAGCAGTCCCACTCCTGGGCATCTACCCAGAGAAAACCACGACTTACAAAGACAAATGTACTCTAATGTTCATTGCAGCACTATTTACAATAGCCAAAACATGGAAACAACCTAAATGTCCATCAATAGAGTCCTGGATCAAGAAGATGTGGTCCATATACACAATGCAATATTACTCAGCCATTAAAAAGAATGAAATACTGACATTTTTAGCAACATGGATGGACCTAGAAACTATCATTCTAAGTGAAGTCAGCCATTCAATGAAACACCAACATAAAATGCTATGACTTACATGTGGAATCTGAAAACAGGACAGACTGAACTTCTTTTCAGAACAGATGCTGAGTCACAGACATTGAAAAACTTATGGTTTCAGGAGGAGACAGTTTGGGGGGTGGGGGAATGTGCTTGGGCTGTGGGATGGAAATCCTGTGAAATCAGATTGTCATGATCAATATACAACTACAGATGTGATAAATTCATTTGAGTAATAAAAAAATGGAGTTAATATAGAGAAGCTGGTTTTTGGAAATATTTCTGGTGACTACAGTTGTTCTAATGTTTATTTAGCTAATTTTTATTTTCCTCTATTGTCTAATTCCTTCATCAATTTCTAACAATATAATCAGGTACAGGCAACATTTTTTTTTCTCTTCAGCACTTTAAATAAAAACAGTCATCATACTGATAAAAGAATATATAATTTAGACATTTGGACAGTTTTAAGTCTAATCATCTGCTTTTAAAATTAGAAATATGGACTATAAATTATTTTAAAATTGCAATTAACTTTAAAGATGCATTTCAATTGAACATTGGGAAATATGAAGAGAATTGTTACAGGAGATGTCCTCAGTAATTGATTGTGTGAGCTAAATTTCAGTTTCTGAGTAACTATATTTGTCATACCAGCTTTATGGATTTATGAGAAGATTTTGCATTGTTTTTTCGTACTTTGAAATGTTAATACTATCTTATATTTTAGAATTATTTTTTCTACATGAGTTGTCCATATTTTTAAAATAACAATTTAAAAATGATTGGAGAAATAAATGTAAATTCTATATGAAAGTGTGAACATTGTATAGATACTGAATGCACTTGTTTATAAAAATTGGACATGGCACACTGTAAAGTATTAAGAATCTTCAAGTCCCCCAGCCATTCAAAACTTTTAATTATCTTCGTTTTGTGAAAGAGTATACTAGCCTCATCCTGTGGCTAAATATATTACCAAGATTGCACCTATCATTTTTTCTTAAGTTCAAATCTTGTATTTTGCTGTAGGTTGACAATTGTGAAAATGCTTAACATAGGGTGTCACCTCCCACAAAACTGTACATTCCCATCTTTACCTTGGGCTGCTACCAAAAGCGTCTCAAGAAAAACAAACAAACGAATCATCCCCAGTAAAAGATTCATGTATATTTCTTAGATATTTAGACATTTCCTCTCATATTACCCTTTGAACTCATGTACATGGCAAAAAGTAACAAATTCTAAATCAGGAACATATACAACAAGGTTTGAATCTTCTGTAACAGGTGTATTTATGTAAATATAATTGAGATTTGAAGTGAGTTTGGAAAAACTGTTAATTCTGTTGCCTTTATTTTTAAGTTATTAGGAATCAAATAATGAAGTCTCAAATTTTCTTGTCTCTCTACATCAAGTATTAGTTTATGAGATTTATTCAATTTGAATTTGTAGAATGATTGTTAAAACATGTTTTGTAATACAAAGGCACCTCTTTCACACTGAAAAACATCATTATGTAATTATTGAAAAAGTTCATATTCATAAAAAACAATGTCTTGAAAAATTTTACTTATGTGTAACAAAACTATTTTTGGATTTTTTTTTTTTTTGCTTTGTTGTTATTTTGCATATTATTAATGGACTAAAAACATGAATCTTCCCAAAATTCATTTTTAAAAATTCTAATCCCCAATATGATGATATGAAGAGGTAGAGCCTTTGAGAGATAAATAGGTCATGAGGTGGAGATCTTATGAATGAGATTAGAGCCCTTATAATGAAGAGCACAGGAAGATCCATTTCCACTCTACCATGTGAAGATAAACTGAGAAGGCAGCCAACCTTATGCAAACCAGAAAGAGGACCTTAATCAGACACTAAGTTTGCTGGTACTTTGTTCTTGGACTTCTTAGCTTCCAGATCTGGTGATTAATACATGTTGTTTAAACTACCCAGCCAATGGTAATTTGTTACAGCCGTCTTAATTAAATAGGATACATCATCTTCAGAAATGTTCATGAAGTTTAATGTAAAGATGCACTACTAACATTTTATGTGGGTTATAAACAAAACATTTGGGGAGTTCCCATTGTGACTCAGTGGGTTATGAACCTGACTGGTATTCATAAAGATGTGGGTTTGATCCCTGGTCTCTCTCAGGAAGTTAAGGATCCAGCATTGCCATGAGCTGTGATATAGGTCACAGATGCGCAATATATGAAAACCACATCAAATTAGCATAGACATTGTGGCATTTGTTGAGTATGGTTAATGACTTTAAAAATTTTTTTTTCTTTTTGCCTTTTCTAGGGCCACTCCCACGGAATATGGATGTTCCCAGGCTAGGGGTCTGATCGGAGCTATTAAATTTGGTATATGAATGCAAATAATATAAAAATGAAAATCAAATAATATGCTTTTGTAATCTGACTTATTTTTTGGTTCAACTCTATATCTATCATCATGATGTTTACCTCCTAAAGGCATATCTTAACAATCATATATTTTTAATTTACTAAAATACAAGATTTTACATATATACATTATTGAAAATTTACTATTTTTTTGATTTTTTATCATGAATAATTTTGAGACTACCATTTGCACATATAAACCTTCCCTATAATTATAATTATTTCACTGCAATAAATTTAAGATAATGGGTCAAAATATATTAAGGCTCTAGACATATGACACTAATTTGTCTTTCATATGAACTTTACCAAATTATATCTTTACCAGTGTACTCTTACACTAAACAAACATTGGTATGCTTCAAATTCACTTTTCCAATGTTTCTGGGGATGAATGGCTTCTTGTTTTGTTAATTTGATTTTTTATTCAGAGATATGTTGAAAACTGTTTACAAACTAATCTACTTCTATATTCAGATATGTCTGGTCAAATCTTTATAGGTCTATAGTATTTTCATATCATGATTCATAAATTTTATATAAAATAAAAAATCAACCTCTTCATTATCACATTCTTTTCTATTTCTCTCCAAAATTATTTGGCATTTTTTTATTATTTATAATATACACAGACATTTTTATTTTTATTTAGCAAAATTTTACATGTTTTACTATATTTGAATTGCCTCAATATTTTTAAGTTTCATCTTTGTCTCTTATTCTAAAGCATTTTTTTTATTAAGTTGTGGTATGATTCATATAGCATGAAGTAAGGATATTGATTTTTTTTCTTTTTTTTGGGGGGGGTTTTTAGGGCTGCACCCTTGGCTTATGGAGTTTCCCAGGCTAGGGGTCTAATCAGAGGTACAGCTGCTGGCCTATACCATAGCCACAGCAACACAGGATATAAGCCTCAGCTATGACCTACACCACAGCTCATGGCAAAGCCAGATCCTTAACCCACTTGTTGCAAGACATGTTTCCTTGAAAACTCCATCTTGTCCTTCTTTACTTTATCCCATCTTCTTGTCTTACTTTATCCCATCTTCCTGCTTGGAAAAACAGTCACAGTGCTGGTAAATGACTTAAGCTTAAGAGCAAAGACTTAAAGGCATAAGTGACTTAAGCTTAAGAACTGTTATGTGCCTAGAAGTCAGAGTAAGAGCTTAACCCTTTACCACCTAAGTGGCTTTTTAAATAGTAAAAGAACTTATATATAGTAAACAAACCCTGTATCATCCACCCATAGCCACTCCTCACTTGATCTCACAATAAAAGCAGTGTGGTTTCTTGAGGCAGGGCGCTCTTGGTCCCTGAGACCTTGAGTTCCCTGGCTCCCACCTCTACTTAAGATAAATGTCTCTGTGTCTTGTTTTATGTTAACTATTTTTCCTTAAGTTCCACAGCACCTGTTCTTCAGCCCCATCCTGCTGAGCTGGCCCCGGCACCCACTGAGGGAGGCCAGGGATGGAACCTACAACCTCATGGTTCCTAGTCAGATTTGTTTCCGCCAAACCATAATGGGAACTCCAAGATATTGATGTTTTTTAAATTAAAAATCAGTATCCTAAAATCAATTTTTAAAATCACTTCATGAGTTTACAAAAGAAATTATACCATGTAATTTCTTATATAAATAATACATATACTATATATTATGCAGTATAAGACTATATATTGTATATTATATAATAGCTATGGTGATTTTTCAATTTCATCTATTTTTGTTAGTATTATGTCAACATTTTCTTTATTCTTATTTATAATAGCACATTCTAATACCTATACAAATAACACCTATTTTTTCTTCTATTTATGTTTTTAGAATTGTTCAAAATTTTTCTTCTATATAAAGTTGCTGTTTGTCAAGTTAAAGGAAAATCCCCAAAACTATTTTTTATTAAAATTGGAACCAAAATTAACTTTGAAGATACTGATTTCTTTATAGCATTTTTTGTATGCCTGTCTCCCATATATTTGTAATTTTTGTTATTTTCTGTGTTTAAACTTATATATGATAGCTATAAAGGGCCAGAAACTTTGCCAGGTGTTCGATATACAGATGTAGATATACTCACAAATATGTTACACTCTACATTGTCAGGGACTATTCATCCCCAAATGGATGATGGAGAAATGATATACGTGTAAACAAATAAATGTAATATTATGTGGTATATAAAGTGGTAATTACAAATGTATATGTAAAGTGCATAAAATGTATTGCAGATCAAGGGAGATCTTTTAACCCTCGTTTTTTCAACTCAATATTAGCATAGTACTATAATGTGTAGAGTGCTAAGGGGTGTTATGATTGCAAGCTTGAATGTTAGTAATGATGGTGATGGTGATGATGAAGGTATCTTAAAAATAAGCTGGAATTTCACATAGATAGCAATAAAGAATAGGAACTGGTTTTGAAAAATAAGAATATTCTAGGAGTTCCTTGTCGTGGCACAGTGGTTAACGAACCAAATAGGAACCATGAGGTTGCAGGTTCGGTCCCTGGCCTTGCTCAATGGGTTAAGGATCCCGCGTTGCAGTGAGTTGTCGTGTAGGTTGCAGACAGCGGCTGGGACCCCAAGTTGCTCTGCAATAGGCCGGTGGCTAAAGCTCCGATTAGCCTCCTAGCCTGGGAACCTCCACATGCCCGCAGGTGCAGTCCTAGAAAAGGCAAAAAGACAAAAAAAAAAATTTTTTTATAAAGCTGAAGGAAAGCCGCACTTTGCAGACAGAATAAACTCAAGTTAAGGGCTGTATGTTTGTGTTGACTCCATGAGGAGATGTTGGGTGGATGTGAGATGACAATTTGTATAGTAATCAAATGAGGGAGTGCAAGCAAAGGACATGGCGATTTCATATTTTTGTTTTGGAAAGATAGCCATCATGACTGTGTGGTATATGGATTTAAGAGAAGAAAATTTCAGATAAAGAGTTCTGTTAGGAGACTAAAATACTGAAATAACCCACACAAGAGATGAAATTAGAGCCTAAATTACTTGTCAATTACACCAAAGTTGACAGGCATCCTGAACCGGAGCGTTGGCAATTAAAATAGAGGTGCGGAGAAAAAGACCTCAGAAACCCAAGTTTTCTAAATTCGCACCTCCTGTTGCTAATTGGAAAGAGTGCCCAGCAGTGTGCTTGCGCAGTTCCATCCCTCCCGCCTTTGTTGACACTTCCGCTTTGGCAGCAGGATTTCTGCTCCAGACTCTTTCGCCTTCTCCAGTTCTGCGCCAGCCAGTTTGTCTTCTTCTAGTTGCCTTTGTATCCCTCAGAGTTGAGAGAGAAGGCACGTGAGTCTCCCAGATGGCTTTGGGTGGGGGCGGGATAGCTTCTTATCTCCTGTGCTCTTGTGGTCTCCATAGGAAACAGCTCTGAAGTGAGCCCTATGGTGTGAGGCCAGCCACCCTCTATAGGCGCCGGGCATAGGCTTCTCTTTCCTCAAGTTCTCCCAGGCCTTGGCAGATGGGTGCGCCAGAAATTGCTGGGCCCGGGCAGGAAAGTAGAAGAGGTGGAAGGAGGCTTGCCCAGTGTTTGGGGACTGCAGCACCAGCAGTAGTCGGACCCTGCCTGGAGTACTATGCTTTTCCATGACTTCACTGTAGTCAGCAAGGTCTGGGTGACTGCAAGGCGATGGTGTAGGCTTGGATCCCTTACATGTGTGGGCTCCCTAAAGGGATGGGTCTCCTGGTCATGGTGGCCACTTTCTCTAGCCTTATAATTCTCCTACAACTGGAAGGGCCCCATTCTGGCCCCCAGGGGTTGCCAAAGCCTACTGTAAAAGGAGTATTCAATGGTCCTGCAGTGAGGTCTGGAAGGGCTTCTTAGAGGTGACACAGGCTGCCCTATTCCATCACTACCACTAGGTACACCATCAGGCTCGGTTGTGCCAGTGGACCAGGCTGGAGACATATTGTTACTAAGAGCATAGAGAGTAATTGTAGGCAGAGGTCAGAGTAACCACTGCTCCCATAGTTGATGAAAACCCTTTGCAGGTGAAGTAGAAGCGTTCCAGGTGTGGCAGGATTTAATCCAAACTCTTAACTAGCTTTGGACACAGTGAGTAGAGCAGGGCATTCTTGTTGCTAAGGAACCACAAGTGTAGCCTTTGGAAAGGAAATCACACAGCTGTGATTTCCCACAGCTCCCACCCACACTCATTGCTGTTGCTGCCTGCTTTACTTGTAATTGTATATGAGAGTAAGGAAGAAGGCTGCTGGGATGGTTGGCTCCACTGGATTGAAGGAGAGAGGGAACTGGAGCATCTAGGGGCCCCAGAAGATGAGGTTGAAGGGAGGCAAGTCAGATTTAATACCAGCTGTGTAGGTTTTGAGAAATGGACCCACGAGGGAATTGGGTCATGTCATAAGGACATTAGGTCACACAAGGACATTTTCATCCCTCCTCACCTCACCAGATGAATTCTGAACTAGGAACATCCATTCTAAAAGAATTAGGAAAGATTAGCTCCATATCCATGTTCCCACCCCCAGCTTAGGCCCCTTTAGGAGCCCAGACATCTGGGAAAGTTACTCACACACTGCTTGGGGAGTTCCTATTTTGGCTCAGTGGGTTAAGAACACAACATAGTGCCTCTGAGGATGTGGGTTCAACCCCTGGCCTCAGTCAGTGGGTTAAGGATCCAGTGATGTTGTGGCTGTGGTATAGGTCTGTAGCTGTGGCTCTGATTCAACCTCCACCCTGGGAACTTCCATATGCCACAGGGGCGGCTATAAAAAGAAAAACAAAACAAAAACCACTTGGGGGAAGGACAAGTACTCCACAGCCACATAGTTCAGGTAGACAATGCTGTGCGGTGTCTCCTGGGAGGTAACCAGAAAGGCTCAGGGCAGAAATGGAGAGTGTCATCCAGGTACACAGAGTAAGGAGTGTGGCAAGGGATAGGGCACTGGGAGGGTGAGAATGAGGGAATCTAAAGCTGAGCTGCCTGTAGGGGAATAAGAAGAGCAAGTGGTGATGGGTTCACTCAGAACCCCCTGGGCCTTGGTTTTGTCACGGTTCAGTACAGAGATGCACTGTGCCATCAAGGTTCCCTATTCCCTTCGTCCTCACTCTGTATTGATACCCTTCTTTACCCTTCCTTCACTTTTGAACTATAGCAGAAGGCCTAGTCCCTTTTCCCCTTATGACCTCAACTGTCTTTTAGCTTTACCTCTCCTGTACTCTGGATTGGGTACAGAACTTGAATCTGAACCTGGGCTTGGAGCTGAGTATAGGGCTGGGAACTGTTAGTCCAGTTGTAGTCTCCTATTGCCTCCTTAGAGCCTGGACAAGGACTTGGGGAGGGTAGAGGTGGTCCTGGGTAGGGGGAAATGGTGGAGAACCCTGGGCTGTTGCTTGTTGAATGAACCATGGTATTTCTATGATGGGTGTGGTAGCAGGATTGTGAGTGGCTGTCATGGACTCCTTGCTCCTGGAGCTTATGGGTGTAGTTCTGTGAGTCATGGTTCTGTGGCTCTTGGTAGGTCTGTGGCTACCAAGGATGGTAGCAAAGTAGATGATGATTTTATGAGGCCAGTCATTCCTTATCCCCTGAGCTTTTCAGCAGAGAACTGGTTAGGAATCTAGGGGCAGGTCAGGGTTGCTCCCCTTTAACCCCCTTTCTCCTTAACAGCTAGTAGCCCCAGCAAGGCCTCAGAGAAAAGCACAGCCAGATTCATACCAGGACATCCTCTACCCAGAGTCAGCTAGGTTCTGTGTCAGTACCAGCTGCCTGCTCAATCAACCCTGTTCCCTGTGCCTTCCTTTGGAAAAAGAGGAAATTAGTCTTTGACTTTCTATAGTTGAGATCTCCTCACCTCCAACCTGACTCAGGCACCTCAGCTCCAGGCACCAATGTCTTAGTCTTTAACTTTTTGTCATTAAATTAGGAGATGATTGGCCCTGGTATCACAGAACTGTGAGCTGTCATTGTGTGGGTAGAGTGAGATGTAATACTGGGGCATTTGATCCTTGGAGACTCATTTGTCCACCTGAGCAAAACATACTCAGTACTTGTACAAGTGATTGCAGAGCCAGCAGCCCTTCCCTCAGAGAAGGAGGAGCTCAATAGGATGTAAAATTAGAATTTTCATTTCCAGTCTCTTTCCCCTCCATTTATAGCTTCCTCTTTGCTGAGATGTGTGAGGTCCCCATGATGGTCTTTGCCCAACCTGTAGTTAACATGGCTATTTCCCAGTCAAGAACACCAAACACAGTGAAAGGGTAAATATAAGCTAGACCAGGGGAGGAGCAGAGCTGCACCCATTAGGTGGGAGGGGAGGGGAGGTAAAAAATGAGAAGCCAAATAGGCAATTTCGAAGTCATTTTATTCAGAATTTTTTATTTCCTGAATCAATAAATACTGCACAAAATAATGCAAAACAAATACAGGGGAGAGATGGAATTAGATCAATTAAGATGATGAATTCTAAAAATTAAAAGATCAGACTGAGTGGATTTGTGGCTTATTTCTAACATTATTATGGTAAATAGGTAGAAGTTGGATATGCAAACAAGAAACAACCAACCAAAAACAAAGCACTAGCTTAAGTAGAAATGATTTCAGTTTTAGATATGCTGAGCTTGAAGTGTTTTGAGATGTTGGAATTATCTAATAACCAATTGGATCTCAGGGAAAAAAGTCACTAAGATGGTAATATAAACATGAGAATTATTAATACATTAAGTGACAGCTAAACTTGAATAGAAAAATAATTAAAGCTGTTTAGGAGTATACCCCCCTCCACTTTACTGACAAATTAGGAAATAAAAAAGCATCTAAATTAGAAAAAAAAGTAAAATGGTCTGACTGAAGAGACATGTCTGTATATAACACATGATCTTACATATAGAAAACCCTAAAGACTCCTCCAAAAAATTGTTAGAACTAGTAAGTGAATTCGGTGAAGTTGTGGGATACAAAATCAATATACAAATACCAGTTGTGTTTCTATATAACTGAACTACCAGAAAGAGAATTAAGAAAACAATCCCATTTACAGTAGCATCAGAAAGAAATAAATACTTAGCAATAAATATAACTAAGCAGGTGAAAGATTTGTATCTTGAAAACTATAAAACATTGATAAGACAAATTGAAGAAAATGTTAAAAAGAGATATTCCATATTCATGGATAAGAATTATATTGTGAAAAGACCCTTGCTGCCTGAAGCAATATACAGATTCAGTGCAGTATCTATAAAAATTTGAATGGCATTTTTCACAGAAATAAAATAATGCTAAAGTTGAAATAGAACCACAAATGACCCCTAATAGCTAAAGCAATCTTGAGGAAAAAGAACAAAGTTGATTTAAAAATGTAGTTTGAGGAGTTCCCGTCGTGGCGCAGTGGTTGACGGATCCGACTAGGAACCATGAGGTTGCAGGTTCGGTCCCTGCCCTTGCTCAGTGGGTTAACGATCCGGCGTTGCCGTGAGCTGTGGTGTAGGTTGCAGATGCGGCTCGGATCCCGCGTTGCTGTGCCTCTGGCATAGGCCAGGGGCTACAGCTCTGATTTGACCCCTAGCCTAGGAACCTCCATGGGCAGCGGCCCAAAGAAATAGCAAAGGGACAAAAAAAAAAAAAAGTAGTTTGAAATTACATGTATTGATTTCAAATTACAAAGCTAGAGTCATCAAAATATATGATACTGACATAATATATGATACTGACATTAAAACAGACATGTATATCAGTAGAACAGTCTAGAGAGCCTAGAAATAAACCAACAGATATATGGGCAATTATTTTTCATAAAGGCCCCAAGAATAATAATAAGTATAGTATTTTAAATAAATTGTGCTTAGAAAACTGCATGTCCATATGCAAAAGATGAAATGGACCCCATCTTATACCATACCCAAAAATCAACTCAGGTTGAATTAAAGACTTACATGTAAGTTCTGAAACTGTAAAAGTCCTGGTAGAAAACATAAGAAATAAACTCCTTTTTAGTGGTCTTAGCAATGATATTTTGGATTTGACAACAAAAGAAAAAACAAAGGCAAAAATAAATAAGTGGGACTACATCAAAATGAAAAGTTTCTGCATAGCAAAGGAAATGAAAAAGCAAACTATGGAATATGAGAAAATATTTGCAATCTATATATCCAATAAGCAGTTAACATCCAAAATATATAGTGAACTCATAAAACTTAATATTGAATAAACTATTAAACCAGTTAAAAATGAGAAACTATTTAGAGGAAGAGAAAAATATACAATGTAAGGGAGAACAAATTTTCTAAAAATAGCTGTAAAAAGTAGCTTTAAAAAAGAATTTTGGATTTTATAACTAGTAATTATTAGCAAGAGCAGTTTTAGTGGAGTTGTGAGAAGGGCAGATGCTAACCTAATATGGTTGAGTAATGAATGTGGGGTAATGATGAGGAAAGAAAATGTAGACAATCTTTATTGAGGGGAGAATCTTGAATGTTGAAAAGAAAAAAGAAAATTGATGGGATTGTTTATATTAATAAACTTAAGCACCTTTATAGAAGCCTGAGAGGTGAGAGGGGAAGAAAGGAGAGAGATTCAGATTCTGTCTTAAAAGTTTAGTTATGTATTTCACTTAGATGCATTTCTCTTTCACAAAATGTGAGAAACCTATGGCATTAGGTTTCTAGGATTTAGACTAAGACCCAATGCCCTTTTTAAAAATCTCAAAATTTCTGTAATCCCTCATATATAATAAAAGATAAAATTTGGGGAGTTCCCTTTGTGACTTAACAGTAAGGAACCCTACTAGTATCCATGAGGATGCAGGTTTGATCCCTGGCCTCGCTCAGTGGGTTAAGAATCCTGCATTGCTGTGAGCTGTGGTATAGGTGAGCAGCTACAGCTTTGATTCAGACCCTAGCCTGGGAACTTCCATGTGCTGAGGTTGTGGTCCTAAAAAGCCAAAAATAAATAAATAAAGATAAAATTTGGAAATAAAAAGAAAATACTATCCCTGGAAAAGATTAATAACTTGTTAAAATGCCAGTTTCCAATTAACAGAGATTTCCTGTTGCAGCTTCTGATTGTTCTTGAGGAATCTGCAATTAAATACTACAACAGATACAGTTTTCAAAACTGAACATAATTATGATATTCAAATCCATTTTTATTAATGATAGGAAATTGATCTGTCAACTTTCAAAAGTCATAAATACATCTTCAGATATATTAAGAATCAGTGTATATATAAGAATATATCGGAGTATATATCAAATACACATATATTGACATATAAATATATCCATTATATATAAATATATACATACACCAGAATATTCTGATATATGTGTGTATATTATGTGTATTCAGTGTGGTGTCATCTTTGTGGAGAAAGATGTGGCAAATGTGTAGGGGCAACACAGAGAACACCTTATTTCCTGTTTTTTCTCTTGTGCTTTTTTCCCCCAATTTATAAGCTGATACATGGGTTTTATTTGCTACTTAAAAAAAAACTCTACCCATATTTTATGTGCTTTTGTATATACTTATAATAGAAAATTAAAGGGAAAATCATATTGAATATACAATGATGTAAATCTTCGCAAGATATAGTCAAGATATAAACATTACTATCACCACAGAGCAAGAACAAAAACTAGCCCCCTTTATCAGAGTTTTTTTTGCTTGAAATCCACAGAATCCTATTCTGGCTGAGTAGAATAGAACAACAGTTTATTAAAAAATCTCAAGTAATTAAAGAATAATTTCATAATAGCTGGATGAGCTACATTGTCAAGTTGTGGATCCAAGAACAACCTCCCACATCACACTTGCAGAGCACTTTTGGCGATGGAAACCCTGCAGCTGCCAGGCACCAAAGAGTAGCTTGAACTGCCAGTACAGCCGGTCCTTATCAATGTTGCTCCATCACTCTAGGAAGCTGGCTTTCCTGTAGCTTTTGTCAGAGGTAGATTTTGGTCAGCCCCATATGCTTATATCACCAAGTCCTAATTCAAGATCTAGGTGGATTATTTTACTGTTTTTGTTGATCCAAGCCACAGGATTATGTGCGAGTTGCAAGAAAAATGTAATAGCTAAAATTTTTGAGCTCCTACAATTGGTAGCTTTCTTAGCTTTTCATTGAGAATCATAGTGTGGGGATTTTACTAATCTCAGACACTGGGCAGCCAAAATTAAACAAAAGAGAGAGGAGTTCCCACTGTGGTTCAGTGGTTAATGAACCCAGCTAGTATCCATGAGGACG
The DNA here is from genome assembly GCF_016906955.1 of Phacochoerus africanus. Classification (NCBI taxonomy): domain Eukaryota; kingdom Metazoa; phylum Chordata; class Mammalia; order Artiodactyla; family Suidae; genus Phacochoerus; species Phacochoerus africanus. The sequence goes on along the minus strand of NC_062544.1, from coordinate 184,117,169 downwards.
TGGGTTCAATCCCTGGCCTTGCTCATTGGGTTAAGGATCTGGCATTGCCCTGAGCTCTGGTGTAGGTTGCAGACATGGCTTCAAACCCCCGTTGCTGTGGCTGTGGTGTAGGCCGCAGCTACAGCTCTGATTTGAACCATAGCCTGGGAACTTCTGTATTCTGCGGTGCGGCCCTAAAAAAAGAAAGAGATTTACTCTAAGCTTTTTTCATGGTGTGAATGTATCTAGATTTTCAAGAGGAAATTAACTGCCGTAGATTATATTGTTTTTCACTTTCATTTCTATAAAGCAAAGTTTCCTAATCTCAAGACTACTGCTGGCATTTTTCGGCCAGATAATTCTTTATTTTGGGATCTATCTTGTACATTGTAGAATGTTGAGCAGCATGTCTGTGGTGTATCCATTTGGAGCCAGTAGCTGATCCCCATCCCTCCCAATTGTGACAAACGAAAGTGTCCCCATTCATTGAAATTCTAGTCCATAGCACCTAGTTTGGTAAATACATTTTAATCCTCAAGTCAGTTATTTAGGATTTTAACTAAATATATTATCTTCAAATAGAATTTAAATTTCATAAGTTAATAATATCCATCTTTTAATGGTATGGCTGTGAAGTAAGTGCAAGCAACATATCAGTAAGTGTAACATCCTACTTAAGAGTTTAGAGTTAGATTTCATGTGTTCAAATACTGATTCTAATTTATTATCTGTGTGATGGGGCAGAGACTACTGTACCTCAGTTTTGTCTATAAAATGGAAGTCTAAAAAGTAAACATACTAAAAACTTATTGTGAGAAATAAGTAATTGCACATATGAATTATTTTGAATATCCAATAGATATGAGTTACTACTGGATGAAAGATTAAATTTGAGGAGACTTCATGTTTTGGAACTGATTTTATAGTCCTGTTTATCTCTCTTAGCATAACCTACTCCTTTTTCCTTAATCTTGCTTAATGTGTTTCAGCAAACAAGCCTTCTTTCTGTTTTTGAATCACCCTTGCTGCACTTTACAACTCCAGGGGACATAAGTAATTCTACATAGAATATGCCTTCAGGCCTTTTTTTTTCCAGCTGCTCTTCCTCTTCCTGAAAGAGCTTTTGTTGACTAGCCTCTAACTGTCAATCAGATCTTATCTTAAATGTTACCTCTCAGAGAATTTCCATGATCTTTCAAATATAAATAGCTACTCAGTGACTATCACATAATTTTATTTTAATTTTATGCATACTATATCTTTTTTTTTTTTCTTGTCCTTTTAGGGCTGCACTAGCAGCATATGGAAGTTCCCAGGCTAGTGGTTGAATTGGAGCTATAGTTGTCAGTGTACACCACAACCAGAGAAATGCCAGATCTGAGCTGCATCTGGGACCAACACAACAGCTCACAGCAACGCCAGATCCTTAACCCACTGAGCAAGGCCAGGGTTTGAACCTCCATCCTCATGGATCCTAGTCAGCTTCGTTACTGCTGAGCCACGACAGGAACTCCCTATATACTGTATGTTTTTATATGTGAGTTATGATGCATGTATATGTTAGTCAATTTATTTGTTTATTGTCTTTGTCTTTGAAGTAGAATTTAAGCTCCATTAGAGAAAGAAACTTGTCTGGCATTTTCACATATATCCTAGATGCCTAAGATACTATCAGGCATGTAGTAAGGTTTAAAAATGTCTTTTGAAAGAATGAATAAAAGAAGGAGGATTAAAAGATACCATGAAGAAGAGTTCTTTTATGGTGAACAGGTTAAGGATCCAAAGTTGTCATTGCAGTGGTTTGGGTTGCTGCTGTGGTTCGGGTTTGATCCCTGGCCCGAAAACCTCCTCATGGTGTGGGTGCAGCCAAAAAAAGAATCTTAAACGCTTAAAGCAATGTAAGGAAGCTAAATATTTTTGAAAAAAACTAGTAGGTAGGGGTGTGGTGGGCTGGGGAAAAAAAAAATCCCCTGAAGATTTTTCAGTTATGAAATTCTTTGCTATTTGTTTTCAAAAAATTTCTAAATTTTATCCAGAGAGTAATGTGAACTGAAGTTTGTCACTTGTCATCAGCCTCTACATAGAGTAAAACATGAGCCACTGCAGCTACAAATCTGTAATACCTTGAGTGGAGCTCAGGGTAGAGACCAGCAGTGAGGCACTCTGTGCTCTGGGAAAACTGGAAGAACAGGCCTTCAGATAGTCAGATACTTTTAGGAGAAGATTTTGTGTGCCCAATTCTTACATATCCTCATATCTAGAAAAACACTAAAATCCTTCATCATGATGTCTGCTCCTTGTGACTGGTGGTAACCTTCAAGAGATCAGCAACAAACTTTTGTAAAATGTGTGTATGATGAGTGCACCTCCCCCTCACCTTTCTCATAGCCTGATATTCCCCCTTTTCCTCTTAGGGTGGTATTTCAGCCAGGGTCTGTAGTTAGGGATAAAAAATGTCACAGTCATCTGTAAATGCAGTCACCTCCAAGGGTGAGAGCCAGTGAGACCTATAGGCTGTGAAAACTCAGGATACTGGCCCCATAGTGGAGGTGCATATCAAAGGAATGATTTCAGTGAGCCCAGGCCTCTTTTGTTCCTGCTCCCTGCCCTTTGTTGCAAAAACTCCTAAATATTCTAGCTCCTCACTCCCTGTTTTGGAGCTGTTTCTCAGGGCTACCTGAGATGCTCTCTCCAAGGCTTAAGTCCTAATTTTGGCCCAAATAAAACTTAACTCTTAACTTTCAGGTCATGTATTTTTTAGCCAGTAGTAACTAAGTGGCAATAGATCCCTTTGATTTTTACAAATGGGGGAGGGGAGCCGGTGAGGTGGGGAAAATCAATTACTATAATATAATTTCTCATATTTAACTGAGAGGATGAAGACATGGAAACAAGCGTAACAATCCAAATTATAATTTATTATCACCAAATAATCTCTAAACACAGGACAGTCTTATTTTTATATGGCAATGTTTATTAAAACTGATTACATTAATGCTCATTATCTGCAATTTTTTCTGTTGCAAACCAGTGAGAAGTTATTTGCAGACCAGTAGAGGAAGTTGTGGAACATTGGTTGAAAGGAGAGAATAGAATTCTTTTTTTTTTAATAACTTTTTATTGGAGGAAATTGACTTACAATATTGTGTTAGTTTCAGGTGTACAACAAAGGAAATTAGTTTTATATATATCTCTATTCTTTTTTAGATTCTTTTCCCAGATAGGCTGTCACAGAATATTGCATAGATTTCCCTGTGTTAACAGTAGGTCCTTGATACTCTTGGATTTTGTATATAGCAGTGTGTATATGCCAATTCTAACCTTGCAATTTATCCCTCCTCCTAAAGTTTCCTCTTTGGTTTCAAAATCTTTGAGTCTATTACTGTTTTGTGAATAAGTTATTTTGTATCATTTTTTATTGGATTCCACATATTAAGTGATCTCATGTGATTTGTTTTTTTTTTCAATATGACTTACTCCACTTAGTATGATAATATCTAGGTCTATTCATGTTGCTGCAAATGGCATTATTTCTTCCTTTTTATGGCTGAGTAATATTCCAGTGTATATATATACCCCATCTTCTTTATCCAATCCTCTGTGAATGGACATTTAGTTTGCTTTCATGTCTTGGCTATTGTAAATAGTCCTGCAGTGAACATTGAGATGCACATATCTTTTAAAATGGTGTTTTTTTCTGGATATATGCCCAGGAGTGGGATTGCTGGATTGTATGGTAGTTCTTTTTTTTTTTTTTTTTAAATTTTTTGTAAATTTTATTGGAGTATAAAAAGTTGTGTTTCATGTGTACAACAAAGTGATTCAGTTATACATGTACATATATCCATTCCTTTTCAGATATTTTTCCCCATATAGGTTATTACACAATATTGAGTAGATTACCCTGTGCAAGCTCTTATGTTAATATTTTGAAGATATTGCGACAAGGTGATGGCCATTTAATTTTCACATGATTTGTGTCCTTTCCTACTTTCAATAAGGTCCTGTCACTACTTGATTTGGGGCAAAAAATATGCAGTCATAATATAGAAAAAGACTCCTTTTGGTGCTTGATTTTTTCTTATTTCCTTTTTTTTTAAATCAAAAAGATCATTTAATGAAAAATTTAAGAAAAGTATAAGACACATTTAATTTTTTTTTTTGGCTGCACCCCAGGCATATGGAAGTCCCTAGGTCAGGAATCAAACCTGAGCAGCAGCTGTGACCTACACCACAGCTGTGGCAACATCAGATCCTCAACCCACTGTCCCAGGCATATGGTAGTTCTAATTTAGTTTTTTAAGGAATATCCATACTGTTCTCCATAGTGGTTGTACCAATTGACATTCCAACCAACAGTGAAGGAGGGTTCCTTTTTCTCTGTACCCTATCCAGTATTTATTATTTGTAAACTTTTTGATAATTGCCATTCTGACTGATATAAGGTGATATCCATTGTAGTTTTAATTTGCATCTCTGTAATTACTGATGTTGAGCATCTTTTCATGTGCTTTCGGCCATTTGTCTTCTTTAGAAAAATGTCTATGTAGACCTTCTGACCATTTTTTGATATAAAGCTGTGAGAGATGTTTGTATATTTTGGAGATTAATCCCCTGTTGGTTATTTTATTTGCAAAGATTTTCTCCCATTATGTGGTTTGTCTTTTCATTTTCTTAGGGTTTCCTTTGCTATGCAAACACTTTTAAGTTTAACTAGGTCCCATTGTTTATTTTTGTTTTTATTTTCATTATTCTAGGAGGTGGATCAGACAAGATATGGCTGTGATTTTTGTCAAAGAGTGTTATGCCTATATTTTTCTGCCTAAGAAAATTGTAGTATCCAGTCATATACTTGGGTCTTTAATCCATTTTTAATTTATGTTTCTGTATGGTGTAAGAGAATGTTCTAATTTCATTCTTTTCCATGTAGCTGTCTAATTTTCCTAGCACACTTATTGAAGAGCCTGTGCTTTCTCCGTTGTATATTCTTGCTACCTTTGTCATAGATTAATTGACCATAGGTATGTGGGTTTATTTCTGAGCTTTCTATTCTGTTCCATTGATCAATATTTTTGTTTTGTGTCAGTAACATACAGTTTTGATGACTGCAGCTTTGTAGTTTAGGTCAGGAGTCAAGGAACCTGATTCCTTGAGCTCTCTTTTTTTCTTAGAGAATAGCATTCTTTAGTTTAAACTGAGGGTTTGTCAATTTCATTTACCTTTCACAGAGCTGGCCACAATGGTAAAGTGTTTCCCTATGTCTGATTCAGGGGATCAGAGTCTGTGTAGTCATTTTTGGATTTTCTGCCTTTGAACTTTGCTTTTCGTATTTTACATACCTCAGGTTTAGAACTGTTCCTTGTTTGGCCTGATCTGAATTATACTCTATACATCTGTCTTTCCCATCCTGTGTTTTGTATAACTTCAACAACTACTACTACTATTTGCTATTATCTGTTTGACTGTAGTCTAGAGCTAGAACATGCAAGCAGAGATACTTTTTGAAAAAGATGACCATGAACCTATCTCCTAAAGGTAATGGGGAAATAATCAGATTTGGAGAAAGAAGTAGATTCATATTCAGTAGAAAGACAGAAAGTAATGACACGTGCAAGACAGAGGTGGAAATTAATGAGTCATATATAGGAAATGACAGAGAGATTTACTTGCCAGGAGGAAAGAAGACTTTAGGTTACATTTCTGTTTTTTTTTTCTGATTTATATTCTCTGTCCAGGTGTGTGTATATGTGTGTGTAGCCCCTTGGTTCTGATTTATGACATAATATTCCAGAATTATTTTCTACATGTAGAAGCTTCCTTTGTGTTCTCACAAAAGAAACCACATTACACAATCTACATTTTACACATCACTTGAGGGTGAGATGGCCTTTTTTTTCCCCCTGAGCCTGCTACAGCAGGTTTCTCCATTGTTATTACAGTGAAGATGTGAGTGATTCACCTCTCATCATTTAGATAGCATATGCACACATGAGCTGCAGCTGGGCTCCCACTTTCTAGACTGAAGATGAAATAGATATATTTGATTTCTGATAGATATCACTTACAAATGTTTTGTTAGCTGTTGCTGCTGTAGATGTCACTGTTTCTCCTTAACCTCTTATATACTCAGATATTTTTATCCTGAGTTGAGTATATGCTTTCATAAGAGCAGGTAAGCAAAAAAAAAAAAAGCAAATCACTACATTTTTTATTTTTGGAAATGCTGTTTTAGGAAATCATTTTTTTTCTACAAACGTACAAAAAATTGATTTTTCAACAAAGATAACTGTACAATATACATTATGATATGCATTATAGGTCAGGACTGATCTAAATATTGTCAGGATTGCCCTATACTTCTTTGCTTTTCTGTGTCATTTTCAAAGTCCAAGTTTCTTGAATATAGCAGCATTTAACTAAAATTGACAACTCTTCTGATCTTTTTAGTAAAAATATAAGCACAAGGAGGAGCATTCTTGTCAGTGCCAGTATCCAACAATTTACTTCCCCTTAGTAAAATGAAAGAGTCTTGATTCTTTTCTTCATGGTTGTACTGAACTCTTTTACAAAAGCAATTTGCTGTATTTATATAAGTTAAAACTTACTCTTTAGGTTAATATCATATTTCTATGACAGCTAACCCTATTTTCCAAATGAATTACTATCTTGCGCTCTTGTTAATTTACTTTTATGTTTGGGACATTTTCTTCCTTTATGTTAATATCAAAGCAGTAGTGTTAGCATTTACATGTTTTTGCAATTAAAACAAAACAAGTAAGTATAAATGGAACTCACTGTGGTAAAAGTGATATCTGATGTCACCTTCTGACCAAAGGATAATTCGTGTACCCTCCCATCTTTAACCTCTCATTTGTATTAAAAGTTTTATAATCTCTAAATCCTCTCAATGTCATTCTACCTAGTCATGTTCCAATTACTATCCACTTGAGTGACTTCAGTATCCACTTTGCTTAGTCTTATTTATCCCAACCTCTTAGCTGTTTTACTTTTATTTCAGCACAATTAAAATTAAATGCCCACGTAGGTTATATTTTAAATTTCACCCTCATTAAAAATTGACTTCATCAATATCAAATTCCAGTCTATCTTCAGATGACAAGCTTGCTGCTTTTCTACCTTTACTTCCTATATTATCTTCCTTCTCTCCTAAACATCTAAATGAAATCAAATAAAAAGCCCTGAGTCATCAGTCTTCTAAAATTCCTCGAAATAACCACTATTCACAGTGCTCTCTGGAATTTTGATTACTCATTTCCATCCTGGAATAGTCACCTCTTCTTGATTATAGGCTTGTTCTCTAGAAATCTTTCACCACATTGAGTACAAAATAAACTCTAAAATGCTTAACAGGTCATGTAAGCTCTCTGATGAACATCCTTGAATAGATATTATCTAACTTATTAAAGGACTGTCCTTTTTTTTTTGTAATTCCCTGTATAAAATATAAGATTTCCCTATCTTTTCTTTCTTTTTTTTTTTCCCCCACTGTACAGCAAGGGGGTCAGGTTATCCTTACATGTATACATTACAATTACATTTTTCCCCCAGCCTTTCTTCTGTTGCAACATGAGTATCTAGACAAAGTTCTCAATGCTATTCAGCAGGATCTCCTTGTAAATCTGTTCTAAATTGTGTCTGATAAGCCCAAGCTCCGGATCCCTCCCACTCCCTCCCCCTCCCATCAGGCAGCCACAAGTCTCTTCTCCAAGTCCATGATTTTCTTTTCTAAGGAGATGTTCATTTGTGCTGGATATTAGATTCCACTTATAAGTGATAGCATATGGTATTTGTCTTTGTCTTTCTCGCTCATTTCACTCAGTATGAGATTCTCTAGCTCCATCCATGTTGCTGCAAATGGCATTATGTCATTCTTTTTTATGGCTGAGTAGTATTCCATTGTGTATATATACCACTTCTTCCGAATCCAATCCTCTGTCGATGGACATTTGGGTTGTTTCCATGTCTTGGCTATTGTGAATAGTGCTGCAATGAACATGCGGGTGCACGTGTCTCTTTTAAGTAGAGTTTTTTCCGGATAGATGCCCAAGAGTGGGATTGCAGGGTCATATGGAAGTTCTATGTATAGATTTCTAAGGTATCTCCAAAGTGTTCTCCACAGTGGCTGTACCAGTTTACATTCCCACCAGCGGTGCAGGAGGGTTCCCTTTTCTCCACAGCCCCTCCAGCACTTGTTATTTGTGGATTTATTAATGATGGCCATTCTGACTGGTGTGAGGTGATATCTCATGGTAGTTTTGATTTGCATTTCTCTTATAACCAGCGATGTTGAGCATTTTTTCATGTGTTTGTTGGCCATCTGTATATCTTCTTTGGAGAACAGTCTATTCAGGTCTTTTGCCCATTTTTCCATTGGTTGATTGGCTTTTTTGCTGTTGGGTTGTATAAGTTGTTTATATATTCTAGAGATTAAGCCCTTGTCAGCTGCATCATTTGAAACTATTTTCTCCCATTCTGAAAGTTGTCTTTTTGTTTTCTTTTGGGTTTCCTTTGCTGTGCAAAAGCTTTTCAGTGTGATGAGGTCCCATGGGTTTATTGTTGCTCTAATTTCTATTGCTTTGGGAGACTGACCTGAGAAATATTCATGATGTTGATGCCAGAGAGTGTTTTGCCTATGTTTTCTTCTAGGAGTTTGATGGTGTCCTGCCGTATATTTAAGTCTTTCAGCCATTTGGAGTTTATTTTTGTGTGTGGTGTGAGGGTGTGTTCTAGTTTCATTGCTTTGCATGCAGCTGTCCAGGTTTCCCAGCAATGCTTGCTGAATAGACTTTCTTGTTCCCATTTTATGTTCTTGCCTCCCTTGTCAAATCCCTATCTTTTCATGGCTAACATCAACTTACCTTTCTTATGTAAGCTTAGATGGAAAATTTAGTGGAAAAATACTCTGGCCCACCAAAGCCAGATTAAATGACTCTTAAGGTATTCACATACTTTATATGTCCTATTTTATAATAGTATTATGAATTATTGTTTCACTAAGCCTCATTTTTGGTAAATATATTTCCATTTATCTACATTTATATGATGTTTCACTTACATACATGTTATATCCTACCTTTGATGGGGATGGAGTAGTCACAGGTAGTTGTAGAAGTTCCAATAAAGGATCATAGATAGAGAGGGAAATCAGGGGGCTTTGCGGGATCACTGTAAGTTAGTAAATTGCTCAAAAAAGCCATCAGAATGAGGCAGGCTTTCTTGCCCAGTGGAGGTGGGAGACATTGGGTAGGGGTTGGGATGAGGCCTGCATTCAGATTCAGTCCAAGGGCAGGAGTTTGAGGACCGTCCTTCTGCTGGTTTGAATACACACCTTACTAGATACTAAGGAGGAGCTACTGCTTGAAGAAAGAGGAAGAAGTGGCCTTTTCCTACCCTGACAACCCTCAGATAATAAAACTGTAGCCCACTGGATCTTGGGGCAGAGCGTCCGTGCCTGCCTGCTTGTACCTTTCACAAACATCCTATCTTAATAAATCTATTTCTTGCCTATCACTTTGTCTCTCTGTGAATTCCTTCTGCACGGAGACATGAAGAACCTGAACCTCAGTGGGTCCAGACACAGGGTGAGTGACTCTAATTTAAAACAGTGAGTTTAAGTCCCAGCATGTGGGTTCAAGTCCCAGTCCATGTTTTGGCTGGGTTCAGGCTGTTAGTACTGTCAGTTTCAGCTTTAGCTTATTTAATGCATTATTCGGCTCTGAAGTTAAAAGCCACTTCCTAATAAAAGCCTTACCTAAGCTCAGATTAAATCAGGTCTATTTTGTAAATATTTTCATAGCGCAACAGAATTTCTTCTTTAAAAACATTTTTAGACTTTGTATTTGTGTGAATTTGTGGGCAAAGATGTCTCCATGATTATAGTTTTCATCTCATCTAGGTAGGACCTCAGTCTGTTTTGCCAGTTACTGCATATTCAACATGTAATACTAAGTCTGAGAATAATGAAAGTCATGAGTTAGCTCTTTATTATATAAATAACTTAATCATTTTGTTGTATTTAAAACATAAATGTTTTGCAACCTGCAAATTTGCTAAATAGATATTGTAAAAAATCTTTCTATATCAAAATTCTGCTTATAAATAAAACATGATAGGTCACAGCTGGCTAAGTCCCTTTGGGCAATTTGTTTCTGACCTAAAAATAATGGAAAATTTCATATGGCTCAACCCCCCCAAAATACATAATTACAAGATAATGTTATAATGGTATCAGAGAATTTTGGTACCATGAGGATTAGATAAGCAGATATTCCAGTCGGAAGTGAACTTTTCCAACAGAAGCTGATTCTCTTCTTTGGGAGTCCACTAATTCTTGGAATGGCTAAATTTGGGGATTTCTCTAGACCCAAAAAAAAAAAAAAATCTGTTGATGAGATCCTACTATATAGCACAGGGAACAATATTCAGTATCCTGAGATTAAACCATAATGAAAAGAATATAAAAAAAGAATGTAGTGTGTGTATAACCAAATCACTTTGCTGACAACAAAAATTGACACAGCATTGTAAATCAACTATACTTCAATTTAAGAAATTACCCCCCCAAATCTATTAAGAGAAGGAGAAATTAACCTAAGTGGTCACGTGAGGCCAATGGGAACAATTGGAAATGAGAGAGGAAAAGAACTCAATACTTTTTCCATTGGACATTTGTTCAGTTCTGATGCTGTGTAGGAGACTGGGGGACTAGGCTGAAAGTTTTATAGAAGGCAGAGTTGATCTCCACATCTTACAGTTTTAGAAAAAAAAAAATCCTGTTGGGAAGGGTATTGACCTCAAACACAACAGTTTTATTCCCCTTAAGATATTGCCCAACTTTGAATTTCTTAGAACTGAAAAAAGAGCTTGATTTGTAGTATCTGAAGGACAGAGCTTATCTTCCACAATACATCAAAGTGAAGGACAGAGACCCCTTATCCTGGGAAGGTCATGCCTTAAAAACAAAGGTGAAATTAATATGGACTAATTTTTATTAAAACTGCAGTCTAGCCTGATGCAGCTCAATTCCTGATTATATTCCTTTAATAAGCTAAAGAGAGACCGTGATTGGTAAAAGATAAGACCATCTGGATTTTTTTTTTTTTTTTTGGTACACAATTTTCAACATATGATAAATATTGAAAAAGATGATGTGAAGGGATGAAAGCAGTGATTGATAAAGGAAAAATCAGATAATACATATGGGATATGCAAATGGTTCAGTTACTGGTATTAGCAGACATGATCTTTGAAATAACTATGATAAATTTATTGAACAAAATTTTTTAAATGAGAAAAAAGCACAAAAGAATTTTCAAAAAATAATTGAAATTATTTAAAAAGAAATGAACATTCTAGAGTTGAAAAAATAAAATTAACTTACTGAATGGCTCAGTGGCCTTAAAGGCAGGTCAATAAAAGTAATAAAATACAAAAAAAAATTATAAATGAAAAGAGACATGGGGCTTAAACCAAAAAGGTCTAACTTATGTACTAGTGTATTCTCAGAAGGAAAAAAGATATGGTAGAAATAATATTTGAAGTGATAAGGACTGAAAATTTTTGGGACTGATAAGATAATCAACCCTGAGATTCAGAAAGTTAGCAGACCTCAAAACCAAAGAAATCCACTCTCGTGCATATAAAGTAAACCTGCTGTTAATTTTAGAAAAAGGCTTAAAAGCATTCAGAACAAAGAGGCACATTACTTTCAGAGGACCAGCAATATGATGGATAACTACTCAATAGAAGCATTGAAAGCCAGAAAGCAATGAAAGACATCTTTAGGGTAATGAAGTAAGTGCATCTGGAAATATTTGCCCTGTGAAAACATCCTTCAAAAAAGAAAATGAAGACTTCCCTAAGCAAATGATGACCAAGGAAGTTTGTTACCAACAGGCCGGCACTTAAAGAAAAAATTAAGCGCAGTTCTTCAGGGAGATAAGAAAGTTTCCAGACAGACACATGACTCTCCTGGGTAAATGAAGAGCATCACAGAAGGTGAATATATAGGTCAATAAAATAAATACCAACTGAAGAACACAATAATTACAATATCTTAAGGCATTCAAATTATGTTAGGAAAAGCAGTGCATGCCAAAAACAGAAAAACATGATGAGGGGAAATGAATTATAAAGGATCTGAAGTTCTACAACTGTCTCAGAATTGGTAAAATTAAGAATTTTTATTGGATGGTAATGTTAAAGATACATACAGTAAACACTAAAAGAATAGTAAAATATTAACTAGCAAAGTAATAGAAGAAAAATAGAAAAATATGAATTATAGGTATAAAAGAGATAGGATATAAAAAGGCATCTTTTAAAACATAAAAATATTTTTGGATAAAATAACACAATTCTTGGGATTGCTTCAGAATAATCTGGAGGTGAGAGCTTGTAGACAAGAGTATAAATGAAGCAAGATTGGTCATGGGTGGAAGATAAATGGGTGATGGATAGATACATGTTTATTACACTATTTTCTCTACTTGACTTTATTATAATTGAAAGACTATAAATATATGTATATCAGAATATTATATATAGTATTTTTTCTTATAGCAAAATTATATATACATATATGTATCGCAGGATATTATGGGACTTCAAAAATTGTCATAGCTAAATTGCCTATAAGTTTATTTTCCAGTATTACTCCATATGTTTAAAACCAGATGTGTAGGATGGTAGGGAATCTAGATCATGATGCCTAATAGAGGAAAGGGAGGATAAAAAAGTATTAGATGTTTTAAAGACATGATAATTTATGATGTTAAATTATGATGTTATGTCTTAGTATAACATCTGTTTTGGGCACTTTTGTTGAAATTAAGCTTTACAAAGCTTGTAATTTTATGATTGTGGAAGCAGTTCATTGTAATTTCAAAAATGATCTTTTTGAAGAAAGGTGTCATCCGTAAAAGTTGATCTGGACCTATGATTCAAAATTTATTTTAGAATTACCTATTACTTTGCAAATCTCATATACCAACAAAATACACAGAACAAATCACAGCATGTTTTCTTAGTCCCTGCAATTCATCTTAGATCAAAGATCCCTGTGAATTAAACAAACTATACCCTATTTAATAATCATTTGAATTTGGACTTAAAATTTGCTTGATGATTTTCATTCCTTTACTCACACCTTCTCAGATTTAATATTCCCTGATGTATTAAATTATTATCTAACACAGATCATTCTTTGAGTCATCTTTTGCTGTGCTGATTATGTTTTAGTGTTATCCATGCTTTCTGCTTCTCAGTCATCACCTCCTTTCAAAATTATCTATTCCCTTTGGCCCCCAAATTTTATAAGGCTCTTATTCCAGTACAATTGGAACATTGGCTGACCTAATGGTTCATTGATGATAACAGCAATCTGTATCAGAAAACATTATACATATTCAAATTTTGTTAGCAATGAATTATTTTTGCATTAAGACAATTTTTAGGAAATTTTAACAATTTCTTTTTGCTTTAAAACAAGTTTATATTACTCCAGTACTAGAGTACATATTTATGTTTAACTGTTATTTTTCCTTCAATTTTATATGAAATGTATTTGTCACATAATTATGGGACAAGTGCTATAAGCCGATCGTGTGCTATGAGGTACATAATAAGTAACAAGCAGAATAAAGCATTTCTACCCATAAATCAAATAGAGACTTTGCTTTCTTAACCTAGTTACTAAGATTCTTATTCATTACTTCATGTATGTTTAGATTTCTCTATTTCAGATAAATTGGTCTACCTTATTTCAAAATAAATTAATCCCCTTTAAAGCCTTTAATTTCATGGCATAGGTTTTTTTTTTTTTTTCCCCCTTTGTTAGAATTTTGTACATTGATCTTTGTTTGCTGATATAACTAATAATTAGATTTTCAGTTAGGGAGTTCCTGATGTGGTGCACCAGGTTGAGGATCCAGTGTTGCCCCTTTGGTGGCTGGGGAAGCTGCTGAGGCATGGGTTGATCTCCAGCCTGGTGCGGTGGGTTATGAGTGGGTTATGGACTGGGTGTCGCTGCAGCTGCTCTATAGGTCACAGCTGCAGTTTGGATTCAATCACTGGCCTGGGAACTTCCATGTTTTGTGACTGTGGCCAAAAAATTATTGACTTCCAGTTATAGTGACCTTTCAGTGTTTTAGGATTGAAAAGGGTGATATTTTGTAGTGTGAAGAATAGTTTTGTAAATTAAAACATTTATTGGGATAGAGTCCCAGATTGGAGTATCTGTGTATAGGATAGTTGAGAAGTCATATAGGTAATATGTTAATTTCCTAATGCTGCTGTAACAAACCACCACAAATTTAGTGACTCAAAACAGCATAAATTTATATATATATATATATTTGTCTTTTGTCTTTTTTTTGTTGTTGTTGTTGCTATTTCTTGGGCCGCTCCCGCGGCATATGGAGGTTCCCAGGCTAGGGGCCGAATCGGAGCTGTAGCCGCCGGCCTACGCCAGAGCCACAGCAACGCGGGATCCGAGCCGCGTCTTCAACCTACACCACAGCTCACGGCAACGCCGGATCATTAACCCACTGAGCAAGGGCAGGGACCGCACCCGCAACCTCGTGGTTCCTAGTCGGATTCGTTAACCACTGCGCCGCGACGGGCACTCCAAATTTATATTTTACTATTCGGGGTGTCTAGAGTCCCAAAATAAGTGTCATTAAGCCTGCATTCCTTCTGGATGTTCCAAAGGGCAGTCTGTTTTCTTATCTTTTCCAGCTTCTAGAGGACATCTGATTCCTTAGCTTGTTGTCCCTTCCTCTGTTTTTAAGAACCATTAGGAACATCTTCATCTCTCTCTCACACTTCTGTTTCTATCCTCCAGGCTCCTTATCTCCTTTTTCTTCCCAGGTCACTTTGCCTTTTCTAATTCTCACTCTCTGGTCTCCCTCTTACTAAAATCCTTCTGATTACATTACCCCTTCCCCTAGTAATCCAGAACAATCTCACCGTTTCCAGATCCTTAATTTAACTGAATCTGCAATTACCCTCCCTGTTGTCACGTAAGATAACATATTTACAGGTTCTAGGAATTAGAACATGGACATCTAAGGAGAGATTTTTTCAAATTACTACAAGTATACTCTGTGCCAGCTTCCTCATGTATAATAGGAAGGGGTTTTAATATGTATTTCTCTAACACTTTTAAATCTAGGCTGACTTCCTTCCAAAAAAGTAAGTTGAAGGTATTATTCCTATTTGTTTACTATTATGTAAGATCCTAAGTTTATTTATGTCTGTAATTTCTGTGTGATAGCAAGGCTATTTCATTGATGTACTTCTGTGCATTTCTTCCAAAGTCTGTATTCAGTGATGTCCCTTTGGTTGTATCTTAAAATCAGCCAGCATGGGTATATTTACACAACAGAGATCAGCAAATACTACACGTCAGGGATTATTTTTCCTCCCCTCAAGTTTTGGTTATTAAACATTCACCAACATATCACAGGAGTGAAAAAAATATTATCCCTGTCTTTCAGTGGGTCAGAGGTTCAGAGGGGCTGTAGCTGAGCGGTGCTGGCTGAAAGCATCTCATGAGATTGCAGTCAAGGTATAGACAAAAGCTAATATCATCTGAAAGCTTGAGTGGGACCTGAGGATTTTCTACTAGGATGGCTCACTCACATGGCTGATAAGCTGGTGCTGGTTGTTGGTGGTAGGCTTCATATCCTTGCAACATGGGTCTCTCCATAGACTGCTTGGTATCCTCATGACATGGCAACCATCCATGGAAGAACTAGAGCCAAGTGAAAACTATACAGATTAGAAACTAATCTTAAAAGTCACATGTTTTTACTTCTGATATGTTCTTTTCACTAGCAGATAATCACTAAATCTGACTCACATTCAACAGGAGAGGAATTAAGCTTCACCTTTTGAAGGGAAAAATGTCAAAGAATTTCTGAATATGCTATAAAGCCATCACATTCTGTAAGGTAGTGTAGGTCCTGTCATATAATGCCTTTGTCTACACCTCATATTTTAGTATTATAAAGTGTTATGATTTAAGGAAATGTATTTTAGAAATTATTTTTAATATCCCAGTTAAGTGGTTTCCATATTCTTATTTTATGTTTTATAGTCTTGAACCGTATTGAGTTTTTCCTTTTATGTTCAAGTCTTTGAACTTGTAAGCTAATGAGAGTAAATTGGCCTGTATAAACTCATTTTGTTTTAAAAAAAAAAAACTGCTGAAAAATTTTCTGTATGTTATTAGTTAATTTTCTGACCATGATATGAAATGTAATTTTGCATTTTTTCAAATAAAGTTAATGAATTGCCTCAAGAAAACTACCTTGAATATTAATCATGATTATATACCTGTGGTATAAAACATTGAAGTGACCATAATTACCAAAACCATATTTTGAAAGTCATTTTTTTCATTATATCATTTTAACGTAACTTTTAATCCTTAAAGTATAGGATAAAATTTAATTTAGGCTTTCCTGGTAATATTAATTATAGTTATTTTTCTACACCGTTTGTGGGTTCCTACTCCCATTAATTTTTGAGTTTTCTAATCTAAATTATAAAGTGATTAAATGTTAGAATAATTTCTTCTATATCTATGTTATTTCTTCTTTCATTCTAATAAAGGATTCATGGATATTTACTATACATTTTGTTGATATTAATATACCTCATTCAGAAAATACATATGTTTACCATTGTT
Organism: Phacochoerus africanus; assembly: GCF_016906955.1. NCBI lineage: Eukaryota > Metazoa > Chordata > Mammalia > Artiodactyla > Suidae > Phacochoerus > Phacochoerus africanus. The sequence goes on along the minus strand of NC_062544.1, from coordinate 184,100,476 downwards.
TAAATTTTTATAAATTTTTTGCTCTGGGATGATTAATGAGACATTTGAATGGTTTCCCTCCTTATAACAAAACATATGAACATTTATAGATTTAACTCCAGTTGTACTTCCCCTCAGGATTTTTGTATTTTTGAAAAATTACTTTCAGTGCACTTAAGTTTCCATTAACTCTCTAAAGGGCTCACTTGCCTGCTTGGTTACATTGTGCATATTTTGCAGACAACTTATTTTTATATTCTATTTGAATACACATGTAAAATTATATTTTCCTTATATTTCTTTTGGTATTGGGTTATTGACATTCACTTCACACAGAAATGATGGCCCTAATCATATATGGCTATGACTACATCCTTATTTATTTATTTGGGCTGTTTAGGGCTGTACCTGCGGCATCTGGAAGTTTCCAGGCTGGGTGTCTACCCACAGCCACAGAAATGAGGGATTCGAGCCTAGTCTGCAATCTATACCACAGCTCACAGCAGTTCTGGATCCATTGAGTGAGGCCAGGAAATGAACTTCGTGGATACTAGTTGAGTTCATTACCTCTGAGCCTCAATAGGAACTCCCAGTGTTATTTTTAAAGAACATGAATGGTAGCTAGAACTACATTCCTAAAACTACTTTTTCCTGCTGTATAGCACTGGGAACTATATCTAGTCACTTATAATGGAGCATGATAATGTGACTGAGTCACCTTGCTGTACAGGAGAAAATTGGTAGAACACTGTAAACCAGTTATAATGGAAAAAATAAAAATAAAAAATAAAACTGCTTTCATTTTTATTGTTTTTTTTTCAAATTTATAATGCAAAAGCATTATTGGCTTAGCGTTGTTCTTAGTATAAATATGACTTGATCCTAAAGAATTTAATTTAGGGTGGTATTCAATTTAAGAATTATTTGCCACTGTATATACAAGTCCTTTTCAAAAAAAAAAAAAAGAAAAAAGAAAAAAAAGTTCCCCTAGTGATGATGAAGCTAGGGAAATTGCAGAGGAAAACAATGTGGGATCACAAGTCAGAGGGGAAGTAAAATCAATATTCAGAAGATCAGAAGAGCTGGTAACCTAGACCTTCTAATTAAAATAAAACAAAATACTAAGCTAAAAAACAACAGGCTTGGAATTCCCTCTATGGCTCAGTGGAAATGAACCCGACTAGTATCCACAAGGATGCGTGTTTGATCTCTGGCCTCGCTCAATGGCTTAGGGATCCAGCAGTTCCCATGAGCTATGGTGGAGGTCGCAGATGCGTCCTGCATCCCATGCTGCTGTGGCTGTGGTGTAGGTCGGCAACCGTAGCTCCAATTCGACCCCAAGCCTTGGAACTTTCATATACTGCAGGTGTGGCCCTAAAAACAAAACAAAAAAACAGGCTTTCTGTTTAATCCATATATTATGCTGTCTTTGCAAATGAATGACATTTTAGAATTATAAATAAGTTATGTAATTAAAGCATTTATCATCTCTTAGGATAATTATATTAGCCACAGGAAAGTGCATGATATTTTGAGTTACTGAGCTATTACAATGGATTAGATTGCTAAATCAGACTCATATGCATTAGAGATTTTAAAGATCTATGAAAGCAAGAGGCTCAGAAAAAGATCTGCCATATCACACACGTACACACTCACACACACACATACACATACACACACTGCAGCCATTTTCTCCTGTCAGACAAATGCTGCCTGTTCCAAAGTAGACAACCCCATTTTATGCCCAAAGAATTTAAGGAGCCATGCCTCACAAATCCACAGATTCTGGATTTCCTTATCATAAGCAGTTCTTTACCAGGCACATCTGTTGAGAATATTCCCTAACAACAGATTCTCCCTCTATAGAATGTTACATATTTATTTTCCCAGAACACCACCTTAATAGACATTAGCCTGGGACACCTGCTGTTTTCCTTTGGGAATGTCACCTCAGTAATCCAGAGAGAAAGGAGTTACTGGAAAACCCCTTTTAGTTTTTTCTTCCTAATTATTAAGGTTGGAATTTAGGGGAGGTAATACTAAATAGGGCTTGTGCAGAAAGGAAAAGAAGAGGTAAATTGAAAATTTAAACCACCAAGGGCAAATTTAATGTATGCAGTTTTCCCCAGGGTCTACCTGCAAAAGATATTTTGAAATAATTTGGCCATGTTCTTAGAAAGCAGAGTATATGTTTTTTAATGCTCTGAAATTCTCATTCGTTTTACATGTTTTCATCATTGTATTCTAAAGTGCAATTGAAAAAAACTTTATTTCACACCTGAAAGAATATGAAATTTTCTATAAAAATGAGACAACTTATGGGTTTAATGGGAAAATTCAATTCAGTTCATGTCAGTTCAGTTTTTCAGCGATTTACATTTCCATAAACAGTGGTGATTTCATTGCACCATTGTTCAAAGAATACGTGAATTTCTCAAGTTGATTTCAAAGCTTATTGGGGAAAAAAATAAATGCAGATAGTCACTTAAGATTTTTTCATACTATCTCACTGTGTAAAATAAAGGTATTTTGCAACTAGAGGAAGACAACTCTATCTTTATCCCTGAGGACTTGTGAATATCTGACTTTGATTGTTGGCCAAGATAAGGGAGGAAGGAAGACTTTCAAACTAGCTAATTGAAAAAGTCCCTCTCTGTAGATTCAGGGCCACTTTGATTGTTGATGGCTTTCACTGGGATTTTTTTTCTTTTAAATTGTAGGATTATTTATAATTGTGACATGCTATACGATAATTGTTTAAAATTATGATAAAATTACCAAGAAACAAAAAATAAATCATCTACATTTTTAACAATGTTTTAAATGAAAGTAGATCCATATGATGAAATATTGTATCATTTTAAAAAATCATGCTGTTGAAATATCTATAATGATTTGGGGGAAATTTTATGGTGCGAAGTTAAAATTAGGCAGCCTCCTTGCTTGGCTGCATGACTGGATGGGAATAGAAGACACACCACTGAATACTTTTGCTTATGCTCCCAGGGGAAAGTCCAAAGACTAAGGGTAATCTTAAGTGAATGGAAGGATGATGCAGAGCATGATCTTGGTTGTCTTTCAGACATCACTCTTGCAACCTCAGTGCTTACTTGCATGCTCTTTCTCCTGCTGTTTCCATAAAAGCCTAATGTGAGTGTGGCATGAGAACATTTAAAATTTTTTGAACTTGTGTAATCTTTGCATTCAGTTACTGGATAGAATTTTTCTTTTTTAATTGGCATGCAAATATTTTAATTTTTTTAAAGTATAATTGATTTACAGTATTGTGCCAGTTTCTGCTGTATGGCACAATGACCCACTCACACACACACGCATACATATAAAGTCCCTATCATGTTATCTTCCATAATGGTCTATTTCCAAGAGACTGGATATAGTTCCCAGTGCTGTACAGTAGGATTTCATTACTTATCCATTCTAAATGTAACAGTTTGCGTCTACTAACCCCAAACTCTCAGTCCATCGCACTCCCTCCCCCCATTCACTTGGCAACCACAAGTATGTTCTCTGTGTTGGTTGAGTCTTTTTCTGTTTTGTAGATAGGTTGACTTGTACCATGTCTTAGATTCCACATATATGTGATGTCATATGGTATTTGTCTTGCTTTTCCTGACTGACTTTCCTTAGTGTGAGAATCTCTGGTTGCATCCATGTTCCTGCAGATGGTATTATTTTGTTCTTTTTTATGTCTGAGTTTAAGTATTCCATTGTGTATATGTACCACATCATCTTAATCCATTTATCTGTCAGTGGACATTTAGGTTGTTTCCATGTCTTGGCTATTGTAAATAGTGCTGCTGTGAATATATGGGTGCAAGTATCTTTTTTCAATGTAAGTTTTGTCTGGATATATGCCCAGGAGTGGGATTGCTGGATCATATGGTAGTTCTATACGTAATTTCCTGAGGAACCTCCATACTGTTTTCCATAGTGGTTGTACCAATTTATATTCCCACCAACAGTGTAGGAGGGTTCCTTTTTCTCCACAACCTCTCCAGCATGTGTTATTTGTAGACTTATTAATTATGATCATTCTGATTGGTGAGAGGTGGTACCTCACTGTAGTTTTGTTTTGCATTTCTCTAATAATTAGTGATGTTGAACATTTTTTCATGCACCTACTGGTCATCTCTATGTCTTCTTTAAGAGAATTGTCTGTTTTATGTCTTTTGCCCATTTTTTGATTGGATTTTTTTTTTCATTGTTTCTGAGTGGTATGAGTTGCTTGTATATTTTGGGGATTAAGTTGAAAATCCTTTGCAACTATTTGCTCCCATTCCATAGGCTGTCTTTTTTTTTTATGGTTTCCTTTGCTGTGAAAAAGCTGGTATGTTTGATTAGATCCCATTTGTTTATTTTTGTTTTTAATTCCTACTGCCTTGGAAGACTGACCTAAGAAAACATCGATAAGGTTTATGTCAGAGAATGTTTTGCCTGTGTTCTTTTCTAGGAGTTTTATGGTGCCATGTCTTATGATTAAGTCGTTAAAGCATTTTGAGGGTTTTTGTGTGTGTGTGCATGGTGTGAGGGTGTATTCTAGTTCATCGATTTACATGCAGCTGCCCAGTTTTCCCAGCACTACTTGCTGAAGAGACAGTCTTTCTTTTCCCATCTTATATTCTTGCTTCCTTTGTTGAAAATTATTTGACTGTGGGCGGTCTGGGATTATTTCTGGGTTCTCTATTTTGTTCCATTGATTCCTATATCAGTTTTTTTGTACCAGTACCATACTGTCTTGATTACTGTAGTTTTATAAACCCGTCTGAAGTCTGGGAGAGTTATGCCTCCTGCTTGTTTTTGGGTTTTTTGTTTTGTTTTGTTTTTCTCCAGGATTACTTTGGCAATTTTGGTTTTTTTATGATTCCATATAAATTTTTATATTATCTGTTCTATGAAAAGTGTCGTGGGTAATTTGATAGGGATTGCATTGAATCTGTAGATTGCTTTGGGTAGTATGGCCTTTTTAGTAATATTAATTATTTCAGTCTAGAAGCATGGAATACCTTTCCATTTCTTTGAATCCTCTTTAATTTCCTTGATTAATGTTTTATAGTTCTTAGCACACAAGTCTTTCACCTCCTTGGTCAGGTTTATTCCTAGTCGTGTGTGCGTGTGTGTCATTTTAAAATGACACATTGTTTTGGAGCACCTGCTGTGGTACAAATGGATTGGCAGCGTCTTGGGAGGGCTGGGAGTTGGTTCAATCCCCAGCCCAGAAGAGTGGGTTAAAGATCCTGTGTTGCCACCACTACAGCTTAGTTCATGGCTATGGCTTGGATCTAATCCATGACTTGGGAGCTCCATATATGTGAGGTGGCCAAAAAAAAAAAAAAGTTTTTTTTTTTTAATATTCCTCTTCTAATATTTTATTGTTAGTATACAGAAATGCAACTGATTTCTGAATGTTAACCTTGTATCCTGCTACTTTGCTCAATTTGTTGACTTTGAATAGTTTATGTGTAGACTTAAGGGTTTTCTAAATATAGTATCATGTCATATGCATCTGCATCTAGTAACAATTTTACCTCTTCCCCTCCAATTTGGACACTTTGTATGTGTGTGTGTGTGTGTGTGTGTGTGTGTGTGTGTGTGTGAGAGAGAGAGAGAGAGAGAGAGAGAGAGAGAGAGAGAGAGAGAGAGAGAGAGAGAGAGATTGCTGTGGCAGGGACTTCCAATACTATGTTGAAGAAAAGTGGAGAGAGTGGGCATCCTTGTCTTGTTCCAAATTTTAGCAGGAAGGCTTTCAGCTTTTCTCCATTGAATGTTATATTGGCTATGGGTTTGTCATAAATAGCTTTAATTATGTTGATATATGTTCCCTTTATATCTACTTTTGTAAAAGTTTTTATCATGATCGGAGGTAGAATTTTGTCAAATGCTCTTTCTGCATCTACTGAGATGATCATGTAGTTTTTGACCTTTCCTTTGTTAATGTGTATTACATTGATTTGTGTATGTCGAACCATCCTTGAGAAGTTAAATTGAATCCCATTTGGTCTTGTTGCATGATCTTTTATATGTGTTATTGGATTCAGTTTGCTAAATTTTGTTGAGAGTTTTTAAATCTATGTTTGTCAAAGATATTGGCCTATCATTTTCTTTTTGGTAATGTCTTTGGTTTTGATATTAGGGTGACAATTTCATAGAATGTCTTTGAGAGTGTTGCTTCTTCTTCAGTCTTTGGAAGAGTTCAAGAAGGATGAGTATGAGTTCTTCCTTGTTTAGTAGAATTTGCCTGTGAAGCCATCTGGTCCCGGAAGTTTGTGTGTAGGGAGTTTTTTTGTTTGTTTTTTATACTTATGCAATTTCATTTCTGGTGATCAGTCTGTTCAAGTGATTTGTTTCTTCTTGATTCAGTTTTGCTGGGCTGTATGTTTCTAGAAAATTACCCATTTTTTCTAGGTTGTCAGATTTGTTGTCATATGTTTATAAAGTATTTTTTTAGTTTTGTCAATTTTGTTTATCCTTTCAAAGAACCATCTCTTGGTTTTATTGATTTTTTTGGATCTCTATTTTATTGATTTCCTTTCTGATTTCCTTCCTTCTGCTGATTTTATATTTTGTTTGTTCTTTCTAAATCTTTTAGATGGTAGTTTAATTTGCTGATTTGAGAACTTTCAGTTTGTTTTTTTTTTGTCTTTTTGCTATTTCTTGGGCTGCTCCCGCGGCATATGGAGGTTCCCAGGCTAGGGGTCCAATCGGAGCTATAGCCACCGGCCTACGCCAGAGCCACAGCAACACGGGATCCAAGCCGCGTCTGCAACCTACACCACAGCTCACGGCAACGCCAGATCGTTAACCCACTGAGCAAGGGCAGGGACCGATCCTGCAACCTCATGGTTCCTAGTCGGATTCGTTAACCACTGCGCCACGATGGGAACTCCCTGTTGTTTTTTTTTTTTTTTTTTTTGAAGAAGGCCTGTGTCATTGTGAAATTTCCTCTAATAACTGCTTTGAAGTCTATTTTGTCTGATCCCAGTTTATGACTTCTGTTTTCCTGTCATTTCCATTCATGTGCAATATTTTTTTCCATTCCTTCACTTTTAACTTGTATGTGTCCTTTGCCCTAAGGTAGGTCTCTTGTAGGCAGCATATTGTATACTCTTGTTTTGTTTTGTTTTTTAATTCAGTTTGCTACTATGTCTTTTGATTGGAGCATTCAGTCCATTGACATTTAAAGTTAATTATTGATAAATATGTATTGTCATTTTAAACATTGTTTTCTAGTTGATTCTAAGTTTTTCTTTGTTCCTTTCTTTTTCTTTCTTTGGTTGGATTATTTCCTTTTATTTTGTGATTGTGTCCTCTTCTTTTTGGTTTTTGTGAATCAGTTGTTTGCTTTTGATTTGTGGTTGCCATATTTTTCAAATATGTTAACTCCTTTCTATAAATGCTTGCTTTAGCTTGGTAGTCATATGGGCTCAACCATATTCTTAAAAAAAAAAAAAGGAATCTAGATTTTCTTACTCTCCTTCCCCATATTTTATGATTTTTATGTCCTTTTTTACATCTTCATGTTCATCCTTTTGCTGTTCCTTATATTTATCATCACTTTCACAAATAATTTTTTTCTTTTTGATCTGTATACTTGCTTATTTAAGTGATAACTTTCCAATTGTGATTTCCTCTATCCTATTTCTTTTTACTTCTTTTCTATTTATAGGAGACCTTTCAATATTTCTTTTAGAATAAGTTTAGTATTGCTGCATTCTTTAGTTTGTATTTGAGAAATTCTTTATTTCTGCTTCCATTTTAAATGATAATCTTGCAGGGTAGAGTATTTTCCCTTTTATATCTTTCAGTATATCTTGCCACTCTCTTATGGCCTGTCATGTTACTGTAGAGAATTCAGCTGATAGCCTTATGAAGATTCCTTTATAATTAACTTTTTGTTTTTCTCTTGCTGCCTTTAGAATCCCCTTATCTTTAACTTTTGCCGTTTTTATTATAATATGTCTTGGTATAGGTCCGTTTGGGTTCAACTTGTTTGGGGCCTTCTCTGCTTCCTGTTGTATCTTGATATCTGTTTCCTTCTTTAGATTTGAGAAGTTTCAGCCATAATTTCTTCAAGCATATTTTTAATCACCTTTCTTATTCTTCTCCTTCTAGAATCCCAATTATATATATATTGTCACACTTTATATTATCTCATAGATCTCTTATATTGCTTTCATTTTTTTTTCATTTGGTTTACTATCTGCTGTCCTGAGTGGTTTCTGTTATTCTGTCTTCCAAGTCACTTTTTTTGTTCCTCCGCATTATTCATTCTGCTCTTCAATCCCTTTAACTCAGCTTTCGTCTCTGCAAATGAATTTTCTAATTTTTCTTGGCTCCTCTGTATAGTTTCTAGTTTCTTTTTAAAGTAATCTGTGTTACTGTTGATATCTGCTCTTAATTCCTTCAGCATTTTCATTACTTCCTTTTTGAACTTGGTGTCTTTTAGACTACAGAAGTCTGTTTCATTGTTTACTCCTTCAGGGGAATTCTCCTGTTCCTTTAACTGGGGATAGTTCCTGCGCTTCTTCGTTTTGCTTATTTCTTATTCTGTGAGGTTAGGGAAAACAATTTTCTACTGTAGTCTTGGAAGGCTATTTATATGTGGGAGTGTCCCTGGGTAGCTTGTGAAGGTTTACTGTTGTTTTGGTGTGAGGGCTGCTTTTGGTTTGGATGCTTGCTGTTTCTTTCCTCAGTGTGTTCAGACTTTTCTCCTCTTGATAGGGAGTGTAGAGATGTATGGTCTACGAGTGCTTCCTGGGAGGTGAGGGAGAAATGGGGGTTGGGTGCATTCAGGTGGCACTTGGTCAGTGGGCCCTTGGCAATGGTGTGGACCCACAAGGAGGTGGGGGTGACAGGCTGCTCCTTTTGCAGGCCCCTCCACAGTGACAGTATCCCTCAGGGTAATGGGAACAGCACCTATGGTCCTTGGCAGCAGCAATTACAGGGCATCTGCATTTCAGGGGAGGTGAGGGAATTGGGCAGCACTCGGTTATAGGACCCTCTGAGGTGGCAACCCCTGAGGTTACTGAGGCCATAGGCAATGCCTTGTCATGGGACCCTTAGTGGTGGTTGCCGTGAAAACCTCTGGAGTCCGAGATGGCTGCAGTGGTTTGCACCTATCCCTGTGGCCCACACAAGAGGGACCCCACTGCCTGAGAGTCCACAGTGTGCAGAGAAAGAAAGTTCTATTGGTGGTCCTGACTCCCCTTCTCTTACACTGCCCAGCAACTGTGCCCTGCCTCTCTAGCAGACCCAGGTTTCCTCCCACACTCCCTCAGCTGTGGCACACTGCTCCCTAGCTCCCTCAGGCTACTTCCATGCAGCCAAACCTAGACCTTTCCTTGGAACTGACCTCTGTAGCCAGAGTTTCATTGCCTAGTCACCCCCTGCTGAACCCATGTCTCAGGCTGTGGTTCATGAGGTGTTGGTGCCAATTGTCTGAGCAGTTCTCTCTCTGTTGTGCCCTACTCAGACCAGCTGCTGTGCTTTTCTCCAAGGCTTCGAGGTTCCTGGCCAGTCTCTCTGTCACTTGGCCCCCCAGTGTGCAGATTCCTTTCCTTTTTCACAGCTCCCTCTCAGAAGTGCTGGTTCTGTCATGGTTCCTTTCCTCACACACGGTCCCCCTGTCTTTTTTTTTTTTCTTCTCTTTTATTCTACTCAGTTATATGTTTAGGGATTCTTGCCCATTTTGGAAGTCTGAGATCTTCTGCCACTGTTCAATAGATGTTCTGTGTGAGTCATTCTACATGTAGTTTTTTTTTTTTTAATATGTTTGTGGCAGAAAGTGAGTGCCATGTCCACTCTATCATCTTGATCTTGCCCCCCAATTTTTCTTATTTCCTTAAAAACTTTCCCATACCAAACTTTTTGCACAGTCCCACCAAGAATAAGGCACAGGATAATACAGTGTTGCACTAGCAAATTCTTAAAGACTTCATTCCAAGTGACCACCTTTCTTCTTTTTCATCTAATACAGTGGAATTTAAACAGAACCAAAGACAGTTTATCCTTCATCATACAACATACATCATACATAAGTATTTCGGCTTTGTACACATCTGATTTAGTATGTTGTCTAATGTTTTTATTGTGTGTAGGTACTCAGAGGAGATATATTTCACAGTAGATTATTATTTTCTTTTAGACCCTGGAAATTGAATTCCTGATTTTTTTTATATGATGGACATTAGTAAATTGCTTTAACTGGAGAATAAGAATACACATGAATTCGAGAAAAAAGTACTTTTGAATTTTTCAAGATTTAATGCTTCACTTTTCCCTCAATATTTAATTTTCTTTTGTTTATATTTTCTTATTTCAATTTGTCTTAGAATAAGTACCCCAATTCATGCACAATAAGTCTACAAATTGATTCCATTCTGTAATTCAGCTTACCTTCTAAACTCTTCCATTTTATTGTAATAGTGCAATTTATCCTTCCAGTTTCTCAGCCAAGGTAACTTGTATTCATTCAGAAGTCATTTAAGCATCATAGACTCCTGGCAATTAAAATTTTTCTTTCAATTGTTACCTTTTTTCTTTATGTTACCACCACTACTAATATTGTCTGTATAGTTAAGGCTTAACTTTTTCTCTACCGACCCTAGCTTTTCAGCTGGGGCTCTTTAAAAAAAAATAGATTAGAAAGAGAAAAACAAACTTTTTATTAACATATATGGCATATATGACGTGGGATAAACCTAAAAAAAATGGTGGTTTAGGACTGCAACTTATATAGTATCTCCAACACAAATTGAATAATGTACAGAGAAATAAGATAGAGGAAAGCAGTTTTAGATTCCCAAGGACAGCAAACTGTGGGAAGGAAAGTACATAGAAAGATACATGCAGATTCCCTGTTTCAGTCTTTAGGCTAAAAGTCTCTTCAGTGTAGGGAGAATTTATATACTACCATTAATCATTTAAAAAAAAAAAGAGGAGCTTTTTCTGGGTTTGCTGCTTACTAATTGCTTTCACCTAAGGACAACTTTCATGTCAAAAACAGGCATATTTTGGGGTGAAATTATGGCTTTCTTCATCTAGAATTACAGAACATATCCTAGTAGCTCTCTCTAGTTCTAGCATCTTCACACTCACTGAAACTGTGCATCTCTGCCAGAGAAAGCCATGCTCAAATCCATATTCATTATGGTCCTCTAATAATTATTGAAATGGATATTGCATCAAGTATACACAAAGCCCTCTGTCTGGTTTTCTGGACTATTACCATTTAGTGCCAGCTTACTCTCTCTGATATCTTGCCATTAATTATCATTTTTCTGTTTTAAATCTTCTCACTATGGTGTTTACCCACAGTGTTCATTACTGCATTGTTGACGTGGCACATATTTCTACTCTATTCGAGTTGTCTTTTCTTTAGTTGTCTAATCTTTTTCTGGTATCTTTATGTTTCAAGGATTAGAATACATTCTACAACAAATCAATTAGAAAATATTAGGGTGTTCTTGGTGGTCTAGTAATTAGGATTCAGTGATTTCACTGCTGCAGCCCAGGTTCAATCACTGGTCTGGGAACTGAGAAAATGTAAAGGAAAATATTAAAATAACAATTCACAATGATAGAAAATATATCAACAGAAACACTCAAGTAATTGCCAATTAAGTAATTTCTAAAAACGTCAGGAGAGAGAGATTGCTTGAAAAAAATGTGGTATTTTTTATATTTACAACTGTTAAAGTTATTCAGTTTGGTAGTCCTCTGCCCATTTGGCATTTCTATGGCCAATTAATCATGAGAAGAAATGAATCATGTGTCACCAAGTGAAGGCTTTAAGTATTTGCTCTGCTTATGTATTGCTGTGTGATAAACCACCCCAAAATGTAGCACCTTCACTCATTTTATTATAACTCCCAATTTCTAGGTTAGGACTTTAAAAAGGGAGTAGCTGGTAGATTCTTCCATTCCATGTGGAGTTGACTGAGATCAGTTGGTAGTTTTCAGTTGGCAGCTAAGTCTGGTCTGAAGAATGTAAAATAGTTTCATTTACATGTCTGGCTCCGTGGTAGGGATGACTGAAAGGGTGGTATCTTAGAGCTCTCTAAAATATTAAGCTTCATGGCATCTTGTAACCTAGACTTGAAACTCACATGTTGTCATTTTTGCCACATTCTAAGTATCAAACAAGTCACTAAAGCAAGGCCAGATTCATAGAATAGTGATTAAACTCCATGACTGAATAAAAAGAGTAGGAATAAAAATCTCAGTTATTTTTAATCTACCACAGTTATTGAATGATTTATCACATTCTGTTTATCTCAACCCTATGATAATGGAAATGCATGAATAGATAAAGTGTCCGTTAGACTTGATTTCTGAGTGTCTCCAATGAATGAATCTAGAAACTGACGTTGGAAATGAACCACAGGTGAGCGACTTTTGTATTTTTAAATCAAGCAGTTGGGAGGGAGGGCTAGTTAGTTGGTACCTGCAACATGATTAGGTCAACCAAACTTATAGATAGTAGTTTTGCTGGATCTGGAAGGTCAGATAGTAAGACAGTGTTGAAGAGTCAGTCCTTGACATCAGTTACTTCCTTGCTGATGAGAAAGCATGGGAAGAAAAAAAATAGAAGTTGCCTTTAGGAGGACTTTGCTAGTATAGGGGAGTATCTCAGGGATATTAATTTATTCATTTGATAGGAATAGAAACTTCCAAAAGTAGAGAATAGTGATAAAGACCTGGAAAGTATGTTGAGTTGAAATTTCATTCAACTTGAAAAGTGATTGAACTTTAACCCCTGACAATAAAAAATCTTGGGTCTGTTTATTATAAAGTTGTAGCACAATGTCAAACACAGGAAACTTAGGAAAAATAATTTTAATAGGATAAGTGATAGAAATCTGTATCTATTGTTATCAGATTCTTTTAGCTAGAATTATTTCTCTGAGAAACTATTTTTAGAATAAAAAATTCATGAGATATTAAAACATGAGCTATTAGGCTAAGGTAGATATAAATAAACTTGGACTTTTTAAAAAGAAAATACAGCATTTTGTTTTCATCCAAATGGACTTTCAGATTATGCAGACATATACCAAAAAACCTTCAGAAGTAAGGCAATTTTGTGGTTTGAGGCTTGAATTATCTGGATAATTGCTTCAATTTTCCACCTCACTGCACATGGGAAAACACACTGAACATACCCATTCTTACATATTGGGAAAAGTCAGTTTTTCTTTTTTATTCATGGGGAAGATATAACCCAAGAGGTTAAATCTCAATATTTTCAATATTATGAACAAACTTTGCCTTCCTGTTTCACTGATTGGTTTTAGGATGATGTTTTAAATCTATTCAAATTCGCAATTATAAATGCACGGCAGTATTTGCCTTAAAAAAGCAAATGGGTTTTAAACCATAGGGTCTTCATTTCTGAGTTGAAATGGAAATGGAGCGCTGCAATCTGCAGGGAGGTGAAGGAATGCTCATAGTTCATTAAATAATGTGAGTAGTAATGAGGTTTACACAAATCAAACAGTGTGTTAGGTAATTGTAATGTTGCTTTGTGGTGAACCACCTGTCAGGAAGCACTTCTAGTCGAAGGCTCAATCTGCTCTCATGCCTCCAGATGATTTCTAATTAGTATAAACTTCATCTGTGGCAGGCTAGCAGAAAATAAAGAAAAAGTTATTTGTAGGCTTCTTTCTTTTCTTTATGATAAAGGAAAGGAACTACTTTAGTTCAAATACTTAATTTTTCAAGAAGGTGTTTGATATGCAGGCTTCAAAAAAGAAAATATATGTATATACTCACATTAGAGGTACACAGACATACACTTAGGAAAAGAATGCTTCAGAATAGATCACCACTGAATCATTCCCTCGCCTTGATCCAGAAAGGAAAAGACAATAGGAGAGAGAGAAGGAAAAAGAATGAGAGGGAAGAGAGGGTGAGGAAGGGAAAAAGGAAGGCAGGAAAAAAGGAAGTAAAGAAGAGGGATTAGAATGAATTAATAAGAGTGGACAAGAGATAACAATCTACATACTTATTTCTAATGTTTTGAAAATCATTGACATCAAATATATATGATTATATTTTATATTTGCCAAATAGAAGATAAAATGTTAAGCTTCTCTGAATGACATAGACATATCTGTAGAAAGAAGTGTAAAGGTAGGAGTATATTCACAAAAAGAAAACAACAAGCAAGGAAACCTACAGGAACAACTTGAAAATTTTACATCACCATAAAATGATCAACAAATTTTATATCATATTTCTAAACTAGATATTCTTAATTCTCTGCAGCAGATGGTGAAGAGAAAATTGGATCTCTACGTTAAGAAGAACGAAATAGCCTTTATACCATACACAAAAATAAACTCAAAATGAATTAGACTTAAACATAAGACTTCAAACTGTAAAAATCCTGAAGGAAAACATAAGGAAAAACTTTGATGACATTGGTCTTGGCAATTATTTCATAAATATAACACAGAAAGCATAGGAAACAGAGTAAAAAATAAACAAGTGGGACTATGTCAAACTAAGAAAAGCTACACAACAAAGAAATACAGCAGTGAAAATGTAACCTAGAAAATGGAAGAAAATATTTGCAAGCCATATATCAGATAAGGAGTCACTTTCTAAAATAGAAATTCCTGTAATTCAGTAGCAAGAATATAACAATCCAATTAAAAATGAGCTAAAGACATGAATAGAAATTTCTCTGAAGAAAGCATAGAAATACCCAGTAAGTACATGGAAAGATGCTTAACATCACTTACATGAGAGAAATGCAAATCAAAATCACAATGAGAGATCACTTCACACAATATGATCGCTATTAACAAAAAACAAGACGAGATGTTGGTGAGGATATGGTGAAACTGGAACTTTGTACAGTGTTGGTGGGAATGCAAGATGGTGTAGCCACTATGGAAAATATTATAGAAGTTCCTCAAAGTGCTAAAAATAGAACTACCATATGATATAGCCATCCCACTTCTGAATATTTATTCAAAATAATTGAAATAAGGATCTTAGATACTAGAACATCCATGCTTATCTCAGAACTATTTGCAATAGCTGAGATGTGGAAATAACCTAAGTGTCCATCAGCAAATGAATGGGTAAAGAAAATATGGGTCTTACATAAAATGGAATAAAATTCATTATTATTATTCATTATTATGAATATTCATTAAATGAATATTCCATTTTATGTAAGACCCATATTTTTTTTTAATGAAATGAGGAAATCCTGCAACACGCAACAGCACTGATGAACCTTGTGAATATTTTTCTAAGTGAAATAAGCTAGTCACTGAAGGACAAATACTGCATGATTAAGTGAGTTATTTATTTAAAATAGTAAACTCAGAAGGAAACAGAGAGCAGAACGGTGGTTGCTAAGAACAAAGAGAATGGATAAATGGGAAATTAGTAATGAATAGGTATGAAGTTTCACTCAGGCAAGGTGAGTAAGTTCTAGAGATGGGCTGTGTAAAAATCTGCCTGTAGTTAACAGTACTGTGTTATACACTTAAAATCTGTCAAGAGGATCTCATGTTAAGCGTCCTTACTATATATAAAAAAAAAGTATACATAGATGAATAAAAAGCTTGGCCTTTGCTGTTAAAAAGCCTTGATTTATATTCTGGGCTCTAATATTTATAAGCAATGATTCTTAGGCAAGGTTACAGAACTTTCTAAAAATCAGGTATCTAATGAATGATGATGATGATAATCTCTAATATATAGGCTGTTCATATGGATAAATGAGGTTGGATGAGGCAATATCCTCATTTTCTGCTCCCCAAATGATTTTTCACATTATTTTACCCAGGTTTTCTATCTCCTTTTCTTCAGGCTTATGTGTTTTGTTTTGCCCCATACATATTTAAATATTAGAATTTAGGGAGTTAATTTTCTAACTGATTCAGCTTGCTTCTCTAACTCTGCCTACAGATGTGAAACCCCAGTTGGCTCTTTGAATGTGCTTTCTGGACAATTCCTAAAACTGAAAGTAGCATCTACTTCCTCTGGACACCTTCTTTTATATTTTCTTTCTCCTTTGTTAATATTGATAGCCCAATGCATAAGACTTGCCTCCTTCTTAGTTCTCTCCTCAGCACAACAGGGATTGTCATTTGCACCTTAGTAAAACTGGAAAGGAAGGCTTTAGGAGGTCTAGTCTAAGGATGAAGTGTCCAAATGATAATTTGTCAGCCTTCTAATAAAATTTCTTCTGTAACTTATGCAAATAGAGTGCTGCTTTCATTGGGTTGTGTTGGCAAGCACTTCCTTATTATGGGTAGGTACCTGGATCCAGAAGTGAACATATGTAAATCAAATAACTAAGTGCATAGCTCATATGTATTTGAAATAGTGAAGTCAGAGGAGGAGGAAAACATGGTTTCTCTGCAAGACACTGAAGACGCTTTGTTCTTCTCAGATATAAGAAGAGGGGAAATTCAGTAATGAGGCCACAGTTTTGAAGAATTCCATTTTTTTTTATTGTTGAAGATAATGACCACATGACTTGCCTTCTAAAAGTGGAAAATGTGCAGGAAATTGATACTTCTTGAAATTTCATTCTGTGCCATACATTTTCAGATGTCGTTACATTTATTTCTTCAACTGTCATGTAAAATTGATATTCATATCCCCTTAAGGAAAGAGCAAATAAGAGGTAACTTGTAACATTGCTGATAACTGATATAGCTGAAAAAATTAAAACACAGGTCTAATTGTCTTTAACATCTATTTTTCACATAAACTCTATTTGTACATTTCAGTTTTTCCCACATTGCTTTCTGGTAAGAAGGGAAGGTAGACACTCTTCTAAGGTAAATGTTTTATGGGAAAAGTAAGGGCATACGCATGAATGAGCATATGAAGACATCATCCAATTTTGAACTCACAAAAAAACCTTGATTATCAAAAAATGAGTTAGAAATATAGAAACTCATATGATAAATGAGGACAACTGAGCATTAACCTTCACTTGAAATGAGTGTAATTTCCCTTCTCTTCAAAATAACATAGAGATTATTTTCCTGTGGCAATTGGCTGTGGAGAAAAATCACCTTTCCTTGAATTTCAAAATAAGTTAATCAAATTCTAGATTTCCAGTGCTGAGTGTGACTGTGGCATGTGAAATGTAAACGTTTTCCAGCTAATCATCTGCAGGGAGTTTGGATAATGTTCATTTGGGGGAAAATAGAAGCTCTTGTTTGTCAACTAGGTCTAGATGGATGTCAGTCATATAACTGAAAGGTAAGAGGTTGCTGCCTTTAATTGTGTTATTCCTAGGCAAGTCTGTATATTCTTGAGTCTTCTCCTGAGAATACATAGCAGCTAAATTTTGAATTTAGATTACATATTTGACACTGTCCACAGGTTGACAATGTAGCAGCATCTTACATGCTTTGAAAGTTGAAGTTGAAAAAGAGAAGGAAGGAAAAAGAAGATATAAGAAAAGAATAAGACCAAAAAACCCATTATATCAAAAATACCGCTTCATTCTGAGTACTGCAGTTATGGAGGCATGCAGATACCATTCTGCATAAAAAAGGGGAGATGCTACAGTGACATGTAGTTTATTATTACAATTTTATTGTATTTGCTATTCTCCGTAAAGGTTCTAGAAAACTAAACTGAGGTGGACTTGTGCAAAATAGTTAATGAATATAATAAAACAATGGAGTTAATAGACATCAGATTTTTTTGTTTTTATGTAGAGAAGTTTGCTATGAAACAAATCAGAATGCCAATTTTTCAGAAATATACTCATTGTTGTCCTAGGTCATTACCAAGAATGAACACAGAGAATAGAAAGAAATAAAACAACTTTGGAAACATCAGACAATCATAATCTTTCTCCGTATCTCTTGATATCTAAATCTTGATAAGATACCTAAAATATACCTACTATGTCTAAGATAATAGCCCACAAAATAAGAACAGTAATTGGGTTGGTTATGAAAGTTGGGCACAGTAATTAGCACTTTTAAAAATATAATTTATTGTTTGATTAGGTATCAAATTGTGCTTCATTTCCTTTTACCATTATTTAGAAAAAACTATGTTTGAGTAAATCTTGTTTAGAAGCTTATGAGAAGCTTATGAGATGTAATGTAAAATATTAAGTTCAGAAAGATCTCACATGAATGGTTATAATGAAAAGGGTAATTTTGCTTGATAATTTTTTGCTTAATTTTTTATCAACTATTATAGTCTCAAATTTAAACAGAGTAGAATGATTTAAAATTATTTTCCCATATACAGCGTTATATATGTTTACTTTCACCAAGCAGATAAAAACTTCAAATGCCATAGAAAACTTCTGTTATATTGTTCAGCAGCAAACTTAGCAGTAATTTCTCATCTCTGAAAAGATATCAATCAGTTACTAGAAAAAACTTTAGATTTCACTATTGAATTTATTAAGATAACATTAGTTCATAGCATTATGTTTCATTTGTACATTTTTTTATTATTCAATAAATTTTATTATATTTATAGTTGTACAAAGATAATCACAACCAAATTTTATAGCATTTCCATCCTAAACCCTCAGGGCAACCCCCCACCCCACAGACTATTTCATTAGGAAACTATAAGTTTTTCAAAGTCTGTGAGTCAGTATCTGTTCTGCAGAGAAGTTCATTGTGTCCTTTATTGGATTCCACATGTAAGTGACAGTATTTGATGTTGGTGTCTGACCATCTACCTTCTCTTAGCATGATAATTTCTAGGTCTATCCATGTTGCTAAAAATGGTGGTATTTCATTCCTTTTAATGGCTGAGTAATATTCCATTGTGTATATGTACCACCTCTTCTTGATCCACTCCTCTGTTGATGGACATTTAGGTTGTTTCCATGTCTTGGCTATTGCAAATAGTGCTGCAATGAACATTGGAGTACATGTGTCTTTTCAAATCATGGTTTTCTTTGGGTAGATGCTCAGGAGTGAGATTGCTGGGTCAAATGGTAGTGCTATTTTTAGTTTTCTGAGGCATCTCCGTACTGTTTTCCACAGTGGTTGCACCAATTTACATTCCCACCAGCAGTGTAATAGGGTTCTCTTTTCTCCCCACCCTATCTAGCATTTACTGTTTGTAGACTTTTTGATGATGGCCATTCTGGCCAGAGTAAGGTCATACCTCAGAGTTGTTTTGATTTGCATTTCTCTAATAGTGAGGGATGTTGAACATCTTTTCATGTGTATTTTGGCTATCTTATGTCTTCTTTGGAGACTGCTTTGTTTAGATCTTCCGCCTATTTTTTCTTTTTTCTCACCGCTGTCTGTCTTGCTAGCAGTTAAAAGGGCTACCCGTGGCAGGGACAGATGACCCGTTATACGCAAGCGCATATTCTAGCACTGCAGCCTGTGCTCTCTCCCCGGCGCCGCGCCATGCACAGGTGCAACAGGGGCTCAAAGACAGAGCACTTCTGCCCATTATTTTGATGGGGTTGTTTGTTTTTTCGGTATTGAGCTGCAGACAGTGTTTATAAATTTTGGAGGTTAATCCCTTGTCAGTTGATTAATTTGCAAAGATTTTTCTCCCATTTTGTGGGCTGTCTTTTCATTTTGTTTAGGGTTTCCTTTGCTGTGCAGAAACTTTTAAGTTTAATAAAGTCCCATTTGATTATTTTTGTTTTTAGTGTCAGTACTCTAAGAGGTGGATCAGAGAAGATGTTGCTATCGTTTATGTCAGAGAGAGTTTGGCCTATGATTTCCTCTAAGGGTTTTATAGTATCTGGTCTTATATCTAGGTCTTTAATCCATTTTGAGTTTATTTTTGTGTATGGTGTTAGGGAGTGTTCTAGTTTCATTCTTTTACATGTGGCTGTCCAGTTTTCCCAGTACCACTTCTTAAACAGGCTGTCTTTTCTCTTTTTGTCATAGATTAGTTGGCTGTAGGAGTGTGGGTTTAATTCTGGGCTTTCTATCCTGTTCCGCTGATCTATATTTGTGTTTTTGTGCCAGTACCATATGGTTTTGATGAATGTTGCCTTGTAGTATAGTATGAAGTCAGGGAGCCTGATTCCTCCAGCTCCATTTTTCTTTCTGAGGATGTCTTTGGCTCTTCTGGGTTTTTTGTGCTTCCAAACAAACTTTAAAATTTAAAATTGTTCAAGTTCTGTGAAAAATGTCCTTGGTTGTTGCAAGACATGTTTCCTTGAAAACTCCATCTTGTCCTTCTTTATTTTATCCCATCTTCCTTCTTGGAGAAACAGTCGCAGTGGTGGTAAATGACTTAAGCTTATAGAGCAAAGACCTAAAGGCATAAGTGACTTAAGCTTAAGAACTGTTATGTGCCTAGAGGTCAGAGTAAGAGCTTAACCCTTTACCACCTAAGTGGCTTTCTAAATAGTAAAAGAACTTATATAATAGTAAACAAACCCTGTATTATCCACCCATAGCCACTCCTCACTTGATCTCATCTAAAGAGCACAATAAAAGCAGTGTGGATTCTTGAGGGGCGCTTGGTCCCTGAGACCTTGAGTTCCCTGGCTCCCACCTCTACCTAAGATAAATGTCTCTGTGTCTTGTTTTATGTTAACTATTTTTCCTTAAGTTCCACAGCACCCGTTCTTCAGCCCCATCCTGCTGAGCTGGCCCCGGCAAGTGGCGCCCAACGTGGGGCAGGCTCACAAACAGGCAGGCACGAGGAACGAAGGATCGCGACTACAGCGGAAATTTTATTCACTGGAAGTGCTGTGGAGCCCTGAGGAGAGAGGAATTTTGTGTGGCCACGCTAAAGAAATCTTGCAGATAAGTTCCCTCTCTCAGGTATTTACGGGGTAAAATGGGAAACTATAATCCTTACATTTGTTTGTTTGGACAACTCCTTAAAAAGGGGGGTGCAAAAACAAGTGAAAGTAAGCTTTCGAAACTTTTTCAGACTATTGAGAAACATTGTGATTGGCTTTTTACATCAGAAACATTATATTTAAAGATATGGGAAATGATAGGAATGGAACTTAGGATATTGCATGATGAGGGCATTCAAATTCCTGTGTCCATTTGGAGTACTTGGAACTTAATTAAATCAGTTTTAGAACTTCCAGAGACCACAGAGGACTTAGAGGAAGAAGGGGAGTTTACACCTTTGTTGGAAGAATCTAAATATTCAGTCCCTGAACAAAATTATCATAGAGAATATTTGGCTCCTGAGCCTTCGGCTCCAATTGTTGATTCTGATATTCCTCAATCGCCTCCTATTAGGAGTAAGGTGATGAGGACTCATCAAGCCTCTACTTCCAGGGTTGTAAAGAAAATGAGTGCTACCCGTGAACACCACCTATCATCCATTCAACAGGGAATTTTACAGGCTCAAAGGGAAGGCGATTTGGATGCCATACACTTAGCCTTTCCAGTAACTGTCAGGGAGACAGTGGCTCCAGGCATTGATCCCGCCAACCCTGATGGAGTTTACGAGTTCATTCATGAGCCCTTTCCTTTTAAAATACTTAAAGAATTAAAACAGGCCGTTCAAAACTATGGTGTTAATTCTCCCTTTACAAAAGGAATCGTGCAGGGAGTAGCTGAAGGAAATCGTATGATTCCTGCTGATTGGCATAGCTTAACCCGTGCTGTGCTATCACCTAGTGAATATTTACAATTTAAGTCTTGGTGGCAAGATCATGCCCAAATTACTGCTAATCGTAATCGGGTTCGAAATCTTCCAATTACAATGGAACAATTGTTAGGGATTGGTCCTTGGAGTAATCTTCAAGATCAATTAAGAATGAATGATTTGGCTATTGAACAGATTAGACAATGTTGCTTAACGGCATGGGATAAAATTGAATCTACGGGTCAAATAAATATTTCTTTTCAAAAGATCCTACAAGGCCCTAAGGAACCTTATACTGAATTTCTAGCTCGTTTACAAGAGGCATTAAAACGACAAGTTACTAACTCTGAGGTGTCTGATACTATTTTTCAATTGTTAGCATATGAAAATGCAAACACTGATTGCAAAAAGGCCATAGGATTTTTAAAAGGAAAAGCTAACATAGCCGAATATATTAAAGCCTGTCAGGGAGTGGGGACGGAGACCTTTAAGGCCTCAATGCTAGCCCAAGCAATGGCTAATTTAAAAGTTAAAGACAAATTTTCAGGAAAATGTTTTAATTGTGGCAAGACAGGACATATTAAAAAACAATGTCGCGCTCTTCCACGAGCCCGACCTTTCTTTCACGGAGCTTCAGCACCTTCTGGTAACAATAATAAACAGCCCAGACTATGTCCAAGATGTAATAAAGGAAATCACTGGGCTAACCAGTGCCGGTCCATCTTTCATAAAGATGGAACCCCCTTGTTGGGAAACTACCCTCGGGGCAAGCTTCCAGCCCCGTCAACCAAGGAAGCATTCCCCATTCAGAACAAGAGCCAGACTCCCTGGAACTACGCTCTGCACCAGAGTTCGACATCACAGTAGATCTCCCTAGTGTACAGGATTTAATTCTCCTTCCTAGTGAAACTCCTACTTCTATTACAACCAAATTGGAAAATCCATTACCATCAGATACAATAGGATTGCTAATAGGAAGGGCAGAGCTAACAGAACAAGGAATTCGAGTTCATACCAGGATATTGGATAATAACGGGGATGATAAAGTACAAGTGATGGTTTCCACTGCGATTCCTTGGAAAATTAAAAAAGGGGATCGGATTGCTCAAATCTTAATTTTACCTAGAGTCCAGAAGAAAAAAGACAGGAATAATTTTAGACAGAAGAGATTCAATACCACAGGAGGGGCAGGAGTGTTTTTGTCAGAAAAGGTCCTAGAGGAACGACCCACTTGTCAAGTTATCATAAATGGGAAGTCTTTTAGAGGATTGATTGATACTGGTGCTGATGTTTCAATCATTAGCCATTTACACTGGCCAGACACGTGGCCTCTTCAGCCAGCTGATGTTGAAGTCACTGGGTTAGGAAAAGCAGAGGGTCTCAAAAAGAGTGCCCAATGGCTTAATTGTGAAGGACCAGATGGGCAGCCAGCTAGATTGAAACCTTATGTTGCTCAACTCCCTATCAATCTATGGGGGAGAGATTTATTACAACAGTGGCATGCAGAAATTTACTTACCACCAGTAGATCAATATAGTCATCAAAGCCAAAAAATGTTGCAGAAACAGGGTTACATTCCCGGATTGGGATTAGGAAGACATCATCAAGGGAGAGTGGAACCTATTGAATCTGAGATTAAAAGGGACAAATCTAGTTTGGGATATCGGCCTTTTCATTAGCGGCCACTGCTTGTAAAAATAATTATGTTTCTCCTGAACCTATTCGACTGAAATGGACTACAGAAAAACCAGTTTGGGTTGAGCATTGGCCTCTTTTTTCAGAAAATTAAAGGTTTTAAGTGATCTTGTCCAAGAACAATTAGAGAAGGGCCATATAGAAGAATCAAACCATATCATGAGCAAGCTTGTGAAGCATCCCTTGACTCCAGACCCCAGAAGGAGGATGATAAGGGCTCATCTTCCCACTTGAGGTCAAATCAAACATCTAACCTGAGAAGCTGAAACCTAGCTCTCCATCGCAAATGTGTCTAATTCCCTGCTAGATCTTCATCAGTAGATTCATGAGCTGTCTAATCCAGCTCCAGTTTTTGGAGCTGCCCTGTGGAACCAGCTGACCTCCTCCTCCCGGTGAAAATATTTCTTTGAGGTATCCAAAGCAATGTTATCAAAGCCCACTTGACCATTCCATGAGTGGAGACCTAACTGCTTTCCCTAACGACGCCCCTTTTCAGCAGGAAGAAGTTAGAGCGGTCGTCGCCCCTTTTCCCACAGTTAGAGTCTCCAACTCAAAGGGGGGGAATTAAGGTAGATTTTTAACTCAGGTAGTCAGTGTAGGGATATGGGCTTTGATACATTCTTTGTGGCTATTTATTAACATTTGTAAACTGAGGGTCGCATAGTAAGCCCAACTGCTATAAAGGTTGCGGGTATTGCCCCATGGATCCATCACATCAGAGTGAAGAAGGTTGCATCTGCTGCTGACATGCACACCGGGAAGGCTGTACAGCACCTCAAGAATCTCTTCATGGTCAAGTTCCAGTGACTCCCTTTGCCATCATCAGAGTGCTAAGCCCTGCTCTGGCCACCCATTGAAGTTGGTCAGTCTATGCACAGCAGAAGCCCGAGGAGTTCCACATGAGACTTAAAACTTGAACTCTGAGACTTAACTTGGACTGTGTTCTAAGAGAATAATTCAAGAAGAAATGAAAAAAGTTGCAAGACCTATTTTTGTCTTCCCACAAAA
The DNA here is from genome assembly GCF_016906955.1 of Phacochoerus africanus. Taxonomy (NCBI): domain Eukaryota; kingdom Metazoa; phylum Chordata; class Mammalia; order Artiodactyla; family Suidae; genus Phacochoerus; species Phacochoerus africanus. The sequence goes on along the minus strand of NC_062544.1, from coordinate 184,076,221 downwards.
ACAAAAAGGGGGAGATGTTGCAAGACATGTTTCCTTGAAAACTCCATCTTGTCCTTCTTTATTTTATCCCATCTTCCTTCTTGGAGAAACAGTCGCAGTGGTGGTAAATGACTTAAGCTTATAGAGCAAAGACCTAAAGGCATAAGTGACTTAAGCTTAAGAACTGTTATGTGCCTAGAGGTCAGAGTAAGAGCTTAACCCTTTACCACCTAAGTGGCTTTCTAAATAGTAAAAGAACTTATATAATAGTAAACAAACCCTGTATTATCCACCCATAGCCACTCCTCACTTGATCTCATCTAAAGAGCACAATAAAAGCAGTGTGGATTCTTGAGGGGCGCTTGGTCCCTGAGACCTTGAGTTCCCTGGCTCCCACCTCTACCTAAGATAAATGTCTCTGTGTCTTGTTTTATGTTAACTATTTTTCCTTAAGTTCCACAGCACCCGTTCTTCAGCCCCATCCTGCTGAGCTGGCCCCGGCACTTGGTAATTTGATAGGGATTGCATCGATTCTGTAGATTGCCTTAGGTAGTATAGTCAGTTGGATAATATTGATTCTTCCAATCCATGAGCATGGTATATCTTTCCATCTATTTGTGTTATCCTTGATTTCTTTCATCAGTGTCTTATAGTTTTCAGAGTACAGGTGTTTTGTCTCTTTAAGAAGGTTTATTCCTAAGTATTCTTTTTCTAATTTCTAAATTCTAATTTCTCTGTCTGCTCTTTCATTGTTAGTATATAGAAATGCAGTTGATTTCTGTGTATTAATTTTGTATCCTGCGACTATGCTAAATTCATGGATGAGCTCTGACAGTTTTCTGGTGTTGTCATTAGGATTTTCTAGGTGTAGTATCTTGTCCTCTGCAAATAGTGATTGTTTTACTTCTTCCTTTCCAGTTTGGATTCCTTTTATTTCTTTTACTTCTCTGATTGCTATGGCTAGGACTTCCAAAACTATGTTAAATAGTAATGGCAAGAGCAGACAACTTGTCTTGTTCCTGATCTCAGGGGGAATTCTTTAAGCTTTTCACCATTGAGAATAATGTCAGCTCTGGGTTTGTCATAGATGGCCAATGTTATGTTCAGGTAAGTTCCCCCTATGCTCACTTTCTGAAGGGTTTTTATCAGAAATGGGTGTTGGATTTTGTCAAAGGCTTTTTCTGTGTCTATTGAGAGGATCATATGGTTTTTATTCTTCAGTTGGTTAATGCGGTGTATCACCCTGATGGATTTGTGGCTATTTGAAGAACCCTTGCATCCCTGGGATAAATCCCACTTGAATATGCTTCACAATCCTTTTAATGCATTGTTTGATGCAGTTAGCTAGTATTTTGTTGAGGATTTTTACATCTATGTTCATCAGTGTAATTAGCCTGTAATTTCCTTTTTTTTGTGGTATCTTTGTCTGGTTTTGGTGTCAGGGTGATGGCAGTGGCCTCAGAATTGGTTTGGGAGTATCCCTTCTTCTGCAATTTTTTGGAATAGTTTCAGAAGTATAGATGTTAGCTCTTCTCTAAATGACTGATAGAATTTACATGTGAAGCCAAATGGTCCTGGACTTCTGTTTGTTGGAAGTTTTTTAATCACAGTTCAGTTTCAGTACCTGTGATTGGTCCATTCATCTTTTCTATTTTGACTTGGTTTAGCCTTGGAAGATTGTACTTTCTAAGAATTTGTCCATTTCTTCTAGGTTTTCCATTTTATTGGCATATGGTTGCATGTAGTAGTCTCTTATGACCATTTGTATGAGTGTTATTTCTCCTTTTTCATTTCTAATTTTATTGAATTGAGTCCTCTCTCTTTTTTTCTTGATAAGCCTGGCTAAGGGTTATTCAATTTTGTTGATCTTTTCAAAGAACCAGCTTTTCGTTTCATTGATCTTTTTTTTTTTATTTTTCTTCGTTTCATTGATCTTTTTTATGATTTTCTTCATTTCTATTTAATTGATTTCTGCTCTGATCTTTATGATTTCTTTCCTTCTAACTTTAGGTCTTATCTGTTCTTCTCTCTCTAGCTGCTTTAGGTGTAAATATAGGTTGTTTTATGTGAGCTTTTTCGTATTTCCTGAGGTAGGCTTGTATTACTATAATCTTCACTCTTAGAGCTGCTTTTGCTGATTCCCATAGGTTTTGGAGTGTTGTATTTTTGTTGTTATTTGCTTCTAGGTATTTTTTAATTTCCTATTTGATTTCTTCAGTGACTCATTGGTTGTGTAGTAGCATGTTGTTTAGTCTCCACATGTTTGTGTGTTTTGCAGTTTTTTTCTTGTTGTTGATTTCCAGTTGTATAGTGTTGTGGTCAGAAAAGATGCTTGATATGATTTCACTTTTTTTAAAGTTACTGAGGCTTGATTTGTGGGCCCAGAATGTCATCAGTCTTAGAAAATGTTCCACATGCACTTGAGAAGCATGTGTATTCTGCTGTTCTTGGATGGAATGTCCTAAAAATACCTGTTAAGTCCATCTGGTCTAATGCTTCATTCAGGTCCTTTGTTTGCTTATTGATTTGCTGTCTGGATGATCTGTGCATTGCTATAAGTGGGGTGTTAAAATCTCCTGGTATTATTGTGTTCTTGTCAGTTTCTTCTTTGAAGGTTGTTAGCAGTTGTCTTATATATTGAGGTGATCCTATGTTGGGTGCATATATATTTACAATTACTATATCTTCTTCTTGGATTGATCCTTTGATCATTGTGGAATGTCCTTCTTTGTCTCTTATAATATTCTTAATTTTAAGGTCTTTTTTGTCTGATATGAGTATTGCTACTCCAGCTTTCTTTTGATTTTCATTTCTGTGGAATGTTTTCTTCCATCCTCTCACTTTCAATTTGTATATGTCCCTAGAAGTGAAGTGGGTCTCTTGAAGACAGCATATGTATCTTGTTATTGTATCCACTCAGCCAGTCTAAGTCTTTTGGTTGGGGCATTTAGTCCATTTATATTTAAGGTAATTATTGATATGTGTGTTCTTCGTGCCATTTTATTAACTGGTTGGGATTTGTTTTTGATGTTCTTTTTTCTTCCCTTCTTTTCTTGTTCTCTCCTCTTGTGGTTTGATGATTGTCTTTAGTGTTGTATTTGAGTTAATTTTTCTTATTTGTGTGTGTATTAGTTGTAGATTTTTAGTTTGCAGTTATTCTGAAGTTTTGATATAAGAGTCTATATATATATGAGGTTGTTTTCAGTTGTTGGTCTCTTAGTTGTAAGTGCAACTCCAGTGTCCTGCATTTGTACCTACCTCTTCTCACGATTTCTGATTTTGTTAGCATAATTATGCATGGATGATTTCCTAACTTTACTGTATATATGCCTTTACTGGTGAGCCTTGATATTTGTGGTATTTTTGTTTCCTGTTGAGGCCTTTTCTTTTCAGCCTAGAGAGGTTCCTTTAGTATTTGTTGTAAAGTTGGTTTAGTGTTGCTGAATTCTCTTAGCTTTTGCTTATCTGAAAAGCTTTTGATATCTCCTTCAAATCTGGATAATGCATTCTTGGTTGGAGACTTTTTCCTTTCATCATGTTAAGTATATCATGCCACTCCCTTCTGGTCTGCAGAGTTTCTGCTGAAAAATCTGCCGATAACCTTATCAGGATTCTCTTGTATGTTATTGGTTTCTTTTCCCTAGCTGCTTTCAAGATTTTCCTCTTTGTCTTTAATTTCAGTCAGTTTGATTAATATGTGTCTCAGGGTATTCTTCCTTGGGTTTATTTTATATGGTACACGTTGTGCTTCCTGGATTTGAGTGAGTGGTGCCTTTCCCATGTTAGGGAAGTTTTTGGCTATTATCTCTTTGAATATTTTCTCTGTCCTTTTCTCTCTCTCTTCTCCTTCCTGCACCCCTATAATACAGATGTTTGTGTGTTTAACATTGTCTCAGAGTTCTCTGAGACTGTATTTCTTTTTAATCTTTTTTCTATTTTCTCTTCCACATTAGTGATTTCCACTAGATTGTCCTCCACCTAGCTTATTCTTTCTTCTGCTTCCTGTATTCTACTATTAGTTGTTTCTAACGAATTTTTTATTTTGTTTATTGTATTTTGCATCTCTGCTTGCTTAAATTTTCAATCTTGTATTTCTTTGTTCAGTGTTTTCTGTAAATTTTCAATTTTTGCTTCCAGTTTATTTCCAATGTCTTGTATCATCTTCAGCATCATCAGTCTAAAGTCCTTTTCCTGGAGATTGATAATCTCTAGATCACTTAGCTGTTTTTCTGGAATTTTTTCTTTCTCCCTTATCTGAGTCATATTTCTCTGCTTTTTCATTTGTATACATTTTTGGTGTGGTCTCCTTTTTTCAGACATTGGATTTGTAGCCTCTCTTACTTCTGAATTTTTGCCCCCCTTGTGGCTGAAGTTGGTATGGGGGCTTGCTCTAGGCTTCCTGATGGGAGGGACTGGTGCCTGCCCACTGGTTGTAGGGCTGATTCCTATCCCTCTAATGGGTGGAGCTTTGTCTCTGGGTGGGATTAGAGGTGGCTGTGTGCCTGGGGGGTCCTTAGGCAGCCTGTTTACTGATGGGTGGGGCTGTGATCTCACCTGGACTATTATTTGGCCTGGGGCTTCTCAGTGCTGATGGGTAGGGTCAGATTTTCCCAAAATGGCCACCTCCAGAGAAACACATGCTGGTAAATATTCCTAAGGGCTTTGCCTCCAATGTCCTTCCCCCACAATGAGCCACAATCACCCCCTGTGTTCCCAGAAGATCCTCCAAGAACTGCAGTCAGGTCTGACCCAGATTCCTATGGAGCCTCTCCTTTGCCTTGGGAACCAGTGCAAATGAAAGCCTGCATGCAACTTTCAAGAATGGGGTCTCTGTTTCCACGAGTCCTATGGAGTTCCTGCACACAAGCCCCACTGGCATTCAATGCTAGATTCTACCTCGGCTCTTTCTCCCAATGTCAGAGCTCTAGGCATGGGTACTTGATGTGGGGCTCAGAACTCTTACTCCTATAAGTGAGTCTCTGCAATGCAGTTACTTTCCAGTCTGTGGACTTCCCACCCAGCAGTATGGGGTTGCTTATATCATGTAATTTCCCCTCCTACCTCTTGATGTGGCCTTCTCTTTGTCTTCTGGAGTAGGATATCTTGAAAGTTTCCATTCCATTTGATTGAAGGTTGTTCAGCATTTGGTTGTAATTTAATTGTTTTTATAGGAGAAGTTGAGCTCCAGTCCTTCTATTCCACCATCGTAATCCCTTCTCTCAATCTGGGATCACAATATTATATTTTGACTTCTCTTTATACTGCAGCTTTCTCACCACCAACAGTTTATTTTCCACCTGTCATTATACAACTTATCCCTTTTACCCAGTTCAACCTTCCCTAAGTAGCCTTCCCCCATAGTAACTACTACTCTGTTTTCTCCATGTATGTGTTTTGGTTTGGTTTGGTTATATATTTAAATTTTTAAAAATTTCCATATTATGCATATGATTGAAATCCTGTGGTATCTGTCTTACTCCTTCTGACTTATTTCACTTAACATAATACCCTTATGGTCCATTCGTATTTTTGCAGATGATGACATTTCATCTTTTGATTTTTCTTGAGAGGTATCTGTGTGTGTATATATATTCTTTATCCATTGATATAGGCACTTAGGTTGTTTACATATATTGAATATTGTAAATAATACTTCAAAGAAAATAGAGGTGCATACATCTTTTATAATTAGTTTCCTATTCTTTGGATCAGTACCTAGTAGTGGACTAGCTGGATCATGTAATAGTTCTATTCTTAATTTTTTGAGGAATCTTCATACCATTTTCCAGAGTGTCTACACCAACTTGGATTCCCACCAACAATATAAGAGTGTTGCCTTTCTCCCCATCCTCTCCAAATCCTCTCAAAATTTCTTGCCTCATTTGATAATATCTATTCTAACAGGTGTGAAGTGTGAGCTTATTATGATTTTGATTTGTATTTCCCTAATAATTAGTGATGTTGAACAAATTTTCATGTGCCTTTTGGCCATCTGTGTGTCATCTTTGGAAAAAAATGTCTATTCAGATCCTCTGCTCAATTTTTAGCTGACTTGTTTGGATTTTGTTTCTGAGTTGTATGAGTTTTTAAAATATATTTTGGATATTAACCTCTTATCAGATAAATGGTCTGAAAATATTTTCCCCCATTTTTTATGTTGTCTTCTTGTTTTCTTGATGTTTTCCTTTGCCATGCAGAAGCTTTTAAGTTTGGTGCAGTCCCATTTGCTTATTTTAGCTTTGTTTCTCTTGTCTGAAGAGACATATCCAGAAAGATATTGCTAAGACTGATAGCAAAAGTGTACTGCCTATGTTTTATTCTATGGGTTTTATGGTTTCAGGTATTTCATTTAATTCCTTAGTCTGTTTTGAGCTGATTTTTGTGTATGGTGTGAGATAGTGGTTCTAATTTCATTCTTTTGGGTGTAGTTGCTCAGTTTTCCCAGCACCATTTATTGAAGAGACTATGCTTTCTCCATTGTATATTCTTTGTTCTTGTGCTATAAATTAATTGTTCATATATATGTTAATTGCTGGCCTCTAAACTCTGTTCCATTGATCTCTGTTTTACTTTCTGACAACACCTTTTGTTTTTATTATTAAAGCTTTGTAATATAATTTGTAACCCGAGAGTGTGTTACTTCCAGATTTGTTCTTTTTTTTTCCCCCCCTCAGGATTTCTTTGGCTATTCAGGGATTTTTGTGGTTCTGAATAAATTTTAGATTTTTTTAAACTCTATTTCTGTGAAAAAATGTCACTGGAGTTATGATAGAGCTTGCATTAACTCTCTAGAATGATTTAAATGACACGAACAATGTTAATTCTTCCAATCCATAAGCATGCAGGTGTATAAGAGATTATTATACATTTAAAGTATACATTGTAATAATTTACCATGTATATATTGTCACTGATGATGTGTTATTTTGTGTAGATCACATTTGAATTGGCAGAGAAATTCCACATGGAGAGAGAGCTTTATATCAGAATGGGGAAGGGGCAGGGGTTTTTACAAAGAATCCACAAGACAATCATTCTAATTTATTCTCTCTTGCCACTCTCAAAGCAGTGAGAGCCATTATTAAGCACTTATTGCTTCGACCCTCAAAAAGACATGTATCTTCTTTCCCTTACTCATTTGCATAAGGAAATAGTGTCTTAACTCCTTTTCCCATACTACCAAAAACACATGCACAATAATTTAATACTGTTTTGATATATATGAAATATAAAAACAAGATTTTAACTGTATTTTATTTATAACATAGTACACTCAGATGAACAGTTAAGTAAAGTATGTTATTTTATTAAATCACTTCTCCCTCTTCCTTTTAGAAAATACAAGTTTTAAATGTGAATTTATATAACAAATGAACTGGGAGTATATTTGAAATGTGCAATAGAATAGTATTATTTTTTTTAATGAGTGAAGAATTCGAAGGATGGGACACTTCACTAGAAGTTATTGGAAAAAGACAGATAATAGAATAAATGAATATGAATGAATATCTAATTTAAAAAATGTAGAGTGATATGGATTGCATTTGTTATCCATTTCACAAATGTGAAACTGACAAGTTGAATCCAAGGAATATTTCTGCACGATATCATCTATTTAAGTTAAACTACTTGTAGAGGAGAGACCAATGTCAAATCTAAGTAGATAATTTAATACGAGTTGATGAGCCCATTCAAAGATATATTTAAATATAGTTAGTGATTTAGAAAGAGCATTATTTTACTGGGATCATTTTTTATACAAAGTAATTGAATTGCTTTTGATTTAGAAGAGAAACATAGAGGTAGCCATCAACTTTACTGCTATATCCCAAACAGATTTTTCTGTAGTACTCCTAAAGTTTCATATACTCAGATTATATTACTGGCATAAGTTGTCAGTAAAATATTTTCTTATGATGGCACTCAGTGAGTAACTATGAAGATCATAAAATGTCAGTGAAAGTATTTTTCATGTATGTATAAAAATAAATGTACTCTTTATCAGAAACATTAAAATAATATAATATTTTAAAATTGAAATTATAATTAGTATAAAAAGAGCACTTTTTCTTTCCCCTGTCAATGGCAACTACTTTTCTGACCAGTTCCAGGTTGAACAAATTTCCTATTTCTCATGTTCTTTGGATATAGTGCCTTCCCATAGACACACCTCTGGTTCAAATTCGTTTTAACTCTCATCTGGACCATTATAATAACCCTTTACTGTGCCTTTTGTATTACTTTACACTGTCTACCTTTTGTATTCCCAATGGACTTTCAAGAATGTTAGCAGATTAATTTTATAGAAACAGCTCTGATTATGTAAATCCCATGATCAACTAACAATAAATTCTCATACAGCTTTAAAAGTTTGCTACAGCAACTTTATAGACACTTCAACTTTATAGACACTGTATTACACTTAATATAGACTACACTTTATAGACACTGTATTACACTTAATATAGACTACACATTATTTTCAAAATATTCTAAGCACTTATTTTTCATTTTGTACAGTAAAAATAAACTTCATTTTCCTATTTCCAACTTTAAAATTATCTGAATATTCTAGATCTTTGATAAAATATTTTCCAGTTTCTCCTTTCTTTAAAGCCACATAACGCAAAGTTATATAATGTTAAATATTTATGGATTATTTCACCAGTTTGTAATATATCTTAATATATTTACTATCATATAAAATGCTTTATGGATCTGTATTCCTCCATAGAGTCCTATCTTTATCATAGTTGGTGTTGAAAAAACAAACTAGATTAAATAAATTATATATAAATATATGTATGATAAGATGATAACAGAAACTTTTTACTATTTTTTAGTTTCTATAAAATACTTTTCCAAAGTTCTTTAAACTGGTATTATTTATTCTCACAACATTCTTGATTTTTAAATAAATTAATAAAAACTTTCTGAAAGTTATTTTATGTAGGATTTTAAACTTTATGGATACTTTTAATTTGTATTTTTTTATTTTTTAAAGTTTTATTAAAGTATACTTGATTTACAGTGTTGCAATTATTTCTGCTATACAACTAAGTGATTCAATTATGCATATACTCATATCCATTCTTTTTCAGATTCTTTTCCCATATAGACCATCACAGACTATTGGTAGAGTTCACTGTGCTATATAGCAGGTTGCCTCTGGGCAATCATTCCATATCCCACAGTGCGCATATGCCAATCCCAAACCACCAGTCCATCCCTCCCCTGCCAAAGTGTCCCTTTTGCTAACTGTAAGTTAATTTTCAAAGTCTATGAGTCTGTTTCTGTTCTGCAAATAAGTTCATTTGTTTCCTTTTAATGATCCACATATAAGTGATATCATCTGATGTTTGTCTTTAATAAAACTAACGTTACTTAGTATGATAATCTTTAGGTCCATCCATGCTGCTGAAATTGGCATTATTTTATTCTTTTTTGTGGCTGAGTAATAATTCCATTGTATGTATGTACCACATATTTATCCATTCCTCTGTTGATGGACATTTAGTTTGCTTCCATGTCTTGGCTTTTGTAAATAGTGCTGTAATGAATGACAGGGTGCATATATCTTTTCAAATCATGGTTTCCTCTGGATAGATGCTGAGGATAGTGATTGCTGGATCATATGGTAGTTCTATTTTTAGTTTTTTGAAGAACCCCCATACTATTTTCCATAGTGGTTGCACCAGTGTACATTACCACAAGCAGTATAAGAGGGTTCGCTTATCTCTTCACTCTCTCTAGCGTTTAATATTTGTAGACTTTTTTTGTTTTTTTTTGTCTTTTTTGGCCATTTCTTGGGCTGCTCCCATGGCATATGGAGGTTCTCAGGCTAGGGGTCTAATTGGAGCTGTAGCCACCAGCCTACGTCAGAGCCACAGCAATGCGGGATCTGAGCCGTGTCTGCAACCTACACCACAGCTCACGGCAACTCTGGATCCTTAACCCACTGAGGAAGGCCAGGGACCGAACCCGCAACCTCATGTTTCCTAGTCAGATTCATTAAACACTGTGCCATGACGGGAACTCCAATATTTGTAGACTTTTTGATGATGGCCATTCTGAATGGAATAAGATAGTACCTTATAATAGTTTTGATATGCATTTCACTAATAATTAGCAATGTTGAGCATCTTTTCATCTTTTTTGGTCATCTTATGTTTTCTTTAGAGAAAAGTCTATTTAGATTCTCTGCCCATTTTTTTATTGGGTTGTTGGTTTTTTTATTATTGAGCTGTATGAGTTGTTTTGATATTGAGCTGCATGACCTTGAGTCCTCTGCTCTGCCTTCTTTTCTCTTTTTCCATTATTTTTAATTGATTCCTTTATGGTTATTTTACATAAACAGGGTGCGTATGCATATAATTTAAAATTTATAAATCATAGAAATGATTTTTTTTCAATTTTTTTTAAATTGAAGTATCATTGTTTTATAATATGTTAGTTTCAGGTATACAGCGAAGTGATTCAGTTATATATATGTGTGTGTATGTTTATATGTGCACATATATATTCTTTTTTAGTTTCTTTTCCATCATAGGTTATTACAAGATATTGAATATAGTTCCCTGTGCCATACAGTAGGTCCTTATTGATTATCTACTTCATATATAGAGTAGTATATATTTGTTAATCCAAACTCCTAATTTACCTTTCACTCCTTTGGTAACCATAAGATTATTTTCTATTTCTGTGACATGAATGTTTCTTTGATTTCTTCCTGAAATTCTGTTATTTACAAAACTGCTTTGAATTTTAAATATCTGTGCCTGAGGAGTCATAGCCAGTTTCAAGGCCAGACCAGACTCATGAGAGTGACAAATAAACACCATCTCTAAAAGGAGGAAGTGATAAAGAAAATGTGGCCATTTTTCACTCATACTCCAACCACTGGTCACAGATTATTTTACACTCTTTTCATATACAAATTACACTCACCCGGAGTTCCCTTCGTGGCTCAGTGGTTAACGAATCCGACTAGGAACCATGAGGTTGCGGGATCGGTCCCTGCCCTTGCTCAGTGGGTTAACGATCCGGCGTTGCCGTGAGCTGCTTGCGGTGTAGGTTGCAGATGCGGCTAGGATCCCGTGTTGCTGTGGCTCTTGCGTAGGCCGGTGGCTACAGCTACGATTCGACCCCTAGCCTGGGAACCTCCATATGCCGTGGAAGCGGCCCAAGAAATGGCAAAAAAAAAAAAGACAAAAACAAAAACAACAACAACAACAAAAAAAACAAATTACACTCACCCTTCCCAAGATCCCCAAAGCACTCAGGATATCCTGACATCAGACTCAGGCTTAAATTCTGGGTCTTATTATCTAAATTATTACCAGCTGCAGATTAAGTTCCTCAGTTTCAACTCCATTTGATTTGAAGATCTATTAATTAAAGACAAATTTTCTGGTCCATATTCTCCCACACCCAACATACAATTTTTAGGCAAGGGCTTGAAACGATGTCTCTTCAAAAAGGGTAAAAGTGGATGGACATATTGGTCACTGGTCCATTGAAGTTCTTTTGTTTTTGTTTTGTTTTTTGCTTTTTAGGGCTGCATATGTGGCGTATGGAGGTTCCTAGGCTAGGGGTCAAATCAGAGCTACAACTGCCAGCCTAGGCCACAGCCACAGCAACACGGGACCTGAGCCTCATCTGTGACCTACACCACGGCTCATGGCAAAAACGGATCCTTAACCCTGAGCAAGGCCAGAGATCGGACCTGTGTCCTCATGGATGCTAGTAGATTTCGTTAACTGCTGAAACATCATGAGAACTCACATTGAAGTTCTTGACTACAGCTTGACAAACATCTTCATTTTCTGAATTAATACTTTACCTGCTCCCTGGGAGTGAGTTTGTGTGGCTTTTGTGTTCATTCTTCTGGCATTGTGGTTCCAGACCCTGAGAATCATTTCTTTTTCAGTAGAAAAGGTCTTTGTTTATATCTGATAGTCTTGCACACTTAAACTAGGCTCTAACTTCATTTTCCATTTTACAGTATGATTATTTCTCAATTATATTGTCATTTTTTAATTTTTGTGATTGCACAGTTTTAATAACATAATGAGCTTTTGGCCTTTATTCACCTACTTCAGAAATTTTATCCTTTTTCATCTACCATGAAATATTAAAACATTAATGCTAGTGATCCCATCGTGGCTCAGTGGTTAATGAACCTGACTGGTATCTATGAGGACAGCAGGCTCTATCCCTGGCTCACTCAGTGGGTGTTGCTGTGACATAGGTTGCAAGCGTAGCTCGGATCTCACGTTGCTGTGGCTGCAGTGTAGGCTGGCAGCTACATCTCCGATTCCACCCCTAACCTGGTAACCCCCATATGCCACTAGTGTGGCCTTAAAAAGACAAACAATACAAAATGTTAGGGTAAAGGCCATTCACACTACAAAGTGGCAATGAAAATTATACTGTATAAGTCCTCTAAGATTTGTCTCTATGGATATTTTTAAAGAACGGGGTTTTCTATTTATGACTAGGTAAATATTAAATACTCTGGTACATTATGTTATTAGAATCATATTTTAAAAATTAACCCTTAGACAATTCAAGCTTGCCATTAAAGTATGATTCCTGGAGTATTCAATCTAATAGACTCTCTCTTCGTTTCTTTCTGATTTCATTTTTCTTATGTGAATTGTACTCCATGCCTTCTAAATTATTTCTTTGTTTCTTTTTTTTTTTTAATTTAATGACATTTAGTCTCAAATGGCTTTAGTAGTTCCAGAGACATTGGTGTTGGATTTGAATATTGTTTCAGGTAAGGTGAAAATGGATTAAAGCAGTATTTCTAGTTAATATATTTTTATGTGATTTTTAAATGCATGAATTATTTATTATTGAACTTAGTTACAAACAGAAGCAGACTCACAGTTATTAAAAAACAAATATCTGGTTACCAAAGGGAGAGTGGAGGGAAAAATTAGGAGTTTGGGATCAGCAGACACAAACTACTATCTATAAAATAGATAAATAAGGTCCTACTGTATAGCACAGGGAACTATACTCAATATCTTGCAATAAACTGTAATGGAAAAGAAAAAAATGTAATATTAAAAATAAATTTTTTACTGCTTTATTTTGAAAGGTTTATTCAGAATTATAGGTTTTTTTTTTTTTTTTGAGGAGAACCACTTTATTTTGAATGATAAACAAAAATCCATTTATAACATAATAAACTTTCCATAAACTTCTTCACAGGCCAAAAAAATAAAGCCTTTGACTTTATTAGAATTTACATTTAACCTTAAATATTCTAAAATACATCCATGTTAACTTTGGAATTTTAATATTGCATGATACTATGAAATAGGGCAAGCTTTGTTGATGTCAAATTCCTAAATTTTCCTGTTGAGCCATTTTTATTGATCTTGCTCCCTGGTTCCATAAATTCCAGAGTGTTGAATGGATTTGTAATAAATTTTCTTAATCTGTTTCTTTGATTCTGTAAATTCCAGAGTGTTCAGTGGATTTGTAATAAACTTCCAAGATGAAGGGAAATTTTTTGCTCATTGTTTGCCTGCAATCTTGGCTTGTATTCATCTTTTTAAGCAAAATATATGCTCCGAAAAGGCCAACAAGTGGAGGTACTAAATATTTTGTACTTTAAGTACAAAAACAAAAGATTTTGCTAGTGATTCCATAGTGTGGGCCATCTTGAGGTGTGCATGGGTTCGATGGGTTGGGGGTGGGGATGCACATGCCTCCAGTTTCTTTCATTCAGTCTTTATCCTCTATCTTGGATTAACTTTTCCCAGCCCTGTCTCAGGAATAATACCTGTGTGAGTAAACTTCTTAAGCTTTAGCATGCATCAAGATCTTTTTCTTTGCACTTATCTTTGAAATTTTTTTGGGATAGAATTATAAGGTGAATATGACTTCTTTTTCCTATAAAACTTGCACAGCATTGCTAGCATTCAAAGAAAATTGAATGACTAAAGTCTTATTTTGTTCTTTTTTATATAACATTTTCCCTATAAAATCTTTCTTTTTTTCCCCCTGTGGTTTATGAATGTCAAAAATGTGTGACAAGAATTTTTAATGTTGGTTTTCTGTTATTGAACTCTTTAAAGCCACTACAAGAAATGAAAACTCTTCGAGTTCCTATAATGACTCAGTGGTAATGAACCCGACTAGTATCCATGAGGACTCAGGTTCAATCCCTGGCCCTGCTCAGTGGGTTAAGGATCCAGCTAAGAGTCTGGTATTGCCATGAGTTGTGGTGTAGGTCACAGACACAGCTCGGATCCAGCATTGCTGGGGCTGTGGCTGTGGACACCAGCTGTAACTCCAATTCCACCCCAGCCTGGGAACTTCTATATGCCACAGGTGTGGCCCTGAAAAGCAAAAAATAAAAAAAAAGAAATGAAAAATCTCTGATTCTCTCTCATCTTAAAACCATCTGTTCCTGTCATGACTAAGTCCTGTATACAGAAGACTTAAGTGGTGTCTCATCAGCCTAAAAACACATGGTATGCATAAGTCTGCATCTGGACAGACTTCTTAAATGCAAGCATATTCCTATGGTCCTGTGGAAAATATTACTGTGTTTTGATGGGTAACATTTCCTATATAGTAGCTTAATGATAATGAGATTAGCAGATTGGAGTGTTCACTAAAAGCCAAGTTTGGAGAGCCTAATTCTTAGAGTTGGATGTTTCAATCCTTCAGACAGCTCTGCCTCTTACCAAGACCCTAATCCCCTAACCAGCAGAACCTGGTGGTAAATGTGGTAAATCATATACTTTAGCTAAAAGGTAGTTCTTAAGCTTTACTCTGGGTTTGTGATTGTGAAGAAGCAAGTTAAGTTATATATAAGTCATATGTCAGAGTGGTCAGTCTCAATGCTCTAGCTGACAAGTGTTTTATTTTTAAAATTATTTATTTTTGTATCATATTTGCTTTCATAATTTAAAAGGATTTGGAGTCTCTTCTGTTTTCTCATGGAAGAAAATAAAATTTCCTATGTTTTATCTTCAGTAGATATTTTCTTTTTTATTTGTTGTTTCAGGGCTGCACCCGTAGTAAATGGGGGTTCCCAGGCTAGGGTTTGAATCAGAGCTATAGCCACCAGCCTATGCCACAGCCACAGCAATGCCAGATCCAGGATGTGTCTGTGACCTACCATGCAGCTCACAACAACACTGAATCCTTAACCCACTGAGCAAGGCCTGGGATTGAACCCGCATCCTCATGGATACTAGTCAAGTCCATTACTGCTGAGCCTCAATGGAAATTCCTACAGTAGATATTTTATCCTTAAATCATATCAACTTTCTGTCTTCTACAAACACTTGAAAATTATTATTTAATACTCACATAAATATTTCATCTTTAAAAAAATTTTGGTCACTTTTATGATAACTTGGAATTGAGAACACGTGTACATATAATTCATTTTTCCAGAATTTATACAAGTTGTGTAATTAGACTTCCTAGGTTCAAATCCTATCTCATCCACTCAATGGTAGTGTAACACTAGGCAAGTTACTTAACCTCTCTATGCCTCAGTTTCTTCATACATTGATTGTAGATAATGACAGTTATTATTTCATAGAGAATTTATGAGAATGGAATGAGCTGATATTGGCAAATTACTTAGATAAGCGTTTGTCATATGATCAGTGACATAACATTTTTGACAAATCAAAAATAAAAATTTTAAAAATAAAACAAATGTAATTTTTAATATTAGCAAGCTATAGATATTAATGTTAGCTTATAACCTGTGTAACTCTATATAAAAGATACCATGTACTTGTTATTTTCTTTAGTAAAAAACCAAACTTATTACAACAATCAGGAGAACCATTTGTTTATGGAGTTGTATATATATATAATAGGTAATCAATTCATAGACAATTCACAGAAAATTAGGGTGTGTATTTCATGACCAGTATGCACCATTATCAACTTAAACACATAACTTCCAATACACAATAGAATATATGATCACATATATGTTTTCTGTAATTATATACAAGATCACAGTCTTGTTTTAAAAAGACCACACTACATTCATTTTTAAGAGTGCTTGAAACATGATAGTTGGTTAAACATGTCAAGAACTTCTGTAGACTTAGGAAAATTGTAGAAGTTTTGATTCAAAAATGTCACACCCTGGAATTCCTTGGTGGCTCAGAAGGTTAAGGATCTGGTTTTTTCACTCCTGTAGATTGGGTCACTGCTGCGGCTTGGGTTTGATCCCTGGCTCAGGAATTTCTTTATGTTGTAAGTGCAGCCAAAAAAAAAAAAAAAAAAGTCATACCTTGTAATAACATTTATCAAATTTTATTTTAGAGTAAAGCTCTTTAGTTTCATGCAACCTTTTGATTATTTAGTCATGTTTTTCTCTCACATTAAGTTAGTATTTTAATCCTGCAAGATTATAAAGGAGATGGTCCTTATATGAAGAAGATTTGCTCGCATAATTTGGTTTGAGATCAGTAGTGAAAATAGCGTGGGAGGAAAGAAGGAATTGTTGGGCCTTTTGGAAAAATTAAAGACTCAATAAGGAGGCTTTCTCATTCTGTCCAGTCATCCTGAGGTCACCAATGTAGTGAGTCAATTTAGTGTTCTAAAGCATTACAGAAAATCCAAATCTTTTTGAATCATATTATGATAGATAGGAATGATAACATATTCCTAAGGCAAACTCTCAGTGAATATTATTGTGTGTTCCATATGAATGCAAACTGTTTTTGGTCAGCTCTCCCGTGAGTATAGAAATGAATACATTTACTAAATCAGTCATCACATACCATATCCATGAGTACTTATTGAACCTTATGATAACAGCACAATACATCACAGTTTTGATCAGGGCTACTGCTTTGATGAACTATAGTTTCTAGTCATTCTGTGGGATCTATCCAGTTTTTGCATGTGTCAGACCAGTGGAACAGAGCTATGATAGGCAATACCACCTTAGATCCTTAGGGGTGTTGCCTTTCCCCCTTAGATAAAATATTGTTTTTGATTTACACTCCTGGCCAGAGAAGAAAAGAGTTTCAAGGATTTCACTTGGCCTTCCCCATTATGACGCTTCTTATGTCAGAGGCAAAAGGCCTGATGTGGAGATTATTCCAATTTCCGGTTATGTCAATCCCAATTACACAGCCTGTAACAAACAAACAAACAAACAACAAAAAAGGACAGGTACATGAGTCTGCAGATTCAGTGTATTTACTGTAAGTTGAAATTTAACAAGCATTTATTACCCAGCCATGTACATATTCTCACTAACAGAGGGGTCATAGACCTAGTTTTTGCTTACAGTTCCCGAAATCAACTATAACAGTGTCCAATAGTCCTCAAAACATTCAGATAGTCTTTTTCCCCTAGTTAATATCATGACAGTCCTTTAGAAGGAGATTGCAGAAAGAATTATAATTTATGCTTGGTGTGGTGTCACAGGGTCTTTTATCCTGGGAACCCAGCCAGTTTTTGAATCAGTGGCATCTGGAACTGAAAATTGGCTCATATTTGGAAATGGGGGAAGGAATTTTGTCTTTTCATTGAGGCTACCCCCTCATTCTCCTGCTTTTCCATTAATGCCTTCTTTTATTATAGATATTATGTCTTACCCTCATTGAGTGTGTCTTTTTTTGTCCTCAGGGCCACCATGTTCCATTAGGCAACTTCACAAATCTCTGAAGGTCAACATTTTTCATACCCCTCTAGCCTTTTTAGCCATTATGGTCATTGTTGGCCTGTGGGCTTCTGGTGGCTAGAACTTTTCACTTGACCTGCATTTTTTTCAGGTTCCATCATCTCTATCATTATTAGTAAATTAAGCTTTTTGATCACCTCATCTACTTTCAGGCCTGATCTGCAGTGAATACCCAGTGCTGAACTTTTTATAGAAATGTGGAAAATTTAATGCATGAATAGAAATTGCGACATTTATATGGTTATTTTTCATTGTTAGGTAAAGATGTTCTATGAAGAGACATCTGAAGATGTTTGCCTATGATCATTGATTTTGATGTTCTATCATTATAAACACATGTTAAATTATTTAATATTTAATGCAGTAAATAGCCACACATTTTAATATCCTTAATACATTAAAAGACAAATATCTATGCTGGTTTGACACATAAAACATGCATACACATACCAGAGCATAATTAGGGAACTTGTTATATTTTGCCAATACCTACTTTGATTCATTGAAATAATGAGAATTACTTAGAACTTACATAAATCCTATACTCAGTGATGTTTGGTTAAAAATATTTTCTTTAAAATATTAAATGATTTGAAGTTTATATAAAAGTTTAGTGAATTAACTACATGTATATTCTGTTAGCCTTTCCCATTTATGCATGTTACATACACGTTTTATCTCTTACTCTGTCTTGACATTTCAATTTCTTTTTTCCCCCACACCTTTAAAATACTGTCAGTTTACGGCAATTGCAGTTCCAAAATTATATCTTCTCAACTTAATAACTGTATGGAATTCAAGGTTAACTTTTTATGAAAGAATAACATTAAGCTAAGTTTGTTGGGAGTTCCCTTCGTGGCTCAGTGGTTAACGAACCTGACTAGGAGCCATGAGGATATGGGTTTGATCCTTAGCCTCGCTCAGTGGGTTAAGGATCCATTGTTGCAGTGAGCTGTGGTGTAGGTTCACAGATGCGGCTCGGATCCTGTGTTGCTGTAGCTGTTGGTGTAGGCGGGCAACTGTAGCTCTGATTTGACCCCTAGCCTGAGAACCTCCATATGCTACAGGTGTGGCCCTAAAAAGCAGAAAGAGAGAGAGAGAAAAGCTAAGTTTGTCTTTTTCTTATGAAATCTTAATATCCTCTAAAAGACTTGCTATAAAATGAATTGATCCCATTAACATTTTTTAAATGTTTCCTTTGGAAATCTCCTTAAAAACACATGCTTTGGAGTTCCCATTGTGGCTCAGTGAGTTATGAACCCAACATAGTGTCCATGAGAATGTGGGTTTCATCCCTGTCCTTGCTCAGTGGGTTAAGGATCTGGTGTTGCTTCAAGCGGTGGTGTAGGTTGCAGATGTGACTCAGATTGGCTATGGCTGTGTTGTAGGCCTGCAGCTGCAGCTCTGATTCAATCCCTAACCCAGGAACTTCCATATGCCACAGGTGTGGCAGTAAAAAAAAAAAAAAAAAAGGAAAACAAACAAAAAATATATGTTTTTATCATGGGCCCCAAAGAAAACTGAACAGCAGACTTTGAAAAAAAATACTTATGATTGAGATTCTTAGTACTGTTTAAAATAGTGAAGCATGAATAGATTATCTTACAATAAAATATTAAAGTATGCATCATACCCAAATTCAGGTGGAAATTGTAGTGAAGTAATTATACCTCTCATGTATTTGGATATAAATAATATTTGTAGAGTCTTTAAAATATATTCACCTAGTGGACATTTTTATCTGTTGTTGACGTGTTTGGTAAACTATTCTAGAAAGTGAAGAATCAAATGCGACCTAAGGTTATATTATGAACTATACCAAGACAAGCTTCTGCCAGAAATAACTCAATTTCTTCTTCATTAATGAGTATTGGCAGATTCTGTCACAAAACATGCCAGTAAGATGCTATATTCCTTTGTGATTTTTTATTTCAAGTAAGTATAACAGAGTCGCTCATATCTGGAAATCTAACCAGTTGATTACCTGTTTGTAATTAACTGAGACCTATGAGCACAAATGTATAAAGTTGATTTTAAAAGTGCTAATTTTGGGGAACCTCTTTCCAAAGTTCCTAAATGTAATTCTTACATGTAAGCAAACTATTATACCAATAGTCTCCACAGGTAAATCTTATTATATTCCAACACAATAAAGTGTATGAAACAAATACTTTTTGCTTTCTAACCTTAGCCTCAGAACTAGATAAACCTGACATTCAAATCCAGAATAATTCATTGTTTCTGTGATCTTGTATAATTAGCATTTCTTGTATCACTGGGCATCCATAGAGTTGGAATAATTTCAACACCTTTCATGGCTCTTATGTGAATGAGATAATAAATGCAAAGCATCTTCATTATAAGTACTCAAATGGAAGGTATTATTTTGCTTTTCATTCAAAACTTTTTTCTCTATCATAAAAATAAAATACTTTCATCGTATAAGTAATTATATGGAAGCATAGCCCAAGGAATGATTAATTTATGTTTCAAAGTGTTAGAGTATATCAGGTTTGAAATACAGACATTTAAAAATTATATTATTATAAACTTGTCTTTTTAGAAAAGATGTTATTTTCTGCCCTATGTTATACTTAAGAAAGCCCAAAATGAGAAGCTTGAATACTGAGGGCAGTCAAGTTATATTTAGATTTCCTAGCTGATTTCAAATGCACACTGATTGCAAGAACAACAAAAATAATTCCTGCAATTAAATGGGTTGCCTAACTTGATAAGTACCTGTATACATTTAGCTGGATTCAAGATGCTAGAATAGATTATAGAAACTTAACTATAAAGGAGCGGCTAAAAATTGTGTATTTGCAATCAACATCTCTTCTAAATTATGAAGAGGAAAGAAGATATATCATTTACCTTTTCCTAAATTCCTTTTTTACCGAAGTTCTTTGAATACTTTATATATGTTATGAGTGCACAGTGCTGTGCAACTGAAATCATATTTTCTATCATTACTTTGACAAAATAAACTCTCTAAATAATTTTTTGATTAATATTTTCATGAGTAAGAATCAAATAAGCATCTTTATTTTGTAGTCATCAAAGATATACTTATAATAAACATATATATATATATGCCTGTGTGTGTATATGTGTGTATGTGTATATATATGTACATGTAAACACACACATACACACTCACATATATGTGCCCAACTAGGCTGCTGGCTTTAATCTCTGTCTTATATATATGAAAGAGAAAGAGATTAAAGCTAGCAGCTTAGTTGGGCATTTCTCTGTGGTATGTAGCTTTCTAAAAAAAATAATGCATGCGAATACTACACATTGGTAAGTTGTATTGTTTCATGAGGAAAATAAATTTGGGAGCTGAATGGTGCTTTTAAAGTGTAGCAAGGAGAAGGCATGGCACAGAAGTGCCTTCTCAAAGTAATTTTAAATGCAAAAATATTCAGCGAATGTCTTCTTTGTACTGTGTTTCTGAATCTACAGTATTGTCTGATAGTGATCTTTTTCTGATTTCTCCTAGGATTTTGAATTTTATTACCTCCTTGCTAGTTTCTTTGTCTACCTCTATCCATATCTCCATGAACTGTAGTCTGTTTATGAGAGCTCAGTACTGAATCTGTCTTTCTCTTGTATATTTGTTTAGTTTTTCCACAAGGAATAAGTCCATATCTTCAAGGATAATGTAACAGAAGACTTCACATGTTTTTGTCTCTCTTTTGGCACAGAATCTTTCCTACTTCATCAACAATCAGACTCTTCAAATTAGGACTCAAAATATGAAAGAAAATATGTCCTTTAAGTATAAAGCCACAACATTCCTAAGTGTTAGGAAATTTTTACACTTTTCTTTAATAGCATAGTTCAATGGGAATTCTGAGAGCGAGGTTACCATTTTCAGTTAGTAAACTGAGTGGCACATATGCAGCCTCAGCTACTCATTGATGAGGATTGGTCATACTTGTATTTTGACCATTCACCCAGAAAGATGTGTGGCTATGTGTATATATGACCATGTGGAAATATAAATGCTTTTAATAAAGATGCCTTTGGAAGTAATTTTATAACCCAGAGAATTGATGCAGAAGTTGGTAGATTGATGAAAGACCAAAGATTGGTAAATAGATAGACAGACATAGACAGATAAAAGAAGGGAGAAAGTAAAGAGAGAAGGGAAAAGGGAAGAGTGGGGAGAAACAAGGTTTTGAAAAGTAGGTTTCAAAGAACTTCCATTGAACTGACATTCTTTCTTTTTGCTCCTTAGTTCAATCACTGATTCACAGTGATTTTTCTCCTAATTGGCTATGACTTTCATTCCCTTCTGAATTCCTGCTCTTAACTCTGCTATTCTATTCTGCCAAAAAATGTATTCCCTAGGCCTAGAATTGAACGTATCACAATTTTCTAAAGTCTGAGATCCTAGTTTCATCTTAACTCATTTGCAGATATGATTATTTAGACCAATAACACCCTCTACAGTTTTTCTAGAATTTTTAAGTATTGGTTTTGTTTAAAGAGGATATAGTAGAAACAGAGATACACAGTACATTTTTGTTAACATACATAGAATGTGAGGAGCTAAATAAGATCCTGATTTATTCTACTCTAGTATCTTGAGCTCATATCTTCTTTAGTTCCAATTCGACTACTATTTTTTCAGAATTAGATTCATGGGGCAATGGAAAAAAATAGAGAAATAAAATAATAAAATCATGCAAGGATTAGGATTTATATTATGATAAAGATGAAATTTCAATTAGGTGAAAAAAAGAATTTTAAGTGCTCATGATTCAGATTTTTTTGTAAGTTGTCATGTTACAATAGTTTGTAAACAAATTGTGACTACTTTGTTTGGCCATGCTTTGTGGAATAGAAAATGAGTAACTTGACTACACATGTCTTTGTATGCTAATGCAGTCTCAAAAATGCTTCCTCAGAAAAATCTTGACTTTGTTTACAATAATATTTATGTTTCATTTACTGTTCCATTTGTTTGATGGAAATACTGAGAGGTTTTAGAGCGGATAAGCCTAGCGTGGATTCTATAAATTAGTACTTAGCCAAAGATATACTCTTAAACTTTCAGTCTGTGATGGAGAGACATTCTTGGGACAGGGTCTAAAAAAAGAAATTAATCAAAGTCATCACATAAATCAATATGAGAACTATGTCTAGTCATTTATGACAGAGCATGATAATGGGAGAAAAAAGAATGTATACAGGTATGTGTAACTGTGTCACTGCGCTGTACAGTAGGGTAAAATTATATTGGGGAAATAACAAAAAATCAATTATCAGGAAGAAGATGGTAAGCAACTGTGTTCCATTTTTCACTGAGTGCTAGCAAAGATTGATTTATAGCACAAAGAATTTGAGGTCATCACAAGGAAGCAGTTGTTTATCAATTTGTGTAATAGTTTATACTAAGATTATGATATAGATGGAAATATTAGCATTTTTAAAATTGAGTTATCTTAAAAATAGGTTTTCAGTTTAGTTTCAAGAAACAAATGGATAGCTTAAATAATCACTTTAATTTTTTCAATGAATGATTCAGCATTGATAAAATTCTCCATTTAGGCTTGCAATTAAATATTGCATATGGAGTGGCATAAAACTTTTCAGTCAAACTGTCCTCTTTTCTTGCTATGATAAATTACTTTTATTTCTACTGAATGAATAATTCAATTGTATTTCAAATCCATTGAGAATATATCTTTTATTATCTTTGCTTAGAACACTATTGTGTTGGGCATTGTCTCTTCATCTTGAGTATAAGAAACCAGAATTTTAGTAACATTTTGTCACAGCATTTTTCTGGATTTTTGTAGGCATCTATAATAGGGTAAGTTATATTACTATTAATTTCTTTTTTAGCACTAGGATTCTGATTCATATAAATTGATTTTTTTAACATGCCAACACAGTATTTAAGAAACGTCTTAATAGCTTTTATTTCAAGGTGTTTAAGAGTAAGAAATGTATGTGTCATTTCTTCTTCTTTTTTTTTTTTTTTTTTTTTGTCTTTGAGGGCTTCACCCCTGGCATATGGAAGTTCCCAGTCTAAGAGTTGAATCAGAACTGCAGATGGCAGTCTACGCCACAGTCACAGCAATGCCAGATCCTAGCTGTGTCTGTGACCCACTCCACAGTTCTTGACAATGCCAGATCCTTAACCCACTGAGTGAGGCCAGGGATCGAACCCACAGCCTCA
The DNA here is from genome assembly GCF_016906955.1 of Phacochoerus africanus. NCBI lineage: Eukaryota > Metazoa > Chordata > Mammalia > Artiodactyla > Suidae > Phacochoerus > Phacochoerus africanus. Next base: position 184,052,354 of record NC_062544.1, on the reverse strand, counting down.
TGGTTACTAGTTGGGTTTGTTACCACTGAGCCATGCATGATAGCTGATTTATTCTTAAGGCAAATCTGTAAGGCATTATTTCACTTGGAAGATGAATAAAAAATGTTCCATAAGGTTAAAAACTTGCTCTAAGTCCAGCAAGTAGTAAGAATAGAAATCAGCATTTGAACTCAAAAAATTTGAAACAAAAATTCATTTTTCAATTTATAAAACAAAGCTTTTCTTTTTTTTCAAAATTTATTTTTATTTTATTCTAACATTTTATTTTAGTCTAACATTTTTATTGTAAAATTTTTCTATTATATGAGCATCTCCTAAATGGATAATTTATTGTTATTATTAATTTTCAATATGAGTAATTTATTGTACAGCCCTTCTGTAGTTTATATAAGTGTATAAAATGTCTGGAAACTGCAGGATTTCTAATTACCTTATAAATTACTCATCATGATTATTAATTATCCCTGATCTATTATTCCTGGAGTATAAAGAAGTCCAAAGAAGCCTAGGTATAGCCCCTGGCTTTTATTTTTTAGCAAAAACCCAATACTGATTTTAATGTATATAAGAAGTTTTTCTTTCATGTCAAGAACAAACTAGCAGGATCCAAGCAAGATGGTGGAGGAGTAAGAGGTTGCACACACCTTCTCCCAGAAACACATCAAAAAACATATCTACATGTAAAACTATTCACACAGAACAGCAGCTGAATGCTGTCAGAAGAACTTAAACTTCCGAAAAGGGCAAGAAAGTCTTGGCATAACTGCTTAGAACAGAAGACAAAAAGAGAAGGAATCAGGACAGGACTAGCATTCCCTAGAGGGAGCCATGAAGGAGAAAAGGAACCCATCTCTTGGGAAGCAAACTAACGAAAGATCGGCTGAGTCGGAGGGACCTCAAAGTCACCAAGAAAAGTGCAGCAGCTGAACTGAGAACACCAAAGCAGAGTGAGAGCCACACAGACCATCTGAACCACTGGCCCTGACCCCACAGCCAGTGATGTGAGACACTCAAGTGGGGGCTGGGCACTGAGACTCAGGCTCCAGAGATCAGTCTCAGGGAGAGAACTGGGGATGGCATGAGGGGCTAAGGAGCAGTGCACCACAGGCTAAGGAGGGGGACACCATGGCAGGGGGAACCCAGGAGAAGGGCTGGACCTACAGGAGGGGCAAGGCACCATTGTTGGGGAGGGGAAAGGAGGAGGGGTTGGCTTCCATAGGAATCTCCCAGTGCCTAAGCATGTGCATGCCTGCAGGCTTAGAGGGCGGGGTGACTCTGCAGACACCATGGGCAGGGAGAAGCCTCTTGCTCATTTAGGGGAGAAGAGGCACTTCTTGTGCTGGCTACAGGTGGCCGGGCACCTATTTTGTGAGCTAAGGGCATCAGGGGGCTAAGTGTGGTGTGGTGCCTCCTGCATGATCTACAGGTGGCAGGGACAGACTGCAGTGGTCATTTCAGAGGCCAGAGGGAGGCTTGACTTGCCACCACTGGGGGGCCTGTGAGTGGGCACCACCAGTGATCCCAATCACCTCAGGGGTTCACAAAAAAGAAAAAAGAGGGCATTGCAACCAAGCACCATACGCTGTTGCTCACTCCCCTGGGAACACACCCACCCTGCAGCTGCCACTGCCAAATGCTCTGGGTGATGCCCAGACACTTGGTCACTGTCCCTTCCCAAGACCCTACAACTAGGAGCAACTGGTATAGAACCATTTGTGTGGGCTCAGTGGAACAGGTGCTTCTTGCATGGTCTGCAGGCAGCAGGGGCAAACTACCACAGTTACCACTCCAGAGGTGGGCATGGCCCACTGCCATTGGTGATATGTGAACAAAAATCACTTGCAGCTCCATTCACCTAAAGGACACCACAGAGGAGGGCCTTGTGATCGAACACCACCTGTTGGTGCTCTTGCACCTCCAGGAACACACCTGCCGTACTGCCACCACTGCCAAACATTCCAGGCAGTATGCACATGCCTGATCTCTGTCACTTCCCAGGATCCTGCAACTAGGAGCACCCTTTACAACATCTCATATGTGGGCCAAGTGAGGCAGTTTCTTCATGCATGGTCTACAGATGGCAGGGGCAAACCAGTTCAGTTATGACTGACTCTGGAGATGGTCATGGCCTGCTCCAATAGAGCTCCCTGAACAGGCACCACCTGCAGTTCCAATCACCTCAGAGGAGGGTACTGCAATCAAACACAAGCTGTTGTTGCTCTCAGTCCCTTCGGAACTCATGCACCCTGCTGTTGCTACTGCCAAATGCTCTGGTCACCTTGAAGATCTGCCTCAAGCTTATTACCACTTCCCAGGGCCCTGAAACTAGGCATAGCCTGTGGCACCTTCCTGCATGTCCTTGTTGCTACTGAGAGCCCAATGACCAGGCACTGACTGCTGGCCCTACCCATTGCCTCCTCCCTGAAAACACATTGAACATCCTGGGAACAACAGGCTACACCAAAGAAAGAGACACCAAATATTCGATCACCCACACCAAAAATAAATAGTAACCCCACCAAGAAAAAAAAAATACAAAGGGGTATTCTTTCATAGAAGTATCCTTACAAGACTAACTGTTGTCTTTAGAATGGATTAGCAATGAGATCTTGCTGTGTAGCACTGGGAACTATGTCTAGTCACTTATGATTATGCATGATAATGTGTGAAAATAGAATGTGTACATGTATGTGTAACTGGCTCTCTATGCTGTACAGTAGAAAAAAATGTATTGGGGAAATAACTATTTAAAAAATCAAAAAAAAATTAAACCATCAAAAAAAATAAAAAGTACAAACTAGCATTTTTAATCATCCAGTACTCCCAGTCTCTTTGTAAATGCTTATGGAAAAATAGTTGCTAAATTCCATGTTCTTGGCAGTTAAAAACTAAATTTTTAATTGTTTTTCATCCAGAGTACTTAAATTAAACAAATGAATTTTAGTTTTTTATGAAGAGCTGGGGAATTTTCATCCGTGTCAATGTATTGCACAATTTATACAAGACATCAAAGTAAGTAAAAAATTTCTCAAGTAATTATGGAAAATCTTGCCTTCTAAATAGCCTGTTGCTGTTGCTAAAGAATCAATACAAATTACTGTCTGGCATAGTCTCTCAATCATAGATACCTTTGTCGTCCTGTTCTCTTGATTGTTACAAATGTGAAAAGTTCATTGTGTAGATATCAGAGAAACAATGTTATATGCTTTTAATGGAAGTTCTAAATATTTTTGAAAATTCAAGGAAAGAATATCAATTTTGAGACTGAACTAATTTCTGAATATATGTATTTCAATGATACGGTGAGGAGAATGTCAGTTGAAAATTGATTGATTCCTAAGAAAAATATACTTGATAAATGTATTTTCAAACTTTATACATTAAAATAAGATTAATATGTGCATCTATACAACATATTGCCTTAGGTAAACCTTGTAACACCAGAATAAACATGAGTTTTTTAACTAAAAGTTAAAAATGGTATGGGCTCATTTTTTAAATTACTTAATGAATTTATTACATTTATAGTTATACAATGATCATCACAATCCAATTTTATAGGATTTCCAACCCACAAACTCAGCACATCCCCCCACCCTCCATGTTGTCTCCTGTGAAGACCATAAGTTTTTCAAAGTCTGTGAGTCAGCATCTGTTCTGAAAAGAAGTTCAGTCTGTCCTGTTTTCAGATTCCACATGTAAGTCATAGCATTTGATGTTGGTGTTTCATTGTATGACTGTATTACCTTAGCATGATAATTTCTAGGTCCATCCATGTTGCTAAAAATGCTGGTATTTCGTTCCCTTTAATGGCTGAGTAATATTCCATTGTGTATATGTACCACATCTTCTTGATCCACTCCTCTGTTGATGGACATTTAGGTTGTTCCATGTCTTGGCTATTTAAAATAGTGCTGCAATATACATCGGAGTATGTGTGTCTTTTCGAGTCATGGTTTTCTCTAGATAGATGCCCAGGAGTAGGATTGCTGGATCAAATGGTAGTTCTATTTTTAGTTTTCTGAGGCACCTCCATACTGTTTTCCACAGTGGTTGCACCAATTTACAATCCCACCAACAGTGTACTAGGGTTCCTTTTTCTCCACACCCTGTCTAGCACTTATTGTTTGTAGACTTTTTGATGATGGCCCTTCTGGCTGGTGTAAGGTGGTACCTGATAGTGGTTTTGATTTGCATTTCTCGGATGATGAGTGATGTTGAACATCTTTTCATGTGTTTTTTGGCCATCTGTATGTCTTCTTTGGAGAACTGTCTGCTTAGACCTTCTGCCCATTTTTGGATGTGGTTGTTTGTTCTTTTGGTATTGAGCTATAGGAGGTGTTTATAAATTTTGGAGATTAACCCCTTATCAGTTGACCTATTTGCAAAGATTTTCTCCCATTCTGTGGGTTGTATTTCCATTTTGCTTAGGGTTTTCTTTGCTGTGCATAAACTTTTAAGTTTAATTAGGTCCCATTTGTTTATTTTTGTTTTTACTGTCATTACTCTAAGAGGTGGATCTGAGAAGATGTTGCTGTTGTTTCTGTCAGAAAGAGTATGGCCTACGTTTTCCTCCAAGAGTTTGATAGTGTCTGGTCTTATATCTAGGTCTTTAACCCATTTTGAGTTTATTTTTGTGTATGGTGTTAGAAAGTATTCTAATTTCATTCTTTTACATGTGGCTATCCAGTTTTTCCAGCACTACTTATGGAACAGGCTGTTTCTTCTTCATTGTATATTCTTGCCTCCTTTGTCATAGATTAGTTGGCTGTAGGAGTGTGGGTTTAATTCTGGGCTTTCTATCCTGTTCCACTGATCTATATTTCTGTCTTTGTGCCAGTACCATATGGTTTTGATGACTGTTTCTTTGTAGTATATTCTTAAGTCCGGGAGCCTGATTCCTCCAACTCCATTTTTCTTTTTCAGGATGTCTTTGGCTCTTCTGGGTCTTTTATGCTTCCAAACAAACTTTGAGATATTTTGTTCGAGTTCTGTGAAAAATGTCCTTGGTAATTTGATAGGGATGGGCATTGAATCTGTAGATTGCCTTAGGTTGTATACTCATTTGGATAATATTGTCTCTTCCAATCAAAGAGCATGGTATATCTTTCCATCGACTTGTGTCATCTTTGATTTCCTTCATCAGTGTCTTATAGTTTTCAGAGTACAGGTCTTTTGTCTCTTTAGGTAGGTTTACTCCTAGGGATTTTATTCTTTTGGATGTGATGGTAAACAGAATTGCTTCCCTAATTTCTCTGTCTGATTTTTCATTGTTAGTATATAGAAATGCCATCAATTTCTGTGTATTAATTTTGTATCCTGTGACTTTGCCAAATTCACGGATGAGCTCGAACAGTTTTCTGGTAGAGTCTTTAGGATTCTCTAGGTATAGTATCATGTCATCTGCAAATAGTGATAGTTTTACTTCTTCCTTTCCAATTTGGATTTCTTTTATCTCTTTTACTTCTTTGATTGTTGTGGCTAGGACTTCCAAAACTATGTTTAGTAGTAATGGCAAGAGCAGACAACTTATCTTGTTCCTGATCTCAGGGGGAATTCCTTCAGCTTTGCACCATTAAGAATGATGTTAGCTGTAGGTTTGTCATATATGGCCTTTACTATTTTGAAGTAGGTTCCCTCTATGCCCACTGTCTGAAGGGTTTTTATCAGAAACGTGTGTTGGATTTTGTCAAAGGCTTTTTCCATGTCTATTGAGAGGATCATGTGGTTTTTATTCTTCAGTTGGTTAATGTGGTGTATCATACTGATGGATTTGCAGATATTGAAGAACCCTTGCATCCCTGGGATAAACCCCACTTGAATATGATGTACAATCCTTTTAGTGCATTGTTGGATGTGGTTAGTTAGTATTTTGTTGAGGATTTTTGCATTGATGTTCATCAGTGAAATTGGCCTGTAGTTTTCTTTTTTGGTGCTATCTTTGTCTGGTTTTGGTATCAGCGTGATGGTGGCCTCATAGAATGAGTTTTGGGAGTATCCCTTCCTCTGCAATTTTTTGAAATAGTTTCAGAAAGATAGGTGTTAGCTCTTCTCTAAATGTTTGATAGAATTTGCCTGTGAAGCCATCTGGTCCTGGACTTTTGTTTGTTGGCAGTTTTTAAATCACAGTTTCAATTTTGGTTCTTGTGATTGGTCCATTCATGTTTTCTATTTCATCTTGGTTTAGTCTTAGAAGATTCTCCCTTTCTAAGAGTTTGTCCATTTCTACTAGGTTTTCCATTTTATTGGCATATAGTTGCATCTAGTTCTATTATGATCCTTTGTATTTATGTGATGTCCGTTGTTACTTCTCCTATGTCATTTCTAGTTTTATTGATTTGAGTCCTCTCTCTTTTTTTCTTGATAAGTCTGGCTAAGGGTTTATCAATTTTGCTGATCTTTTCAAAGAACCAGCTTTTCATTTCATGGATCTTTTCTATGGTTTTCTTGGTTTCTATTTCATTGATTTCTGTTCTGATCTTAATGATTTCCTTCCTTCTACTAACTTTAGGTTCTGTCTGTTATCTCTCTTGAGCTGATTTAGATGTAAAGTTAGCTTGTTTGTTTGAGCTTTTTCTTGTTTCCTGAGGTGGGCTTGTATTGCTATAAACTTTCCTCTTAGAATGGCTTTTGCTGCATCCCATAGGTTTTGGAGTGTCATTATCTTTGTTGTCATTTGCTTCTAGGTATTTTTTAATTTCCTCTTTGATTTATTCAGTGAGTCATTGGTTGTTTAGTAGCATGTTGTTTATTCTCCACGTGTTTGTGGTTTTTGTAGGTTTTTTTCTTGTTGTTGATTTCCAGTCGTATAGTGTTGTGGTTGGAAAAGATGCTTGATATGATTTCAATTTTCTTACAGTTACTGAGATTGGATTTGTAGCCCAGGAGGTGATCAATCTCAGAGAATGTTCCATATGCACTATGTGTATTCTGTTGCTTTTGGATGGAGTATCCTATAAATATCTATTAAGTCCATCTGGTCTAATGCTTCATTCAGGGCCTGTGTTTCCTGCTTGATTTTCTGTCTGGATGATCTGTCCATTGCTCTAAGTGGGGTGTTAAAGTCCCCCACTATGATTGTGTTATTGTCGATTTGTCCTTTTAAGGTTGTTAGCAGTTGCCTTATATATTGTGGTGAACCTGTGTTGGGTGCGTAGATATTTAAAATGGTTGTATCTTCTTCTTGGATTCATCCTTTGATCATGATGTAGTGACCGTCCTTGTCCCTTTAAATAGTCTTCATTTGAAAGTCTTTTTTTGTCTGATATGAGTACTGCTCCTCCAGCTTTTTGATTCCTGTTTGCATGGAATATTTCCTTCCATCCTCTCACTTTCAATTTGTATGTGTCCTTAGAAGTGAAGAGGGTCTCTTGAAGACAGCATATGTATGGATCTTGTTTTTGTATCCATTCAGCCAGTCCATGTCTTTTGGTTGAGTCATTTAGTCCATTACCATTTAAGGTAATTATTGCCATTTTATTAATTGCTTTGGATTTGTTTTGTTGCTCTATTTTCTTCCCTTTTTCTCTTGTTCTCTCCTCTTCTGGTTTGATGACTATCTTTAGTGTTGTATTTGAGTTGATGTTTCTTATTTGTGTGTGTATCAATTATAGATTTTTGGTTTGCAGTTTTTCTTAAGTTTTGATATGAGACTATATGTATATGAGATTATTTTCAGTTGCTGGTCTCTTAATTGCAAGTGCATCTCCAGCATCCTGCATTTGTACCCTCCTCTTTTCATGAATTCTAATTTTGGTGGCATAATTGTGCATGGATGATTTCATATCTTTACTGTATATATACCTTTACTTGTGAGCCATGTCATTTGTGGTATTTTTGTTTCTAGTTGTGGCCTTTTCTTTTCTGCCTAGAAAGTTCCCTTAGTATTTGTTGTAAGGCTGGTTTAGTGTTGCTGAATTCTCTTAGCTTTTGCTTATCTGTGAAGGTTTTGCTTTCTCCTTCAAATCTGAATGAGAGCCTTGCTGGGTAGAGTAATCTTGGCTGGAGGTTTTTTCCTTTCATCACGTCAAGTATATCATGCCACTCCCTTCTGGCCTGCAGAGTTTCAGCTGAAAAATCTGCCAATAACCTTATTGGGGTTCCCTTGTATGTTATTTGTTTCTTTTCCCTAGCTGCTTTCAAGATTTTCTCTTTGTCTTTAATTTTGGTCAGTTTGATTAATATGTGTCTCAGGGTGTTCTTCCTTGGGTTTATTACATATGGTACTCATTGTGCTTCCTGGATTTGAGTGAGAGTGGTTCCTTTCCCATGTTAGTGAAATTTTTGGCTATCATCTCTTGGAATATTTTTTTCTGTCCCCTTCTTTCTCTCTTCTCTTTCTGGCAACCCTATAATACGGATGTTGGTGCATTTAACCTTGTCTCAGAGTTCTCTGAGACTCTCTTCATTTGTTTTCAATTTTTTTTTTCTGTTCTGCATCTGTAATTTCTACTAATCTGTCCACCTCGCTTACTCGTTCTTCTGCCCCCTGTATTCTGCTGTTGGCTGATTCTAGTGAATTTTTTATTTCAGTTATTGTATTTTGCATCTCTTCTTGTTTAAGTTTTATATCTTGTATCTCTTTGCTCAGTGTTTCCCGTCAGCTATCTATCTTTGCCTCCAATTTATTTCCAATATCTTGCATCATTTTCAGCATCAACAGTCTAACATCTTTTTTCCTGGAGGCTGAGCATCTCCTGATCACTTAGCTGTATTTCTGGGGGTTTTTCCTTTCTCCCTCATCTGAGTTATAGCTCTCTGTCTTTTCATTTTTATAGTCTGTGTGTGCCTTTTAAGAATGGGATCTCCATTTCCCCCAGTCCTATGGAGGTCCTGACACAAGCCCCACTGGCCTTCAATGCTGGATGCTCTTGGGCCTCTTCCTCCCAGTGCCAGATCCCCACATGTGGGAGTTTGATGTGGGACTCAGAACCCTCACTGCTGTAGGTGAGTCTCTGTGAACAAGCTACTTTCCAGTCTGTGGAGCTTCCCACTCAGGAGGTATGGTGTTGCTTATATCACATAATTGCCCTCCTGCCTCTTGATTTGGCTTCCTCTTCATCTTCTGGAGTAGGATATCTTTTTGAAGGTTTCTGGTCCATTTGGTTGAAGATTGCTCACTCTTCAGTTGTGAATTTTGGTCATGGGCTCATTTTTTAAAATGTATTCTGTCCCCCAAATTAGTTTTTTTCAGGAAGGAGGTCACAAATGATATTTGTAAAAATAAAATAACTTGTAAACATATATTAGTACATGCGAATTAGTGCAGTAAAATGTAATTGTGATTAGTTTACATAATTAGCCATATGGAAATTAATGTTGTTATTCATGTGATATATATTTTAATAACATTATATGTATTCTATAAAGATCAAAAAATACAAATGAATTTTGAAAGTATCCACCCATTTTGAAATATATTTTCATAAAGACATTTTTCTTGATTGCAAATCTCTTATTTTGAAAGTTGTGCATTGGAGTTCTCTCATGTTATAGTGTGTTAAGTATCCAGCTTTGTTCCTGTAGGAGCTCAGGTCATTGCTGTGGCACATATTTGATTCATGGCGTGGGAACTTCCATATGCCATGGGTGTGGTCAAAAAAGACAAAAAGAAAAAATATTTTTAAAAAGTTATAAATCTGTAGTAAATAAATCCATAGAACAATAATGTGATATCTTGAACAATTTATTTTATTAGCCATAGTTGAGCATGATATTGAATGTCATAATAATCTAACATGTATCCTGTATATGTGAAATCACATTAGTGCCAGAATGCTTAAAATTATTGTACTTATGAGAAAGCATGCCTAGGAATTCCCTGGTGGCCTAGGAGCTTTGTCGCTGCTGTAGCTCTGGTTCAGTCCCTGTCCTGGTATCTTCTGCATGCAGTGGGAGTAGCCCAAACAATAAAAATAAAAAGAAAGCATGTCTAGATTTTCACTCATAATTAAGCCAAGTTAATATGTGTGATATATGCATTCGGTACAATTGTTTGCAAATCCTTAAAATCATTATTTTTAATCCAGTTTATTAGTACTTCAAGCAATCTACCTCAAATCTTTAATATATTTGTGGTTCTCTTACATACCACATTTCTATTTTTAGAATACCAATAGTCTTGCTAAGGTGCTTAAAGTTATATGGAAAGTAAAGCCATAAAATAGAGCAAATTTTAATTAATTATATAAAATCACCACTGATGTTTCAGAAGGTGGGGATAGGAAATTGTTCATATTTCAAAATGTCTCATTGTGTACATTAAAACAATGCACATATATAATTTTATTATAATTTTTTTTTTTTTAGTGATTTTTTAAAGTCTAGGTAGTTCCATCATGGCTCAGTGGAAATGAATCTGACTAGCATACATGAGGACTCAGGTTTGATGCCTGGGCTCGCTCAGTGGTTTAAGGATCCAGTATTGCCATGATCTGTGGTGTAGATCACAGATGCAGCTCGGATCTGCCATTGCTATGGCTGTGGTGTAGGCCCACAGCTATAGTTCTGATTTGACCCCTATCCTGGGAACCTCTATATGCCATGGGTGTGGCCCTAAAAAGACCAAACAAACAAACAAAATATAGTTGATTTACAGTGTTGTGTCAATTACTTGTGTACAGCAAAGTAACCCAGTTATGCATATCTCTATCTACCTACCTACCTAACTACATTGCCTTTCTTCTATTATCTTCCGTCATGCTCTATTCCCTGTGCTGTACAGTAGGGCCTCATTGGGTATTCATTGTAAATGTAATAATTTGCATCTACTAACCACTCCCAATCTGTCCCACTCCCTCCCACTTCCACCTTGGCAACCACAAGTCTGTTCTCTATTTCTGTGAGTCTGTTTCTGTTTTATAGATAGGTTCATTTATGCCATGCTTTAGATTATACATTCAAGTGTTAACACATGGTATTTGCCTTTCTCTTTCTGATGGACTTGACTTTGTGTGATGATCTCTAGTTGCATCCATGTTGGTACAAATGGCATTATTTTGTTCTTTTTAATGTCCAAATAGTATTCCATTTTATATATACGCTACATCTCCTTAATCCATTCTTCTGTTGATGGACATTTAGGTTGCTTCCATTTCATTGTAAATAGAGCTGCTCTGATCCTAAGAATGTATGTATCTTTGTGAACTATTGTTTTATCTGGATATATGCCCAGGAGTTGGATTGCTGGATCATGTGGCAACTCTAATTTTAGCTTTTGGAGGAGCCTCCATAGTGGTTGTACCAATTTATATTCCTGCCAACTGTATAGGGGGGTTCCCTTTTCTCCACACTCTCTCTAGCATTTGTTATTTGTAGACTTTTTAAATGATGATCATTATGACTGGTGTGAAGTGGTACCTCATTGTAGTTTTGATTTGCATTTCTCTAATGATTAGTGATTTTGAGAATCTTTTCATGTTTCTGTTGGCCATCTGTATGTCTTCATTGGAGAAATGACTGATTGGGCCTTCTACCCATTTTTCAATTGGGTTGTTTGTTTTTTGTTGTTGTTGTGTGAGTTGTTTGTATATTTTGGAGATTAAGCCCCTCTCAAGTGCATCATTTGCAAATATTTTCTCTCATTTGGTAGGTTGTCTTTTCGTTTTGTTTATAGTTTGCTTGTCTTTTCATTTTGTTTATAGTTTGTTTTGCTGTGCAGAAGCTTGTAAGTTTTTGATTAGTTTCCATTTTATTTATTTTTGTTTTTATTTCTGTTTCTTTGGGAGGCCTAAGAAAACATTGGTATGATTTATGTCAGAGAATGTTTTGCCTATGTTCTCTTCTGGGAGTCTTATGGTATCTAGTTTTATGTTTAAGTCTTTAAGCCATTTTGAATTTATTTTTTGTGCACAGTGTGAGGGTGTGTTCTAGCATCATTGATTTACATGCAGCTGTCCAGGTTTCCCAGCACCACTTTGTGAAGAGACAGTCTTTTCCCATTTTATATTCTTGCCTCCTCTGTTGAAGATAAACTGACCATAGGTGTCTGGGATTATTTCTGGGTTCTCTATTCTGTTGCTTTGATCTGTATGTCTGTTTTTGTACCAGTACCATAGTGTCTTGATTACTGTAGCATTGTAATATTTTCTGAAGTCTGGGAGAGATATGCCTCCTGATTTGTTTTTTGTTTTGCTTTTTTTTTTCTTTTTTCCTTGGGATTACCTTAGTAATTCTGGATTTTTTTTTATGGTTCCATATAAATTTTTGGATTATCTCTTCTAGTTCTGTGACAAATGTCATGGGTAATTTGATAGGGATCACATTAAATCTGTAGTTTACTTTGGGTAGCATGGTCATTTAACAATATTAATTCTTCCAATCCAGGAGCATAAGATATTTTTCTATTTCTGGTGGGTTTTTTTTTTTTTTGCTTTTTAGGGCCACATCTACAGCACATGGAAGTTCCCAGGCTAGGGGTTGAATCAGAGCTGTAGCTGTCAGCTTACACCATAGCCACAGCAATGTGGCATCCAAGCCATGTCTGCAACCTACACCAAAGCTTATAGCAACTCTGGATCCCTGACCCACTTAGTGAGGCCAGGGGTTGAACATGCATCCTCATGGATAGTAGTTGGATTCATTTCTGCTGCACCACAATAGGAACTCCCTCCTTGGTCAGTTTTATTCCTAGGTATTTTATTTTTGGTGCAGTGTGATTTTAAAATGTTTTTAATATTCCTTTTCTAATATTTCATTGTTAGTATACAGAAATGCAACCAATTTCTGAAGATTAAAATTCTGAATCTTTTATCTTGCTACTTTGCTAAATTCTTTGATCAGTTTGAATAGTGTAGGGGTTTTATATATATAGTATTATTTCATCTGCATATAGTAACAATTTTACTTCTTCCCCTCCAATTTGGATACTTTTTTTTTTTTTTTGGTCTGATTGAGGGGCTAGGACTTTCAATACTGTGTTGTATAAAAGTAGTGAAAGTGGGGCATCTTTGTCTTGTTCCATATTTTAGCAGGAAGGCTTTTGGCTTTTCTGCATTGAGTATTATATTGACTGTGGGTTTGTTATAAATGGCTTTTATTATACTGAGATATGTTCCCCCTATAGTTACTTTTGTAAGAGCTTTTATCATGAATTGATGTTGTATTTTGTCAAATGCTTTTTCCGCATCTATTGAGAAGATCATGTGGTTTTTGACTTTTTTTTGTTGTTAACGTGGTGTATGACGTTAATTGGTTTGTATATATTGAACCATCCTGGTGAACTTGGAATGAATCCCACTTGGTCATGATGTATGATTTTTTTATATGTTGTTGGATTCAATTGCCTACAATTTTGTTGAGAATTTTTGCATCTATATTCATTGAAGATATTGGCCTATAATTTTCTTTTCTGAGTTTTGTATTAGGGTGATGGTGGATTCATAGTATGTCTTTGAGAGTGTACTTTCTTCAGTCTTTTGGAAGACCTTAGGAAGGATGGGTGTAAATTCTTCTTTGTATGTTTGGTAGAATTTGCCTGTGAAGCCATCTGGTCTTGGACTTTTATTTTTAGGGAATTTTTTAAATTACATATTCAGTTTTATTCTAGTGATCAGTATGTTCAAATGATCTTTGTCTTGATTCAATTTGGTGGGCTGTATGTTTGTAGAAAGTTGTCCATTTCTTCTAGGTTTTCAGATTTGTTGGCATATAATTGTTCATAGTATTGTCTTAGGTTTTTTTTTTTTTTTGTATTTACACAGGATCAGTTGAGAGTCTCCTTTTTCATTTCTTATTTGTTTAAGTTCTCTCTTTGTGGTGAGTCTAGCCAGAGGTTTTTCAATTTATTTTTTTAATCTCTATATTATTTCCTCTCTTATCTTTATGACTTCCTTCTGATGACTTTGGGTTTTGTTCTAATTCTTTTAGTTGGTAGGTTAGGTTGCTGATTTGAGAGTTTTTCTTTTCTTTTCTTTCTTTCTTTCTTTCTTTTTTTTTTTTTTAAATTGAGGAAGGCCTGTATTACTATGAACTTCCCTTTAAGAATTGCTTTTACAATATCCCATGAATTTTATATGGTTGTGTTTTCATTGTAAGTTGTCTCAAGGTATTTTGTAATTTCCTTTTGATTTTCTCATTGACCTGTTGGTTTTTTAGTAGCAGGTTGTTTAGTCTCCATGTAGTCAGTTTTTTTCCCTCACTTATGTTCCTGTGATTTTTAGTTTCATGCCATTGTGTTCAGAGAAGATAACTGAAATTATTTTTATACTCTTAAATTGATTGAGGTTAGTTTTGTGCCCCACTATGATCAGTCCTAGGGAATGTTCCATGTACACTTAAGAAAAATGTATATTTTTTTGGATTTAATGTCCTGAAAGTATGTAAGATGACTTTTGAACACTTTGATGACCATCAATCCTTTAGAAATTATACAGGACATGTGTATAATTAAAATGATGAAAAATGCTCTTTAAAATTGTGAATTTTGATTGGGATGCAAATTGTTTTGTCAGAATCTTTTTTTCTGACAACTCTTAGGTAAAGTTAGGTTTTTGTTTTTGTTTTTCCTTATCTGATGCTTGCTGAGGATAATTTCAGAGACCTTATAAATTAAAACATTAAAATTCTAATTCAGAAGAAGAATAAAATTAATTAAATTCTACACCTTGGGAAATAAAGTATATTCTTTAATAAACAAAACATGCTGCCTATAAATGTATATGTTTGGTGGTTGTTTCAATTCATTACACAGCAAATTGGGCTTCTTATTTTCAGAAGTATTTCTATCAGCAGCAGCTCAGAGTTCTATGTGAGCTTTTATATTGTTGGTCTTAATAAGCATTATTCACCTTAACTTTGCCAACAGAATACCTTGTAAGATCATAAAATATACATTTTTTCAAAAGTGACTAGATTGCACTATCCTATGGTTTCCTTTTCAAATTGTGGAAAACCAGAGGCTTAGGAAATACAAGGATGACATTGATCTTCTGTATTTTAGACAGTGTGAGACATTTTTAAAAAATGAGCAAATTAAGAAATTCAAAAGAAAAGGGAAGCTGATAATACCAAATACATTACAATTCATTTTTGTAATGCATGTTTAAAGTCAAATATGTTCGTTGCATGCAGTACTATAAAAGAATAAAAATTCCTCTTTGTACAAAATTTTTACTGTGTGCCTCTTAAGAGATCCCCAAGTCTAGTTATTTTGAACGATGAAAGGGAAACTGAACTCTTTTGTGTTTATACAAAAAAAAAAAACATGTTGATGATATTTGGCTGCTTTTATATCCTGAAAATTGAATGAACAGTGGATCTCTAAGCCTGATACTAGAGGAGTGAGGTGGCATAGGGATTGGGGACTTCCAATTTGTGGCCGTACATTAGCACTTATGAGCCATGGTAGTAACATTTCCTGAATTATAAGAGTTCGTGATTAAAAAGACTGTGAACTGAAAGAGCAAACGAATATCCCAAATGGAAGCTGGTGTTCCCTTCCCACAATTGGGAACAAGCACAGTTTATATACATTTCATCTACTTCTCATTTACTTTTAATATGCATTTTTTTAAAAAAAGAGACCATTCAAATCTTCATCACCTTAATGTAACATTTTTATTTCAGTAAGATAGGTAAACAACAGTTACATTTTGAGCATAATCAAGAATGACCATGTGTTTTCATATAGTGTTGGTTTAAAGTAACATTCCGATAGCAATTAATAGAGTATGAAATGTTACGAATTGGAAAAGTTTTGTAGAAGTCTCATTTACAAATTTCAGGATAAGTTCTCTTTGAATACTGACGACGTATTTAATGATATTTTCATTTTTTCTCCTTAACTATATAAAATAGAAAATTGAATCTCAACACTCTCCAGTAATCCTGAGACATAATATTTTATCATCATTTACTAAAAAGAATGATAGCTCCTGGTTTGCACTAATTTTTAACAGACTAAAGCCAAGGAAGGTAAATTTTTAGCCCAATATATAAATCTAATTATTGTTATATGTTTTATCTCTGTGATAACCACAGAAGATAGAAACAATCTTGAGTTCGTTCCTTGGCAACCAATTATCTAAAAATATAGAAAAACATTGTTGTGCAATAGTTTTGTCCATTACTTTGAATTGCTGTCTGCCTTAATATTTCATTTCCATGTGAACAAATTTTGAGAACATCAAAATGCCAATCAGTTGTCAGAATAATATAGAATTCCATGCAGAATTCTTTTATGTGGGAGCAAGCAGTATGATAACCTTACATAACCTGGAATAACATTTTCCTCCTTATTGGCAGAGTATATCTGTCATTTCCTGGTGTTTTCTTGCTGGTGATAACTAACCTTTGTGGATAGCTTTTTTGACCACTGGGCTTTTCATATATATGTATTCATATTTAAATGATGTAGCTGTATTTATTTTCCAAAATGGACATGGCTTTATTAATCCATTTAGAAAAAATTTTCAGGTTGACAGATGATTTCAGTAGTCTTATAATCCCTCCTTTCTGTACATGTATAATCAACCAGATGCTAAAAACATGAACATTAGTGGCTCTGAGTGGTTTGATTTTATATATACAACATTTCTCTGAGTGGCAAGCATAGAACTTGTTTGATAAATTAGCATTTAAAACATGAAGATGGGAGTTCCCATCGTGACTCAGTGGAAATGAATCTGACTAGGAACCATGAGGTTGTGGGTTGAATCCCTGGCCTTGCTCAGTGGGTTGTGGATCTGGTATTGCCGTGCGCTGTGGTATAGTTCACAGACTTGGCTCGAATCTGGAGTGGCTGTGGCATAGGCTGGCAGCTGTGGCTCTGATTAGACCCCTAGCCTGTGAACCTCCATATGTTGCAGGTGTGGCCCTAAAATCAATCAATCAATTAATCAATCAATTAATTAAAAAAACATGAAGATGTTTCATAATTCGTGCTATTTAACTTTTGCTGCTTTTCGTAATTCACCTTATTTTAGTTATGTGATATGCTTACTGTTTTTCTGAACATTAAATATGATTAATGAAGGAAAAATGAAAAAATGAAATAAGGATTCATAATCCCTCTATTTTATAGATATAATTTTCAGTATTTTTTGCATACGTATTTTTAATAAATGTATATTATATATGCAATTTTTCTATAAGAGAATTTGTGAAAATTACTTTCACATTATATCTATTATGATATTAATTATAGTATTGTGGTACTTCACATGTATAATTTATTAGTAGTTCTGCAGATGTTAAATATATAAGTGGTTTCTAATTTTCTTATTATAAATAACTCAGTGATGATCTTGTTTGTCCCTGTAATTTGGTATTCATGCTTGCCTTTTGAAAAGTAATTCATTACTAAGATAAAACTGCTGGCTGGAGAGCATGGTATTTTAATGATCTGGATGCAGAGTCATACTATTTATACCACATCCATTCCTATTTACAGTCCCTCTATAAGTTCATGGAAAGAGCTCCTTGCTATTGTGCATTATTATAACAAATAACGTTTGTTATAATAGTTGCTGAGTTGATAGAAATTATACCTTTTGATTCTTAATGAAGCTGAATATTATACATATTATTTACAAAATGTTTTACTTTGTAATTGTCTTCATATAATTTGCTATTCTTTTTATCTTAGGTTTAAATTCATGTCTTTATCATAATAAAATATTTAACTTGCTTACTTGTGAAAATACTTTTGTGTTTTCTGTTTAACTTTTAATATTTTTACAGATGTTTCTGATTTGCATTTGCTTAATTGTACATTAGTTTAATTGTGCATTTTCCATTTTCTTAATTTTCTTTCTTTCTTTCTTTCTTTCTTTCTTTCTTTCTTTCTTTCTTTCTTTCTTTCTTTCTTTCTTTCTTTCTTTCTTTCTTTCTTTCTTTCTTTCTTTCTTTCTGTCTTTTAGGATCATACCTGTGGCATATGGAGGTTCCCAGGCTAGGGGTCTAATCAGAGCTACAGCTGCTGGCCTATGTTACAGCCACAGCAACACAGGATCCAAGCTGCGTCTGTGACCTACACCACAGCTCACAGCAATGCCAGATCCTTCACCCACTTAGTGAGGCCAGGGATCGAACCCACAACCTCATGGTTCCTAGTCAGATTTGGTTTCTGCTGTGCCATGACAGGAACTCCTTAATTTTCTTCTTAGTATTATCAATTTATCTATTTTTTTCCTTATGGCTTTACTTATTTATTTAGCAAATGCCGAGTTTCTATTATGTCAGGCAATGTGCTAAACACTGGAGATAGAACATAGCCTTAAGGATCTCAGCTGTACTAATGGAGAAAATGAAAACAGAGAAAACTAGAGAACAGTAGTAAAAAGTATAGTAGTAGTGAGAATAGGAATGTGAAAAGTGAAATGACAGGTATGAATAGAGTGGAAATGGGAACATAGGACATTGAAGAGAGTAAGAACACTTCCTTGAGGAAATGATCCTTGCAAATCCTGAATTCTGAGGGGAAATTAGCCTGGGGATAATAGAAAAGACAGGCTTCAAGGGGTGCGAAAGTATAGCCAAAGCTGCAGAATCTGTCAAAATCTAAGATTGAGGTTCCTATGGAGAGAGATGTATCGAAGACTAAGAATGAGGAAGGTCAGATTCTAAAGGGTTATAGCAAGCCAACAGTGGAGCTCAGACTTTGTCTTGAAGACAGGAGGAACATCACCCAGGCTTCAGTGTGAAAACAGCATTGGGGAGCAATGACTAACTGATGGCAGGACGGCCAGTTAGAGGACTGTCAAAGCTTGGGCTCTAGCATTAATAAATGTTGTATTACACAAAGTAACCCACTGGAGTGTCAGCTTCCTTATCAAAAAATGGGGACAATAATACCTACCATAAAATTTTATAATGAGATGGTATTTTAATAAAAGAATTAAAATTAGTTATAGAATAGACATTAGATAAATGGAAAAAATAATATGAATTAAGGATTTAAATATAAATTAAAATTTCAGTGTTTGAGAAAAATATTAATTTTTTTCTATACATAATTTTATGATATCCTAAGTACTGCTTAAATCTGACATTTGGTAATCCCAGCCTAAAAAACTCACCGAGTCAACATGGGCACTTTAAATCATTTTATGTAATCTTAGACACAAGTTAGTCCCTTATGCTGTTTACCTTCATCTCATTACAGAAAAGCCAGAGACATCCTGTAATCTTCCTTTGGAATTCACTCATTTTTGCATTCTCATAAACAAATCTTATTTTTTTGTCTTGTCTATTTTAATTCTAACCTAATTTTTTAATTTATTATTATTTTTTTGTAGGTTAGAAAACTCTTTTTCCTCCGTTTAGACTCTTGTGGCTTATCAAAGTTTTACAAAGTGAAAACTTCAATAATGTTAAAGTATAGTATTTTAATTAATATCAATGGTACTTCTGAGTCCCTTCATTGTAAAATCTCATGCTTATTCTTCACATGAATCTTTTGTTTCATTACTTTTTTTTTCTCCTCTAGCTATTCTCTTCTCACTCAGAATTGCTGTTTCATGAATATTGGATCATGAATTACATACCTGCTTTATTTTTGCTTAGTATTTTTTTTTTGTTTTCCTTATTCAAAATTCTAAAATTTTTTTTAAAGATTGTCAAATATTAGCCAGTGTGTCACTTACTGCCTGTTGCATTGTACAACATATCTTTCATCAGAAACTGCTTGTTTTTGATCCAGGATTATTTGGGAAAATATATCACAAATCTTGTAATTAATATTATATTTTCTTTACATTTTCATTCTGTTTTATGAGGGAATTTGTTGCTTTGCTTTCTTAGCATGGTACACTTACTTTGAACTTTTTTTCACATGTCTACTGGTGTTTAGAAAAAGTGGTCTATGTCTGTACATTATTAAGATTGTAATGAATTCTATGTGAATTTATTAAAAATATTGACTCCCCAAAATAAAAATGGCAATCAGAGTTTATCTAATTTTAGTTTGTTCAGTGAAGGTTTACTTGCCCATGGGATGTACAGCATGAAAAACTAGAAGCCAATTCTTCAGCAGCCATCTCACTGGCTTCCTAGGTGTTTTCAATATTTTATGTAAAATAACTTAAAACCCATTCCCAAATAATTCTTGGGGGTGTAATGACTTGTTTCTCCATATTGTCCCTTGTTCTACTTTTACCAGTAGTTTTTCATCCCTCAGATGAAGATAATTTGTGGTGGAAGGTAGAGTAGTAGATACAGAAAAAATCATTTCATGATTTGCAAAACCTCTTTCATGCTGAGATATTTGGCTGTTTGCTTGTTATGCTTGTTTGGAGCATCTTAAAATTAACTGTGACATGTTCTCTTTTCTTCATTATTATTATCATTGTTGTTATGATTTCTATGTCTTGTTTTGTTTTTTAAGAATTTTGTTCACAAAACTAATGAGGGTGATAGCTTTTTGTTTAACCTAACTTTATTGGATTATATTTAAAATAAAATCCTCTGCACATACTTTAATTGTAAAATTTGATATTTTGAAATATGTATGCACCATAAAATCATGAATACATTCAAGATAATAAACACACTCACCTCTCCCAATGATTGCCTTTTATCCCTTTGTTTTCCCTCTCATCCCTCCACGCTGTTCTCCCTCCTCTTCAGCTCTAGGTGACCACCCATCTGCTTTCTGTCAATATACATTAGTGTGATCTTCTAGAATTTAAGATACATGGAATATATATATATATATATCAATTTTATATATTATATTTTATTATATATATATTTCAATTACATTTTTTTAGTCATGTGAGGATTGATATTTACATTGTCTCCAGTTTGGGGCTATTTCAGATAACATTGCAGTGAACATTCATGTGCAAGTCTTAATATGGATATATGCTTTGATTTGTCTTGGAGGACTACCTATGTGTGGTATCACATGGATTACATGATAGGTACAAGTTTAAAATTTAAGAGTCTGCCAAATTTTTTCCAAAGTGGTATTATCATTTTCCATTCCCACTCCATATATGAGGATTGCTGTTGCTTCACATCCTTATAAACACTTGTAGTAGTTAGTCTTTTAAAAGATAATCTTGTAGGAGTTTAGTATTAGATGTGATTTTAATTTATATTTTCCAAATGATTAATAATATTGAATGTATTTTTATGAGTTTGTCATCTATAAATGTTCTTTCATAAATTATCTCTTCAGATATTTTGACCACTTTTATTTGAGTTTTCTTCCTGCTGAGTTTTGGGAGTACCCTGTATATTCTAGATACAAGTTCTGATAAGACAAGTAATTTATCTGATAATATATATAAATAACTTATTATAAATAACAATTCCCTAGTCTTTATTTTGAAGAGCAACATTTTTATTTTTCACAGAAGTTATCACATTTTCTATGTGGATTCTGCTTTTGATGATGTAGCTAAGAATTCTTTGTCCAAGATAGGGCCAAAATGTTTTCTTCTGTGTTTTCTTCTAGAAGTTTTATAGCTTTAGATTTTGCATTTAGATCTATGATCCATTTAAAATTAATATTTGTATGTAGTGCGAGGTATGAATCAAAGTTTATTTATGTATGGATGTACAGCTATTCCAGCACTATTTGCTGAAAGGCCTATCCTTTCTCCACTCAATTGCTTTCACACTTTTGTCAAAATCATTTTTTATATGTGTATTTCTATTTCTAGACTCTAATTTTTCTGTTGATCTATTCATCTCTATAGCTTAATCCTATCTATGTTATCTAGAAAGTTAAAATATTTTTAAATTTGTAAATAAAGTCATTGTGGTGTTTCTACTAACTCATCAATAAGTGCATCCATTACCATTATTATAACATAAAATTGAAATTTTAATATTAGAAACAAAATAATATTGTTTGCAGCAATGATCAGTAACAACTTTAAAGTACTGAAACAACTATATTTGTTACAAATCTAGATACTCAAGTCTTTTTCCTCCCTATGACTTTCCACATAACTTCTAGTCATACAAAATTCAGAAGCTCGCATTCTTCCGGGCAGTTTTATTTGTGTTTTACTGAACATGGAGTCTAAAATATTTTCCATTGATTTCTAAATAATTTTGCTCTCATAGAAATACATAATGGCTATGGCCTTATGCTTTCATGGGAGACCTTTTCTCACCTTATGTACCCTGTTGTTCACTTAGATCTGAATCTGCTGGTTTTTTAATGTGTTCTAATCATAACCTTCAGACAGTGTGAGCAAAAATGTCTGGTAATTAGGCTCCTCAACAGGAAGTAAGTTCCATGCTGAACTTCCGAATGACTACCCTATTATAATTTTGTAAAGCTTGCTTTAAATAATACCTTAGTAGCACTGCTTTGAACCATTTTTTCTTTTCAAAGATTTAAATTTACTTTAAAAATACCAAATATTTTTGAATCTCACTATGTTAAACATTCAATTTGGATAGTTAAGGGCTAAAGTTAATAGTTTTATATTGTGATATTTCACAGATGCATGGTAAATGGCTGCATTGCAGTACAAAAACTAATATATTCCTGTAAGAAAAGATAGTAATAATCATTACCTTTGATTTCTTCCATAGCTTGGTAACACATATTTTTCATCGCCTAAACAGGCCATTGAAAATATTTACATATTGATGCCATCACTAACTTTGCAACCTAATGCTTATAAATTTGATGACAGTGCACATGTACAATTTAAGAGGATCCTTTGTCTCTCTGCAATTATATTTTTATTTAATTATGTATAAATATAGATGAATCCTTTTGATATATGTCATTTAAGACCTCATATTTTCTGAAAAATTTTATTTGAGAGCTGGAAATATTCCTAATTATTGTTCAGAAAATTATTTTCAAGTTGAATATTCATATACACTTAGAAGATATATAGTTAAACATTTTCTATATTTGTCAAATACAACTCTATAATATCACTACAACCCAAAGTACATCCATTGTTAAATCAACAATTGTGATTTTTAAAAAGCAATAGAAAACTGAATTCAACAGTCATCCACAAGGTTTTTGAGCTAAGGCAGATCACTACTTCCTTATGTCTTTGTTTCAGTAAAGCTGCTTATATGTAAGTAGGGCTCAAAGGTGAAGTCCTCAGGATTTGTATGCCATTAACTGAGTTTTTATTTCTTGCTATTTCTCCCATTATTCTTAATAATATATTAAGAACATGCATAAAATGTTATACATATGGTAGTTTCTAAAATTAAAAGTGGAAACAAAGCCTCTAAATATCTTATAATGGAGTTACTGCTGTGGCACAATGGGATCAGTGGCTTATCTGCAGCACCAGGACACAGGTTTGATCTCCGCTTGGCACAGTGGGTTAAAGGATCTGGCATTGCTGCAGTTGTAGCGTATGTCACAACTGTGGCTCAGATCTGATCTCTGGTCCAGGAACTCCATGTGCCATGCGGCAGCCAAAAATGAAAATAACTAAAAACATAAATAAAAATTAAAAAAATAAAAAGCTAATGATGAAGTTATGGATGTAAATGAAGCTGAGCAAAAATTTTATAATGATAAGACATTTCTGACTGACCTTTTTTTTCCAATTTGTAAAGATTTCTCTTTCAAAAGATTTGTAAAAGTGAAGTTCCCATTGTGGCTCAGCGGTAATGAACCCAACTAATATCCATGAGGGCACAAGTTCATCCCTGGCTCCCATTCAGTAGGTTAAGGATCGAGAATTGCCAGGAGCTGTTGTATAGGTCACAGACGTGGCTAGGATCTGGTGTTGCTATGGCTGTGAGTAGGCCTGCAGCCACAGCTCTGATTCAACTTCTAGCCTGGGAATTTCCATATACTTTTGAGTATGGCCCTTAAAAGACAAACAAAAAAAGACAAAAAATGAAAGTATGTAAAAGCAGTTCTCTAAATTTTATTGAAATAAACTGTCTGAAACTCGTAGGTATGTCATCTGTTATGTCTAAAGATTGATAATCAGTTGATTTTAATCCATTTGGAATTTTTCTAAATTTCCATACAATTTTGGCTCTAGAAGTCTCAGGCTACACCAGTCTATCAAAAAAAAAAAGGAAGTAAGAGCATGAGAGCCAGAATTCACAGATCATCTTTTACTCATGGGAGTATGTCTAATGTATCAGCAAATAAAACTTGAAAACTATTAGTTTTCACATCTATAATGAGAAAGATCACTTTTCTCAATATTTCTTCTTATATATTTAGGACACATTGTATGATAGACGTTCATAAATTGTTTGGAAGTATAATTAACTTTTTTGTAGAAATTTGAATGATTCCAACATATAATATGCAATATTATTTTATTTTAATTATTTATTTATTTATTTTGTCTTTTTAGGGCCACACGCATGACATATGGAGGCTTCCAGACTAGTGGTCAAATTGGAGCTGTAGCTGTTGGCCTACACCACAGCCACAGCAACACCAGATCTGAACTGTGTCTGTGACCTACACCATGGCCCACCACAATGTCTGATCCTTAACCCACTGAGCAAAATCAAAGATTGAACCTGTGTTCTCATGGATGCTAGTCAGATTCATTCCACTGAGTCTCGACTGAAACTCCTGCAATTTTATTTTATACAAGATGTTTGTCTTTTTATTTGTTTTGCTTTGTTTTCATAGAACAAATTCAAGACAAATTGATTTTGGTTAAAATAACTTGAAATACTTCATGGAAGAATTAGAGCAGTGACTGAAGTATATTATTATAATATGACATATTAACTAATTCTGTAGCTGGATAAAAACAAATGAAAAAAGAGGCTCTTCATGCAATTTAGCAGTGAGTAAAATAGCATTCAAGATAATAGTTCAAATTAAAAAGTAATAAGATATGAATTATCATTATCATAATTTATTTCTAACTTTTTTAGTACTTTTACCTTTGCAAGTAGTCCCCCCAAAATTTTAAAAAATACAGAATTAAAAAAAATACATAGCTCTTCATCAAAATTCTCTTTTATTACAAGTTTACAACATAAACTTACTCCTGATATATCATTTTATATTTATTCATATTCAAACCTTGAAAAAAAATGCTAGTGTATTTTGAAATTTTTTTATTTTAATGTGTTTCACCAAAATAGTTTCTGTTCCAGTATAGTAAGAATTATCTGGAGAAGACTTAGCTTCAAGTTGTATAAATTATATAATATTTATTTATTTATTTTTTGTCTTTTTAGTGCTATACTCACATTGTAAGGAAACTCCCAGGCTAGGGGTCAAATCAGATCTGTGGCCCCTGGCTTATGCTACAGTAGTGCCAGATCCAAGGTGCATCTGTGACCTACACTACAGCTCATGGCAATGCCAGATCCTTAACCCACTGAGTGAGACCAGGTATCAAACCTGCATCTTCATGGTTACTAGTCAGATTCGTTTCTGCTGAGCCAGAACTGGAACTCCTTATAATGTGTGTTTTTAAATGCATGTTTAATTTTAGAAATTAAGAAGTATTTACTTGGACCAGAATTCAGTCACCTTTCTTATTCTGTGTATGACTATGGTAACTGTAAATGGGTCCCTGTGCTTTCCTTTGGGTTGGAAGCTTTGCTTGCCTGCTTAATTACAAGGCAGTACCCTGGGGTTTGGTGTTTTACTTAAAAAGTACAAAACCAGCCATTTGCGGCAACATGGATGGAACTAGAGATTCTCCTAATGAGTGAAGTAAGTCAGAAAGAGAAAAACAAATACCATACGATATCACTTATGTCTGGAATCTAATATTCGGCACAAATGAACCTCTCCACCAAAAAGAAAATCATGGACTTGGAGAATAGACTTGTGGTTGCTTAGGGAGGGAGGGGGAGTGGGGTGGATTGGGAGCTTGGGGTTAATAGATGTAAACTATTGCCTTTGGAATGGATTAGCCATGAGATCCTGCTGTTTAGCACTGGGAACTATGTCTAGTCACTTATGCTGGAGCATGATAATGTGAGAATAAAGAATGTGTACTTGTATGTGTAACTGGGTCACCATGTGGTATAGTAGAAAAAAAAATGTATTGGGGAAATAACAATTAAAAAATAAAAATAAAAAGTAGAGTACCACTCTTTGTCTATTTTCATAAAATTATGCTTAAATACTTCCCAGTTCTGTTCTTTTTAAGACTGTTTTTATTGAAAACCCAGTCAAAATAATTTTTAAATTTGATTCCACATTTTAAAAATAGCAATGACAACAATATAACATAATGGGGAAAAGTTAATTTGTCTAAAGAAATGCATCTTTTGCCAATTATACAGAAATTATTTTATGTTGAGTTTATATTGTTTACCTAATGTAAAAAAAGAAAATTCATAAAAGAGTTCTGTAACCAATCACACAGTAAAAGGTACAGTTTAAATACTGTAGGAGAATTCTAAGCATGTACTAAAAGAATTGTATATGCTGTGCCTGAAAGGCATGATAAATTTTAAAATTGATAAATAATGGTACCGTGCTCATAACTAGATGTTGCTAATTATATGTCACTATTTGTCAGGTGTATATGGAAAAAAGTTAATGAAAATAAACACAGCTCCCATAACCTCCTGAATTATTCAAAATTAACTGAGAAGATGCAAACAGCCAAGTGCTTTCCATGTGTTGATAATGCATCATGATCAATATGTAAATGTTATCCTTAACTTAAAACCAAATTTGAGAATGCATTATTAAAGAGATTATTGGTTGGCTCTGTTATTTCTGCAAATATGCATGTCTAATGAGATTAGCATTGCGATAAGTCTTAATTCTGCAATTGTAAGCAATATAATGCTTCAGATGTCGCCCGTGGAGGACCATGCCATAAGAAAAAAAAAAAAAGCAATTCCTTAATTATTTGGCAAAAGGATGACAGATCTAGGAATTCATTATCTGACCTGATTTCTTATCTTCATGAAGGCCATTCAGAAAAGAAGTAAACCAACAATGAGCGTATCTTTCTATACCAAATATCAATAATGGAAAAATCTGTCATCAAGGTATACCTTGACAATTCATGCAGATTTCAAGAATTAAATTAATCTTGCTCATTAAACTTTCTTATCAGTCTTCATATTTCCTGGTATAAAACTTTGAGAGGAACTTGTTTTTGGTATACATTTTTTAAAACCTGGAGTTCCGCAGTAACTCAGTGGGTTGGGGATTGCTGCTGTGGCTCAAGTCACTTGCTGTGGTGTGGGTTCAATTATTGGCCCAGGAACTATCACATGCCACAAGCATGGCCAAAAAAACAAAAACAAAAACAAAACCTGGAAAATGCAGAATTAATTAATTATGTACATTGCATAATTTCTATCACCTTGAATATTATAAAAATTGGATTATTATATATTTATAAAAATAGGTTTAATTTTAATTTTTAAATTTCTTAATTTTTTTGATTTATGATTTTTAGTTGTTTCAAACATTTTGTCATAGTTTAGTAACCTTTCTGAAATAACTTACCAGAAAAAATTCATTTTCAGTAAAAGCTAAATTAACATGCCAATTAAAAACAGAAATATCTTTGCTTTCTAAAATAGAAACGTAAGAAAGGAAGAAAAATTAAATGTGGGCAATAGAATTTTTCATTTCTGTTCAGAGGGTCATTCTCCTCTTTCCCTATTTTGGCTCCTGGCTTACTGTTTCTCTCTCCAGCTCTACTTCTGTTATACTTCTTGCAGTTTAAATTTCCATGCAAGTTCTTTCCAATAACCTTAAGTTTTTCTACTGCAATGAACTTGTTCTCCATTTTCACTCTGTTACTATATCCCATGGATATTCTACTGATCTTATACAACTGACAACTCCTTCACAGTCTTAACGTTGAACCCCATTCTGTACTCCATCTCTTATTTTTACCTGTACTAACCCTAATATTATGTCTATTGGACACTATGAGTATTTCAGTCCAACTTCTTCCACCTACCTCATAGGGTACATTCATTGAAACCTCATTTTCCTCCTTACCTAATGTAGAATCTAGATCTTATCATTATAGTCATTCTCGCATGGTATACTCACTTCCTTTGCCCTCTTTCACAATTTGCCTGGACATAACTAGGCCTGTTTCAGTCTAACTTCCTCCTTTCTTTGAGATGTTAATGAACAGATGATTGTAGTTGAAGAGAAACAGTAGAGGTGCTTATTATTGTCTCTTTAAATTTAAAGGGCTTCATATGAACTCTCCTAATGGTTTTCATGAATCATACTATATTTCATTTATTTATTATCCTACTCCCACAGTATATCCCAAATCTTTTATCCACGAGCCAAATTCAAAAGACTCTGGAAACTGAAAGCTTTTATATTTTATCTGGTTCCAGAACTTGACCTGATCTGACCTAAATTCACTTGGCAGCAAAAACTGATTGAAATTAACGTATAGCTATTTATAATCTTTTTATTCTAATTAGTGTGAATAGTCTCTACAGACCTATTAGTGTTTTGATTACAAGGTGTTACTTAAGACTTCACTGTTTTTTTTTTTCCTAATCCATGAAAGATCTAGTCACAGCATTACCTGTCTGTAGTCCAAATTAATTCATATTTTGTAGCATATCTAGCTACAAAGGTCTTAGAAATAAATAAGGGATTGTGGACCTCTTATTTGTATTCATTTTACATTCTATAATGTGAAGGATATTTTTTTTCCTATAAGAGATCTGTATTCCCTTATGCATACTATAAGAGCAAATACAAATTAAAAACCTCCTCCCTTTTCTTAGAACATTTACTTTAGAACATTTTCTTTTTAAAATGTATATAAATATTGGAGTTCCCATCTTGGTGTAGTGGAAATGAATCTGACTAAGATCCATGAGGATGTAGGTTCGGTCCCTGGCCTTGCTCAGTGGGTTAAGGATCCAGTGTTGACATGAGCTGTGGTATAGGTCGCAGATGCACTTGGATCTGGTGTTACTGTGGCTGTGGTATAGGCCAGCAGCTACAGCTCTAATTTGACTCCTAGCCTGGAAACTTCCATATGCTGTGGGTGCAGGCCTAAAAAAGCAAAAAAAAAAAAAGTGTAAATCTGTAAATCTTTTTTTTTTTTTTTTGGTCTTTTTGCCATTTCTTGGGCCGCTCCCATGGCATATGGAGGTTCCCAGGCTAGGGGTCTAATCGGAGCTGTAGCTGCCAGCCTACACCAGAGCCACAGCAACTTGGGATCCGAGCTGCATCTGCGACCTACATCACAGCTCACGGCAACACCCAATTGTTAACCCACTGAGCAAGGGCAGGGATCGAACCCGCAATCTCATGGTTTCTAGTCAGATTCATCAACCACTGCGCCATACGGGAAATCCATGTGTAAATCTTTTTAAAAGCTAAATAAACTTCTTGCCAGCTTTAAGACCAAGTAACGTCTTTCTCAAATACCTGAGAGCCATCGCTGTAAAATGTAATTATCAAGGAAGATAGCATCCCAGTTTCTGTTGGAGGGATTATTGAGTCTAACTTCAGTGGACCCCTGACTCTAAGTTGCTAAAGTACCTCCTCTCACAAAGATTTAAGTTTATTTTTCTTTGGAAAAAGCTTATTAGCAAATACAGCTGGCTACCCCCAAGTATCAGGTGAAACTAGAATAAAATGTGTGTGACAGACAAGTGATGCTGTCAAGTCCTCTTACTTGAGAACTGGTTATTGTTTATCTTGAAAACATGTATGTCAATGGATTGTGTCTGCTGGCTGTATAAAAGGATGAACTCCCTGTTGAAGTGTGAACTTTCTGGTTTAAAACTTACTTAATAATAAAACTGTTTTCAGTCTCTCCTACTTTTGTTGAGAGATTTTTTGAGTTGGCTGAAGATTTTGTCTTTAATGATATTCCCCAGTAATAACTCCATCTAATTTGCTTATTTGAAAACATTCCCTCAGAAATTCTTCCCTCTCCTTCATACCTTTTAAAATATTTTCTTTCTTGTTTTTGTTTGTTTTTGTCTTTTTTCCTAGGGCCATACCTATGGCATATGGAGGTTCCCAGGCTAGGGGTCTAATCGGAGCTGTAGCCTCTGGCTTATGCTGGAACCACAGCAATGCAAGATCTGAGCTGCATCTGTGATCTACACCACAGCTCACGGCAATACTGGGTCCCTAACCCACTGAGCGAGGACAGGGATCGAACCTGCAACCTCATGGTTCCTAGCTGGATTCATTAACCACTGAGCCACAATGGGAACTCCAAATATTTTATTTCTTAATTGATCTTACTCATTAGCTGCAGTTTCTTCTACCTTGTCCTTACAACTCCCCCAACAATGATCTCATGTTTCTACTATCTTTGGAATAAATTTTCTTCTTTCAAAATTAGACTTGGCTTTCCCTGGTGTGTCATTTCTTATAGACACTCTAATTAGGCTTTGACCTCACCACTAAACAAAATTTTTTGGGGGGAATTTCCTGGTGGCCTAGTAATTAAGGATCCAGCATTGTCACTGATGTGGCTTGGGTCACTTCTGTGGTGCGGCTTCAGTATATGGCCTGGAAACTTCCATATGCTGTGGGTGCAGCCAAAAACATTGTTTTTGCTAGTGTCAGCAATAACTCCAAAGACAAAACTTTAGTCTTCACATTTTTTCACTATTGGCAA
Source organism: Phacochoerus africanus (assembly GCF_016906955.1). Lineage (NCBI taxonomy): Eukaryota > Metazoa > Chordata > Mammalia > Artiodactyla > Suidae > Phacochoerus > Phacochoerus africanus. The sequence continues at coordinate 184,021,878 of NC_062544.1, read as the reverse complement.
TCATTAATAGAAATGATTACTCTGCTGGCTTGAAACCTTTTCTTCTTGCTTCTAGGATATGACCTTACTCCTTTCTACTCTTGGCTCTCTGTATGGTGCTTTCAATTCAACTTTGTAAATTCCTCCTTATCTCTCAAACTCTAAACCACTAAGTCAGCCTAGGCCTTATCATCTTGGTCTACTTAACTTTCCTGATGATTGTATTCAAACTCATAGCTTTATATACAACCTTGCACTGATACCTTACAAACATATTTCTCCAGTTGAATCACTGTCCTGAAATTCAAACACATTTCTGACTGATTATTTAAATGAGTACACCTTGTGAGAGATCTATCTAAATTTAAATATCAAAAACCTAAGTTGTATATTTAGTGTAGAACTAAAATGAGTGAATCTAAATTTCTGAAGTCTAAAATCCAACCACTTGTGCCACATCTGTTTAGTTATCATCCTGTACTAAGTCATTGTCATCTCTGATAGGGATTTTTGTTTCCATTATTGGCTTTTTACAGTCTATTCACAACACATATCAGTCCTTAGCTCTAACCTACATATCTCCCCATTCCCATCAGAGTAGATCAAATAATCATTACAAAAACCAGCAAGGCCTTGTAATAGTTTGCACTCCACTAATATTCTGAAATTATTTCTGACTGTATTCCTTCCACACTGACCTTTTTTCCTCAGCTTTTAGCACATCAGACTTTTTACTTCATACCACCTATTTCAGGCGGTTGTTCCTCAGATCTAGAATACCCTTCTTCTGTATTAAAACTTGACTCATTCCTTAGTCTCCAGCAGAGCTCTACACAAATGGCTTATATTAGGAAAAACTTTCCAGAACGCTCATGCAAAATTAAATATGTTTCATTCAGTGTGTCATTTTTGGTTAGTAATATGGTTTCAATAATCATTATTCATTCTCTCTCTCTCTGTGTATGTACACTTGTATATGACAAAGTATGTGTATCTCTCTATATAAAGTAGCTAATTTGGGAAACCAACTAAGATTTAGTATTTTTATAATGGTTTTAGTTTAAATATATATGCAGTGCAATGTAAAAATCTTACATGTACAGTTTGACGAGTTTTGAAAAAGGAGTATGCTTGTAGACCTTATTAAGACATAGAACTTAATGTAGTCTCAGGAAGTTTCCTCATTCTCTTCCCAATCAAAACCACTCTGCCCAAAGCAACCATTCTGCTTTTTTTTTTCCCTACTATATATTAATTTTATCTATCAGTATCTGTTCTAAAATTTCATGCAAATGGCACTCACCTTTTAATCTCACACCAACAAAATTATGGGAGTTTCCTGGTGGCCTAGTGTTTAAGGACTAATGGTTATTTAGTAGTACTTTTCTGTGTGGGATTCTTTCTCTCATGCATATTGTCACATGCTTCAGTGGTTCTTTTTATAATTTAGTGTAAATATACTGATCTGTTTATCAACTCTCTAATTCTCTTAATTTTGTGTAATTTGTGTTATTTCTACTGTTTAGCTGTTGTGAATAAAGTGGTTAATAAATGTTCTTACACACATTTTCATGGGCATATATTTTCATTTCTTTTGGATATATGCCTGAAAGTGGAATCCCTATATCCTAAGACAGCTGTATGTTTAACTTTAAAATACATTGCCAAAAAATAAATAAGTAAATAAATACATTGCCAAAGCCTTTTCCATTGTTGTGCAGTTCTACACACACACCACAAATGTGTAAGTGTTCCAATTATTCTCTCTAGTAAACAAGCTTCAGTGTCTCAAATTTTTAAATTTCAGATAAACTTAATAGTTTTGCACTGATATTTTATTGTGGTTTTAACCTGAATTTCCTTGATAACATTTAATATTCACTTACTTAGCATTTTTTTGTACCCACTTTTTTTTTTCTTCTCCTTTTTAGGGCTGCATCTGCAGCATATGGAAGTTATAAGGATTGGGGTCGCATTGGCGCTACATGGGATCCAAGCCACATCTGTGACCTACACCACAGCTTTCACCTATGCAGTATCCTTAACCCACTGAGTGAGGCCAGGGATCAAACCCGCATCCTCATGGATAATAGGGTTTTTAACCCGTTAGCCACAATGTTAACTCCTGCACCTACTTTTATATCTCCTTTGAAACATGTCTGTTCTTTTGCCCATTTTTATTTACTGGGTTATGTGTCACTTTATTGTCACATGGAATTTTTATATATTTGATTTTTTTTTTCATAAGATAAATGTTTTACAAACAGCTTCTTCCTGGTCATGATTTGCTTTTTGATTTGTTAACTGTCATTTGACAACCAGAATTTTTGGATTTAATGATGTCTAGCTTTTAATTTAATCTTTTAAAATTTTAAGGGATTTTTGGTGTCCAATAATTTACCTTTTCTTAAATCATCAAGTATACTCACATTTTACAAGATTTATAGTTTTGCTTTTTAGATATGACTCTGCGCCAAATTAAATTTTGTACATGGTGTAAGGTAGGGGTCGATACTCCTTTTTTCAGATATGGATATGTAATATTTTAAATATAATTTATTGAAAGGTCTTATTGAATTGCCATGGCATCTTTGTTAAAATAATTGACAAGATATGTATGGGTCTATTTCTGGACTGGCTAGTCTGTGTCTTTGATATTTTTTCCTATCATCATGCCAATATGGCTATATTATTATTATTATTATCATTTTATAATAGTTTTTTTAGGTTTTTGTACATTCATATAAATTATAGATTCAACATGTTAGTTTTTATAAGAAATTTTGCTGGAATTATGACTGTGATTACTTTAAATATATAGATTAAGTTTGAGAAAACTAACATTTTTACAATATTGACTCTATGCTGACCCCAAATCTATAGGCATGGCATTTCTCTCCAATTAATTAGATTTTTTTTTATGAGAAATATTTTAAACTTTTGCATATACAGATCTTTCACATATTTTGTTCAATATGTTCCTAAGTATTTTAGTAGATTAATTCTATTAAAATTATTTTTAAAAATCTTTTTATTTTGAAATAATTATAGACTCAGAATTTTAGAAATAGTGTGAAGTGTCAAGCTTCCTCTAATGAAGACCTATCATAGCTGCAGTGCAATATCAAAACCGAGAAAGTAATGTTGGTACATCACTGCTAACTTGATTATAGACCTAGTTTAATTTTCATAATTTTTAACCTGCATTTGTGTGTATATATATATAATCCTAAGCACTTTTATTCTATGTAATTTATATAACCAACACAAAAATCAACTGTTCTCAACTGTTCTGTGACCACAAAAGAATTCCTCATGCCAATCCTTTCCCATAGAAACTACTAATCTTTCTTCCATCTCTATAGTTTTGTCCTTTAGATAATTTATATAAATTATATAACATTATATCACATTTGAATTACTTCAAAGAAACTTGGGTGTAAGTAAGTGACGGTATAGATGAAAATTTTAATCATGACTTGGTAATCATGAATACTGGGTGAGAGATCCATAGGACTCATTATACAATATTCTTTACTTTGAAATACTTTTGATTTTTTCTTAATAATAATGAAAAATTAAAAGTTATCAAAAAGTATATAAAAATGCCTAAAGTAGAGGATTTTTAGAACAGAAGAACAAGAAAAGAATGCCATTCAAATCTAGGAAGTGCATTAGAAAAATAATTTGGAGTGTCAAAGTCCAATAGGAAATAATCAGAAAAATTAAATCAGTATGAGTGAAATAACAGTAAAGGACATTACAATCAAATTTATTATATTTCAAATAGAGAAAAATCAATGATATAAAATACAATATGGAAATCAGATAAAATATACTAGATAAATTTAATTGGTGATACTGAAGAAACAAATGCAAAAATAAAATTAATTCATGCATGTCACAAATTCAAAAGTTTTTTATAAGAAGATTAGGTAAAAGAATTTCAGTTAAATTTACTATTAACATAATATTTATTGTAGATTAAGGACAGTTAAATGATATTAGATGATGATACAAGAAATATATAGGGATGGAGTTCCCATCGTGGCGCAGTGACTCTATGCTGTTAACAAATCTGACTAGGAACCCTGAGGTTGCGGGTTCGATCCCTGGCCTTACTCAGTGGGTTAAGGACCCGGCATTGCTGTGAGCTGTGGTGTAGGTCGCAGACGCAGCTCGGATCCTGCGTTGCTGTGGCTGGTGTAGGCCAGCAGCTACAGCTCAGATTAGACCCCTAGCCTGGGAACCTCCATGTGCCGTGGGAGCGGCCCTAGAAAAGGCAAGAAGACAAAAAAAAAAAAAAGAAAGAAAGAAATATATAGGGAAAGATTAGATTAGCTAATATTGAGGAGTCTTGAAAGCAGACCAAGGCGATTTTAAAATAACACTTCAAGGGTAGCTTCCGGCCATCTGGGCGGGAAATTTCAGCTTGATGGCAGCTACTATCTGGATTTGTGACCCACTGGGACTAAACAGTGAGGACAATTTTCCCTTAGTCTCATTACGCCAGAATAGCTCATTCCAATGAAACTTTCTGCAGTGTTAGAACTTTTCTATATCTGAGCTGCTCTATATCTTAGGCGCTAGGCACATGTGGTTGTTGAGCACTTGAAATGTTGGCGTTGTAACTGAGGAACTTAATTTTAATTTAGTGTAATTTGAATTTAAATAGCCACATGTAGTGTGCAACTAGAGTATTAGACAACATGGTTCTAGAGAATCTATAAATTCCTTCTTCTAAATCAACACATTTTAACTATCTAGATTTTGGAATTAGCCATAGATCTAGTTTGATTTTCTGCTCCAAAATTTGTTAAGAATCTAGATTGTTTACTCAAAGGAATTATTATATGTCTCTTTCTTATCCCCCACCCACACTTCACTCTGCTTAGACTCAAAGAAAATTCTCTTATATTTTTCATTTTTCTATTACGTTGTCAATGCTTAAAAGACCTATCTGTGGCAAAATCCATGTAGCTGCCCCCCTGTGTCATATACAGGCATAAGAATGCCCATGCTCACTCTGAACCTGAACAATTAAGTAAAATGCATATATATAAAAAATGCATATATGAGTGTATATATGTGTGTGTGTGTGTGTGTATGGTTGACTTTGAATAATGACTCTGTTCAACTCAGGTATAACTCCTGGCATCTAAGCTGATCAATTGGCTTATATCCTTTAGTGATATACTAGGGCATCTTAAACCAACCTGATCCAATTTGGCTGAAGGAAGGCACTCAACCCTTGGGGAGTTTGAAATAGCTTAAGCAAGCAAAACTTACATTCTGCTATTATCTGCATTTTAAAACATGCTCATTACTTAGCTTCTGAGCAGATATAAAAGGCTAATTACAATACTTGAATGTATAGTTATGTTTCAACTTTCCAGTCTACCTGCATTATCAAGCAGAAATCTGATTAAACAGATGGGTCTCACCCCATGTCCCTCAAAATCAGTACAGAGATTTTAGAGGAACAAGAAAGGGAAGTGCCAAAAGGTATTCTTTCTTCATGGAAAAAGCCCTAAGGCACCTAAATATGCTAATACTGAATCAGCATTACCCTTTTAACTTTGCAAAGTCAAAAGGAACAACATCACAAAAGAAGCTTTATTATGATTCTTCAAATCATGAGATTAAGCATTATTAATATTTATTTTAATACATTAATTACATGGATTTAGGAATATACAGACCCCCATGTTCCTAAAATGCTCTTTTATTGTTATATTATAAACTATGATGAGGCATAGATGTGAGCCACACTGAAAGTATCAATTTAAAAACCCTGAGACACCTTATCATAAAATGCAAATAGCAAAAATACCAAGAAAGCTTAGGTTTCAGTTTATTCATGCCTTAAAGTTGGCATTAGTAGTAGCTTACTTTCATATGGATAAACATTTCATAAGCTTAGAGTAGACCTGATTATTATCAGCTTCTAGAACCAAACTTAAAATTATACCTACTAAGAGAGTTAAAATAATTCAAAAAATAAATTATCTTAAGCCTGGTTAAGTCAACCATTCATAATTAACATTTAGCAAATTCTTAATTTTTATTTAAGAAATCCCAAATTAGAGCCACAATAACTTTGTAACCTTTTTATGTAGATGTCAACCTCCAAACTTGTATATCTACATATCGTTAGAGTGCCAGGAAAAGAAAGATGAATGGAGCAGTGAGATCTTAAGCACCATTTATTGACCAGCAGAGTGCCTGGGAGCGCTGAGCAAGAGAAACTCAGAGCCTCCCACCCCCACCCCCATTCCCCTGTTATTGGGAGAGAATCAGGTTTTATAGTCAGGGGGTCATGTGCCGAGTTCTTCAGGTATGGGAAGGTGGCTGAGATCATGATATAAAAAATTTAACTTTCTCCTTGAGGCTATCTTTGTCCTTTGAAAGTGAGCCACTTCAGGGGCTTGGTTGTTTTGCCTGTGGAGGTCCAATAAAGTGGAAACTGCAAGTCTGGGTCTGGGTGGGTCAATGAGTAGTGTGGACTTTTCTTTTTTAGGCCTTCATTAGTTTCTGCCTAAGACATATATGCATAAATGAATATGTATGTATATATGTGTCTCTATATGTATTACACCTATATGTTTAGGTTTTTTGAGTGATGAGATTAGATGGGATATTATCAACCATAACTCCAAAGGCTGTTATATATTTTTCTCTCAGTTATTTATTCATCTTTTCTTTCATTTATCCATTCATGCATTCATTGACTTAATACATGATCATTAAGTGTTTTCTGTATCAGATATAAGGTAGGCCTTAGAATTAGATAAAAACAACAAATGTTACACTCTTTGTATTAAAGAGGCACTCAATTTACTCACCATAAGCAGAATGGTATGTTAGATACCCTAGATAGTAATAAGAGAAATACAGTGTATGCTTTCCTTTTAAAAGAAAGGTGTATGCTAATTAAATTGCTTATATTAACTTTGCATTGCTTTTTAAGTATGACTTTGATGAGTTTTCAAGTTACATTTGACTCTCATTAGATGTCACTGCAATACAAAATGTGATGTCTTAAAACACTCTAGAGAGAGTATAAGGATCATAAGATATAGAAATCACTTAATTTAATAATCCTATTTATTTCTTTGTGAAAAATTCCACACCCTGAATGGTCCCTGACTGCAATAGTTATTCATAAAACTTATATTCATAAGCACTAGCTAATACAGTTTCTTAACTATTTTGGTTCTTTACCCTAAATAGAATATAATTACTTGAGCTTTTCTCCTCTCTTTCTTTTTTCAGTAAATTTAGAAAAGTGCTGGATATGCAACAAATATTTATAAAAGAATTATTTGATGCAGAAATGGATCAATTAATCATTCTTCATCTTCTCTCTTGCAGTGGCCAGTTGATGGAGTTGTCAAATGTCAAAATATTCAATATGATGATCAAAAACGTTAATCCTCTATCTCATGGAGGCAGACAAAGAAATGACTGACCCAGCACTCTTGAATTGTTACAGACTGCCTACTATCACTTGGTGCTCCATCTATGATAGAAACCCAGTGGACTGGAGAGAATTGTCAGTACATTGTAAGTCACAGCTTTTGGCCTGAACTCCAAGATATTCTCTTAGTTATCTGAACTGGAGAAAATTTGAGATATAAGGTATAGGGAAGGTAAAAATTTTAACTCTATTCTTTTAGATATTTGGGGCCGGGCTTGAGAATTAACAGGAAGCAGATGAACAGAGAAAAGCATAGAAATGCATATAAGTTTTACAGGATAAGGGAACTCTCATAAGAAAATGAAGACCCAAAGAAATGGCAAATCCTACTTGCTTTTATATTAGGTTGAATAAAGAGAGGAAATTGTGGAAAAATAAACTAGGTGAGGTAGTTAAAGGAAGATAAGAATTATTTGAGCAAGGTCTGTGCAAAATTCTCTTGCCTTTGCCACCATCAAAGAATGTTTTTTTTCTCCTGGTATAGGAAAGACATCTTTGGCATGGGAATTTTTAATCTCCTGTTTTCAGGAAGAAAAAAAAAGGAGATTAGAATGCCCTTCTTTCATCTGCCAACCCCTGGCACTTTGACCCTATAACACATGTCAGTTCTCAAACAAATGAAATCAAGGGAGGGAGATACAGGGTGAGAATCTGTGTTTCCTTTTAGAGGTCAGTGTTGGGTAAATGTAAATTGTGTTTCTCTAGCAATTGTAAACATTTTAAAAAAATATCAAATATATAAATTACTTTAAACAATATAATTCAAAAGATAGCACTAGTGATTGTTGATATTCTAAATTCAGTCTAAAAGATATATAACAATTTACTTTGCCAAGTAAAGAGACAGAAATTAGAAAAAATTAATTTAGTTCTTATTGCATTTCTCTCTCCCTTGCATTGACCTCTGGGAATAGCTTTACAGGTAATAATCTACAATACCACATATTAACATAAAATATTTTCTGTCATAAATTCTGAAAAATATATCTAAAGCTATTTTTCTGTCCTGTTATTAATACATAGTCACTGCTTGTAAGCATTACTAAGTGGTAAATTAAAGAATATTAAATACTAGTATATTTTAATTGTTATGTGTTTTCGCAAAACATTTTTTTCTTATTTGCCTTTGCTCTCTAGGTCTTCTTTCTCTAGCCCCAGATATTTATAACATAACTTTTTTTATTTTATTTGTTCTCTTATTCTTCTTTATCTCCTTATCAATTATCAGAAATCTCCACACTTGAAACAGGAGCATTTTATATCACTTGGAAGCTCTGCAATAAAGTTTGCAGAAATAGGACCACTATTTTCAGCAGAATAGGATCGAATCTCAAATTTTCACCATTGTTCTGCTGTTGTCACTGCTTATAGTAGTAGTACTAAATAACCCAATTAGTATACTACTGGATTTCATTCTTTTTTTCTTAATGTTCTATTTGAATTAACTAAGTTACCTGCTGGCAGACTATGTTTTGGTAATACCTCCTACCCACTTTCTTATCTCATCTTTGAGTCAACTTATGTAACCTCCTTATATAAATTCTTTTTACCCGGGTAATCATGTTCCTGTTTTCTATTTCTTCAAACTATGAACTCTGATACTAGTTGGCTCGAATTTGGCCTCCTTAAGAGAAGAGGCTATATTTTCTACTTCTCCTCCTTGTTTAGGAATTTCCATTGCCTCTAAAACTTTCCTGAAATTATGGCTAAACTATGGTTCTTTAATCAAAGAAAGGTTAATAAAATATATTTTATATAGATTTAAGATAGTTCATGCTCATTTTAAGACTGCTTTTTACATGCTAATAGTTACTATATACATTTTTAGTTAATTTTCTCAAATAATTATACTGTAATGATGAAAGAATAGTAACAACAATATGATAGTTTTCAATATGGTATGGAAAATTTCAATATGGATTTTATGAAATAACTATCAAATTATTAAAAGTACAGTAATGTCCCATATTAAAATATATAATTTACCTCTGCAAATTAATCACTTCTATAGGGATGGAAGTGGCAGGTGTTATTGACATCATTAAGAAACAATACTTTAGTAAATTTCTTAGAAAGGAAAGACAAACCAGAGGCCAAAAGATTTCCCTTGAATTCTAAATTAGTTTTCAATTCAATGTATCCTCCTTATTCAAAGTTCTGACCCTTAGATATTAGTCTTTTGAGTGGCATAAAAACTGAATATCTGAAGGACTGATTTAAATCTCCTTTCTCGCATAATCTCCACTGGGTTGACATAAAACATCAGTCTGTCCCAGGCATGCTGAGCAGGAGTTCAAGTAAGAACTGTTTCTTTGAAGAGTAAAATTTCCATTGAATTCCCCTCCAGCATAGATACTTTAAGAAAAAGGTATCTGGGCACCTGACTTGATGAGATCTGTCAATGCTGTCTTTGCAGAACTTCTCAGGATTCTCAAGGGACTAAACTGGATAGGGAAAATAAATGTAACATTAATTCTACCTCTGGCCAAAACACAAAATGTAGTAGATAAATATATATAGAAATATAAAAAATAGCTATAACTCATAATAATTAAGATAGCCATTTATTTGTTATTTGTTAATTGAGCCCCTATAGCCTTTTAATCTTCTCTTAGCACCAAAACCCTCACAGATTGGGCACTTTTTTTTTTTTTTTCATTTAAAGTAGTTCAGTGTTGATTTCTGAATCTCAGTTTTGTTTAATACATTCTCTTTTCAAATTCAATTTTAAGTTCCTTAAGGGCAAGGCAGTACCTTGTCATATTTGCCAATGTACATTGTAAGTGAATCCAAGTCCTTTTCTGCCTCTGTCAGAGGTGACTTATCCATTTTACCCATGTGTATGAAGCTCACATGCTCCCCTAGGGAGCTTCTCTTCTAGTCTATGTAACTCTAAACAGTCGTGTTTCATCCTTGTGGGGCAGTTGGTTCTAGTCTCCAGTTAGGTGCTTGCTCTTGCTCTCTGAGGAGCAGCTGTATCATGAATCTTTGGTTGTACCTGAATCAATCCCAGAATGTTCAAGCCTTAGCTACGTAGTGTCCTTTGAGTTCTTGAGGAATCACCAGCTGGATGCTCCATCCTTATCATCATTCTGGGTCATAGCTCTGTGGGCCCCTCCTTCAAGCTCCTTAGGAACCAGTACTCCCTTATCAGCAAACCCTCTTGTGAGATCTGAGTTCCAAGTCTGTAGAGTCTCTTTTCAAAGAATCTAGATTCTGATGCCTTTAAAACTGTTTGTTTGTTTTTGTTTTTCCTGTAAGCCCTTTGGGTTGTAGTTATCTCCTACAGGCATTTTTCCTACTGTGTTAGCTTTGTGTTCCATTTCTGCTTTTTTAGTCCTTTACCACCTGTTTAACCAATTTTTAAATTAAATTATCTCTGTTTAAGTATCAAATGTAGATTCTTTTTTTCTGATAGGATACTTAACTGATATACTGATATACTTCTTCCCCTATACCCTGTATTACTCAGGTTACCTAGTCAATCACAATGGCATTCACAATCCAAGGCCCCAGCAATTATTGATTGCTTGCTTGGGTTGTGGCATTACCTTCTCACTCTGATTATTTTCTTTCCTTTCAGAAGTTTCCATCCTTGGAAAATCAAAACAGGCTTAAGGATAGCCTTTCAGGTCCATTCTCAGTGCCAAGAGATGCTGTAAATTCAGTATATCTATTACACTGAGGCAGGTTAACTGTAAACTTTTCCAGTTACCTGATTTTCAGTGAATTTCTTTTAAAGTCCCCAGGCATAATTATCTCTTTAATAAAACAAAGCAGAAGATGTCAAGCATTTTATAGGTATAACAACTGACATCATACAATATGTACTTACGTATTATATATAGTAGCAATTGGTATAATGACTTATTATCCTACAAGCATGATGGTAAGTGGATAATATTTTTAAAAAATTTAATTCTGGAGTTTTCTTATGGCTCAGTGGGTTAAGGCTCTGGTATTGTCACTACAGTGGCTTGGGTTGCCGCTGTGGTGCATGTTTGATCACCTGCCCAGGAACTTCTGTATGCGGTGAATGCAGCCAAGAAAGAAAAAATATATATTCTTAGAGTAATCAGTGAGCTAGATAATATTAATTTCCCTAATATAGATTCTTCAGCATAAATGTAGTTAGCAATTTAAGATCACATACATAGTAAATATCATTATGATCACTTAACCCCAAATATTTTGACTCCAGATGTTTGTTTTTTAATTACTAAGAAGTATTATCTTCCAATATACTGATGTTATATACCAAAAGGTTTTCTTCTGAGATTACAGTATTTATTTCCCTAGCTGTGGGACATTTTGGCCCTCTCTGGAAACTATTCCAAACTTGAAAGAACTGCTTCACTCAAGATCATGCTACCTTCCCAGAGCCAACTGGTAAAGAGTATTGTGCTCAACTTCCTCACCATAGTGGGGGACAACTATGAAGTACTCTATAGTTTTGAGCTCTGCGTGGGCTCAGCTGAGGCACTGAAACCAGATTTATCCTCTGTCCAAAACTGTTTCCTTCCCTTCTTTTCATACCTGTTGATCTGAAGAGATTCCTAATAAAATTATCAGCATGTCCATTTCTGTCTCAAAGTTGGCTTCCTGGGGAACAGAACTTGCAACAACTAGTAATTTAAATAAACGCAAATGTATTTAACATAATTTCATACAGAGAGAAGGTTCATTCCTGGACTAAAGAATGAAAACTTTACTATTAACACAAATAAATTAATAACATTTTTAAGTGCTAACTCTAGCCATATATTCTCTAAATGGCCAAAGAATAGAACATCATCAAGTTCAGATAAGGGTAATTAATTCCCATAATGTTACAGACAGTTGTGCTGGGTTTGAACCAAAGTCTTTGTACTACAATGTATTATATTCCCATTGCATCCTGTGATTGTAAACTAGCTTGTTAAAAAGGGATGACTATTTCTATTTATGAAAGTTAAGTTGAACATATTTAAATCTAAACTCAAGTGGTGACTTGAATATAAGTGGGTTTCATTGGGAAATAGTGTGAACGTTTATATAACCACTAATATAAAAAAATGAGTATAGGACTTATGTTAATTTTTTTTCAGAAAGGGAGCAAAAGAGTTAAAAACTCAGTCATTAACTTTGAATTTGGCAGTAGATTCTGCAGTGTGTTTATTGCTATATAAATAAGTCGCAGGTGTGAGTGATTTCACAGAAATATAAGCATGTAGTTCCATATTTTTTTAAATTAAATTTAAAAATTTAAATTAAATTTAAATTTATGGAGTTCCCTAAACTAAACATAATTTCTTTCCTCCTTCTGGATTTCAGTCACCACTCCTGAATTTAATCTCTATTAGCTTTAAATTTAAAAATTTAAATTAAATTTAAATTTATGGAGTTCCCTAAACTAAACATAATTTCTTTCCTCCTTCTGGATTTCAGTCACCACTCCTGAATTTAATCTCTATTAGCTTTGCCTTCACTAGTAAATAGTATTCTAGGTTGGAATTCTGAATGCATGAGCCCTAAATGATAGATGTCCTTCTAAATGAAACTCAAGTCAAATGTTGCTCAAACATTTGACAAGGATTTCTAGTGGGGACTTTAATGATAGTTGGAATAAGTAGCATTCACTACTGTGCTTTGTGGTGCAGCATCTCTGCCATTCGCCCATGCTATTGTGCTTAATTGTTTAAGGACCTCCAGAATGTATTTAATATATATTAGCTAGTGTTATCATTATTTTCTTCTTTGTTTGACTCATGTAAGTTTATTGAATTAAAATGTAAATAGGAATATCCTCAACCTTACTCCATAAATGTCAGGTTAACTGGGAAAACATTCATTTCTCTAGGCCAGGAATAATCAAATCTCTATTGGGTCAATGACTAGATAGAAAAGAACTTTTTAAAATAGTGTTTCAGTTTGTATTGAAGCTGATTTCTTGACTATTTTACTTGTTCTATGTAAAAATACAAAGTAAATTTGTATTTAGTTACTTTTTGTCAAAGGAATCATCCTCTTGAAAAGTAGATACTAAAAAAATGTGAGTAGGAAAGTGCATATGAAAAAACCCTTTGCAAATATATAAAGTCTAGCTGAATTGCCTTAGCCTATTATAGACAAATAATATGTTTCTCAAAGGCAACTCATCACTACCATCCTTTGTTATAAAATTGAAGTAGATTTTAGGCCCATGCTAATTTATATACATTCCTATTAAGATTTCTAGCAAAGAATTTGACAGCAGAAGAACCATTTATTAATTCCGCAAATACTCACTGAACAATTTCATAAGCTCCAGAATGGAGTATGTGTTGGCAATATGAAGATGAAAGAGATACAAGCACTTTGCTTATTGAATTCAGGATAAGTAATAAACCTACACAAATGCGTATAGAGATGCAACATACTGAATGTCATGAGAAATATTGATCTCATATGCCAATGGAATGCTAGGAACTTGATCATGCATCCATTCTCCACATTTTACAAATTAGGAAAAAGATGATTGGAAAAGATGTATGGAGTTCCCTAAAACACCTGGTTAGTTGAACAAGTTTCCAAGTTATTTGAATAAGACTAAAATTTAGGAATTCAGGGAGTTCCCATTGTGGCTCAGTGGTAATGAACCTGACTAGTATCCATGAGGATGTGGGTTTGAGTCCTAGCCTTGCTAAATGGGTTTGATAGGATCACAGTTTCCTTGGTTCCCATCTTGCTGTAGCAAAGCATTGGAAATGCGGATGTTTTATAAATTTATTAAAGTGAAAGTACAGTTTCAGAGAGAGAGGACTCACATGCGTGCAGGTTAAAAAGAGGGGCTAAGTTTACAATTTGTTCTTATATCTCCCTCCTCCCTCCACAAGGCAGACCTGAGTGGAGACCCAAACTCTCCTGCTCCAGCCTCCTACGCTTTGCGTATGAGCTGAGTGTTGTATCTCTGATGGTTTCTGGCAGGATACCTTATTGGCATGGGAAACAGGTTATATAGAAGCAGAGTGAGGAGTGGGCAATTCCTTCCCTCCCAGGGAGTGAGCAGCCCGGGCTGGTCAAGGTAGGGGAAGGGGCATTACAATGAGACATGGCCAGAGGCTTTTGGGTTTAATCTCCTTGAAGGGGACTTGAAGCCTATAACAGGTTAAGGATATGGTGTTGCCATGTGCTGTAGTGTAGGTCGCAGAGGGGCTCAGATCCCACATTGCTGTGGCTGTGGCATAGGCTGGCAGCTGCAGTTCCTATTGGACCCTTAGCCTGGGAACTTCCATATGCCACAGGTGTGGCCCTAAAAGGGAAAAAAATATTAGGAATTCATTTTTCATTCTATTTAGTAATATGCATATATTATGAATGATTAAAATTCCTTGCACAGAATATTATTATGAAGAAGCCCCTATGTTCATATAGATGGAGACTGGGCTTAAGCGTCACCAACATGGTCCCTGAACCATCTGATCTTACCTGAAGGTAACAGCTTTTTATTGTTTTCCAAACCCTTAGAGTTTAATAGAAAGCAATTATGTCATTAATATTCTTTGGGGTTAAAAAAAAGAGATAAAAATATATACCCATGTACTGCTGGGGATAAATGCAATCATGGAGAAACGTGTATGTCAATAATAACACTTGTGGAGTTCCCGTCATGGCCCAGAGGAAATGAATCCAACTAGGACCCATGAGATTGCAGGTTTGATCCCTGGCCTTGCTCAGTGGGTTAAAAGATCCAGCATTGCTGTGAGCTCTGGTGTAAGTTACAGATGCGGCTTGGATCTGGCGTTGCTGTGGGCATAGGCCTGTAGCAACAGCTCCAATTAGACCACTAGCCTGGGAACTTCCATATGCCATGGGTGTGGCCCTAAGGAGGTCAAAAGCAAAAAAAAAAAAAAAGATATAATAATAATAACATTTATGTTGGAATTTTTACTTTTTAAAAGTGATAATAAATAAAGTGGTGTAGTTGGAAATTCCCTTGTGGTACAGTGGGTTAAGCATCCAGCATTGCTACAACTATGGCGCAGTCACAACTGTAGCACAGGTTTCAAACCCTGACCCAGGAACTTCCACATGCCATGGGCATGGCCAAAACGAACAAACAAAACATAGAAGAGTGTAGTGGAAAAATGCATAATTATTTTCTGAGGTCCTGAGTTCAGCGAAGTGCTATTGTATCATATATATTACATTTAGGCTCTGTTATTACATATGAGCTAAACAGCTTTTGCAAACAACTATCAACTATGGGTGCGGCCCTTAAAAAAAAAAAAAGACAAAAAAAAAAGATAAAGGCAGTTAACTGTTTGTCAGGGTGAAAGGGCAGAATGAAAATTTAAGGGCCAGCTAGCACTTCTATCATAATCTGACATTTTTTCCCATCAGATATCTATGTCACCCTTTCCCCCACATTTAGAACCCACTCAGTCCCTCCCAAAGTATGACAGCCCAAACCCCCATCCAGTTACCACATTAGGATCAAAGTTCAGGATCTGTGGTCTAGTTGCATCTTCCTATAATCCAGCAATTTATGTATATAAATGAATATATAAATGTCTCTTGTTCTTCCAAGCACAAACACACACAATAATTGTGGAGGACAGAACAGATACCTAAATTATAAACCTTCCATTCAGAAGAAAAAGGTGTGTTTATTATTCCATAGGAATAATGGAATCCTCTTGAATTAGCACAATGAAGACTCCTTTACTGGCAGTGGATCTATTCTCAGGGGTGAACTTCCATTCATTTTCCATGCCCCTGTTTCCAACCTGTGGAAAGTCCTTTCTTACCTGTTATCCCGCACGGCCACAACTGATCAGGTTATAGTTAATATGTCCTACATAGTATTGTACAGCTTTAATAGCCCTATTTTCTCCTGCTATAAATTTGTGGCACAAGGGTTTTTGCTTTGCTCACAGAATTAAATACTTTCTGAGGCTGTGCTCATGAATTCTTTGGTTAAATACTTTATGCTTCAGCACTACCACATTTCCTGAAATATATCTTCTGTTATATCATTAGTTATCCTTAAGGACTTTAGTTTACTCATTGCGCTAAATGCTTACTTAACATGCATTGATATGCTTTGAAATAGTCTTTTGATCTCAAACTTTATCCTATATTGGAATCACCCAGATGCCTTGTTAGAACATAGATTGCTGGGTTTAATTCCCAGTTTCTGATTCATTAGGTCTAGGTGGGAATCTGAAGATAGGAATCTCTAATAAGCTTCAGATGATGTATATACAACTAATGCTGGAATCATACTTGGAGAACCATTACCATTGTCATTCCTGTACATATGTAGAAAAAATATATGAGCAAATAAATAGAGTGTTCCTTTATCTGCCTTCACATTCAGAACTCAACTTTTACAACTGCTTGTCAATTCAAGGTCATTTATAATAAAGTTTTTCAACACAATGACATTCCCTCTATCATAAGGAGCACTAGAGAAGAAATTTATAAAATAACTTAAAGCCGTTGGTGCTAGGTTCTTAAACTGGCTTCATATTTAACACTCCTCCTGCTTTAGGAATGTTATTTACCTCCTCTCCCTCCCTCTACCAAAAAATGAAAAAAAACCCAAAAACATTCCAAGGGCTTAAAAAAGTGTTACACTGTTTACTTCCAGATTATTTTAGCAATTATAAAACCCCATCAACCCCATCAATTTTCAGGTAAGTTAAAATGTGAAAGTAGGACATCTTAGAATCATGAGATGTGATATTTGGTTTTAGGGCATTTCCTGTGTCAATAACCACAATCCAAATTCTTAACTACACAATTCTTAGTTCTGTTTTATTCCCCTACCCAACTAATTTAATATTGGCTATGCTAAGGCCATGTGAAACAATAGATTTATTAGGTAGAAACACCCTTATGTTTTGTGTTTTTTTTTTTTTTTTTTTGCTAAAAAGGCTGAGTCTTTGTTAACTGAGAGGTCTTTATCCTTTTTCTTTCTAAGCATATTTTAATCTGACTTCTGACTATTTATGGTCTAGAAGCAATGAGCTTCTGCAATACTGTTGTGTTCCTTATTCTTTATTTAGAAATAAGCCATTTTTTGAGCTTATTTATTTTTCTGTAATAACTTGCTAACAGCAGTAACTGTAGTTACAAATGGATATTCTAGCATTTTCTAACTCAGCCCAGAGGTATAAGAATGTCTTATGATCTGTCTTCCAAGCTATAACAGTTAACAGTTCTACCAAATGCTTTGCCACAGCAAATTTTTCAAATTGGCAATATCCTTCCTTGATTCCAACTGCCAAATTGCTGGGTACTAATAGGTATATTAGAGAGCATTGAATTGTTCCTAATGTTCAGCTCAAATAATGGCTTGCTATAATAAACTCACTTTGCTCACAAAAGTGTCCAAGGTAGTTTTGTATTGGCTGGGCTGGGTACAAGGTGGAGGCTGGAGTAATAAGCTCTGCTCCACAGAGATTCAGTGACTCAGGATGATGGAGACTCTACTATTTCCATTATGTAGGTGGGCATTGCCATTCAAGCCAGCTGAGTAAGGATACGAATATGAAGAAGCTGGCACAGGAAGTTTTATGGAATTTGCATACATCATTTCCACTCATATTCCATTACTTAAACATCAGTCAAATTAGATTATAAGGAAGCCAATGATATAAGGTATAACAGTGTTCCCAAGAGGAAAAGGAGACAAAAATTCAATGGACACCCACCACAAGCCTTTGCAAAGAAATATAATTTTGTTATCTATTATTTGAGTCTCAAATTTTTTTGAGAAGAAGTCATTCATATTTTTATTGGCATTCTCCTAAGCGTACATGAGTCTCAAATTTTAAGAAAATAGGATTAATTATCCCAGGGTAACTTTTATAGTTGTGAGGATTAAAAATAATAATAACATATCTTAGAGTACTTTGTAAACTGTGAAGCACTAAAAAAATGTTATGTATTATTACATAATGAGCAGTCAGGTATGGTATAATTTTTACATTACTAAAATATATACTCTCTACCATATTTTATTCTCTTGTACACATTGCATCACTTCTCATAATAATTTGACAGTATAATTTCTAAAGAATAATTACTTCTCAAGTTTTCTTTAAGTTACCTAGCCTTCTCATGCTAAATAATTAAAATTATTTATAATACATACAGTAGTTTGGTCAAAGATGCTTTCACAAATGGATGAAACTTATGGTGCCCATTTCTAGAGAAAATGTGTCTAAATGAACACACACATCAACACTTGCAAAATTTATTATTACATTTGAAATGGATTTTCTTCACAGAGAGCAAAAATCTTAACCAGATTCATATCCACACATTTTTCTTATAAAAATTAATAGATTATTTTTAAAACAAATAAAAATTCTTTAAAGTACTTCATAATTAAAATGTGCCACAGCTGTTTAAGGAATTGCCTTTAACATGGGAAAGCACAAATTAACTTTAAGTTTTGATTAATTTTAGACTCATATTTTTCTGGTAGTTGTTGAAGGAGACACAGATGCAAAGAAGTTATAACTCCATTAGTATGCTTTAGTCTATCAGTGTGGTTTCTTGTCAGGAAATACTAAAATTCTCTGAGAATCTTAAACAGAGCCCTTAATTTTATTACTTATTTACTTTTCCAAACCAGTGAGATTATCTCTGGAAAAGTTTGAAAATTTTTTTCTCTACCAACAATATATAAAAAATTATACAACTAGATATGTTTTTGAAGTTTGCCAAGAATTCTACAGTATCTCCACTTCTGCAAATTTCTGCTTTTAGAGAAATGGATAAATACTTAGCCAGAAAAGTTATTTCTTTAACACTGGAAACTTTTGAGTGATTATCAGGCCCTTCTTCCAGAATGGCAGCACTTACAGTGGTGACTCTAAGATCTTGAATTGAAAGATGTACATCATTGTATCAATAAAATGTCTTCCAATTAACTTGAATGTCACATATCCATTTGACATGAAACATTCTAATAATGAATGTTAAATTTTCTGAGCTGATACTTCCTTCACTAAAAATAGAGAAAATATCCATGCAAAAGTTGAATTAAAAGAGCTCTACTACAAACCTTAAAATCCAGTAATCATCTAAATAAACTGCAACTACATATTCTGCTCATTTTGCTTAACAAAACCTTTTAAAACAGCATGATTCAGAGTCTTAGCTAAGACAAAGCAGACAGTCTGTTCAGTATTTTTGAAAGTCTTTGACAGCCAGTGAATTCCCATATAGAAAACATTGAGTTGCAGACATATACAAAGATTTTTTCTGATCCAAACGGCAAAATTGATGTATTCCCGAGCAATAGAGATGCTTAATCTTTGCAGAGACTATCAATATTTACTTTCCTATTGAAAATTTTTTCCATGCAAAGATAAGATTTCACTACTTTGAAAACTCAGATGACCTTAACATTTGTACAAATAGCCATTAACAGTGGGATTTCCTACCTCATGTGATTTCTAAAACTGAAATCTAGATGTGATACAATGTCAGATCAATGGCTTCATCTAATTGTATGTTAAAGACAAATCTAATAGCTGCTAGTAACTACTTCAAAATGTTAGAAGAAATGTTTATTTTGGAGTGAAGAGTGTCAATGGTAGAATGACTGAAGCAATGACTCTCACTTTTCTAAGATACAAAACAAATCCATGATATTCAAAATTTCTTTTCTCTGGGAGTTCCCGGCATGGTACAGTGGAAATGAATCTGACTATGAACCATGAGGTTGCAGGTTCGATCCCTGGCTTGGCTCAGTGGGTTAAGGATCCAGCATTGACGTGAGCTGTGGTGTATGTCGCAGACATGGATGGGATCCCGCATTGCTGTGGCTGTGGAGTAGGGTGGTGGCTACAGCTCTGATTCGACCCCTACCTAGCCTGGAACCTACATATGCTGTGGGCGCGGCCCTGAAAAGACAAAAATAAACAAACAAAAATTTCTTTTCTCCAAGTTAAGTAATATTTTCTTCTACTTTGAAATGTAGAAAACAGTTTTACACTTCTGTTCAAGGCTTTTATGTTAGTAATAAAAACAAATTTTTTTTTTAAGTTCTAACATTTGAAGAACAAGTCATGTGTTTACGATGCACTTTTTCCATTGATGCAGTTTTGATGTTGACATTAGATGATGTTTTTCTGCTTATGTTAGTAAGAATTTTGCCACATACGAAGGAATGGGCCAAACGTGTCATTAATACCAGTTGAAAAAGTATAAGGAACTTTATTTATATTTTTGGCATTTTCCTTTTTATATCAGGAATTTATATAAGAAATAGCAGATACACATTATCAATGAATCACTACCTTTTCCTTAATTTTTGTCAATAAGAAACCAAGCATAATGTACATTGTACACCACCTTAAAAGAGCTTAATGTGAAATGTCTTCATAATCTGACATATTTATATTAATATAGAAAATTTTCAAAGGAAGGAGAAAAATGTTTTTTTGTTGCTGTTTCATGGAGAAACAAAATTAATTCAAATAGAAATTTCATAATTTATACTCCAGAAAAATATCAAAATCATAAACTTTGAGGACTTGAATTTTATTAGAGAAATTAAAACATTGCTTTAAAATAGCTAAAATGTAGCAGTAGAAACCTTACACATTATAAAAATTATTTCTTCTCTTCTATCTTGATGGATAATTTTCCTATTTTTACAATTATCAAAAGTGCTGACATTAA
This sequence comes from Phacochoerus africanus, assembly GCF_016906955.1. Taxonomy (NCBI): domain Eukaryota; kingdom Metazoa; phylum Chordata; class Mammalia; order Artiodactyla; family Suidae; genus Phacochoerus; species Phacochoerus africanus. Next base: position 184,000,754 of record NC_062544.1, on the reverse strand, counting down.
AAAGGGTAGCATTTAAGAGCTTTATTAGGCTATGTGAGATTTCTCAGAATTACAATGATTTTATAGTTTTTGAAAAGTGCTTCCATCAAGTAGCTTGTTGTTTCTTTATCAGCTTTTACTTTTACAAGTGGCATGTCTTCAAATGCTAATGTACTTTTGGCAGATATGCACAAATGATTTTCTTTAATGATGTGAGTATTTTGATTTTAATATTCCAAATTTAGTTTAAATATTTCCTTTACAGACCATTATTGCACTTTCATTTAGAGAAAAATTTCTTCTCTAGCATTTATGAATGTAGCTTATCTTGATGGATCCTTTACATATTATAGGAAAGAATGAATATAGGCATGTTAGTAATTAAATCTATGTCCTCTAGTTTTAGTTTATTTGATGAAATTTTTATTTCATAAACTTGTGAGTCTTTTTTTCTTCCATTTCTAGTAGTATATTGTTGGAACCAACATATTCACAGAAGACATAAGACTTAGTGAGTATGTTTATTTAATACTTATTTTAATTATGTGGTTGTCATTTGTCATGCTTGGGTCCTGAATCCTTCAGGACTATTACATCATCTAAAATGGTAATAATTTTGCAACTATCCTAATTTTCAAATTAATATAAATATGTAATATGTTTATATATGGGTCATTGATGTTACTTATTCAAATTACAGGCATACTTTCATTTGATTTTACTTCACTTTATTGCACTTTGAAGATACTGCATTTTTTTTTTTTTACAGATTAAAGTCTTGTGACAACTCTATGTCAAGCAAGTCTATAGGCATCATTTTCCCAATAGTAAGTGTTCATTTCATGTCCTTTTGTCACATTTAGTAATTTTGGCTGTATTTTAAACCCTCCACTGGCAAAAAAAATTAGAACTTGCTGAAGGCTCAGGTGATGTTAGCATGTTTAACAATGAGATATTTTTTTAAAGTATCTACATTGTTATATTTAGAAACATTATGAACTGATAATAAACTGGAGTATAGAGTAAATATATATTTTATATGCACTGAGAATCTAAAAAATTTGACGCACATTATTGTGCTAATAGCTTTACGAAGGTGGTTTGGAATTGAACCTGCAGTATCTCCAAGGTATACCTGTGTAGATTTGGTATAAATAAAGCAGCTACATTATAGTGGAATGACTACATGGTTTAGAGTTTCAGCTCTTGGGCTTAAATCCTCTGTGTTGTCTTACTAATTCTTGTGACTATGAGCAATTATATGTATATAAGAAAAATATATCAGGAAATTAATGAATCATGATAAGGAGACTTATGTTCAAATTCCATTCTTTTCCAATTCATAAGTAATAATGATTTGGGAAATTTTTATAAACTACTCAGAGGAGTACTTTCTCTAACTCTAAATGGGGGTTAAAAATAGCCATACTATGGAATTCTCTTATGGCTCAGCAGAAAGAAATCTGCCTAATGTCCATGAGGATGCAGGTTTGATCCCTGGCTTTGCTCATTGGATTAAGGATCTGGTGTTGCCATGAGATGTGGAATAGGTCACAGAAGCAGCTTAGATCTGGCTTTGCTGTGGCTGTGGTGTAGGCCGGAGGCTACAGACTCCAATTTGAACCCTAGCCTGGGAACCTCCATATGCCACAGGAGTGACTTTAAAAAGACAAAAAAAAAAAATCCATATTATAGTAAAAAAGGAATTTAGATAGACATAAGTAAACTTTCAAACACTGGAAACCCAATGATCTCAGATGCTTCTCCCATCAGTTAACTCTGTGCTTAGAACTTCTGCAAAGTATAGATTATGAAACTTCTATAATGTAGAGGATTAATTCCTGCAAAAGTTTTAGAATCGTAATGCAGTTTTATTGGAGCTAAATATTTTGTTTTGTTAAGGAACATTTTCACAGCAAAAATTAGATGGATGCCTAATCTGAACAATAATTCTTGTATAAATATATTAGGGTATATGTTTAGAACCTATCATGTGTCAGGCACCATATTAAGTACAAATAAAATAGTGGTAAACAAGTAAGATACATTCTGCTGTGCTTTGTGAGTGTTCAAATGGGATAGGCATTTTAAAATCCAGCAAAAAATGAAAAATAAATTACATTTAAGTTGTTATGGGCCATGATATGAAGAAGAGAGAGAGCTATGGGAATAAAAGAACATGCTATATCGTGGTGAGATAGGCCTTATAGAAATTCATAGTCAGAAGTTGTGCTTGAAATGGAGAGGAACTAATGATGGAAAGAATGAGGATGACAGCATTTCAGACATAAGGGGGACAGCACATGAGGAAGTCATGAAGTGAGAAAGAGTTTAGAGTTTGACATGTTTAAAGGAGTGACAGTATCAGTGTGGCTGTGGTTTAATAAGCCAAAAAAGATAGAAGACACAAAACCAAAGGACTAGGAAGAACATGTTGTTCTGGGACTTCTAAACTATAAAAAGATTTTTGGGTTTTACTTTGAGTGCAGTAGGATTCTAGTGAAGGATATCAAGTGAGTAAATGACAATCTGATTTGCATTTGAAGATTTCTTCGCTAATAAATATAGAATGGACTGAAGGAAGGTAAAAGAAAGACAGAAATTAAAATGCTGTTTCATTAGTCCAACAAAAGACAATAGTGGCCTCAACCAAGATGTCATCAGTGAAGATGCAATAAACATGATTTGTTTATGGATTAGCAAAGAAAATAGAGGAAAGATAAGAAAAGATGATTTTTTTTTGGAGTTCCTGTTGTGGCTCAGTGGTTAACCAATCTGACTAGCATCCATGAAGACGTAGGTTCGATCCCTGGCCTTGCTCAGTGGATTAAGGATCCTGCATTACCATGAGCTGTGGTATAGGTTGCAGATGCAGCTTGGATCCTGTGTTGCTGCAGCTGTGGTGCTGGCTAGCAGCTATAGCTCCAGTTCGACCTGTAGCCTGGGAACCTCCATATGCTGCAAGGGCAGCCCTGAAAAGCAAGCAAGCAAACAAACAAAAAAAGATGATTTTTTGATTCCTACCATGGGCCATTTGAATGGATGGTAATATCATTCAGTTCATTCACTGAAATTGGAAAAACCTGAGAATGGAGTAAAGGATATATTTGAGTCAGAAAACCTAGATATATTAAATGTAATTCCAGAGATTTGAAATAGACAGTTAAGTTTTTTTTTTTTTGAACATAAAGTTTATGGTGACTGCCTTATCTTGGATTATTCCCAATTTACTAGTTAGTGAATCTGTCACATTTCATATTATATTTCAAAGAAAATGTGTATGAAAAAGGTGGGATCTCTTAAGAAAATGCCTATAATATTCTAGGGTATAAATATTACTTATTTTAAATTTTTAAATTAAGGAGTTTTACACAGTAAAATGGAATTCATGAAACTTTTGTTTTAAACCTGTATCTTCCTCTAAATTTGCTTGTGAATTTAACCTTATTTTCAGTATCATTTTTTAAATCCCCCAATTGAAACTCATACTAAATGATTGCAGTTCCCTCCCTTTCCTGTTCTCACAACCTGAGTGCATTATTTTATCTTTCGGTACACTCTTACACACACACAGAGTGTACTACATGATTATATATAATCACATGAACCTAGATTTGTACATTTGTAGTGTAGTAAGTATTCATAGTGCAGAAATTTGGTACAAAGCAAATATATATCTGAGACCTTAACAAAGAAGTCTAAGAACAACAAAGTTTCTCAATTTCAGTTAATTCCAATTAGGAAAGTTAGAAAAGGTAAGTAACCTGTCCAATGTTATGCTCATTGTAGAGATAAGATTGTCTCTCTGGTCAATTTAATTCTAAAATTGATACCATTAACCATTATATACTACAGATACTAAATTTACAGTAGTCAGATATAGCTAGATCTGCAGTGATTTCTGATCTTCTATTATATGTTTTTATGTTTATATAATGTGGACTAAAAAGACTTATTTGGGAAATATTGGATCCACTGTAGACTGTCACCGTGGAATATAATTACTGAAAAAGTCAAAATTCTATTAAAAGTCAGTTAAGATTTAAGTCTTGATTTCCCTGTTTACAAATTTTAAAAGAAAAAATACATACACAGATGTACATAATTTGGGTAGAACCTATGGCATCTCATAAATATACATATATACATACATATATGTGTGTATACATATATACATTTTTTCCAGATATATTCAGATATAGTAGACTATATAGAATGCATCCACATAGGTGTGACACTTGAGTCACTGGTTTTTGCAAACTGACTTTTCAATTTATACATACTGAATTAAAATAATTTCTTCAAGGAAGAGTGGAATATTTGAACTCACCATAGGGCCCTGTATATAAGTTTTCTTCATCATGAATTATCAAACATGCCATTAATTAGCTTCTTTTCAGGTTATTTTTTCAGCATTAGAAAAACAATTGGCTAAGTATAAACTATATATGACAGTAGAGAAGGGTTAATTTGTGATAGGAAGAAAACCAGTAGACTAGGGACAAGTGCATTTTCAGTGATGTTACTGTGTGATCCAAAAAAGTCATGTAAATATGCTAACAAAATCTGTTTACACAGAAATTTTATAAATGGAGAAATTGGAATGTATATATTTCTTACATTTAAAAATTTTACTTTGCATGAAATAAAATCTACCCTGGAAATTGTGGACTGTATTTTCACCATGTCTATGGAAAATCATTGATATTTTTGTCTACCAAAAGCCTTTTGGTTCCTTGTTTCCCTCCCTCAGAGATATTATATTTATATTTATTTTATTCATAGTTAAGTTTAATATTCTTTAGACTTCCTTCTCCTCCCAAATATATTTATTTAAACTTAATGATTTTTTCATTGTCTATATTTTAAATATATAAACAAAGTCTCTAACCTTGAAATATTAGACCACAATTTATGTGGAAATCACCTGTATTAAATTGGTTAAGTAGTGAGAAACATAGGAAATTAGTCTCAAAAGTACCTAAGAAAAAAGTCCCTACAATTTATTGGCATAGATAAGGTTTAAGACTTATCTTTACTTTTTTTTTAAAGACATATATATTTAAAGAATGACCATCTCCTTAAGAGATAAAAGTAAGGTTAGTTATCATCGCTTCTTAATTGCAACCACTGCTCTTTTCTATAAAGGTTCATTTGTAGCTAACTCCATGCATTTGTCTCCTAATTTAAAGTTGTAAAAACACAGTAAAGATTTATTATTTTCTGTTTGGCCAGAAAATAAAATGTAACTTTTATATATTTTTAAGGTTTTTGTATGATATTAATACTAAAAGGAAGGGGAAGAATCACCAACATTAATTGAGAACCTACTTTGTGTGATGCTATGCTGGAAACTTTCACAATACTTTCAATAACCCACTAAATTGGGCTTTTAAGTTCAAATTTTACAGTAAAAAATCTTGGAATGAGAATGGGAAAATTCCCCAAGGTCATACAGGTAACATCAAAACGTGATTTCCTAATTTCAGAGTCAGTTTTCCCATAATATCCTACAACTTTGCCATGTTTTAATGGAAAATTGGTCAAATGTTTATTATAAACAGTTAAAATTTAATGATAATTTGCTCATGTTAAAACAGAGATTTTGTTAATTTACTCCATTATAGCCCTTGTGACTCTCTTCTGTATCCCATGGTCCACCAGTCTTTCAGTAGAAAACTATTGGCTTCCTTAAGTTAGAGTTGTAGAATCCTGAGTACTCAAGACACAGCTATACCATAGTGATGCTCTTTTTTTTTAAGTGAAGTATTATCATTTTTTAAAAAGGGGTGATGAAAACTAGATATTATCTTTAAGTATAATTAATAAATTTATATATTCATAACTAGAATCTGTTTTCACTCTCTCAAAAGTGCCATAGTTTAGAAGATGGGTTGTATAGTTACATTAACTGTAATATAAATGTGCTCTGGATATTATAGGACAATAGAGAAAAGCAACAAAAACAGTCCATGGATCAAGAAAACTTTCAAAAAGGCACTGCTATCTTTAAAAGAAATCAAGGTCAGTAAAGTTATGTGATTTGCCCAGTGTGGCAAAGCTGTTACCAAGTGGAATCTTAATTTTAGCCTAAGCTTTTACATTTTATAAATATTGTTCTATAGCAGTATGTAAAGAATGGAGATTTTTAGTATATGGCATAGTTTAAGATCTAAAAGCATAGTTATTTCCTATACTGGAGGAGAATGTTCAAAAAGAATATGTTAGAATAGGCTAAAGTACTGAAACCTCATTAATTAGCTTCACTGATTCAGTTTTTGTCATAGTTATTATAAAAATACAACTGCAGGAGTTCCCGTCGTGGCGCAGTGGTTAACGAATCCGACTAGGAACCATGAGGCTGCAGGTTCGGTCCATGCCCTTGCTCAGTGGGTTAACGATCCGGCGTTGCCGTGAGCTGTGGTGTAGGTTGCAGATGCGGCTTGGATCCCAAGTTGCTATGGCTCTGGCATAGGCCGGTGGCTATAGCTCCAATTCGACCCCTAGCCTGGGAACCTCCATATGCCGCGGGAGCGGCCCAAGAAATGTCAAAAAGACAAAAAAATAAATAAATAAATAAAATACAACTGCAATTTTGTCTTTATATATTTTATAAAACCATTTTATCTGTATACTACTTTGCATGTTGTCTTCAATAATGGTCTGTAGGAATCAGTTGTGTCCTATGTTCCCAAATCATTTGAAGCTTCCCTGGTCACTGTCAACTCCATCAGTAGTAGTCAATGTAGAACTTTGAGCAACTCCAAGTAATTTTTCCAGTTCTCTAACAAGGATCAAAATCAGATCCCCTGTATTGGATCAAACACTGTAGTGACCTAGTTTTTCTACTCAACACTGATAACATTTTAGTCAATGGAGGCTCATGTACCCAGAGCAGCACACACCTTCCCAAAAGTCAGTCTCTTTGCAGCATTTGTCAGGGGTCATGAGAAACTCCAGATACCCAGTTCTCTGATTTCCTACTGCTTGAAATATCATTAGCACTATCTTCCTTGAGTTTGTCTGATATGAATCGCATTGTGTTCTTTATCCATACAGATCCATTCACCACATGAAAGCTCCAAGACTTCAAAGTCTTGTCTTCATGTCTTGAATTCTAATTTCATCTTGAATTCTAATTTCTTAAGTTTCTCTATATACCTTATTTTGTTCACATTTCTCATGTCATTTCATTTTTTAAAAAACATCCTCACTGTCATTTTTGGAATTCCCAAACCATCAAATTCTATGTGTATAGTATTTTATATGAATGTATCCTTCCTGAATGTTCTTGCATTTATGGAAATCTACTATCCTGACAACACCAATTCCTCTGTATCCCTTTCAAATGATGGTTGGTTTAATCTCAGAGAAGCACTCTTCCTCCTATGATCTTCCTCCACTACACCCCAGGCCTTCATTCCTTTGTTCATAACCCTAAATTTAGCATGACCAGTACATGCCAGCTCTGATGTGACACACATCTCACTGTCTTCAACACCTTCTATTTTCTACTTAGTTTATTTATTACTTTGTTGACTCCTAAACTGTTTTCCTCAGTGGTGAGTACCAGTCTTTTAATTCCAATACATTTTCAGCCATTGGAAGTATGCCACCTTTAATGTAATTTCTTCCATTGTACTTAAACTCTTTAGTCAGGCATTATACTCATCTGACTGCATATACACTAAACTCCCTCAACCATCTTTCATTTTTATTTACCTGAATAAAAGTGCAACACTGGTTAAATTTTATTCTGTAGAGTATAAGATAAACTTTATCCACCACAGTGGCCTCCTTTTTAAAATATAGAAGGTGAGGGGATGGGATTAAGATAGCAGGATAGAAGGACTGGAGCTCAAATTCTCTCCTAAAACCCACAAAATTTACAATGAATTACTGAGCAATCTTCAATCAAATGGACTAGAAACTTTCAAAAAGATATCCTACTTCAGAAGAAAAAGAGGAGGCCACATCAAGAGGTAGGAGGGGTGACTATGTGATATAAGCAACCCCATACCTCCTGGGTGGGAGCCCCACAGACTGGAAAGTAACTTATTCACAGAAACTCACCTACACGAGTGAGAGTTCTGAGCCCCACATCAAACTCCCACATGTGGGGATCTGGCACTGGGAGAAAGAGCCCCTGGAGCATCTGGCATTGAAGGCCAGTGGGGCTTGTGTCAGGACCTCCATAGGACTGGGGGAAATGGAGACCCCATTCTTAAAAAGTGCACACAGACATTCATGTGCACTGGGTCCCAGGGCAAAGCAAAGTCTCCATAGGAATCTGGGTCAAACCTTACTGCAGTTCTTGGAGGACCTCCTGGGAAAACAGGGGTGAATGTGGCTTGTTGTGAGGGAAGGACATTGGAAGCAAAGCTCTCAGGAATATTCAGCAGGGTGCCTTCCTCTGGAGGTGGCCATTTTGGGAAAATCTGGCCCCAAGCATTAGGGCTGAGAAGCCCCTGGCCAAACAACAATCCAGGTGGGATCACAGCCCTGCCCCTCAGTAAACAGGCTACCTAAAGACCCCTCAGGCACACAGCTGCCTCTAATCTCATCCAGAGACAAAGAACCACCCACCAGAGGGATTAGAATCAGTTCCACCTACCAGTGGGTAGGCATCAGTCCCTCCCATCAGGAAGCCTACAGCAAGCCCCCATACCAACTTCAGCCACAAGGGGGACAGACACCAGAAGTAAGAGAGCCTACACCTCTATTATCTATAAAAAGGTCACCACGCCAGAAACCTAAAAAAATGAAAAGACAGAGAACTATACCTCAGAATGGAGAAAGGAAAACCCCCAGAAAAACAGCTAAGTGATCAGGAGATTCTCAGCTTCCAGGAAAAAGACTTTAGACTGTTGATGCTGAAAATGACACAAGACATTGGAAATAAATTGGAAGCAAAGATGAATAGCTGACAGGAAACACTGAGCAAAGAGATACAAGATATAAAACTTAAAAAAAAGCAAAATACAATAACTGAAATAAAAAATTCACTAGAAGCAGCTAACAGCAAAATTCAGGAGGCAGAAGAATGAATAAGCGAGGTGGAGGACAGATTAGTAGAAATTACTGATGCAGAACAGAAAAGAGAAAAAAGATTGAAAACAAATGAAGAGAGTCTCAGAGAACTCTGGGAAACATTAAACATACCAACATCCATATTTTATGGGTGCCAGATGGAGAAGAGAGAGAGAAGGAGACAGAAAAAATGTTTGAAGAGATAATAGCCAAAAACGTCCCTAACATGGGAAAAGAACCACTCTCACTCAAATCCAGGAAGCACAATGAGTACCATATAAAATAAACCCAAGGAGGAATACACTGAGACACATATTCATCAAAGTGACCAAAATTAAAGACAGAGAAAATCTTGAAAGGAGCTAGGGAAAAGAAACAAATAACATACAAGGGAATCCTGATAAGTTTATTGGCAGATTTTTTAGCAGAAATTCTGCAGGCCAGAAGGGAGTGGCATGATATACTTAACGTGATGAAAGGGAAAAATCCTCCAGCCAAGATTACTTTACCCAGCAAGGCTGTCATTCAGATTTGAAGGAGAAAGCAAAAGCTTCATAGATAAGCAAAAGCTAAGAGAATTCAGCAACACTAAACCAGCTTTACGACAAATACTAAAGGAACTTCTCTAGGCAGAAAAGAAAAAGCTGCAATAGGAAACAAAAATACCACAAATGACAAGGCTCACCAGTAAAGATATATGTACAGTAAGATACGAAATCATCCATGCACAATTATACCACCAAAATCAGAAATTGTGTGAAGAGGTGAGTACAAATGCAGGACACTGGATATGCACTTGCAATTAAGAGACCAAAAACTGAAAACAATCTCATGTATATATATAGATTCCTATATCAAAACATCAGAATAACTGCAAAAAAAATCTACAATTGATATACATACAAATAAGAAATATCAACTCGAATGCAACACTAAAGATATATACTCATCAAACCAGAAGAGGAGAGAACAAGAGGAGAAGGGAACAAAAAGAGAAACAAAGACAAATCCAAAGCAATTAATAAAATTGCAATAGGACATACATATCAATAATTACCTTAAATGGGGATGGACTAAATGACTCAACCAAAAGACACAGAATGGCCGAATGGATACAAAAACAAGATCCATACATATGCTGTCTTCAAGAGACCCTCTTCACTTCTAAGGACACATACAAATTGAAAGTGAGAGGATGGAAGAAAATATTCCATGCAAACAGGAATCAAAAGAAAGCTGGAGGAGCAATACTCATATCAGACAAAATAGACTTTAAAATGAAGACAATTTAATGGGACAAGGAAGGTCAGTACATAATGATCAAAGGATGAATCCAAGAAGAAGATACAACCATTTTAAATATCTATGCACCCAGCATAGGTTCACCACAACATATAAGGCAACTGCTAACAACCTTAAAAGGACAAATAGACAATAACAGTAATAGTGGGGGACTACTCTTAAAAGGACAAATCAACAATAACACAGTAAGAGTGGGGGGCTTGAACACCACACTTACAGCAACAAGACAGAAAGTCAGGAAACACAGGCCCTGAATGATGCATTAAAACATATGAACTTAATAGATATTTATAGGACATTCCATCCAAAAGCAACAGAATACACATTCTTCCCAAGTGCACATGGAACATTCTCTAAGATTGATCACATGCTAGCCTACAAATCAAACCTCGGTAACTTTAAGAAAATTGAAATCATATCAAACATCTTTTCTGACCACAACAGGAAATCAACAACAACAAAAAATCCGCAAAAAGCACAAACACATGGAGAAACAACCAATGGGTCATAGAAGAAATCAAAGCATAAATTAAAAAATACCTAGAAGCAAATGTCAATAAAGATAATGACACTCCAAAACCTGTGGGATGCAGCAAAAGCCGTTCAGTGTAAATACCAATGAAATGAAAAGATGGTTCTTTGAAAAGGTCAATGAAACTGATAAACCCTTAGCCAGATTTATCAAGAAAAAAAGAGAGAGGACTCAATTCAATAAAATTAGAAATAAGGAGAAGAAAGAACAGACATCACAGAAATACAAAGGACCATAAGAGACTACTATATGCTACTATAGGCCAATAAAATGGAAAATCTAGAAGAAATGGACAAATTCTTAGAAAAGTACAATCTTTCAAGACTAAGCCAAGGTGAAATAGAAAAGATGAATGGACCAATCACAAGTATTGAAATTGAAACTGTGATTAAAAAACTTCCAACAAACAAAAGTCCAAGACCAGATGGCTTCACAGGCATATTCTGTCAAACATTCAGAGAAGAGTTAATACCTATGCTTCTGAAACTATTCCAAAAAACTGCAGAGGAAGGGATACTCCCAAACTCATCCTGTGAGGCCACCATCACGCTGATACCAAAACCAGACAAAGATACCTCAAAAAAAGAAAAATTACAGGCCAATTTGACTGATGATCATGGATGCAAAAATCCTCAACAAAATACTAACTAACCACATCCAACAATGCACTAAAAGGATTGTACATCATATTCAAGTGGGGTTTATCCCAGGGATGCAAGGGTTCTCCAATATCTGCAAATAAATCAGTGTGATACACCGCATTAACAAACTGAAGAATCAAAACCATATGATCCTCTCAATAGATGCAGAAAAAAGCCTTTGATAAAATCCAACACCCATTTCTGATAAAAATTCTTCAGGAAGTGTGCACAGAGGAAACCTACCTCAACATAATAAAGGCCATATATGACAAACTTACAGCTAACATTCTCAATGGTGAAAAGCTGAAAGAATTCCCACTGAGATCAAGAAGAAGACAAGGATGTGTGCTCTAGGCACTACTACTCAACATAGTTTTGGAAGTCCTAGCCACAACAATCAGAGAAGTAAAAGAGATAAAAGAAATCCAAATTGGAAAGGAAGAAGTAAAATTATCACTATTTGCAGATGACATGATACTATACCTGGAGAATCCTAAAGACTCTACCAGAAAAATGTTAGAGCTCATCCGTGGATCTGGCAAAGTTGTAGGATACAAAATTAATACATGGAAATCGACTGCATTTCTATATAGTAACAAGGAAAGATCAGAAAGCAAAATTAGGGAGGCAGTCCCATTTACCATCACATCAGAAAGGATAAAATACCTAGGAGTAAACCTACCTAAAGAGGCAAAAGGCCTGTACTCTGAAAACTATAAGACACTGATGAAAGAAATCAAAGATGACACAAACAGATGGAAAGATATAACATGCTCTTGGATTGGAAAAGTCAATATTATCCAAATGAGTATACTACCCAAAGCAATCTACAGATTCAATGCCCATCCCTATCAAATTACCAAGGACTTTTTCACAGAACTTGAACAAAGTATTTTAAAGTTTGTTTGGAAGCACAAAAGACCCAGAAGAGCCAAAGACATCTTCAGAAAGAAAAATGGAGCTGGAGGAATCAGGCTCCCTGACTTCAGACTATACTACAAAGTAACAGTCATCAAAACCATGTGGTACTGGCACAAAGACAGAAATATAGGTCAGTGGAACAGGATAGAAAACCCAGAGTTAAACCCACCCACCGACAGACAACTAATCTATGACAAAGGATGCAGGAATATACAATGGAGAAAGGATAGCTTGTTCAATAAGTGGTGCTGGGAAAACTGGACAGCCCCATGGAAAATAATGAAATTAGAACACTTCCTAAGACCATACACAGAAATAAACTCAAAATGGATTAAAGACCTAGATATAAGACCAGATACTATAAAACCCTTAGAGTAAAACATGCCAAAACACCCTCTGACATAAACAACAGCAACATCTTCTCTGATCCACCTCTTAGAGTATTGACACTAAAAACAAAAATAAGCAAATGGGACCTAATTAAACTTAAAAGTTTCTGCACAGCAAAGGAAACACTAAACAAAATGAAAAGACACCCCACAGAATGGTGGAAAAAATTTGCAATGAATCAACTGACAAGGGATTAATCTCCAAAACTTATAAACACCTCCTATAGCTCAATACCAAAAAAAACAAACAACCCCATCAAAAATGGGCAGAAGGTCTAAGCAGACAGTTCTCCAAAGAAGACATACAGATGGCCAAAAAACACATGAAAAGATGTTCAACATCACTCATCATCCGAGAAATGCAAATCAAAACCACTATCAGGTACCACCTTACACCAGCCAGAATGGCCATCATCAAAAAGTCTACAAACAATAAGTGCTAGACAGGGTGTGGAGAAAAAGGAATCCTATTACATGGTTGGTGGGTTTGTAAATTGGTACAACCACTGTGGAAAACAGTATGGAGATTCCTCAGAAAACTAAAAATAGCACTACCATTTGACCCAGCAGTCCCACTCCTGGGCATCTGTCCAGAGAAAACCATGACTCGCAAAGACACATGTACTTCAATGTTCATTGCAGCACTATTTACAATAGCCAAAACATGGAAACAACCTAAATGTCCATCAACAGAGGAGTGGATCAAGAAGAGGTGGTACATATTCACAATGGAATATTACTCAGCCATTAAAAGGAACGAAATTCTGACATTTTTAGCAACATCAATGGACCTAGAAATTATGCTAAGGGAATGCTTAGCCATACAATGAGACACCAACATCAAATGCTTTCACTGACACGTGGAATCTGAAAAAAGGACAGAATGAACTTTGCAGAACAGATGACTTTGAAAAACTTATGGTTTCCAAAGGAGATGGGGGGGTGGGGGGATGCTCAGGGGTTGTGGGATGGAAATCCTTTAAGACTGGATTGTGGTGATCATTGTATAACTATAAATGTAATAAATGAGTAATAAAAAATAATAAAAAAATTATAGGAGGTATTTTTCCACCACAGAGACTTTGACCAGATTGTTCCATGTCTTACAGTGTTCTTTTCAAGGAAGTGAGCCCATCACCTCAATTCTTTCAAAGGACACCTCCCTAAATGAAGGCTAGACTTATTTAAATTTATAAGTGAACCTCCTAAGGAGTTACAGAATTAAGAATTAGCTTCAAGAATCAACGTGGTTGTGTTCAATTCACATCTCTGCTTTGTCACTTCAAAGCCATGGCAATTAAAAAGTTATTTTTTTAACTGCATTAGGTAGTATTTTCTTGATATGTATTTTGTGATAACTCTTTTATGCTTCCATTTTTGATAGTTCATATTTGTGCAATGCAATACAGTAATTGTAAAAAATGGTAGCAATTAGTCAAGGTGCTAACAATGCTTCATTTTAGATGGAAGGAATACAGGTGATTATTATTTTATTTTACATTTCTCAATATTATTTAAATTTTAAAACATTTGCAAAATATTAGGTGACTATATGAATGTTCAAATATATTTTACAAATTCCAAGTCTCATGAGCTTCTCTTAATTCTATGATATTATTTATGACTAATCTTGAGCAGTTGTTTCAACTTTCCTGAGAAACTAACCTCACCTATAAAATGAGGTGGTTTTATTGCTGCTCTCTTGAGTTTCCTCTAGCTCTAAGCTCTTAGCTTAGCATCTAACTAGAAATACTGCATATAATGAAAATGTAAATAGAGAGTAATTTTTAAGTATGAACATGATTGTTAGTAATTGAGACTGACCTCTTCAGATGATTGTTCAAACTGACTGGGAATTTACTCAAAGCATTTTTGGCCATGCATAAGGAATTATGAAAAGTGACAACGTTATAGTTTCAAGTGTTATGACTCTAACACTTGGTCAGGGATTGGATAGCTAAGCAAAGAAAGTAATGCATTTCTATCATTCATTCTTAATTTTATAAAACTGAGCCAAAAGTGGAAAACAGTTCTATACCAAGATTATGCTTATAACACTAAAAATGTTTACCTACTAGGAGAGGTACAACATTTACCCATCCCTTCTTATTACTTGCTCCTCTGCTGAACTATTAGGCAAAAAAAAAAGAGAGAAGGTATGAAAATTCCACTTTGGAATAAGCAAAAAATATGACTCCTTCACACTCAGGTGAATTTTTTGCATGCTTGTTTCTTTCATTTGTTGTTGTTGTTTGTTATTATTTTTGCTAATCAGCAATTTTACAAAGAGACAACAGATCTGAGACTATATTCCTATATTCATTTTCTTTTTTTTTTCAAATATTTTGGGATTTTTATTTATCATGTACCTGTATTCATTTTCTATTGCTGGGTAGCAAATGGCCCCAAATTTAGTTTTTTTAAACAACACATATAATCTCACTGTTTTGTGGGTCAGGATTCTGGGCAGGGTCCTCTGATCAAGGTCTCACAAGGCTATAATTAAGATGTCAACAGAGCTGCATTCTTCTGCAGGCTTAGTGAAGAATACTCTTCTAAATTCATTGAGGTTGTCGGAAGAATGCATTTTCAAGCAGCTATGTGACAGAGCCCAGCTTCCTATTGGCTTTTGAATGAAAACCATTTTCAGTTTCTAAGGGGCATCTGCCATTTCCTGGCATGTGGCCATGTCCATAGAAAGTTCACATGGCTGTTTGCTTCTTTAAGGTTAACAGAAGAATCTCACATTCCAGTCTCTTAAGATGGAGTCTTATTCAATATGATACAGTCATGGAAGTGATGTCCTATCACATTTGCCATTTTTTATTGGTTAAAAAAGGTTTGTAGATTCCACATGAACTCAAAGTGAGGGAATTATACAAGAAACTGACTCATGGAAGGGTCAATCATAGTCTGTGACCACTATAAGCCCCAGCATGCCACCAATCATAGCTTTGGTTTGGAAAATATTAGAGCATTAAAGAGATAAAGGACCTAGCGGAATGTCTAGTCTAAATGCTCATATTTTATTTTTTTGTCTTTTTGTCTTTTCTAGAGCTGATCCCGTGGCATATGGAGGTTCCCAGGTTAGGGGTCTAATCAGAGCTGTAGCTGCCGGCCTACACCAGAGTGACAGTAACTCAAGATCTGAGCTGTGTCTGCAACCTACACCACAGCTCACGGAAGTGCAGGATCCTTAACTCACTGAGCAAGGCCAGGGATCAAACCCCCAACCTTGTGGTTCCTAGTCGTATTCATTAACCACTGAGCCACAACGGGAACTCCTAAATGCTAATATTTTATAAATTGAAAATCAGGTATAAAGAAATAAACTATAGCCTGAAATCTCTTCTGTTGGATGTAGGAGTTGATTTTAAATCATGGTTGCCCTGAATCATAGTTTCTCCATCCATCCCTTAGATGAAGGTAGTGATTAAATTATGTCACTGAGGTTTTTGTTTTTTGTGGGGTTTTTTTAGCTACACCTGTGGCATATGGAATTTTCCAGACCAGGGATTGAACCTGCACCACAGCAGCAACCTGAGCCATAGGAGTGACAACTCCAGATCCTTAATCCGCTGCACCACAAGAGAATTCCAAATTATGTTATTGAATTAATGTATTTCCTGTAGTAATGCATCACTAGTGTTTCAATATGTAGTCATCTCTCAGTATCCAAGGGGGATTATTTTGAGGACCCCTGCAGGTGTTCATATTCCTTATATAAAGTGGTGTAGTATTTGTATATATTCTAGCACATCATCTTGTATATTTTAAATCACCCCATAGATTATTTATAACACTTAATGCAATGTAAATACTATATAAGCAGTTACAAATACAATGTAAATTCTATGTAAATTTTTCCAATTTGCAGCAAATTCAAGTTTTGATTTTTGAAACTTTCTGGAATTTTT
Organism: Phacochoerus africanus; assembly: GCF_016906955.1. Taxonomy (NCBI): domain Eukaryota; kingdom Metazoa; phylum Chordata; class Mammalia; order Artiodactyla; family Suidae; genus Phacochoerus; species Phacochoerus africanus. The sequence continues at coordinate 183,984,043 of NC_062544.1, read as the reverse complement.
TTCTCTAGACATTTTGATCCATGGTTGGTTGAATCCAAGGATGAGATATCAGTGCTTATGGAGGACCAACTGTATATTAATGGAAAATAAGGTTTCTACATATCGCATTTTATTTCTAAACAAGTTTTGGAGTATAGAAAATTGGTCAGCGCTCACTTGTATTACTGAAGGATTTTATTCTTGGCTGAACATGAACGGTGAACATTTTAGCTATCTACTATTTATACTACTATTATTGAAGGCAAAGCTTAAGCACAAAGTAACCATAGTTTAATTATTCTTCATTTGACTTTTAGATAAACAGAAGTTGATTATTTAAATATAATGCTGTAATAAGAAATTAAATTTATTCCATGGTAAGTGAATTGCAATGTGAATTGGAGTTTTGAATTATGTATTTAAAATTTGATTTTTATGACTTTTGAAAGAGAGTTCACCTATAATTTTTAGTAAGCAATGAGGGTGGCAACTTTTACATTATTACTAGCTAAGCTTAAAATGTTATAGTATAATTTTTCCAGTGTTCTCATTTTCTCTGAAATGTTTTTGTCTCAAAATGTTTTCTCTTGTTTTGTTTTTATATCAGTTATTATGCAAAAGTATAAGACCATGTCTCACTGATTATTTGTCTGCAAGAAACAGCTTTATTCTGCAGTATGCAGAAGGAACATCTTTCATAACAGAAACAGGGACAAGCCATACTCAATCTTAAACACAGTCAAATTTAGATTTCCCTATATCAACAAGTCATATGACTTAATTACATTTAAGGTATTGATAACCTATACTATTCTCTGACTAAAAAAAAGGAAAAAATGGGTCTCGCTTACTGGTGATCTGGAGTAGTTCTATATTCACCTAAGGTTCTGGTAATAATAGTGAAAATGCACAAAATTTTAGCTTTTCGGTATGTTGAAATTCTCCATTCAAGAAATGAAGTGACATTTGTTGTTTTTGTTTTACCATCTAAACACAGGAACTCTTTTAAGTACCAGTAGTAGTCCCCCAATTTTTATTTTCAGAGTTAAGCAAATTCTTCTTTCCCTTTTTCATAGTTTCTACTACAATATGATGGGGGGAAGAAAACCATAGATAAATGTTTCTAAATATTGGTAATGTTCAACATGTCTAAACATTTCGATGCCCTTATTTTTTTAAGAAAATGTGTCTTTGAAAATCAATAGTGAGTTAGGTTTAATATATTCAGCTTACTGTCTTTACTAGATGTTTTTCACAGTTATTTAACTTGTCATGTTCCTTCACTTCAGTCATATTTTGGAAAAACTATTAAAATTCATGCAGCAAATTTGAACAATTCTTACAATAAAATAAAGGAAGTTAGCTTGAAAAATGTTAGAGAGATGTCACAAATAACAGCCATGCACTCTGATTTAGGATTTAATGGTCAATTTAGCATGAGTAGAGAATATTTATGATTCATTCCACTGGGATTGACTTGAATATTTGCGCACCTTTTACTCTTTCAATGCAAATTATTTGTTCCTGAGAACTCTCACAAAAACAATTAGCTAGTGTGATTGGGAAGCATATGTTTACTGGGAGATGTTTAGACTTTAATGCATTGGTTGATGTAAATAAATAAGGAAAATTATAATATTGTTGTAATTCTAAATATGAAAACTATTAAATTGTATAGCTCATTAATCATGTTATTTAAGTTTTTATATCAAGAACTATAAATAAAAGCAGGCTTTTTAAAAAAAGTTTTCTTGAATTATAGTTAATGTACAAGGCTGTGATAATTTATGCTACAAAGACCCAGTCATACATATACACATATCCATTCTCTCTCATAATCTATTAAAAAAATGTATTGGGAAATAACTATTTAAAAAAATAATAATTACAAAAAAGAAAAAAGAAAAAAACTGGGCTAAAAAATAAGTTTTTATTCATTTCATATCCTTAGAATAAAAATTATTTTACTAAAATATTCAAAATTCTCAAATATTCGTTTAAAAATTTTAACAGTATATTTGCATAATAAAAAGTTGGTTTTCAACATAATACTATAAAACATTCATGCTCTACTAAGTGAACTACATCATAACAAAGATAGAGGAGTTCCCACTGGCACCGTGGGTTAAGGATCTGGTATTGCCAGAGGTGTGGATTCAATCCCTTGTCCAGGAACTTTCATATGTTGTGCTGCAGCCAAAAAAAATTCTAAGATGGACCTAGAAATTATCATACTAAGTAAGTCAGAGAAAGACAAATAGCATATGAGATCACTAATATGTAGAGTAGAATCTGGTAGAAATGATACAGTAGAACTTGTATAAAACAGACTCAAAGATTCTGAAACCAAATTTATATTTACCAAAGTGGAAACACTGGGTGGAGGGGGGATAAGCTATGGGGTTGGGATTGATATACACACTATTCTATATAGAATAGACAGGTAACAAGGAACTGCTTTGTAATAGCATGGGGAAATTTATGGTAACATGTGAGTAAATATATGAAAAGAAATGGACATATGTATATTTATAAATGATTTACTTTGCTGTGAAATTAACACAACTTTGTAAGTCAACTATATTCCACTAATTAAAAAATAATAATAAAATGTTTAGGGTGAACTAGAGATTCTCATTCTAAGTGAAGTCGGAAAGAGAAAGACAAATATCCTATAATGTCATTTATACGATAATCTAAAATATGGCACAAATGGACCAATCTGTAAAACAGAAACAGACTCACGGACATGGAGAACAAACCTTGGCTCCCCATGGTTGCCAAGGGGGAGAGGGAAAGGAGTGGACTAGACTAGGAATTTGGGGTTAGTAGATGCACACTATTACATTTAGAATGGACGGGCAGTGAGGTCCTACTGTATAGCACAGTACTGTGTCCAGTCACTTGGGATAGAACATGATGGGGAATGATATGAGCATATGTATATGACTGGGTCACTTTGCTATACAGGAGAAATTGGCACAACATTGTAAATCAACTATATTTTCATAAAAAAATTAAAGATAAAACCAAGTTACTCATTTCATTCCTACACCCCACTATCTTCATTTCCAGCCCGTAACGTAACCAGCTTTACATTTTAACCATCTTCATTTCCAGCCCTGATGTAACCATCACTAGTGCATTTTCTAAGTTTCTTTGTAGCTATGTGTGGGAAAAGTGGAGTTGTTCAGGCTCTTTTCACTTGACTTCCCGCTCGATAGCCCTGTCATTCTGACTTAGCAACCATTATATAACAATATTTACCTAGGTGCATGCTCAGTAGGGAAGGATGACGACCACCTTTTATGTAATACCATGGCAGATTTTACTGGTATATAAGAGATGAGACTTTTCGTTTTTAACATTGCTTGTGAAGCTAATAAAGGGATGTCTGACCTACCCATCACACCTTGGCTCTTCTTTCGGTTGCCCAAATTCAGATTTTCATGGTCTTGAGACACTGCAAAACACTGTGTTTATAAACTTACAATTATAAACCTACAATTTATTAATTATGGACTACTGCCATGGACTATTATTATTTTCTCATTTATGAATATATATCATTAATTTTTAAGGTAATATACACAATATATGAAGGAAAATTTTATTAAAATAATGATAATGTAACACTAGATTTTTTTCAAATTAATCAACAATACTTAGTGATTATCTGTTCAAGACACAGATTACCATATCAGATTTCATTAGTGAGGGAATTCTTGTGTCATCTTGCCTCTGACTGATTTGTTCTTAGGATCTTGTAAAAAAAATTAAGTGATAAGTAAACATATACGTAGATATATATATATAGACAACAGATGTAATTATGTATTTCTTGGAGATATAGATTTAAATATTTCTAAGAAATTAAATTGAAAAGGATTGGTATGTCAAATTCATAATTTTAAAATGTTTTTCATTAAAAATAAGTTGCTTGAATTTTATAAAAGTACAGCTTTTTAAATGGTCACTAACTTCAGAGTTCAACTGACTTCAATCAGAATGATTTTACAGCCAACATACTGTAAAACTACAAGAAAGGCAGTTCCGATATGGTTACAAACCCAACTAGTATCAATGAGGATGCTGGTTCATTCCCTGGCCTCACTCAGTGGGTTAAGGACCCACTGTTGCCATGAGCTGTGTTTTTGTTGTTGTTGTTGTTGTTGTTTTGGGGTTTTTTTTGGTTTTTTGTTTGTTTGCTTTGTCTTTTTAAGCCCACACCCATGGAATATGGAGGTTCCCAGGCTAGGAGTCAAATCACAGCTGTAGCTGCTGTCCTACACCACAGCCACTTCAACGCCAGATCCAAGCCCCATCTGTGACCTACACCACCGCTCACGGAAATGCTGGATCCCTAACTCATTGAGTGAGGCCAGGGATCGAACCTACATCCTCGGATACTAGTCAAATTCATTTCCGCTGAGACACTAGAGGAATTCCCGTAAGCTGTGTTGTAGGTCACAGATGTGGCTTGGATCCCACATTGCTCCATATGCCACAGTGAGGCCCTAAAAAGCAAAAAAAAAAAAAAAAAGAAAGAAAGAAAGAAAAGAAAAAACCCACAAACAAATGAAAAAAAACACACACAAAAAACCTTCAAGAAAAATATACTAACAAAACCATTTCCCAAGCCTATAAAATAGAGCATGCTCTAAAAGAGCATGTAAAGACTGATACAAATGAGACTACTTCTTATAATTAATGAAAACTGCTTAAACTCTAGTTTTTTCTTCAAAGGGCAAACTTTAGGAAAAGCAATAGCCAATATTCCAAATTTCATTTACAAGTAAACTTAAAAGAATGGGAAACCATAAACAAAGAATGAGTGTTTTGCTGCCTCAAAAAGAGCAAGATATGGATAGGATCGTTGAGGTTTATTTCCAAAAATGTTAGGATTTACTTCTCAGTGGCAGACCAGAAGGCAAAAGCGTAGTGAATGTAGATAAAGACCTAAAAGAGAGAGGATACAGCTAGCAGCAATAAGGAAAATAAAAGGACTAAAAATGTCCATGTCATATTCAGATCAAGAAAGCGATCCTAGTTGCTGGCCAACTAATAAAAAAGGACAACATTACAATATTTTATAAACAGTGACTTTTAGCTTGAACGAAGGAATTGAGTAAGTCCTGAGAAGGTGAAATAGATGACTTTGTTATCCAATCTGCTTTGTTTTGAACGACCACTAGCTAGCACTATTATAATGAGGAAGAACTTTTGTATTCCATTATAAGTTAATAATTAAAGGAATGTGTTGCCTATAATCTGAAATTATATGTAATAACCCTTCTCTTGTAATCTTGCCTGCCAGGTAATGAGTGTTAAGTGAAAATACCTCTGGTTATCTCACAGGAAACATCCTGACCAGGCCCACCTGTGATAGCTGGAGAAAGGAAGAAACTAACACATCTCCTCTGAAGTCTGGCCTGAACCAGGACTTTTCCCCCTGCCCTTTTAGTGTTAAAAGAAGCCTCACTTCTAATTCCAGGAAGATAGTTCTCTAGGATATTAGTCTGCCATCTTCTAAGCCAGCTGACTTTCCAAATAAAGTTGTCCCTTGCCTCAACTATCAATTAATTGGCCTGTTGTGCAGCAAGAAGTAGGAATTTGGACTTGGTATGGCTGGCAGTTTCATCCCCTGAGACAGCGTAGCAAAAACCATCTCTAATTTTTAGAACAGCCTAAAAATTGTCAGGTAGTCATTTCAAACAAGGTGGCTCATACTGGAACTGAAATAAAATCTTGTACAGGAAGCAAAAAGAAGGAAGTTGAAAATGAAGGCGACATCTTGGTATATGTAAGTTGAATGATTTTATCCGAATGAATTCTTTCATGTAATGTTTTGCATCTCCTTCTCCAGTTCTTGATGAAGTGGCTGTGCATTCACTTGGGCATTTATTATGCTGGTGGAATTTGTAATGACCAGTCTATAATACTGTTTATTTTTCTAGTAAATCCCCAATGTAATTTCAAGTCAGTAATATTTTTTTTCTTTTTTTTTTTCTTTTCCCACTGTACAGCAAGGGGGTCAGGTTATCCTTACATATATACATTACAATTACATTTTTCCCCCACCCTTTGTTCTGTTGCAACATGAGTATCTAGACAAAGTTCTCAATGCTATTCAGCAGGATCTCCTTGTAAATCTATTCTAAGTTGTGTCCAAGTCAATAATATTTTTAAGCTATTCAAGAATGAGGTCAGTCAAAACTTTGGGGTCAGTTAAAAAATACTTTATGCTTAAACACATTGATAATTGTCATTAATACAATAAAAATGTTAAAGTCCTACTTAATATATTATCTTTTTAAGGAAATTTTTTGTTAAAGTACATGAACACCAGTTAGAAACCTGTGATATTGAGAATTGACTTTTAAATGAAATGCAACAGGACATAAATAATAATTTTAGTATTATTGTCCAAAAAATCATTATTGAGCTAGGCTAGGCCACAAAATGTCAGAGAGGAACTGATTATCCATAACTTATCTTAATTGTGAACACAATGTACAAATACTCTTTCCCTTCTGTTGCTCTTACACCAACAGATGACTTGTGCAAAGGCTGTTTAAGCATAACCATAAACACCAAAGCAGAACTCAAGAATGGAAATGATAAGCAATTATAGTTATCCTTTCACACACAGCCCCTTCACAGTTTAACAAATGAGTGATATATTTCTCAACTCCAAATAAACACTTCAGGAGGTTTTGAAATTATAGCAGGTACTTTTAGATAATCAAAAGTCCTGTAATTATTTTAAGTAATAAACACTCAAATTCAGCTGATGCTCATGCAGCAACTTTCTCCACTATTCTTAGCCAGATATTAACATCTTGTCCACTAACATCACAGGATACAGACAAAAGCTTTCTGAATGGTAACACTAAAAGGGAAACCCCAAGTCTCCCTTTTTAAACAAGGTGATATTTACTATGCAGCTCTCTCCAAACAAGTACTTCTCAAATATTTCTTCCTATAGTTCCTAACAACCTTATCTTTTGTAGTCAATAATGTGAGGAGTTCAAGACATATTTTTACAATCTGCTTTTTGAAAGGCCTGCAGAATATATTGTCAAACACCTCACTTTTCCCTTCGGTATTCCTGTAAACCGTTCTAATTACCATTACATACAACTGAGTTGATGCAGCTGCCTTATTTCTTCCTTATCTCTTTGGATTTTCACCAGTTTCCACCTGCTCCATAGCCAGCAGGCCAGAAGCTGTGAAAGAGTAAGCTGATAAAGAAAGGCAAAGAGAAGAAAGAAGCTGATCACATAACTTCCCCTTCTACTGGCAACCCCCTATATCAGGCCTGAGGAACATAAGAGGTAATAAGTGTGAATTTAAATTTGGAAGCTGTGCCTGTTATATAGAACCTGACAAACTATAAGGTTGAGACCATATTTTGTGGCTAAAATGACCAGATTTTTGTTTTATAAACATCAAAAAATTTTCCATTGTCATTGTCTTTGAAAAAGTCATAAGCAAAGAAAAGACATACTGGCCTGGAAGAAAATCATAACTCTTTGGAAAAATTTTTGTATTTCTTGCTAAAATGTACTTATTTAATAATAGTTCCACTTTTTCATTCATAGTCTATATTCATAGCATATATTCTACATTTTAATTGTGTACATAATTTAGTATCTTAATTTGGGAGGAACAAACCAAGAAATATGGCAAGGTAAAATGATAAGTAACATAAAATTGAAAAATGATGTGTAATCTGAGCATCCTTTTACCACTTAATATTTGATCAGATACCTCTTACTGAGTCATGTGCAGGGAACTAATGCATCTAAGAAGATGATATATTGCCACTCTGACTTATTGCCCTCCTCCTAATTTGCATTAAGAGTTTACTTTCATTCAAGATAGCAAATTCTGTTAGTCATGCGACGCATTTAATAGTTATCGATTATGTATATTTAAATGATTTAATATTTCGAATTGGTTCTTATATTTTAATCTTAGTAGTATATGTTTGATTTAGTTCATGATATAATTATGAGCATATTTTCAGTCTTTTAACTTTGCATTAGAACAGAGAAGATGGAATTACTCAAATACACCATTACTTGTGTGAATACATATATGAACATAAGAAAGATTGTGTGAGGGTGTTCTTTCCATTCAGAAATTATATAAATTATGTTCTATTCATCCTTGACTTTGCCGTAGCTTCTCTCTCTTTTTTTTTTTTCCCCTATCAAGTGTGCCTCTGAATGGGTTTCAAGAAGCACTGTATTCACATCTTTGATGGAGTGGTTATTATATTGTATTGAATGTGTATATGTATAAAATAAGATTTTTTTCCTCAAGATTGTAGTGCCATCTTTGAAGCCTCAACACCTATCAGTCTATTAAATATATAATAGTTTTTAAGAGCATATTTGTTAACTGAATTAATCAGGGTTTAACCATAGAAAATATATTTTCAAAATCTTTAAGTCTTTTTAAAATTTATGTTAAATTTAAAGATTAAATTTTTAATCTTTAATCTTTAAATTTAATAAAAGATTAAATTTATGTTAAATTTTTAAATTTATGTTATCTTTATTTGGAATTTTTAATTAATTTTTAATTAAAATTCTTTTCTCTCCAAGAATGGATTATGTATGAAAGGAATGTGAGCTATATCTATAATTAAGTTTTCTTTGAAGTGAATTTTTTAAGTTAGTGATTTCTTCATTATTTAAGAAAAGTAAAACCACTTCAAAACATCAAAGTCTTCAAGTATATCTCTGTTTTATAAATAAGTTCATTTGTATCATTTTAAAAAATTCAACATATAAGTGATATCATATGATATTTGTCTGTCAGAATTACTTCACTTTATATGATAATCTTTAGGTACTGATTTTTTAAAGAATGTTTTATTAAAAAATAGTTGATTTACACTGTTCCTTCAAATTCTGCTGTACAGCAATATATATATACCTTCTTTTTTTTTTTATACTATCTTTCATCATGTTCTAACCCAAGTGATTGGACATAGTTCCCTGCGCTGTATAGTAGGACCCCATTATTTATCCATTCTAAATATAATACTTTGCATTTACCACCCCTAAACTCCCTGTCCATCCTGCCATCCCTCCTGGCAGACACAAGTCTGCTTTTCATGTCTGTGATCTGTTTCTGTTTTGAGATAGGATCATTTGTGCCATATTTTAGATTCCATATATAAGTGATATCATATGGTATTTGTCTTTCTCTTTCTGACTTCACTTACTATGAGAATCTCTAGTTCCAGCCATGTTGCTGCAAATGGTATTATTTTTCCTTTTTATGGCTGAGTAGTATTCCATTGCATATATGTACCACATCTTAAGCTGTTTATCTGTTGATAGATGATGAGACATTGTTGTTTCCATGTCTTGGCTATTGTGAATAGTGCTACAGTGAATATACGGATGCATGTATCTTTTTGAATGAAAGTTTTGTCTAGATATGTGCCCAGGAGAGGAATTGGTGGATCATATGGTAGTTCTATATTAAGTTATATGAGGAACCTCCATATTGTTTTCCATAGTGGTTGTACAAATTTAAATTCCCACCAGCAGTGAAGGAGGATTCACTTTTTTCACATCCTATCCAGCATTTGTTATTTGTTGTTATTGATGGCCATTCTGACCATTGAGAGGTCATGCCTCATTGTAGTTTTGATTTGTGTTTCTCTGCTTATTAGTGATATTGAGCATTTTTAAATGTGCATCCTGACTATCCATATGTATTCTTTGGAGAAAGGGCCATTTAAATCTTCTGTCCATTTTTCAATTGGGCTGTCTTTTTTTTGTTGTTGTTGTTGAGTTGTATGAGTTCTATGTACATTTTGGAGATTAAGCCCTTGTCTGTTGCATTGTTCGCAAAGATTTTCTTCCATTTTGTGGGTTGTCTTTTTTTTTTTAAGTGGTTTCCTTTGCTATCTAAAAGCTTTTGAGTTTATTAGGTCCCATTGGTTTATTTTTCTCTTCATTGTCATGATCCTAGGAGGTGGATGAAACAAGATGTTGCTGTGATTTATGTCAAGTAGTGCTGTGCCTGTTTTCCTCTAAGAGTTTTATAGTATCTGGCTTTACATTTAGGTCCTTAATCCATTTTGAGTTTATTTTTGTGTATGGTGTTAGACAGTGTTCTAATTTCATTCTTTTACCTGTAGCTGTCCAGTTTTCCCAGCTTCACTTATTGTAGAGACTGTCTTTTCTCTACTGTATGTTCTTGCCTCCTTTGTCATAAATTAGTTAACCATAGGTTCTTGGGTTGATTTCTGGGCTTTCTTTCCTGTTCCATTGTTCTGTGTTTCTATATTGTGCCAGTAACATACTGTTCTGATGACTGTAGCTTTCTAGTATAGTCTAAATGCAGGGAGACTGATTCCTCCAGTTCATTTTTTTTTTTTCAATATTGCTTTGACTATTTAGGGTCTTTTGTATTTCCATACAAATTTTAAAATATTTTGTTTTATTTCTGTGAAGAATGTCATTGGTAATTTGATAGGAATTGCATTGATTTTGTAGATTGTATTGGGTAGTATAGTCATTTTGACAATGTTGATTCTTCCAATCCAGTAGCATGGTATATCTTTCTCTCTGTTTGTGTCATCTTTGATTTCTTTCATCAGCCTTATAGTTTCCAGAGTATAGGTCTTTTGTCTCCTAGTAGGTTTATTCCTAGGTATTTTACTCTTTTTGATGTGATGGTAAATGGGATGGTTTCCCCAACTTCTTTTTCTGATCTTGTATTATTATATAGAAATGCAGTAAATTTATGTTTATTAATTTTATATCCTACAACTTTGCCAACTTCTTTGATGAGCTACAACAGTTTTCTGGTAATGTTTTTAGTATTTTCAAGTATAGTATCATGTGATCTGCAAACAGTGATAGTTTTACTTCTTCTTTTCCAATTTGGATTCCTGTTATTTATTTTTCTTTTATTGCTGTGTCTGGGACTTCCAAAACTATGTGAATAACAGTGGTGAAAGTGGGCATCTTTGTCATGTTCCTGATCTTAGCAGAAATACTTTCAGCTTTTCACTATTGAAAATGATGTTAGCTGTGGGTTTCTCATACATGGTTTTTATTATGGAGAGGTAATTCCACTCTATGCCCACTCTGGGGAGTTTTTCATCAGAAATGGTGTTGAATTTTTTTCAGAAGTTTTTCTACATCCGTTGAACTGATCATGTGGGGTTTTTTTCAGTTTGTTGATGTGGTGAATCACACTGATTGATTTGTAGATATTGAAGAATTCTTGCATCCTGGGATAAATCTCAATTGATCATGGTGTACAATCTTTTTTTTTCTCTTTTAGGGCCATACTCATGGCATATGGAAGTTCTCAGGCTAGGTAACAAAGAGCTATATCTGCCGGCCTACGTCACAGCCGTAGCATAGCAATGTGGGATCCGAGCTGCATTTGTGACCTACACCACAGCTCATAGCAACACCAGATCCTTAACCCACTGAGTGAGGCCAGGGATTGAACCGGCATCCTCATGGATCCTAGGTGGGTTAGTTAACTACTGAGCCATGAAGGGTACTGATCATGGTGTATGATCTTTTTAATATATACTTGGGTGTGGTTTTCTAATATTTTGTTGAGGATTTTTGCATCTATTTTCATCTGTGATATTGGCCTGTAATTTTCTTTTTTTATGGTATCTTTGTCTGGTTTTGGTATCAGGGTGATGGTGGCCTTGTAGAATGAGCTTGGGAGCGTTCCTTCCTCTGCAATTTTTGGAAGGGTTTCAAAAGGATTGGCATTAACTCTTCTTTGCATGTTTGATAGAATTCATCTGTGAAGCCATCAGGTCCTGGACTTTTGTCTTTTGGAAGTTTTTTAATCACATTTTAATTTCAGTGCTTATGATTGGTACATTCATATTTTCTATTTCTTCTTGGTTCAGTCTTGTTAGGTTGTGCCTTTGTAAGAATCTGTCCATTTCTTCTAGGTTGTCCATTTTATTGACATTATGTTGCTCATAGCAGTCATTCATAATCTTTTATATTTCTGTGGTGTCAGTTGTAACTTCTACTTTTTTCATTTCTAATGTTATTGATTTGAACCCCTTCCCTTTTTTTCTTGATGAGTCTGTCTGAAGGTTTATCAGTTTTGTTGCTCTTTCAAAGGACCACATTTTGGTTTTATTGATCTTCTCTATTGTTTTTATTGTCTCTATGTCATTAATTTGTGTTCTATTCTTTATGATTTCTTCTAAATTTGGGCTTTTTTCTTTCTTCTCTAGATGTTTTAGGTATAAGTTTAGGTGTTTATTTGAGATTTTTCTTCTTTCCTAAGATTGTATTGCTATAATCTTCCCTCTTTGAACTTCTTTTTCTGTGTCCCATAGTTTTTAGATTGCCATATCTTCATTGCCATTTGTCTCTAGGTATCTTTTGATTTCCTCAAAGATCTAGTGGTGTTTTAGTAGGATATTGTTTAACTTCCAGGAGTTTGTGGTTTTTTTGCTGTTTTTCTTGTAGTTGATGTCTAGTCTCATCACATTGTGGTCAGAGAAATTGCTTGAAATAATTTTAATTTTTTTTTTAATTTACAGAGGCTTGCTCTGTAGCCCAAGATGTAATCTATCCTAGAGAATGTTCCATGTGCACTTGAGAAGAATGTATATTCTTCTGCTTTGGGATAGAATGTTCTATAAATATCAGTTAATTCTATATGGTCTAGAGTATCCTTTAAGGCCTGCATTTCCTTGTTGATTTTCTGTCTGGATTATCTGCCCATTGATGCAAGTGGTGTGTTAAAGTCCCTTATTGTGTTGGCTGTCAGTTTTTCCTTTTATGGATATTAGCAGTTGCCATATGTATTGAGGTGCTCCTATGTTAGGTGCTGATATATTTACAATTGTTATATCTTATTCTTGGAGTGATCCTTTGATCATTATTTAGTGTCCTTTTTTGTCTCTTATGATCTTATTTTAAAATATATGTTTTTCTGTTATGAGTATTGCTATTTATGCTTTTCTATGATTCCAGTAGTCTGTAATACATTCTTCTATCCCCTCACTTTTTGTCTGTAGGTGACCTTAGGTTTGAAGTTGGTCTCTTATAAACAGCATATATATGGGTCTTATGTTTGTATCCATTCAAGTAGTCTGTGTCTTTTAGTTGAAGCCTTTATTAATTCATTTACATTCAGTGTGAGCATAGACAAGTATGTATTTATTGCTAATTTTACATTTTTCAGATTGTTATTTTGGGTCTTTTTCTTCCTTTCCTCATTTGTTGTCTTTTCTCACAATTTACCGACTATCTTTAGGTTTGTGTTTGGATTGCTTTCTCTTTTTTAATGTATGTATCCATTATAGTTTTTTGATGTGTGGTTCTTATTTATTTTATTATTTTATTTTATTTTATTTTTACTTTACTTTACTTCAATTTAATTGGAGAATTATTCATTATCACAGCATCATTTTCTTGATCCAACATCACAATCATTCTTATAGGAGCAAACATAATAATTACAGCCCTTTACTCCCTCTACATACTAATTATAACACAACGAGGAAAATATTCTCACCACATCAACAACATCAAGCCCTCATTCACACGAGAAAACACCCTTATAGCCCTGCACATACTACCATTATTACTACTAACCCTAAACCCTAAAATAATTTTAGGGCCCCTTTATTGTAGATATAGTTTAACAAAAACCCTAGATTGTGGATCTAGTAATAGAAAATTAAATATTCTTATCTACCGAAAAAGTTTGCAAGAACTGCTAACTCATGCTCCCACACCTAAAAACGTGGCTTTTTCAACTTTTAAAGGATAACAGCTATCCGTTGGTCTTAGGAACCAAAAAATTGGTGCAACTCCAAATAAAAGTAATAAACTCATTCGCCCCACTTACACTAACTACATTAACTATCCTAACCATACCAATTATAATATCCAACTCAAATATCTACAAAACCAACCTCTACCCCAACTATGTAAAAAACACTGTATCCTGCGCCTTCACTCTCAGCTTTACTTTACTTTTACTTTACTTTAGTTTACTCTACTTTACTTTTTAGGGCCACACATGCAACATATGGAAGTTCCCAGGCTAGAGTTCAAATCAGAGGTGCAGCTCCCAGCTTATTCCACAGCAAAAGCAATGCAGGATCTGAGCTGCATCTGCAACCTACACTACAGCTCATGGCAATGCCATATACTTAACCCACAGAGCAAGGCTAGGGATCAGACCCACATCCTCATGGATGCTAGTTGGGTTTGTTACTGCTGAGCCACAACAGGACCACCTGGGTCCTGTTAGATTTTTGAGATAACCTTCTATATGTGTTCAGGATTTTTTCTGGTTGCTGGTTTCTTAATTTCAAATGCATTTTCAATGTCCTGCATTTGTCCTCTCCTCTTCTCAAGCTTGCTAGTTTTGATATCATATTTTTCAATAGGTTATTTCCTACTTTTATATTATCTTTTCCTTTACCAGTGATCTTTTTTGTTTATAATTTTCTTTTTTCTATTGTGGCTTTTCCTCTTCTGTCTAGAGAAGTTTTTAGTAGTTGTTGTAGACATGGGGTGGAGGTGCTAAAATCTCTTAGCTTTTGTTTATTTGAAAAGCTTTTGATCTCTCCATCAAGTCTGCCTTGCAGGGTAGAGTATTCCTGGTTCTAGGTTCCTCTCATTCATCACCTCAAGTATATGTTGCCACATCCTTCTGGCTTGCAGAGTTTCTGCTGAAAAATCAGCTGTTATCCATATGGGGGTTCCCATGTATGTTATGTGTTGCTTTTACCTTGAGGCTTTTAATGTATTTTCTTTGTATTTTATTTTTGTCAGTTTGATTGGTATGTGCTTCACTGTGTTTCTCTTTGGGTTTATCCTGTATGGGATTCTCTGTGCTTCCCCAACTTGAGTATTTCCTTTCCCATATTTGGGAAGTTTTTGACTATAAACTCTTGGAATATTTTTTCTGGCCCTTCCTCTCTCTTCTCCTTCTGAAACCACTATGATGCAAATATTGGTACATTTAATGTTGTCCCAGAGGTTCCTTAGACTATCCTCAGTTCTTCATTCTTTTTTCATCATTCTTTCCTGTGGCAGTGATTTCCACCACTCTGCCTTCCACCTCCATTATTTGTTCTTCTGCCTCTGTTATCCTGCTATTGATTCCTTCTAGCGTATTTTTAATTTTAGATATTGTGCTGTTCATCTTACTTTGCTTCCTTTGTAAATCGTCTAGCTTTTTGTTAAATATTTCTTGTAACTTCTCCGTGTCTCCATTTTTTCCCAGTATCTTGAATCATCTTTACTATCATCACTCTGAATTCTTTTTCAGGTAGATTGCCTATATCCCCATTATTTAGTTGTTTTTGTGTGTTTTTGTCTTTTTCCTTTGTCTGAAAGCTACTTCATCATTATTTTATATTGTCTACCTGTTTATCATCCCCTTAACAGCAGGTATGTAGATGCAGCAGCAGATGATCAGTCCTGGAGTTTTCAGGGGTAGTAGTGACTCACATGTATGTGATGGGAACAGTGTATCATGCTACCTCTCCTGGAGCTGGGTGGTTGCTACAGATGGAGTCCATGAAGGAGGTGGCAGTGATTCACAGTTGAAAGGATTGCTTATTTAGCATTTGGGGGTGGTAGTGGTTCCTGTAACCCCCCCTGCTACCAGGTAGCTCTCAGGACTATTTCCTCTAGTTGGAGTTGGCAGCAACTGCTCTTGCAGCCCTCGCTTTGCCAGGGAGTCTCTTGTGACTATTCTCTGGAGATGCAGAGTCGGGCACCTTTCTGCAGTCACTCCCCTTGTTTGGCCACTCTAGGGATCCTTCTCTGTAGCCCTAAGGGTAGGGATGCTCTCCAGCTGTTGCTAGGTAGCAGCTGAACCTAGGTGGCTCCTAGAGCTGATGCAGATAGTGTTCTGCAGCCTGAGAGGGCACTCAGGGAACAAAGCTGTAGTTGTGGATCCCATCACTTCCCTTCAGCACCCCTAAACAATAGCACCTAACCTCTAAGCCCAACTGGGTTTCCTTAGCTTAGACCCTCAAATTTAGTCACTCTATGCTCTACTCCCTCCAGGCAGTTTCCATGTGGCCAACCCCAGTTTTCTCTCACATAGCCAGCTCCAGCTCTCTCTTTGAGTCTGATCTCTAAAACTGGAGTTTTAGTTCCTGAAACCTGCCTGCACCAGCATACAGTTGCCATAGCACTGAGCTTTTGTGGAGTATTGTTTCCATTTTAACTGCTTCACACTGATTGCTATGTTCTCCTCCAGTTCTCTATAGTTCCTCCTCTGTCCTGGTTGATCTCCTCACTGGTGGGGAAACTTCCCAAGTGCAGGAGATTTTCCTTTTACTAGCTCCCTCCCAAGGGTGCAGGTCCCATCACACTTTTCTCTTTCTCTCTTTTACTTTTTTCTTCTTCCCTTTGTCTTATCTGGTTTCATGAAGTTTTTCTTGCTCTGTCAGAATCTTTTGTCGGCATTTAACAAATTTTCTGTGCCAGTGGTTCCACATGTAGATGCATTCTCGATGTATTTTTGGGAGTAAATGGGCCTCACATTCTACTGCTTTGCCATCTTCCTCCCTCTAATGTTAACCATATTTCAAGGAGCATACATATGTTTGTAGATTTTATCCAAAGTACTATGAATTGTCACTGTAGCATAAGTTACATAAAACATTAAGTTTAAAGGTGATTAGAAAGGTCCCAATATATAATACTAATTAGCAAGCCATGTTTTTTTCCGTTTTGCCTGGTAATAACCCTCATCGTAGAAGTTTAAAGAAAACTATACCCTCACACATTTTTGCATATCCCTACAACATGTTTAGTGATCCTATTATCTGCACATCATCTTGTTTAATAAATTATTTTATGTACTGTTGATGGTCAATCCATTTCATTCTAATGGCCTCCCATTGCTGCCTCATTAAAATACAGCATTACAGATCCATTATATTCCAATGGCTGCTCATTGATTTCCTTCTTTTATTAAAACCACTCAGCCTCAACAGGAAACCTAATCAGGATGAATCATCTTATCCACTACAGAATGATATGGAATATCCCTAAGTTTAATTTTGCCCTTTGAAAACACACTGTACCTTTTAATGGATAGGAAATTTAAAATGTTTTCTTCTTTTAAAAAAATATAGACCCCTAGTATGATCACAGTTTTCCATAATGATTGCTCCCATTTGTCCTTTGTGAAATTGGTATGTTTATGCCAGTGGAAA
Organism: Phacochoerus africanus; assembly: GCF_016906955.1. NCBI lineage: Eukaryota > Metazoa > Chordata > Mammalia > Artiodactyla > Suidae > Phacochoerus > Phacochoerus africanus. Next base: position 183,966,840 of record NC_062544.1, on the reverse strand, counting down.
GAGACTGCAGCTTTTACTACTGAGTGTAGAATATATTCTAATTCCTGTTTTTGTGGAATTTATTTAATGGTTTATATAATCAAAACAAATATTTGTTTTCTTAATTCAACCTACTCTTCTATTAAACATTATTTATATATGTGTATTTATGTATTTTATATATGCATAAACAGAACTGCATTACTCTAAAAGTAGCTTCTTAATTATCATACAAATTTCATTCCTTCATGAATAGTACCAATTTTTTTTTCCCTTTTTTGGCCACACGCACTGCACATGGAAGTTTATGGGCCACAGCTGTGGCAAATCTAGATCCTTAACCCACTGCACTGGGCCAGGGATCAAACCTGACTACCTCAGAGACAGTGCCAGATTCTTAACCTGCTGTGCCACAACAGGAATTTAAAATTATAGTTTATAAAAGATCAGCAATCAGTCTGATTATTAGAAATTATTCCCAATGGTACTGCATGCAATCTTTACTATTCCTTTATAAATTTTAATCTATAGCATAAGAAGGATATATTTGAATGATTTAAGAGAAATAGATGACCAGATCATATACTCTGAAATGCATAGTTTTACTTGATTTATCACTATAAGTTCAAGTTATGAATAATCAAGTATATATTAAAATATGTGAAACTATTATAAAAATAATAAAATTCTCAGTGCTAATAGGAAGGTGTTCTCCTCATTCTTTTTCCTTTAGCTATATTATAAGTGCATCTCAAGTGTATCTTCAAGTTATTATTAAAACTTTTTCAAATAACCCTGAATTCTATAATGGCTGGACTGGTAGAAATCTGTGCAACACAAGCCATCTCGGGACCACATGTTTTTATAGAGCTTTTTAATATCTACTCAATTTTTTTGTTCAATACCTTAATCTTAGTCATTGCCAAGAGTTAATATCATAAAAATAAGTAAACTATAGTCCAATTTTCATGTCAATTCTGACACGAATACCGACAATGTTTGTGTTTTTTCCACACCCCCAAGAGATTAACTAAATTCTGACATTTTCTGCCTGGAAATACAGTCATATCCCAGAAGTTTGATCCAGATCTTTCTCTGAAAGAGTAACTGATCAAGAGTCAGGTCCTCTGGTTTCAGTGGCATTTCATCCCTCAATCCCTGGAAGGACCTTTCCTGGGTATAGTATCTCATATCTGATGGAAAACACACAGGTTGGAAATCTATTGAGGTCACACTGAAGTAATGAGGGATAGGAGGGAGAATTCTTGGGCATCTTTTATCTAAAGTCCATATATTATCAAGATCAAAAGACATTAGAGTCATCTGAAACATTATGTCATCATCAGAGATTTGGTGACAAACTTCCAACAGGCCTGGTTTAGATATCTTGGGAAATCTATCTCACCAGGTGTTGACTACTTCAGTTCTGTGAAATCTTTACTTACATGTCGCCACATGATGTGCATTCCAGTCAGAATTTGGTGCTTTCCTTAGGTGCATCATGTGAATCCAAGAATGTATACCTTGGAATTTGGCAGTAGAGTGGTTGGTTAGCAGAACCTGATGGGAGCCCTTTCAGGTAGGCTGAAGAGAGTTCTTTGGTAGGTGTCTTTTCTAATAGACAAAATCACCAGGTTTTAAGATGTGATGCTTAAGATGTCCCCTGAGAATATACTGTGAAAATATTGCTCTATCAAAGCATTGTTATTTTTAAAAGAATATTTCATATTGGAATATCTCTCCTTTTGTCAGCTGTAAGTCAAAAGAAGCAAAAGCCAAGTGCATTATTGGGTGTCCTATATTTCAAAGGGTGAATTTATGAATTCTAAAACGAATGAATCTGAAATTTAGAAGGCTCAGTGGCAATGCTTTTGGCCAAGGTATTTGAAGAGTCTACCAATTTTTCCAAGTTAATCTTAGTAATGCCATTAATGCATTTGACTAAACCAGAAGTTGACTGTGGTAAGCACAGTGAAAGTGTTGTAAAACTGATCAAACAGTGTAGATTTGTCAAAGTACCTGATCAGCAAAATAAATTCCTTGATCACTGTGAAATTTCAAAGGAGTTTCCTAAGTAAGGGTACTTTTTCCCCAAAGAAATTTAGCCAAACAAGAGATGGTAGCCTGTCTTCAAGGGAAGGGTTCATGTCCAGTGTGAAAACATGCAGATGTACATTCATGAAAGAGGAAGTTGTTGAAGTTTGTTTGCCACACCTCCAGTGGTCCATTAGGCAGTTTAAAATAGGAGCAGTATGAGTAGGCTTCCTGGGTTGTATTTCAGACAAGCAGGAAAAGTGAAATAGTTCCTTTTTGTGGTCTTGTTAATGTTTCCCCACCAATGTTGATCCGTGAATGCAATAATTTTGTCATTAGACCAATAGTTTAATGCACTGTGCCGTAGTGAGGAGAGGAGATTTCTGAGTCTCTAATAGGACTGAGAGCTTTCTCTTTTTTTTTTTTAGGTCCATACCAGTGGCATATTTATTTTAAACCCAATAGTTTGTATCTCTTAATTCCCCAACCCCTTTGTGCCCCTCCTCCTCCCTTCTTCTCACTGGTAACCACTAGTGTATTCTCTATACCCGTGAGTTTGTTTCTGTTTTGTTGTAGTCAGCTTTATTTTTTAGATTATATATACGATATATAACATAATATTGTCTTTGGCTTAAATCAATAAGCATACTATACTCTAGGTCCATCCACACTGTTGCAAATAAAAGAATTTCATTCTCTTTCAGGGATGAGTAATAGTCCATTGTGTCTGTATACCATATCTTTATATTTCATCTATTGATGAACTTTTAGGTTGATTCCATGTCTTGGCTATTGTGAATAATGCTGCTATGAACAATGTGATGCATGTGTCTTTTTGAATAGTTTTTTTGTGTTCTAGATCAAATGCTAGTTCTTCAAGTATGCACCTAGGAGTAGGATTGCTGGATCAAATGCTAGTTCTATTTTTAATTTTTTGAGGAACCATTATACTGTTTTCCACAGTGGCTGTACCAGTTTACTTCCCTACTAACAATGTACTGGGGTTCCCTTTTCTCTACATCTTTGTCAAATTTGTTATTTGGAGACTCTTGGTGATAGGTATTTTGACAGGTGTGAGGTAATGATCCCTTGTTGTGATTTTGATGACTTGTGATTTGCATTTCTCTGATGACTAGTGATTTCAAGCATCTTTTCATGTGCCTCTTGGAAATCTGAATGTCTTCTTTGAAAAAAATGTCTGTTTAGATCTCCTGCCCGTTTTTTCATCAGGTTTTTTTTTTTTTTGATATTGAGTTTTATGAGATGTTTATATATTTTGGATATTAACCACTTATTTGTCATATAATTTAAAAATATTTTATCCCATTCAGTCAGTTGTCTTTTCATTTTGTTGATAATTTCTTTTGTTGTGCAAAAGCTTTTAATTTTAATTAGGACCCACTTGTTTATTTTTGCTTTTGTTTCTTTTCCCTTAGGAAATGGTGTTTTTTTGGTTGCCCTGCAGCATATGGAGTTTTGGGCCAGGGATTAGATCCAAGTCACAGTCACAATCTAAGCCACAGTTGTGGCAGCACCAGATCTTTAGCACCAGGCTGGGGATTGAACCTGTATCCCAGTGCTCCTAAGATGCCACTGATCCCATTGCACCACATGGGAACGCTGAGAAAATGTTCTAATTTTATTCTTTCACATGTAGTTGTCCAGTTTTCCCAGCACCAATTATTGAAGAGACTATATTTTCTCTACCATATATTCTTGCCATTTTGGGGGTCAATTTATTGCCAATAAGTGCTTGGGTTTATTTTTAGGCACTCTATTCTGTCCCATTTTTCTATGTATGTGTCTATTTCTGTGCTAGTATGATAATATTTGATTACTTCAGCTTTGCAGTATAGTCTGAAGTTAGGGAGCATGATACCTCAGCATTGCTCTTTTTTTCTCCAGATTACTTTGGAAATTCAGGGTCTTTTGTGGTTCATATAAATTTTATGCTTATTTGGCCTGAATATGTGAAATAACGGTCCAGGGTATTTTGATAGGGATTGTATTAAATCTGTAGATTGCTCAGGGTAGTATGGACATTCTCACAATATAATTTCTTCCAATCCATTAATATGAGATATCTTTCCATTATTCTGTATCATGTTCAGTTTCCTTTATTAGTGCCTTATAATTCTCATAGTATAGGTCTTTCTCTTCCTTGATTAAGTTATTCCTAATTTCATGTGATTTTATTTTATTCTTTTGCTTTTTAGGGTCACACCTGGGGCATATAGAGGTTCCCAGGTTAGAGGTCCAATTAGAGCTATAGCTGTTGGCCTATGCCATAGCCCAGCAACACCAAATCTGAGCCGCGTCTGTGACCTACACCCCAGCTCACAGCAATGCCGGATTTCCAACCCACTGAGTGAGGCCAGGGATCAAACCTTCAATCTCATGGTTCCTAGTCAGATTCATTTCCACTGCACCACAACGGGAACTCCCATTTTGTGTGATTTTAAACAATATTATTTTCTTGCGTTCTCGTTCTGGTAGTTCATTATGAGTGTATAGAAAAGAAGCACATTTATGTGTATTAATACTGTACCTGCAACTTTACAGAATTTATTGTCTAATATTGTTTTGGTAGAGACTTTGGGGTTTTCTACATATAATAGCATGTCATCTGCAAAGAGTAGAAATTTACTCTTATTTCCCACCTTCCAGTTTGGATGTCTTTTATTTCTTCTTTGATTACTGTGGCTAGAACTTCAAATGTTATATGAAATAGAAGTTGTGAGAGTGGGAATTCTTGTTCTGTTCCTGATTTTAGATGAGGGGCTTTAGTTTTTCATCACTGATTATGATGTTAACTGTGAGCCTGTCATAAATGGCTTCTATTATGTTGAGATATGCTCTATACCAATTTTGATGAGAGGTTTTTTTTTATCATAAATTGATGTTGAATTTGTCAAATGCTTTTTCTATATCTATTGAGATTATAATGTGATTTTTTTCCATTTCTTTTATTAATGTATTGTGTTACATTTATTGATTAGTGGATATTGAAACATCCTCACATCCCTGGAATAAATCCCACTTGATCACAGTATATGCTTCTTTTTATATATTGTTGAATTTGGTTTGGTAATATATTGTTGAGGATTTTTGCATCTATATTCATCAGAGATATTTGCCTATAATTTTACTTGTTTATTTTTGTGGTATCTTTGTCTGGTTCTGATATCTGAGTAATGGTGACATTGTAGAATGAATTTGGGAGTGTACCCTTCTCTTTATTTTTTTGGAATAGTTTGAGAAGGATAGTTAGTTATTAGCTCTTCTGTAAATGTTTGGTGAACTTCCCCTATGAAGCTGCCTGATCCCAGAGTTTTGTTTGCTGGGAAATTTTTTTTTTTTAACTGCAAACTCATGTTCACTGCTAGTATTGTTCTGTTCATATTGCGTTTCTTTTTGTTTTTTTTTTGTTTTTTGGGTTTTTTTTTTGTCTTTTTGCCTTTTCTAGGGCCTCACCTGCAGCATATGGAGGTTCTTTGGCTAGGGGTCGAATCGGAGCTATAGCAGCTGGCCTATGCCAAAGCCACAGCAACGCGGGATCTGAACTGCGTCTGCAACCTACACCACAGCTCACAGCAATTCTGGATCCTTAACCCACCGAGGGAGGCCAGGGGTCAAACCTGCAACTTCATGGTTCCTAGTCAGATTTGTTTCTGCTGTGCCATGACAAGAACTCCTTTCTTCTTTTTAATTCCTTTAGATGGTAGTTTAGGTTGTTTTATTTGATATTTTCTCTGGTTTCTTGAGGTAAATCTGTGTTGCTATAAACTTCCTCTTGCAACCAATTTTGCTGAATCCTATAGATTTTGGAAAGTTATGCCATCATTTTCATTTGTCTTGAGGTATTTTCTGATTTCCTCTTTGATTTCTTGACTGTCTTCACTGACTTTTTTTTGTAGCATGTTGTTTATTCTCAGCATGTTTGTGTTTTTTCCATTTTTCATTTTTCATTTTTTCTAGTTTCATACCATTGTGTCTCAGAAAAAAATGCTTGATATTTCTACTCTTTTAAATTTCTTGAGTCTTGTTTTTTGACTGAGCATGTCATCCATCCTCGAGAATGTTCCATGTGCACTTGCAAAGGATGTATATTCAGTTGGTTTTGGATGGAATGTCCCGTAGGTATCTATTAAGTCCAAATAGTCTAATGTATCTTTTAAGTCCACAGTTTCCTTATTGATATTCTATCTGGATGATCTGTCTGTTGGTGTAAGTGGGGTTTTAAAGTCCCCTACTTCTATTGTTCTACTACTCTAATTTCTCCTTCAATGTCAGTTAATATTCACTTGTATATTTAGGACCTCCTGGGTTATGTCCATATATGTTAATGAATGTAGTATCCTCTTCTTGTGTTGATCCCTTTATGATTACATAATGTTCCTCTTTATCTTTTGTTATAGACTTTGTTTTAAAATCTATTTTGTCTGATAGGAGTATTTTTTCTGCTTGCATGAAATATCATTTTCTATCCCCTCGCTTTCAGTCTGTCTGTCTTTAGCTCTGAAGTATATCTTCTAAGCAACTATATAAAAGGGTCTTTTTTTTTTTTTTAGTTAAATCAGCCCACTGTGTCTAGTAGTGGGAGCCTTTAGTACATTGACATTTAATGTGATTATGATAGGCTTATATTTACTGCCATTTTGTTACTTATTTTTGATTGTTTTTATAGTTCCCTCTTCTTTTAGTTTTTTGTTTTTTTTTTCCCCCTTGTGGCTTGATGATGTTCTTTAGCAGTATGCTTGTATTCCATCTTCTTTAGTTTTTGTCTATCTATTATAGGTTTTTGATTCATGGTTACTTTACCATGGGGGTTCATATATGCTCAGCCATTAATATATATACTCATTTTAAACTGGCAGTCATTTGAGTTCAAGCTCATTCTAAAAGATGTCCATGTTTTAGCTTCCCTTCCCCACATTTTTTTTATGTGATTATTTTGCATCTTCATCATATTTCCCCTTTACTGATCATTGTAGTTATAGTTGATTTTTTAATTTTTTGGTCTTTTGTCATACAAACTTATTTAAGTAGTCGATCCTCAGCCTTCTCTATGTTTGCCTTTACAAGTAGGATTTTTCCTTTCCTATAGATGCTTAATTCTTTTCAACTTAGAGAAGACCCTATAGCATTTCTTTTTGGATAGGTTTAATATGAATGAACTCTTTTATTTTTTGTTTGTATGATATGTTTTTATCTCTTCTTCAATTCTAAATAATAATCTTGCTAATAAATTGCAGGTTTTTCCTTTTCAGCATTTTGAATATTTCCTGCTACTCCTTTCTGGCCTGCAAAGTTTCTGCAAAAAAATCAGCTGATAGCCCTATGGTGTTCCCTTGTATATATTTCTTCTTTATGCCTTTAGAATTCTCTGTTTATCTTTAATTTTGATGCTTTAATTGTGATTCTTGGTGTGGTTCTCATTGGGTTCATTTGTTAGGATCCTTCCATGCTTCCTGTGCCTGTATTTCTATTTCCTTCTTCAGATTCAGGAGGTTTTCAGCCATAATTTTATAAAATACAATTTTCACCCTTTTATGTTTGTCTTATACTTTGGGGACCCCTATAATGTGAATATTGGTATGCTTGGTATTATATTATCCCAGAGGTCACTTAAACTGTTTTCACTTTTTAAATCTGTTTTTCTTTTTGTTATTTGATTGGGAAATTTCCATTTTTCTACCTTAAAGATTACTTATGCATTCTTATGTATCACCTAGTCTGATTTTAATTTCTTCTCATGTGTTTTTATTTCAGTTATTGTACTCTTTAATTATGAAGGCTTCTTTTTTTTAACATTTCTAGTTACTTGTTAAAATTCTCACAATGTTCATCTATTATCTCCCCTAATTCAGTTTTAGCATTCTTATTAGTAATGCTTTGAACATCTGGTAAATTATTTATTTCTGTTTTAATAGTTTTTTAAAAATGTATTTTTAGGGCCATGCCCGCAGCATATGGAGGTTCCCATGCTAGAGGTCAAATCGGAGCTTAGTGGCTGACCTACACCACAGCTTATGGCAACACTGGACCCTTAACCCTCTGAGCAAGGCCAGGGATCAAACCTGCATCCTCAGGGATGCTAGTCAGATTCATTTCTGCTGAGCCATGATGGGAACTCCTATCAGTTTTTTTAGTCAGGGTTTTTATCTTGTTATTTCAGTTGAAATAAATTAGTTTCTTCTTATTTTGCTTAAATTTTTTTGTCTCTATGAAATTAGGAAAAGAGCTACTTATTGAAATCTTAAAGGTATGTCCATGAGTAGTAGCCTCCCTACACAGTCTGCTTGTCCCCAGTGGCTTTGTTGGAAGAGCTGAATCTGATATGAGCACGAGTCACATCTTTCCAAAAGGTATGCTGGCAGTTATCACCTTGGTAGGAGCTGGGGCTGGAAATGGAAAGGCTCAGGCCAGAGCTAGGTGTGAGACAGGGTGTCTCCTCTGTTCAGTGGACACCACCACCTTATTGGTGGGCATTGGACCCCAAATTATTGGAACAAAAACCCTGAGGGTTGACCCTAAACTGGCTTTGTTCCCTTTAAGTTGTATGTGCTCTTCTATGTGCACCAGCAATGGCTGCCACTGCCCCTCTCAGGTGCTAGTCAGAGTCTGAGCCAGCTATTGTTCTCACAACTGAATCCTACCTTCAGCCATGGCAGCCCTTGCCCCAGTGTGGAGCTGTGTCGAAAGCAAATGTGGCTCAACTCAGGCCTAGATGCACATTTGGCAGTTGCAGAGAAAAAAACCAAACAAACAAACAAAAAAATCCAGCATCCAGTGCAGTTTTGATCCACCCTCTCCATTGTGTTTTGGGTGAAAGCAAACATGCCTGAACTCCTCATGTGTGGAGTCCAAGATTCCCATATCTCTTTTGTTAGTTCCACTGGCCCACTAACCAATGAGCTAAGGGGACTCATCTTCCCAGTGTTGGATGCGAAGATATGGCTCAAATCACTCACTCCCCAGGGAGGATCACCACCCACCTTGTAATCCTTATCCTCTACCTATAATTCTTCTCCTCTACTGAGTCCCCTCCCAGGGTCACAGTTCCCATCCTGATAGCTTCTCTTCCCTTCCTACACAATTCAGTATGGTTCTTTCTTACGGCCTAAGTTAAACAGGAGACTTTCTGCCAGTCTCCAGTTAGTTTTCTGTGTGGATGTATTTTTGATGTATTCATGGGAGGAGGTGGGTTCCACATCCTCCCACTTTGCTGTCTCGATCTTGTGTCTCAACAATGTTGTTTCTGATCAGAGGTCCTGTGAAAACTTTTACTCTTGACCCAGAGGTTATCACACCCATAAAAAAGGAGAGTTACAGGAGCTGGTACAAAGGATCATGAAGCCTTGAGCCCTATAATCTATTATAGAATGTAATGTCTTTAAGGGTTTCTTACATAGATGGCGATGATTAATTCTTGGAAGAGGTTATGAGGGACCTATTGAATCCTCATAGAAGGAACACTCTGAATGTTAAGAATATCAATCAGAAGTTTTGCCCATCAAGAAAGTGGTAGCTGGTTCATTAGGAACAAATTATGGGTGATTCCAGAATCCACTCTAGTACCATCAGAGATGGAACAAGTAAAATATACCAAAGGGCCATCCAGTTCACCTAGTTGGTTACTTTGATGACAGCTATAAAATTCTAGAATTTTTTTCTCCCTTTTATGAGAAGTAAATTTTGGCATAATACTTCTCTAAGAAGTCTCTACCTACCAAATAGGTAGGGGCAGGGGAAGTAAGGAGAAAAGGGCATGTATCTCTAATGGGCCTCAACAAAAGGGAAGAGGTTTATTAGCATTCCCCATCCTTTGAACTATTTTGCTACTCAGAGGCAGGGTCTGTTTTATTGTAGTGGGTGTAAGTGCTGAGAATGTCACTCTAGTTTCATTTAGGACTGGAAGAGATTCATCACCAACTGGAGAAATGTTTCTCCAAGGTGATTAAGAGGGAAGACTGAGAAAATCCCCCATAGTTCCTCAAGTCACCATCATTGACAATTTGAAGGACATTGAAAATACTGATTAATGTAGTTCCTGATGTAACTGACAGGGTAAAGAACCAGACATAGTATCTGCAAGTATGCAGGTTCAATCCCTGTCATTGCTCAGTGGGTTAGGATCTGGCTTTGCAGTATGCTGTAGTGAAGGTCACAGATGCAGCTCAGATGTGATGCTGCCATAGCTGTGGTGTAGGCCTACAGCTGCAGCTCCAGTTCAACCCCTAGCCTGGGAATTTCTATATGCTGCAGGTGCAGCCATAAAAAGATAACAAAAAGAAAAAAAATAATTAAAATTTATAACAAGTGCTTTTCCTTTTTTTTAATAATATAAGAAAGGAGGGTTCTGATTTAATTTATTGGCCTTCATTTGCTGGATTTGAAAATTAAGAACTGTGGCAGTCATCCTTGGAGGTGACTCATCTAGAGTTCAAGACAGCTAGTATGCCAGATAAACTGAATCTGAAGTGGACATAGTTTCCCATTCCATCTAGGTCCTTTTCACTACAAGAAAAAGGTTCTGGTTTAGATCATTAATAAACATAGACTTAAAAGCTACCCAGCTGGTATCAAGGTCTGAAGGAATCCAGAATTTTCTTTAAAAATAATTTGAAATTAATTTTAATAATATGAATAGGTTCATCACATTTTCTTTGCAAGCCTGAATTTTGTTCCAGTGAATGGGCTTTGGAAGAGCCCTAAGTATTGCTTGATGAAGTTACCTACGTATTGCCCAAGCTTGATCATATGATAAATTAGCAGGTTCTTCTTCTATTGACAGTGCTAGAGACTTTCAATACTTTCTGTTTGTGGTTTTTACCCAGTGCTGGGTCTAGCTTTCACTGACAAGCATGTCAACAAGCTTATATAACTCAGGGAAACCAGATTTATTAGTTTGAAATCAACAGCAAATTTGTGAGAAACTTCATTCATGTTGGAAAAATCTTTAACAATGGCTTGCAGTTCAGCTTTGGTCCAGGGAATATATGAGAAGTTTTAGCCTCTGGACTCTCAGAAGGTTTATTTTAATAGGGGAAAGCATCTGACAGGTTCAGAGGAAAAGATGAGAGTTTCTAAGAAAAGGGAACATTTGGTAAGAAAATTGGCATGGGGAATTAATGGTATAAAGAAGGCATAGGCAGAATAAAAGGGAAGGATGAGGAGTTGGATTTCTGGACACGAAGAGCCGAAGAAGAGATGAGAAGCACCAAAGGGAGAGCAAAAAAAAAAAAAAAAATGCCAAGGAAGAAGAACCTGATGCTTTGGGAACCATTTTATCTTTCGTTAATAATTTGCCCCATTAATCTTAAAATCTTCTTTTGCATCAAGGCAATTTTCGACTCCTCATAACATTGGGAAGCCTCAAACTATCAATAGAAATTAGTATTGCACTCACTTCAGAAAATATTTCAGCTATTGTGGCAAAGCTTGCTTTTGTTTTCATTTTTTAAAAAGTTTTATTGAAGTATAGTTGATATTCAGTGTTGTGATAATTTCTGCTGTACAACAAAGTGATTCAGGTAGATGATAGATAGATAGATAGATAGATAGATACACACACACACACAAACATCCATTCTTTTTCAGGATCTTTTACCGTATAGATTAGCATAGAATATTGTGTAGAATTCCCTGTGCTATACAGCAGGTCCTTGTTGGCCAGCCATTCCATATACCACAGTGTACATATGCCAATCCGAAACCCCCAGTCCATTCCTCCCTGCTCCTACCTGCTGGATTCGAAAATACCCTTTGGTGACCAAAAGTTAGTTTTCAAAGTTTGTGAGTCTTTTTCTGTTCTGCAAGAAATTCATTTGTACCTTTCTTTTTATTATATGTTTTTGTTTTTGTTTTATTTAATAGTTATTTCCCTAATACAATTTTTTTCTACTGTACAGCATGGTGATCCAGTTACGCATACATGTACACATTCTATTTTCACACATTATCATGCTGCATCATAAGTGACTAGACATAGTTCCCAGTGCTAAACAGCAGGATCTCATTGCTAATCCATTCCAAAGGCAATAGTTTGTATCTATTAACCCCAAGCTCCCCAACCACTCCATTCCCTCCCGCTCCCCCTTGGCAACCACAAGTCTATTCTATAAATACATGACTTTCTTTTCTGTGGAAAGGTTCATTTGTGCTCTATATTAGACTCCAGATATAAGTGATATCATATGGTATTTGTTTTTCTCTTTCTGACTTACTTCACTCAGGATGAGCATCTCTAGATCCATCCATGTTGCTGCAAATGGCATTATTTTGTTCTTTTTTATGGCTGAATAGCATTCCATTGTGTATATATACCACCTCTTCCTAATCCAATCATCTGTCGATGGACATTAGGGTTGTTTCCATGTCTTTGCTATTGTGAATAGTGCTGCAATGAACATGTGGTTGCATGTGTCTATTTCAAGGAAAGATTTCTCCAGATATATGCCCAAGATTGGATTACTGGGTAATGTGGTAGTTCTATGTATAGATTTCTAAGGCATCTCCATACTTATCTCCATAGTGGCTGTATCAGCTTCCATTCCCACCACCAGTGCAGGAGGGTTCCCTTTTCTCCACACCCACTCCAGCATTTGTTATTTGTGGACTTATTAATGATGGCCATTAGGACTGGTGTGAGGTGGTATCTCGTGGTAGTTTCGATTTGCATTTCTCTTATAATCAGGGATGTTGAGCATTGTTTCATGTGCTTTTTGGCCATCTATACATCTTCCTTGGAGAAATGTCTATTCAGGTCTTTTGCCCATTTTTCCATTGGGTGGTTGGCTTTTTTGCTGTTGAGTTGTATAACTTGCTGGTATATTCTAGAGATTAAGCCCTTGTCCTTTGCATCATTGGAAACTACTTTCTCCCATGCTGTAAGTTGTCTTTTTGTTTCATTACTGTGCAAAAGCTTTTCAGTTTGATTAGGTCCCATTGCTTTATTTTTGCTCTTATTTCTGTTGCTTTGGGAGACTGACCTGAGAAAATGTTCATAAGGTTGATGTCAGAGAATGTTTGGCCTATGTCCTCTCCCAGGTGTTTGATGGTGTCTTGTCTTATATTTAGCTCTTTAAGCCATTTGGAGTTTATTTTTGTGCATGGTGTGAGGGTGTGTTCTAGTTTCAATGCTTTGCATGCAGCTGTCCAGGTTTCCCAGCAATGCTTGCTGAAAAGACTGTCTTTTTCCCATTTTATGTTCTTGCCTCCCTTGTCAAAGATTAATTGGCCATAGGTGTCTGGGTTTATTTCTGGGTTCTCTATTCTGTTCCATTGGTCTGTCTGTCTGTTTTGATCCCAGTACCACACTGTCTTGATGACTCTGGCTTTGTAATATTGCCTGCAGTCTGGGAGAGTGATGCCTCCTGCTTGGTTTTTGTTCTTCAGAATTGCTTTGGCAATTCTGGGTCTTTTGTGGTTCCATATAAGTGTTTGGATTGTTTGTTCCTATTCTGTGAAAACTGTCCTGGGTAATTTGATAGGGATGGCATTGAATCTGTAGATTGCTTTGGGTAGTATGGCCATTTTTACAATATTGATTTTTCCAATCCATGAACATGGAATATCTTTCCATTTATTTACATCTTCTTTATTTTCTTTGATTAAAGTTCTATAGTTTTCAGCATATAAGTCCTTTACCTCCTTGGTCAGGTGTATTCTGAGGTATTTGATTTTTTGAGGTGCAATTTTAAAATGTATTGTATTTTTGTATTCCTTTTCTAATATTTCATTGTTAGTACACAAAAATGTGACTGATTTCTGAATGTTAATCTTAGGTCCTGCTACTTTGCTGAATTTGATCAGCTCATGTAGTTTTGGGGTTGAGTCCTTAGGGTTTCCTATGTATAGTATCATGTCATCTGCATACAGTGACAGTTTTATCTCTCCTTTTCCTATTTGGGTGCCTTTTATTTATTTTATTTGTCTGATTGCTGTGGCTAGGACTTCCAGTACTATGTTGAATAACAGTGGTGAGAGTGGGCATCCCTGTCTTATTCCAGATTTGAGTGGGAAGGCTTTCAGCTTTTCTCCATTGAGTAGTATATTTGCTGTGGGTTTATCATAAATGGTTTTGATTATGTTAAGGTATGTTCCCTCTATTCACACTTTGGTAAGAGTTTGGATCATGAATGGATGTTGGATTTTGTCAAATGCTTTTTCTGCATCTATTGAAATGATCATGTAGTTTTTTTTGGATGTAATGTCCTGAAAATGTCGATTAAGTCTAAATTTTCTATTATGTCCTTTAGGATCGCTGTTGCCTTACTGATTTTCTGTCTAGAGGATCTGTCCATTGATGTGAGTGGGGTGTTAACGTCTCTTACTATGATTGTATTCCCATCAATTTCTCCTTTTATGTCTGTTAGTATTTGTTGGAGGTATATGGGTGCTCCTGTATTAGGAGCATGTATATTGACGATTCTAATATCCTCTTCTTGAATGGATCCTTTAACCATTAAATAGTGGCTTTATTTGTCTTTCTTAATGGCCTTTGTTTTAAAGTCTATTTTGTCTGATATGAGTATTGCAACTTCTGCTTTCTTGTGTAGTCCATTGGCATGATATATCTTTTCCCAGCCCCTCACTTTCAATCTATGTGTCCTTTGCCCTAAAGCGAGTTTCTTGCAGGCAGCAGATTGAAAGTTTTTACTTTTTTATCCAATCTGCCACTCTTTGTCTTTTGACTGGAGCATTTAGTCCATTGACATTTAAGGTGATAATTGATGGATGATTATTTATTGCTATTTTAATCCTTGTTTTCCAGCTGATTCTATGTTTCTCTTTTCTTCCTTTCTTTTTTTGGTTGGATGATTTCCATTTATTTTATGCTTGAGTATTTTCTTTTTAGTTTTTGTCAATGTAACATGTAGTTTTGATTTGTGGTTGCCCTGTTTTTTAAGCATGTTAAGCCCTTTCTATATTTGCTTGCTTTTGTTGGTAGTCATATAAGCTCAAATACATCCTTAAAAAAAAGTGAAACAATCTAATTTTTCTTACTTCCCTTGACCATACTGTATGAATTTGATGTCTTTTTTTTCTTTTTCTTTTAAAATCTTCATGTTTGGATCTATATGCTGCTTATTTAAGTGACTGCTTTCCAATTATGGTTTCCTCCATCCTAGATTTTCCTCTTTTTTTTTTTTTTCCTTTGATTTAGAGAAGCCCTTTCAGGGTTTCTTTTAGAATGAGTTTAGTATTGCTGTACTCTTTTAGCTTTTGTTTGTTGGAGAAATTCTTTATTTCCCCTTCTATTTTAAATATTCTTGATGGATAGAGTATTCTAGGTTGCAAACTTTTTCCTTTCAGCCCTTTAAATCTATCTTGCCACTCCCTCCTGGCCTGTAGTGTTTCTGTAGAGAAATCAGCTGATAGCCTTATTGAGGTCGCCTTGTAATTAAATGCTTTGCTTTTCTCTTGCTGCCTTTAGAATCCTCTCTTTATCTTTAACTTTTGCCATTTTTATTATAATATGTCTTGGTGTGGCCGTTTGGGTTCAACTTGTTTGGGGTCCTCTGTGCTTCCTGTATCTTGATATTGCTATCCTTTAGATTTGGAAAGTTTTCAGCTGTAATTTCTTCAAATATGTTTTCAATCCCCTTGTCTTTTCTTTTCCTTCTGGAATTCCTATTATGCGTAGATTGGCCCACTTTACATTATCCCACAGGTCTCTTATATTGCTTTCATATTTTTTCATTTGGTTTTCTGTCTGCTGTCCTGTTTGGGTGATTTCCATTATTCCATCTTCCACGTCACTAATTCGTTCCTCTGCATGATTCATTCTGGTGTTTATTGCCTTAAGCTCAGTTTGTATCTCTGCAAATAAATTTTCTAGTTTTTCTTAGCTCATCCTTATATTTTCTAGTTCCTTTCTAAAGGAATCTGCATTACTGTTAATATCCTCTCTTAATTCCTTCAGTATTTTCACGGTCTCCCTTTGAACTTAAAGTCTTTCAGACTGCAGAGGTCTGTTTCGTTGTTGACTGCTATAGGTGAGTAATCCTGTTGTTTTAACTGGGAATGGTTTCTGAGCTTCTTCCTCTTGCTTGTGTGTGTGTGTGTGTTTTTCCCTGTGAATTTGGGGAAGCCAAACTGTAGTCTTTTAAGTCTATTTCTATGCAAGAATACCCCTTTGTATTTTTGGGGGGAGGTTACTATTTATTTTATTTATTTATTTATTTTTTTGGTGTTGGAGTTTGAATGTTTGCTTTCTCTTCCTTTGGTGTGAGCAGTCTGTAATCCCCAGTACGCCAAGTGTGTTTTGAGGGAGAAGGGGGCAATGGGTACCGTCAGCATTCAGTGCCTGGTCACTGGGCTCTCAACAGAAGCAGAGACTGCAGGAAGGTGGCACAGGTTACTCCTATTTGCATGGCTCTGGGCAGTGGTAATGAGCTGTAGAAGGATCTACAAGGTGACCATAGAATTTGGCTGTAGCCGCAGAAGAGTGCATGAGTTCCCAGGGGGCTGAGAGCAAGAAAGGCTTGTGTTTGATTGCAGTGCCCTCCTTTGAGGTGATTGGAACCACAGGTGGTGCCTGTCCAGGGACCCCTAGTTGGAGTGGGCCATGACTATCTCTAGCTTCTGTGATAACTGTGGTGGTTTGCCTCTACCACCTACAGACCATGTATGAGGTGATCCATCTTACTTAGCCCACATAGGAGGTGCTGCACAGGCTGTTCCTAGTTGTAGGATCCTGGGAGGTGACAGAGATTTGGCATATAGGTACTGCCCTGAACATACAGCAGTCACAGCAGCAGGGCTGGTGTGTTTCCAAGGGTGTATGAGCACCAATAGTCGATTCGGTCATAATGCCTTCCTCTCTGATGCCCTTGAGGTGAATGGGGCTGCAAGTGGTGCCTGTTCACTGACCCATAGTGGTGTTGGGCCACTGCCACCTCTGGAGCCAGAGATAACTGCGGCAGTTTGCCTCTACCAAATGTGAGTCATGCAAGAATCACCTGGTCCTGTTTAGCCCCCACAGGATGTGCTGAACAAGGTGCTCTTAGTTGCAGGTTCTTAGGAAGGGACAGTGATCAAGCATCTGGGCCCTCTCCCAGTACATTTGGCAGTGGCAGCTGCAGTGCATGTGTGTGCTCCTGGGGGAGCAAGAGCAACATCAGGTGGTATTCCATTGTAGTGTCCTTCTCTGTGATGCCTTCTGAAGGGGTTGGGGCTGCAAGTGATTTTTGTTCAGATATCCCTAGCTGTGGTAGGCCATGTGGACTTCTGGAGTCAGGGATAATTGTGGTGGTTTGCTCCCGTCACCTGCAGGTCCCACCCACTGTGGGCTAGCAAGCGGCTTCCCACTGCTGGAGATACCAGGTCTACAGTGGGCTAGCAAGCAACTTCTGATTGCGAGGGGCTGCACCAGAGAGGCACAATCTAGAGCAGGTAGTAGGGCTTCTGTGGCCAGAGCACTGCAGGGTGGCCAGTGCAATGTGGAGCAGCATGCGGATTCCTGAGGGGCAGGGCAAGGCAGCCTGGAGCAATGGGGAAGAGTGAATGGCTTCCTGTGGGTTGGGGCCTGGCCTGGAGCACCACAAAGCAGTGCACAGCTTCTCCCACAGTGGGGTGAGGCGGCCCAGAGTTATGTAGAGTGGCCCGTGGCTTCCTGTGGGGCAGGGAGCTGTGCCAAGGACTCTCCGCCCTCTGCGATGGTGGGGGGGGGGGGCAAGTGTGCAAGGAGTTTTCTATGGTGGTTGCCTGCTCCTTCTCCTCTCTCCTCTCCAACAATTGCACCTTATCTCTCCTGTGGGTCCAGACCTTCTCCCAGGTTCCCTCTGCCGTGGCTTTCCACTCCCAACCCTTAGTCTACTGCTTCCTCTGCCCTAGTCCCTTAAGCTGTCTCCACACTGCCAAGCCCAGCCTGCTCCCAGGGACTGACCTCTGGAGTCTAAGTCTCAGTGCCCAGCCCCCACCCAAAGTTCTCAGGCTGTGGTGTCTGCACCAGTGGTTCAGATGATCTGTTCACTCACTCTACTTTTCGGTTCTCAGACCTGCTGCTGTGCTTTCCTTGGCATCTTTGAGATCCCTCCACCTTGGCTGATCTTTCCATCAGTTGGGTGGATTCCCAGTGTGTGGGTTCCCTTTCTCCTTCACAGCTTCCTCTTTGGAATGCTTATCCCATCCTGATTCCTTTTCTCTCTCTCTTTTTTTTCTTTTGTTCTACCCAATTATGTCAAGAGTTTCTTTTTGGAGGTTTAAGTTCTTCTGCCAGCATTCAGTTGATGTCCTATGTGAGTCATTTTACATATAGATGTGTTTTTTTGATGTGTTTGTGGGAGACGATGAGCATGTCCTCTTACTCTTCTGCCATCTTGCCTCCTCCACCCAGTTCCTAGTTTCTAGTTTCCTAGTTTCTTGATACAATAATCTGCATTTCCATCAAAAACTCTCTTAATTCCTTTAGTATTTTATCACCTTTGTTTTGAATTCAGTGTCTGGTAGACTGGAGTTTTCTGTTTCATTGTTCTTTCAGGAAATTTCTCTTGTTCTTTTAATTAAGAGTGGTTCCTCTGCTTTTAAAGTTATATTTACTTATATTCCTCTGACTCAATGAATTTAGTATAAAGTTATCTACTGTGAACTTGAAGCGCTCCTTTTATGTGAGAGCAGCACTGTGTAGACTGTGAGTCCAGTATTTTTGGTGCGAGAACTGTTTTTTAGAAGGATCCCTTCCATGTGTTTCCTCAGAGTGTGCTGACTGTTGTCCCTTTGATAGTGGAATGTGTTTTGTGTTGTGACCAGAGCCTGCACTGGATATTGAGCAGGGTTTCCTTTTTAATCTATGGATATCACAGCCCTGTTGAGGGTAGGATGTACTCCCCAGTTGGAGTAGAAGCCCCCAAATCTGGTTCTAAGCTGCACTGTGAGGTAGGAAGAATTGGAGAACCCTCACTGGGAAAGGAGGGACTGCATATTCCTTTCCAGAGTCTGTCTGCCAGAGACATGCGATTCTATGATGCTGTCCTCTGCCTTGTGTGTGCTCCAACTATATCTGCTGCTGCTGGCACTGGTCCTGGACCCACCTACACTGAGGGAGCACTCACATTAGGCTTGGATTTTAGGCCCACCCCTAGCATGTGTGCACTCCAAAAGCCAATTGCTGCAGGAGCCACATCTCACCATGAACAGGCTGACAATAGGACTCTTCTATGGTGGACTTTCTCTGTCCTGCAAGCACCAACAATGGCAGCTTGGATTATATTCCAAGGCAAGCCAGCTTCAGTTGAAACAGTCTAATTTTGAAAGCAGAGTGAAGTGCCAAACAGCCTAAGTAGGACAAAATGAAGTAATTTACAAAGGAATATTTACTTATTAATCTGTATACTTCCAGGAATTTTTAAGTGAAAGTATTCAGGGTGTACCTTAGAACAGAATTAAAAAGAAAAATCATTTTTAAATAATTCTGAAAGCTTGAGACTTTTTGTAAACCTTCAAATTAGTGCTTAGATAAACTAGTTGAGAAATATTTCTGAACTTTTGAAGATCAGAATTAGGACCCCCCCAAGCAGTAACCATAATCATTATGAATGTGTATGGGGTTTTTTATTTTTTTTAATAACTCAATGAATTTTATTACATTTATAGTTGTACAGTGATCATCATGAATATGTGTTTTAATTATTAATATATGGAGATAAAATAAATCTTAAAACCTTATTTCCTTATATTTTGCTAAAATCACCTTCAAGTATTCAACTGTCTGCTATAAGTAGTGGTTCATAATATTTAGAAGTCTGAAGATCTATTTAAAATAAGTACATTTCTAGATGTCTCAGGATTATCATTTTTTGTTTGTCCTTTTAGGGCTGCACCCATGCCATATGGAGGTTCCCAGGCTAGGGGTCAAATTGGCGCTGTATCTGCTGGCCTATACCATAGCCACAGCAACACAGGATCCAAGCTGCATCTATGACCTACACCACAGCTCGTGGCAACACCAGATCCTTTACCCACTGTGGAAGGCCAGGGATCAAACCTGCATTCTCATGTATGCTAGTTAGATTTGTTTCTGTGAAGCCACGATGGGAACTCCAGTATTATCATTCTAATACCAATATCTAAGGCAATATACACAAAAAGAATCTATGAATTCAGTAGTACATTTTGTTATTTTTTTATTTTATTACCCCACAATAGGAAGCACATACATTGAAAAAACTTCACATAAACAGGTAAGTTTTATTTTTCCTCTTAGTCTACAAGCAATGCTTGTGAATTCTCCATAATGCATAATAGGGTCAGGTACTGTAATTTTTTATGTCTTTTTTTTCATTTAGTCTTAAAACACATAGTTTATTATTTTGCATACTTTATTGTACTTTATATGTTAGTAAAACTAAACTTCTTTATAAATGCTTAATGCCTCATTCTACTCATAAGTCTTTGTTCAGCTTAATAGCTATTCATAACTATTTATTTTAAAATCTTTTTAAGCTCCTATTATATGCCAGGCACTGTTATAGGTGTTGAAAATGCACCAGTAAATTAATAGGTAGAGATTCCTGCACACAGAGCTTGCATTCTAGCCAGAGACAGAAATACTTAGAGAATAATAAGCAATGAGAAAAACCATAAACCAAGCAATAGGGTTAGGAGATGTTGAAAAGGTATATAACTTCTAGCTAAGATGATCAAGAAAGACCTGATTAGAGATTAAGATTAAAAGTCCTAAAGGAAGTTGGAACATATATCATCTACCTTCTAGGCAGAAGGAATGGGGTTCAAGGTTCTGAGGCAGAATGTTCCTAGAATGTCCAGGGACTTGATTGCACACAGCTGTGGCTAAACTAGAGCAAAGGAAAGAGAGTAGTAGAATGAGATATCTAAGTGAAATGGGGAAGACAGAACTTCTAGAGGATGGCTACTCAGCATGTGGATGTCCAGCCAATACTAGACTATGAACAATTTCTCACTAGTCACAAGAAAACAGATACAAGAAATTAAGAGTGTGTATTGAGAAACTCATAATAATTTGATAGAATGATAGAGTGACTTTATTAATATAAAAATATTGAGGCCTCTATGTTTTGCATTTCTTCAGTTTTCTAATAACTCATTTTTATTTATTTTATAAAGTTATCAGGTTATTATAGAGTAGAAATTAAAAATAAGCAATATAAACAACAACAAAAAAGGTCTTTACCACTGATAATTCAAGAAGGTCTCTAATGTAGGGTGTTGTAGACATAGTAAGAACGCTGGCTTTTATTGTGAGTGAGACAGGAAGAAATGTGAAGGTTTTGTATAAAGAATGGCATGATAAAAATCTGAATTTTTAGCAGACCCATCATGTTTTTTGTCCTCAGAATAAACTAGAGCCAGGAATGGGAGATGAGAAGGAAACAGACCAAATGGAAGTTATATGAAATTGTAAAACTCTGGGTATTTTAAATGTATATTAACAACACTTATTGACAGATTGAAAGGGTTATGTGTGGGAAAGAGAAGAGCCGATAATAAATCCAGATTTGGGGCTTTGAAAAGAGTAGAACAGGGTTGCCAGTAAACAAGATGAAGAAGGCAGGATGAAGGTAAGAAGGAACATAACATGCTTGGTTTTGATACGTTAAAGTGTGAGACGTCTGTTAAATATCCAAGTAGAGATATCTGAGTAGAGAGTTGGGTTAAGACTCTGGAGATCAGGAGAGCTTGTTGGGGCTTGAGAAACAAATATGACAATTATTAGCATAATAATTAAGGCTCTCCAACTTGATGAACTCACCTTGACAAGTTAAGGTGGAAAAGAGAAAAGATCAAAGGGACGATTGCTATGTTATGCCAATATTTATTGTTAGGAAGACAGAAAAAAACAGTAGAGAAAGTTGAAGTGGAGTGGGAGCAACCAAAGAGGAATAAGTAAGTCTAAATGCATATTGTTGTAACTGAAAGAAGTATTTGAAGGGGAAGAGTGATTATGGGTATGATAAGGGACAATAGAGGGTAGTGTGAGGAAATCAATTAAAGTGTCTCCTAGAGACAATAATTGTTGGTATATAAAAAGGAGCACACTAAAAACTGAAAAGTTATAGTCAGGTTTGGAATGCTTGAAGTTGAGATGTAGGAAGCTTTGTAGTTATAATTTAGAACAAAGAATATGATGATGTAATGAGGTGGTTAAGGTAGACAGGATCATTGGAAACTAGGTTGTTATGGAATTGAGATGACAAGAAGAATAATCTACATTAATATTTGGATTACGAATTACAATGACAGTGTTACTAAGCCTCCTGAGTGTGTCCCCCACAAGTGTTCTTTGCCCAGTACAGATTGAACCAAAAGTATAAGACAGAGTTTGATTCAGAAGCAAAGGAAAACTTTATTTTTTGGATCAAAGAATGGAGTGGGGGGAGTGCTCTCATTAAAGTACATGCTGTCCCCAACAACTCATCAACAGGACTGCTTTCTAGGGTTCTTGTCAGTGTGCAAGGGGCAGAGTTCTTGTGAGTTGGACACAGCTGTGCTACTTAGGCCTCCAGATCCAAGTGCCAGGTGCCCCATCTCTATACAGTCCCACTGAACTGAAATGTTTGTTGCAGCTGTTTTGCATTTGAACTCTGGTCTAAAGTATTGACCACAATGGCTCATGAAGACCTTGTGAGCAGTGGTACTAGACTAAGCACAAAGGAAAAGAAAAGTTAGATTTTGTTTTATTACCCATGCTCTATTTTTATTTTCTGAGAATTATTAATGAGCTTTTCCAGCAACAAAACCCTCTTCTGTGTTTTTTCCTGCTCCTCATTCTTGAGGGGCACAGAGGGAAAAAAGTCCATCTTCTACAACTGATACCTGCTGATTTGGGGTGCTGTTTTAAATAAGGTTAAGGGTAGAGTTTCAAAAGTTCTCTCCAGCTAC
Source organism: Phacochoerus africanus (assembly GCF_016906955.1). NCBI lineage: Eukaryota > Metazoa > Chordata > Mammalia > Artiodactyla > Suidae > Phacochoerus > Phacochoerus africanus. The sequence goes on along the minus strand of NC_062544.1, from coordinate 183,943,959 downwards.
CATCATATCTGTTTGTTTTGTAACCAGGCTTTAGCCCTGTTTGTGTCCCTGAGCGACCAGTTTGTCTAAGTTTTTGGAGACAAAGGACAATAGACACTTCAAGATACATGGACTAGGAGTTCCTATGTTGTGTAGTAGAAATGAATCCAACTAGCAACCATGAGGTTGCGGGTTCAATCCCTGGCCTTGCTCAGTGGGTTAGGGATACAGCGTTGCTGTGAGAGGTGTTGTAGGTCACACATGTGGTTCAGATCCTGTATTGCTGAGGCTGTGGCATAGGTCGGCAGCTATAGCTCCAATTTGACCCCTATGTGCTGCAGGTGAGGACCTAAAAGAAGGGGAAAAAAATTATACATGGACTAAATATTAGCAAGAGAATAATGGTTACATGTCAAAATTTTTAAATGAAGGTATCTATGTTTTTGGCCTTTAGGTAAAATTGTGCCCTGATGTTAAGACTTGTTGCCATGGCCTGAATATCCCTAGTCACTTTTGTTGTTTTTCAGAAGAGAAGCTTCAGGTCCAAGAGAGGTTCACACAAGTAGTCACGGAATCAGGTTGTCTCTCTGAAGGTGGGGAGGGCCCTCTTCACCCTTAATTGAGTGTGATGTGCTCACAGAGTGATCCCCTGCAACTTCAGGGAAGAATAGGTGGTTAAGTTCCCTAAGTGAGGCCTGTTCCACTTAGAAATGGGCTAATCTTCTGAGCTGCTCATTTGCCAGGATTTTAAGTTTACCCTAAAGGGGCATAAAGTCAGTGAGTATATGCAGCACCTATTTACCATATTCCCTGAGAGCTTTCATGGTTTCTCATATCTGAGGCATATTTGAGATGTTCCATTTCAAGGAGTTAATGTGTCCTTTCTTTTCAGGCTTGAAGAATGGGTCTACCATACATGAGCACTGAACCTCAGTTTATCCCTTGGGGCTAACCTCATGTGGAGCAGGGCAATCAGAAGAAACTTAATACAATTTTCTCAGGTTTGCTGACAAAGCTTAGCTAAGGCTCATTTCAAGATCTGCTTAGATCTTTCTACTTTGGGGTCCCCAGGCTGAGTGCAAGACCTTTACTATGTTCAGGGGACCCTTTGTCACTTTAGAGACAAATGCTGGACCATTATTGCTTTGTAAGAAACCCAGGGACCCAAATCTGGAGATTTTTTTTTTAGCAATTCCTTAGCCGTATCAGCTGCCATTTCAGTTCTAGCAGAGAATGCTCCTGTCCACTCAGAAAATGTATCTACTAGCACCAAGAGATACCTGAAATTGCTGGATACTCTTGGCATGACAGTGATATCAATGTGCCAGACTTTTCTAGGATATGTCCCTCTGGTATGTGTTAGACTGCAGAGTTCCGTTTCATTGTTTGCTCCTTCAGGGGAAATCTTTTGTTTTAACTGGGAATGGTTATCTTCATTTTGCTCATATTTTTCTTTTTCTGTGAACTAAGGGACAACAACTACTGTAGTCTTGGAGGGCTATGTATATGTAAGAATGCCACTGGGCAGTTTGTGAGGGCTTACTACTACTATTATTATTATTATCATTATTTTTGTTTAAGGGCTGCTTTTGATTTGGATGCTTGCTGTCTCTTTCCTCAGTGTGTGCAGGCTGTTATCCCCTTGACAGGGGTTGTGCTGGTGTACAGCCTGCATGTACTTCCAGGGAGATGGAGACAATAGGTAGGGCCTATATCCAGTGTCTGGTTGCTGGGCCCTTGACAGTGGCAAGGACATGCAGAGAGGTGATTGGGCCCTAGGAAGTGTCAGTGACCCTCAGGCAGGTATAAGCAGTGCCCAGAGCTGCTGGCATTCCAACAGTGGCAACAGCAGGGCGTGGGTATTCCTAGGGGAGTGAGAGCAACAACAGCAGTTGCTTGGATGCAGTGATCTTCTCTGCAATGACCCTTAAGGAGACTGGGGCCACAGGTGGTGCCTGTTCACAGACCCCTAGTGGTGGTAGGTCATATCTACCTCGAGTTTGGGATGGCTGAGGAGGTTTGCCCCCACTGCAATAGCCCACACATGAGGCATCCCTCTGCCCAAGAACCCACTTGTACACAGAGAAAGATATTCCTATGGTGGTCATGCCCCTCCTTCTCTTACCCTCCCCAAGCACCTTGCTTCTCCTGTGGGCCCACGCCTCCTCCAGTACTATCTCGGCTGTGGTGCTCTGCTCCCCAGCATGTGGCACACCACTCCCTATCCCCTTAGGCTGCCTTCACACAGCCAACCCTATTCCTCTCCTGGGAACTGACCTCCAGAACCTGAGTCTTAGCACCCAGCCCCCACCCGAGCATCTCGGGCAGTGGTGTCTAGCATCAGGGGTACCAATGGTCTGTTCAGCTCTCTCTCTCCTTTGACTTGCTCATTCTGGCTGCTGTGCTTTGCTAGGAGGCTTTGAGGTCCCTCCATCTTGGGGAGATCGCCTCCCAGGGTGTGGATTCCTCTCTTCTTTCACTGTTCCCTCTCAGCAATGCTGGTCTCACCGTGATTCCTTTCTCTCTTTCTCTCTCTCTCTCTCTTCTCTCTTCTCTCTCTTTTTTTCCCCTTTTCTTCTACCCAGTTATATGGAGTGTTTCTTGCCCTTTTTGGAGGTCTTGTGCCTGCATTCAGTGGATGTTCTGGGTGAATCATTCATTCATTCCATATGTAGATGATTTTTTTTGATGTCTTTGTGGGAGAAGTTGAGTGCTGCGTCTTACTTCTCCACCATCTTTATTCCATCCCAGCATCCTTTAAATGTAATACAGAATACAAAGTCCTGCTGTACAGTAATGTGGCCAGGAGCATATATGAATTAGGGTCTAAAGGATGCTTAGCCTCAATGGCTTCACTGACTGCCCAGAGTTCCTGTACCAGGTACTCCCCATAGTGTTTCTTTACAGGGGAGAATTGGGGTATTTTAGGCTTACTGGCGTGGTCTAATAGGGCTGTGGTCAATTAGATTCTCTAAAACAGGGGCAATGCCAACAATACCTCATGTCAGAGAGGGTACTATTTTCTATTGGGCCATGTATGTCTAAATTTTAAATAGACTGGCACAAGACTGGTTCCTGCAGCTCATCTTACCTGTCCCTGAGCACATATATTATAATTTACTGCAGGAAGGTCAACTTGCTCTATATGGGGAGGTTTGTTCTCAGCCATTAACATTATCTTCTTGTGCCCCCTGTGTAGGGGAATGCCAGTCTCTAGTTTTTCTCCCACTAGGTGAATAGTAGCTCCCAATTTATGTAAGATATCCTTTCCTGACAGGGGTATAGGGCATTTAGGAGCATATAGAAAGGAATATATGAGTATGTGTCCAATTTGCAGTCTAATAGTTCTATGAATGCCTATTCTTGAGCCTTCCTTGATGCCCCATAATTTTACAACTCTCATGACCAAATTTGCTTCATCTGGTGTTCAGGACTGTGTTAAGTGTCACTGGTGTTAACTATGAATCTGACAGGCTTTCTTCCATGTCCAGTGTCAACTGGAGCTCCTCACAGGTCAGTTGGAGTTCCAGCTTAGGAGCCTCCTGACCCTGTCATTCTTCATCTATTTGGACCATCTGCCTTAGAGGGTAGTAGCCAGGATCTGCTATTTCTGTCTCCTTTTTGGGTGGTAAGGGTATCCTTTCTTCTATTGTCCCTCTTTTTTACATATGGCACACTGGCACTGATTGAGTCCTAGTTTCCTTGGCTTTCTGTTTCAGTGGGGATCAGGGATCACTCACAAAATTCAAGAGTCTCTGTGGGCAGTTAGTCTAGTCTCTGTACCAACAAGATGACATTGGAGGGCAACAGCCAGTAAGTATGTGGGCTTTCCTCCTGTACCTTTTATCCTCTGACTCTTCCTCATCTATATATCAGTTACTAAACATCTAGTAGGCAACCTCGACCTGGCAAGAGATAGTGGTGTTATGTTTCTATTTCCAGTTTCTAAAGTTTATGCATGATACTAGGGGCACTTTGGGAAATGAAATGAAAACATCAGGATTGCATTCCTTTCCAATGACTCAAGGTCAGTTGTAGTATAGATTCAAACACATTCTCTGAGGTGCTCTGGAAATGCCAAAGTGTTTTCTTTTGGCTCCTGTTTGACTTCCTTTATCTTATTCCAGTTGACAAGTTTCTTTCCTGCTGCCTAGATTCCCTTCAGGATCATATGTTTATAATAGGTCAGCCTCTGCCTTCCATTCCCCTCTCCATTGTCTTGGTGGTTCCAGTTGCGTTTGTTATCTGCAACCACTTGATTCCCCAGTCTGAAAATACTATGACCTGCATTTTTTCTGTTCTCTTTGTCTGATTCCACTTAGGGTTTTGAAAAGACCCTAAGGAGTACATTGAGGAGGCTCTGGATGTCAAACCAGATGTGGTCAAGGGTCTGATCCCTTGGGTCAGGGATCCAAGGATCCCCTAATCAGATTCAGTAACATCTCTGGATCTTCCCTCAACACTTAACTATGACTTTTTTCCAACTACTGAAAGTTTGGCACTCAAGTGCCACAAGATTTGACCCAAATAAGATCTCTAGTTTGGGAAGTTTGGGACTAGCACCAAACTATTAATGAATTCACCAAGAGACTAATATAGATATAGCTGATATAGGTATAGTTGGGTGGTTCCCTTGAATTTATAATGGCCTATACTTAAAATAGTCCTTCCTTGTCAGAATGCCCCATGGGAGGCTATACAGGATTGCCTTTGGGTAGGTTAGCCTTATTAGTTCCTGGCCAGCTTAGTCCATTAGGGAGTGGCACACCTGTCTGGGGGGGGAGGGTCTTCTCTTTCCTTCTTTCAGCCAAAAAGGAGGAGTTTCTGGATTTCCCACTTGGTAAGAGCTAAAAGCACAAGGGGTTCCCACAAGGTACTCACCATATCACTGGAGCAGCTGGTATTCTGAACTGATACGGGACAAGAGCCCATGGAACCTTGGTTGATAATGCATTACCTAAAGTTTACTCCATAGGCAGAGGAGGGAGGAAAGGTCAGGTAGTGGATATTTCCTATTCTTGGCAGCACATCACAGGGCTTACTTATAATGGGATTCCTGATCTTGCAAATGGTTCACAGGGCTCCCCATCCTACTTCAGAAAAACTAGAGCTGATCAGAAGAAGTCAAAAGTCACTGTTCATATACCTACCTTAGGACCCTTTTGCACACAGGCATTCCTGGTCCCTTTTCCTGAACTCAGATTGTCCTCATTCTGTTTTGTCAGGTGGTCTCTATAACCTTAGCCTTTTCCCAATCTTGCCTATTGGCTCACTGGGCTGGCCACTTTTCTTTATCAAACTAAAACTGGCTATAGAGAATACAGTTGATCCCTGGAGGTGGGAAAGGAAGGCGGAAAGCCCTGGTACAGCTGCTACTGCCTTGTACAGGGGTCAAGAGGATGGCACTGTTGGCGAGACAGTGGGCAAGACTACTGTGGCTTGCTTTTATCCGTAAGTCTCCATCATCCCTGTATGTCTGGCACTGTGGGAAGGCTACCCAGAGGCAGATATGTGTAAGTCTTAGGCTTTGATCTCCAACAGTGTGATCCCCTCAAGGCTGAACCACTCAGATGACGCTGGGAGCTACACGTGTGACTGTGTGTGCACCACAGCAAGGTATCAGGTTTATGGACAGAGTTGCTCTGAATTCAGCCAAAAGCTGTTGCCAATCTACCATGACAGAATGAACTCATAGACCAGAGTTAGTCATCTCACTTAAACATTCCAGAAGCCTTTGCTGTCCTTCTCCTAGAGCCAAGGCAAGCTTAGTAGATAGGTGTAGGTGAAAAGGCCACTGTCTGTCCCATATGGTGTGCCAAAATGCTGTTGCTGACTCTCTTGAGTTGGTTCCCAATAAGGTCCCTCCAGCCCAGGGTCATTTAAGCCAATATAACAAGAATTAGTTTGCTTCAGAAGCAAAGGAAAGCTTTTTTTCTTTGATTAAAGAATGGAGAAGCACAAGCCCATGTTCTAGATTATACCCTTTCTCTGATTATACACTGTCCCCAGCAGAGCAACTTTGTAGAGGTCTTATCAGTGGAGATGGGGGCAGAGTTCTTGCTGGTTGGGTAGCTGTGCTGCTCACAGCTCCAGATTGTAGTGCCAGATGCAGCATCTCTGTACACTGCCCACCTTGAATTGTGGTGTCATGTGCAGCATCTCTGCACATTGCCCGCTGAGCTGAGGTATCAGAAACAACCTTTTGCCACTAGGAACTCTTGTCTGAAGTGCCCAATGCAAGGCCTCTGCAAGCAGCACCCCATGAGCAAGTAAAACTAGATGAAACGCAAAGGAAAATTTTTAAAAAATTGGTTAGACTTTAATACCTAGATTCTATTTTTATTTTCTGGGAATGGTTAATGGGCTTTGCCAGTAAAAACAGGAATGCTACTGGGAAGAGACATGATCTGTCTTTAGAGCTATTTTTCCAAAATGAGATCCAAGACTAGACTTCTATATGTTATATCTAAACATGCTTCTACTTTTTTTTCCTACAAGTTCTAAATTTTGTGGTACATATTTTGAGCTAGAATTTTGACATTTATAATTTTAAAAATGGTTCATGGTTATAATCATTTATGTTAAGTGATGCACTAACCAGATAAGGAATCCACTGCCTCAAACATTGTAAAATTCAGAACACTAACCTGAACACACTGTAGATTTCATTAAGCATCATTATTTTTTATTTGCAAACAGAGAAAAATACCAGCTTTCATCTCATCTTATCATTGTTATAGCAATCAAGTTTCTAAATGTTATTTTCAATTTTATAGATTAATCTTGGTGTAAAGTCAGATTGCGTTATGAATTGAGATCACTATATAATACTGCAGCTTCATTTGCATCACTATATAAATTAAACTAATATATGTAAGAATTGTTATGCTTTTTCTTGAAACATATACCTTCAAGTTTCTTACCTATATATATTTTTTTCTTTTTATGGCCTGAAGCATATGGAAGTTCCCAGGCTAAGAGTCAAATCAGAGCTGCAGCTGCAGCCTATGCCACAAGCCTCTAAGCAGCATTTGTAACCTACACTGTAGCTTACAGCAATGCCGGAACCATAATCCACTGAACAAGGCCAGGGATTGAACCCACATCCTCACAGAGAGGCTGCTGAGCCACAGTGGGAAGTCCCATTTGAGGTATTTTTAATAACTAATTTCCAAAATTTTCCTTTTATTTTCTCAAACTTAGCAATTTTACTTTCAACTGTAATTAGCTATAACTTTTATATTAACTGTACTTTTTTCTCTAATTTTGAACCAAATAAGAAAGTAACATAGCAATTCAAACTTTTTCATCTATTCCATTTTCTTTTTCTACATCTTATTAAGAATACTACAAAATGCTAGGCCCTGTGAAATGCAGAAAAGAGAATTTTAAAAAGAACATTTGAACATGGGTTCTTCATCTGATAGGTCCATAGTTTAACTGGAATGAGAGATGTGGGAACAAACACTTGGAATTTTGGGGTATGTTCTTAGCCAAATGTTGGATGAGGATATGAGAGTACATATCTAACTAATTATAGCATGCGTGGCTTCCTGGATGAGACAATGTTTGATTTGAGACATTAAGGCTAAGCAGAAATTTACAAGCTTTGTATAAACAGATACACTAGAAGGAGCAAAGTGGAATATCGCATACAAAGGTAAAAAAAAGTTAATAAAGCATGGCTTTTTGCCTTTCCAGAAATTGCAACTATTTGGGTATGGTGTAAAATAAGAGTCTTTGTGAAGAAATGGGAGGATAAGAAGCTACAAAGTAAATAATCTTGAAGAATGGAGGATTATATGAAGAAAATTAGATTTTTTTCTTAAGTTTATAAGGAAATATGTAATGTGTTTAGTCAAGACAGATACATCATTTTATTTTTGTCTATGTGATGTGACATTTCTGTAAACATAATCGACAGTATTAGGTTCCATATTGTTAAGTCTAATTTTTTTATAGACAGGAAGAATAATCTAGTAAAAGCCATTGAATTAATCTGTTAAGGAAAAGCAGCCTATGGTTTTATGGGTAATAAGTTAAAATTATGGTAATTTTTGTAATCATTTTTATATGCCCTATTTCCTCTATGACAGATTTCTTGCTAAGATTTTTCAGGTTTCATGCCAATGCTTTAGATTGGCATAGCCTAAATGTGATAAATGTTAATAAAAGACATTAGAGAATTGATAGGAGAGAATTACTATGACCTAGTTTTAATTCCTATTATATATTCAGAAACCATAGGGCAGCATATTTAGTCTTTGAATATAGAAACATTGGTCATTTTGATTTTTAAATCTTCCTAAATTTTAGTGAAGTATTTATGTTTATTAAATCATATATATACACACACACACATATATGCATACATATGCAATATTAATAAATCTCAAAATTCTTAGCATGTTAGCTATTAGTTGACTATTAGTTTTAGGGTTGAAATTACTTCCAGTACATAATGTCAAATAAAATTGATATCATTAATCTGTAAGTAGCAATTAATGGAACTCTTATGTATCAGTTAATCCTAAAATGTGAAACAATGTTTATTTCTAATGAGCTAATCTTCTTAGGGAAACTAGTACTATGTTTAAAGTTTATAAAAATAGCAATTTATCCACAGTGACACTAATGTAGTACTACTGCTGAGCCTGTAATAGGAAAAGAAAAAAAAATAATTCAGGGAAAATTCACTGACTAGCAGTGAATAATTTGATGCAAAATAAATTATCTTTGGATGATACTAATTCAGTGAAAGGAAACATGTAAAACTATTTAATCTGTCTTTTAAATTGTAATACATTCTCCTAGTCCCTGGGTTTCTATGCATGCTTATATGTGAGGAAGCATGGACAAAATGTTACCTGCCATATCAGTAAACAAAGGATGTTGTGGCCATCAAGCCATCATCCACTGCAGCCACTCTCAACTGTGCACCCTGAGGGCATTCACAATGGAGAAAAACAGGATACTGGTCCTAGGTAGTTAATGTGCATATTGATGGAACAATCTCAGTGAGCCGAGAGTCTGGCATCTTCTCATACATAGAAAAGCACTAAAATTCATTAATTTGACATATTTTATTTAATAGTAATCTTTTGATATTCAACCCATCTGGTTTGTTACAAACGTATTTATCCTGGCTTCTCCCTTATCTCTTTGGAGCAGTCCCACAGAGTTATCTGAGAGGCTTTTTTTCTGGGCTTAAGTCCTAAGCAAGTCTGCTAAATAAAACATAATTCTCAACTTGTAGGTAGTACTTAATAAAAAAAAAGTCAACACTTTTGGTGACTATGAGGGGATTCAGAACAGACTTCTGCCCTTTGCCTGAGGATCCAGAGCCTAGTACCAGCAGAGGCCTCTTATGCCCTGCTTCCTCTTTGGAGAGCCCATTTGAATTTTGGTGAGTCTCTCCTGGTTTTCAGATCTCCCAATTATTGGTTGATGATCATGAGTTTTATTTGGTGGTATATAACAGGTACCAAGCTCCCTAGTTGAAAGCTACTGGGGGAGCCCAGTTGAAAGAAATTGGAAGATAGTGGGGGATGGGATCTAGATGAAAGACACTGGGATTGGCTCAGTTGAAGATACTGAGCAGTCTGGGCTAAGTGGTTAGGTAGGAGGCTGACCTGACATCTTTCATCAAATTGACTAGCTTAAAAAGATGTCAGGATAAAAGTGAAAATATCACTTTTATGAGACTGAGGTCAGCCAGATGGTCAAGTAGGAAGATCCTGAGCCCACCTCTTCTTACAGCTCTCCAAAATCACAACTATCTGCAGGATAACTATCACTGAGAAAGACCAGAACCCATAAGGAAAAGATACTTGATAACTAAGGACCTAAAGAAAGAACCATGATGAAATGGATTGGAGGGGCAGACTAATGATATAATCAAGTCCCATTTCTCAGCTGGGCAACTCATAAACTGGGGAGTAATTATAGTGCACAAGTTCTCCCACCAAGGGAACTCCCAGAAGTTTATCAGATGATATTTCAGCAGAAACTCTGTAGGCCAGGAGTGGCCCAATATATTTGAAGTGATTAAAGGGGAAAAATCTACATCTATGAATACACAGCAAGGATGTCATTAAGATATGATGAAGAAATTAAAAGCTTCTCATACAAGCAAAAGATAAATGAGTTCATTACCACCAAACCAGCTGTATAAATTTGCTAAGTGAAAAATAAAAGAAAGAAAGGGCACAATTAGAAACCATAAAATGAAAACAAAAAAAAAAAGAAAAAAGAAAAAGTTTGCCAATAAAGGCAAACATGCAGTAAAAGTAGGAAACCTTTCACACACAAAGCTTGTAGGGAGGTAAAAGGCAAAGGGAGTAAAATCATATACATCCACAATAAGCAGTTAATGGGATACACAAAACAATTAGATATAAAATATGATATCAAAAACTATAATTGTGAGGGGAGGAGAGGACAAATGCAGGCTTTTAAAAATACATTTAAAATTAAGAGATGTATAAGTTAAAGCAATCGTATACACATACATATACAGAGAGAGAAAGAGAGAGACTGCTCAAGGAAAACCTTATGGTAATTGCAAGCCAAAAATCTATAATAGATACACATACAAAATAGAAAAAAGAATAAAAAGAATTCAAACATAATATCAAAGATGGTCATCAAAACACAGGAGAATAAGGAAGCAGATGAAGATGGTGGAGGAATAAGACAACACACCTTCTCCCAAAAACACATCAAAAAAAGTCATCTACATGTAAAATGGCTTGCACAGAACATCTATTGAATGCAGCCAGAAGGACTTAAACCTCCAAAAAGGGCAAGAAACTCTTGACATAACTGGGTAGAACAAAAGAAAAAAAAAAAAGAAAAAAGGAATCAGGATGGGACTAGCATTTCTGAGAGGGAGCTGTGAAAGAGAAAAGGATCCACACCCTGGGAAGCCACCTAACTGACAAGGGAGATCAGCCAAGACAGAGGGACCTCAAAGTTGCTAAGAAAAGTGCAGCAGCTGGACTGAGGAGGACAAAGTAGAGTGAGAGCTACAAAGATCATCCTCACCACCTCCCCAAATACCACAGCCTGAGGCACTCAGGTGAGGGCTGGGCATTGAGACTTAGGCTCTGGAGGTCAGTCCTAGGAGAGGACTAGGGATAGCTGTATGGGGACAGCCTAAGGGGCTAAGGAGCACTGTGCCATGGGTAGGGGAGTGGTGGGCTATGGGTGGGGGAGTGGAACACCATGGCAGAGGGAACCCAGGAGAAGTTCTGGGCCCACAGGAGAAGCAAGGCACCATTGTTGGGGAGGGAGAGAGAAGGAGGGGCAGGCCACCATAGGAATCTCCCTGCACATGTGCATGCACACAGGCTCTCAGAGAGTGGTGGTGGTGGATCCGGTGCAGGCTATGGGTGGTAAGAAGCCACTTGCTTGGACTAAAGGAGACTGGGGGCTTCTTGTGCAGGCTACAGGTGGCCAGACACCTCTTGGGTGGGCTAAGGGCAGTGGGGGGCCAAATGTGATGTGGTGCCTCTTTGTGAACTACAGGTAGCATGGATGGACCAGGGCAGTTCTCTTGGAGGCCAGAGGGAGGCATGGCTTTGGGGGCCTGTGAGTGGGCTCCACCCTGCTGCCCCAGTCACTTCAGAGGTTGGTAAAAAAAGAAAGCACTGCAACCAAGCACCACATGTTACTGTGCTCAGCCCCCGGGGAACACACCTGTCCTGCAGCTGCCACTGCCAAATGCTCTGAGCAGTGCCCACGTGTTTGATCACTGTCCCTTCCCAGGAACCTACAACTAGGAGCATCTGGTGCAGCACCTCCTGTGGTGGCTAAGTGGGACAAGGTGCTTCTTAAGTGGTCTGCACATGGAAGGGGCAAACCACCATAGTTAGGTTTGACTGCAGAGGTGGATATAGCCCGCCACCACTAGGGGTCTGTGAACAGGCACCACTTGCAGCCCCAGTCACCTCAGAGGGCACCACAGAGGAGGGCATTGGTGAACAAGCACCACCTGTTGTTGCTTCTGCACCCTGGGAGGACACTGGCCCTGCTGTTGCCACTGGGGAATGCTCCAGGAAGTGCCCACATGTTTGATCTCTCACTTCCCAGGATCCTGCAACTGGGAGCAGCCTGTGCAGCACCTCCTGTGTGGGCTGAGATGGGGTGCTTCTTGTGTGGTCTGCAGGTGGCAGGGGCAAACCACCACAGTTATCACTGACTCCAGAGGTAGGCGTGGCCTGCTACCACTAGGGATCCTTGAATAGGCACCACTTGTGGCCCCAATTACATCAGAGAAGGGCCTTGCAATCCAACACTACTTGTTGCTCTCACTCCCCTGGGAACTCACACACCCTGCCACTGCCAGTGCCAAATGCTTTGGGTACCTTGTAAATCTGCCTAAGGCTCATTACCACTTCCCAGGGCCCTGCAACTAGTAGTGTGTGTCACCTTCCTATAGGTCCTTGCTGCGCTCAAGAGCCCAGCAACCAGGCACTGACTACTAGCCCTACCCGTTGCCTCCTCTCTGGAAACACAATTAGCACCCTGGTATTAACAGCCTGCTCACACCAAGAAAAAGATGGCAAATATTCAACCCCCCCCCCAAAATAAATGGTAACCCCCCACAAAATACAAAGGGGTGCTCCTGCATAGAACTATCCCTCCAAGACCACATTTTAGCTTCCCTAAACTCACAGACAAAGGAAAACATAAGCAAGATGAAGAAGCTCAGAAACCATTCCCAAGTAAAGGAACAGAATTCACATGAAACAGCAAACAATGAAACACACCTCTGCAGGATGACAGACATTGAGTTCAAAAGAGAGATAGTGAAAATACTGAAGGAATTAAGGATGAATATCAAGGAATTAAGAGCAGATATGAACAATTATGCAGATTCCTTTAGAAAAGAACTACAAAATATAGGGGACATAGAAAAATTATAAAATTCATTTACAGAGATGCAAACTGAGCTAAAGGCACTAAAGAGCAGAATGAATAATGCAGAGAAATGAATTAGTGACTTGGAAGATAGAATAATGGAAGTCACCCAATCAGGACAGCAGACAGAAAACCAAATTTAAAAAATTGCAATACTACAGGATAATATAAAGCAGGACAATCTATGTATAAAAGGAATTCTAGAAGGAAAAGCAAAAGGGGAATGAAAATATATTTGAAGAAATTGTGTCTGAAAACTTTCCAAATCTAAAGGAAAGTGGTACCAAGATACAGGAAGCACAGAGGGCCCCAAAAATGTTGAACCCAAAAAGGCCCACAGCAAGACATGTTATAATAAAAATGGCAAAAAAATAGAGGATTCTAAAGGCAGCAGTAGAAAAAGCGTCAATTTTAAAGGAGCCCCCTAAAGCTATCAGGTGATTTCTCTACAGAAACACTACAGGCCAGAAGAAAGTGTCAAGATATATTAGAAGTTCAGAAAGGAAAATAATTGCAACCTAGAATACTCTATCTAGCAAGAATGTCATTTAAAATAGAAGGGGAAATAAAAAATTTATCTAAAAAAACAAAGGTTGAAAGAGTACAGCAATATTAAACCCATTATAAAAGAAATACTGATAGGGTTTCTCTAAATAAAAAAAAAAGAAGAAATAGGATGGAGGTAAGCACAATTGGAAAGCAGTCATTAAAAAAGCCAGCATACAGATCTAAAAGTGGAAAGGAAAACAAAACAAAACAAAACAAAACTACTGTAATAGCTCTGATAAACATAAGAAACAGCAAAAGGACAAACATGAAGATGTTAAAAAAAAAAGACTTCAAAATCATAGACTGTGGGGAAGGAAAATAAGAAAATATAGATTTTTTTTCATAATGTGTTTGAACTTATATGACTATCAGGCTAATGCAAGTAGATACAGGAAGGCATTAACATAATTTAAAACTAGGGCAACCACAAATCAAAACTAAACATTACATTCACAAAAACTTAAAATTACACAGCATAAAATAGAAATCATTCAACTAAAAAAAAGGAGAAAGGAAAAACATAGAACCAACTGGAAAACAAGGTTTAAAATAGCAATAAATACATAAATAAATTCATGTCTATCTGCTGTCTACAAGAGACTCACCTTTGGGCAAAGGACACATATAGATTGAAAATTAAGTGATGGGAAAAGATATTTCATGCAAATGGACCAGACAGGAAAGCAGAAGTTGCAATACTCATATCAGACAAAATAGACTTTAAAACAAAGGCTATAAAAACAAAGAAGACACTATTTAACAATAAAAGGATCCATTCAAGAAGGGGATATTGTAATCATCAATATATGTGCCCCTAATACAGGAGCACCCAGATACCTCCAACAAATAGCAGACATAAAAGGAGAAATTTATGGGAATACAATCATAGTAAGAGACTTTAACACCCCACTCACATCAATGGACATATCCTCTAGGCAAAAAATCAAAAAGGCAACAGAGATCCTAAAGGACACAATAGAAAAGTTAGACCTAATCAGCATTTTCAAGGACACTACATCCAAAAAAGTCAGAATATACATTCTTTTCAAATGCAAATGGAACAGTCTCAAGGCTCAATCACATACTGGGGCACAAAGCTCACGTCAACAAATTTAAAACTATAGAAATTATTTCAGGTATCTTCTCTGACCACAATGGCATGAAGGTAGAAAGCAACCACAGGAAAATAAATGAGAAAATAATTACTGCATGGAGACTAAAACACATGCTATCAAAAAACCAATGGGTCAAAGAGGAAATCAAGAAGGAAATTAAAAAATACCTGGAGACAAATACTAATGAAGACACAACCACTCAAAATATATGGGATACTGCAAAAGCCGTGCTCAGTAGGAAATTCGTAGCAATACAGGCCTTCCTCAAAAAAAAAAAGAAAAGAAAAAGAAAAATCTCAAGTCAGCAACTTAACCCACCACCTAAATGAATTAGAAAAAGAAGAACAAAAACCTAAAGTCAGCAGAAGGAAGGAACTCATAAATATCAGAGAGGAAATCAATGAAATAGAGATTCAAAAAGCAATAAAAAAATTAATAAAACCAAGAGCTGTTTTTTTAAAAAGTTAAACAAAATTGATATTCCACAGAAAAGGAAATCAAAAGAAAGCCAGAGTAGCAATACTTATATGAGACAAAATATACTTTAAAGATTACAGGAGACGAAGAAGTGCATTATATAATGATCAATGGATTAATCCCATAAGAAGATACAGCAATCATAAATATATATGTACCTAACATAGGAACAACTAAATATATAAATATATAGGGTAAATATTAATAGACATAAAGAGAGAAATCAAGAGTAACAGTATAATAGTTAGAGATTTAATATCACACTTACCTCAATGGATGGATATTCCAGACAGAAAATCAACAAAGAAACACAGACTTAAAATAACAAATTAGATCAAATAGGCTTAATTTTTATAGAGAGAGCATTCCATCCAAAAGCAACAGAATACCCATCCTTTTTGTGTGCACATGGAATATTCTCCAGGATAGAACACAAAACAAGCTTTGGTAAATTTAAGGAAACTGAAATCACACCAAGTATCTTTTCTGGCCACAATGTCCATCTACGAGACAAGAAGTCAACTACAAGAAAAAAAAAATGAAAAAAAAACAGCAAAAAACACAAACATGTAGAGGCTAAGCAATATGCTTTAAAACAACCAAAGATCATTGAAAAAATCAAAAAGGAAATCAAGAAATAACTGGAGACAAATGAAAAACAAAAACATGATGATCCAAAACCTATGGGAAGCCACAAAAGCAGTTCTAAGAGGGGAGTTTATAATGATGCAAATATACCTCAGGAAACAAGAAAAATCTCAAACAAACTAACCTTACACCTAAGCAACTAGAGAAGGAAGAAGAAACAAAACCCAAAGTTAGTAGAAGGAAAGAAATCATAAAGATCAGAATAGAAACAAATGAAATAAACAATAGAAGATATCAATGAAACTAAAACTAGTTCTTTGAGAAGATAAAATTGATAAAACTTTATTTAGCCAAACTCATCAAGAAAAAAAGGGAGAGGACCCAAATCAATTAAATCAGAAATGAGGAAGAAGTTACAATTAATATTACAGAAATACAAAGGATCATAAGAGACTATTGTGAACAAATATATGGCAATGAAATGGACAACTTAGAAGAAATGGACAATTTTTTAGAAAGGTACAATCTCCTAAGAATGAACAAGGAAGAAATAGAAAATAGAAGTACACCAATTAATCAATTGCCAGTAATAAAACTGAATCAATAATTAAGACAACCAACAAACAAAAAGTCCAAAACCAAATGGCTTCATAGATAAATTTTATGAAATATTTAGATAAGAGTTAATACCTATCCTTTTAAACTACCAAAAAATTGCAGAGGAAGGAACATGCAACTCATTCTCTGAGGCCAGCATCACCCTGATATCAAAGACACACTAAGATATCACAAAAACAACAAAAAGCCAATAAGACTAATGGACATAGATGCAAAAATCCTTAACAAAATACTAGCAAACTGAATCCAGTAATACATTGTAAGAATCATACACCATGATCAAGTAGGATTTATTCCAAGGATGCAAGGATTTTTCAATATCTGCAATTCAACCAATTGATACACCACATTAATACATTGAAGAATAAAAGCCATACAATAATCTCAATAGATGCAAAAAAATATTTTGATAAAAGTTCAGCATCCATTTATGATAAAACTCTCCAGAAAGTGGACATGGAGGCAACATACCACAACTTAATAAAGGCCGTGTGTGATAAACAGCTATCTTCATACTTAGAAGTGAAAAACCGAAAAAGCATTTCATCTACAATTAGGAACAAGACAAGGATGCTCACTCTCATCACTTTTATTCAGCGTAATTTTGTAAGTCCTAGTTAGTGCAATCAAAGAAGAAAGGCAAATAAAAGGAACCCTAATTTGAAAGGAAAAAATAAAACTCCCTGTTTTCAGATGACATGAAATCCTAAACATGCCACCAGAAAACTTTGAGAGCACATCAATGATTTTGGTAAAATTGCAGGATAAAAAATTAATATACAGAAATCTTTTGCATTTCTATACATTAAAAATGAAATATCAGGAAGATAAGGAAACAACCATTGTTTCCATTTACCATTGTTTCAAAAAGAGTAAAATACCTGGAATAACATACATAAGAGGAAAAGGCCTGTACTCTGAAAACTGTAAGACACTGGTGAAAGAAGTTGAAGATGATACAGATGAAAAGACATGCTTTGTTCTTGGATTGAATGAAACAATATTAAGATGACCATGCTACCCAAGGTAGTCTATTGATTCAGTGCAATCCCTATATAAAAATAAAAATGAGAATTTTCAAAGAACTAGAGCAAATATTTTTTAAATTTGTATGTAATCCAAAAGAATTCAAATAACCAAAACAATCTTGAGAAAGAAGAGAACTGGAGGGAGCAGAGAAAGATGGTGGAGGAGTAAGAGGTTGCTCACACCTTCTCCCATAAACACATCAAAAAAACACATCTACATGTAAAATGATTTGCACAGAACCTCTACTCAATGCTGGCAGAAGAACTTAAACCTCCAAAAAGGTCAAGAAACTCCTGACATAACTGGGTAAAACAAAAGAAAAGAGAGAGAGAAAAGGAATCAGGATGGGACTAGCATTCCCAAGACGGATCTGTGAAGGAGAAGAGGAACCCACCTCCTGGGAAGCCACCTAACTGACCAAAGATTGGCTGAGTAGGTGGGACCTCAAGTCACTGAGAAAAGGTCAGCAGCTAGACTGAGAACACCAAAGCAGAGTGAGAGCTACACAGATCATGTGAACCACAGGCCTGGACACCATAGCCTGAGACACTCGGGTGGGGGCTAGGCACTGAGACTCAGGTTCTGGAGGTCAGTCCCAGGGAGAGAACTGGGGATGGCATGAGAGGCTAAGGAGCAGTGCACCACAGACTAAGGAAGGGGACACCATGGCAGAGGGAACCTGGGAGACGGTCCAGAGCCACAGGAGAGGCAAGGTGCCTTTGTTGGGGAGGGGAGAGGAGGAGGGGCAGACCACCATAGGAAAATCCCTGTGCCAGAGCATGCATGCCTGCAGGCTTAGAGGGCTGGGTGGCTCTGCAGAGGCTATGAGTGGCGAGAAGCCTCTTGCTCATTTAGGGGAGAGCAGGCACTTATGTACAGGCTATCAGTGGCCAGGCACCTATTGTGTGGGCTAAGGGCATCAGGGGGCTAAGTGCGATGTGGCACCTTTTGCACGATCTACGGGTGGCAGGGACAGACTGCAGTGGTCATCTCGGAGGCCAGAGGGAGGCATTGCTAGCCACCAATGGGGGTCTGTGAGTGGGCTCCACTAGCAACCCCAATTACCTCAGGGGTTTGCAAAAAGGAAAAAGAGGGCATTGCAACCAAGCACCATATGCTATTGCTCTCACTCCTCTGGGAACACACTCACCCTGCATCTGCCACTGCAAATGCTCTGGGTGATGCCCAGACACTTGGTCACTGTCCCTTCCCAAGACCCTACAACTAGGATCAACTAGTGCAGCACCTCCCGCATGGGCTAAGTGGGACAGGGTGCTTCTTATGTAGTCTGCCGGTAGCAGGGGCAAACTGCTGCAATTATCCCTGATTCCAGAGGTGGATGTGGCCCACTGACATTGGAGATACCTGAACAAAAATCACTTGCAGCTCCATTCACCTAAAGGGCACCACAGAAGGGGACATTATGATCAAACACCACCTGTTGGTGCTCTTGCACCTCTGGGAACAGACCTGCCCTGCTGCCACCACTTCCAAAAGTTCCAGGCACTATCACATGCCTGATCTCTGTCACTTCTCAGAATCCTGCAACTAGGAGCACCCTTTACAACACCTCATATGTGGGCTAAGTGAGATGGGTTTCTTCGTGAATGGCCTACAGATGGCAGGGACAAACCAACACATTTATCCCTGACTCTAGGGATGGTCATGGCCTGCTCCAAATAGGTCTCCCTAAACAGGCACCACCTGCAGTTCCAATCACCTCAGAGGAGGGCATTGCAATCAAACACAAGCCGTTGTTGTTCTCAGTCCCCTGGGAACTCACACACCCTGTTGTTGCTACTGCCAAATGCTCTGGTCACCTTGAAGATCTGCCTCAAGCTTATTACCACTTGCCAGGGCCCTGCAACTAGGCATAGACTGTGGAACTTTCCTGCATTTCCTTGTTGCTACTGAGAGCCCAATGACCAGGCACTGACTGCTGGCCCTACCCATTGCCTCCTTCTCCCTGAAAACACATTGAACATCCTGGGAATGACAGGCTACTCACACCAAAGAAAGAGACATCAAATATTCAAACTCCCACACCAAAAATAAATAGTAACCCCCCCAAAAAAAATACAAAGGGGTATTCTTTCATAGAAGTAGACTTACAAGACTACAGTTTGGCTTCCCTGAACTCACAGACAAAGAACACAAGATGAAGAAGCACAAAAACCACTCCCAGTTAAAGGAACAGGAGAATTCACCTAAAGCAGTCAACAACGAAACAAACCTCTGCAGTCTATCAGACATTGAGTTCAAAAGGGAGGTATTGAAAATACTGAAGGAATTAAGAGAGGATATGAATGATAATGCAGATTCCTTTAGAAAAGAACTAGAAAATATAAGGAGGAGCCAAGAAAAATTAGAAAATTCATTTGCAGATACAAACTGAGCTCAAAGCAACAAAGAGAAGAATGAATAATGTAGAGGAACGAATTAGTGACGTAGAAGATGGAATAATGGAAATCACCCAAACAGGACAGCAGACAGAAAATGAAATGAAAAAATATGAAAGCAATATAAGAGACCTATGGGATAATATAAAGCAGGCCAATGTATGCATAATATAAATTCCAGAAGGAAAAGAAAAAGACAAGGGGATTGAAAATATATTTGAAGAAATTATGGCTGAAAACTTTCCAAATCTAAAGGATAGTGATATCAAGATACAGCAAGCACAGAGGGCCCCAAACAAGCTGAAACCAAACAGGCCCACACCAAGTCATATTATGATAAAAATGGCAAAAGTTAAAGAGAGGATTCTAAAGGCAGTGGAGAAAAGCAAAGCATTAATTATTTATTACAAGGCGACCTCAATAAGACTATCAGCTGATTTCTCTACATAAACACTACAGGTGAGGAGGGAGTGGCAAAATATATTTAAAGTGCTGAAAGGAAAAAAAAAATTGCTACCTAGAATATTCTATCCAGCAAGAATATCATTTAAATTAGAAAGAGAAATAAAGAATTTCTCCAACAAAGCTAAAAGAGTACAGTAATACTAAACCCATTCTAAAAGAAATACTGAAAGGGCTTGTCTAAATTAAAAAAAAAAGAGAGAGAAAAAGAATTAGGATGGAGGAAACCACAATTGGGAAACAGTCACTTAAATAAGCCAGCATACAGATCTAAACATGATAATGTTAAAAAAAAAAAAAAAAAGACATCAAATTCATACAATTTGGGGAAGGAAAGTAAGGAAATATAGATTTTTTTTTTTAATTTTAATTATGTGTCCGAGCCTACATGACTATCAGGCAAAAGCAAGTAGATATAGGAAGGACTTAATGTGCTTAAAATCAGGACAACCATAAATCAAAACCACATGTTACATTGACAAAAACTAAAAAGAAAATTCTCAAGCATAAAATAAATGGGAACCATCCAACCCAAAAAAGAAAAGTAGAAAAGAGAAAGATAGAATCAGCTGGAAAACAAGGATTAAAATAGCAATAAATAATCATCCATCAATAATCACCTTAAATGTCAATGGACTGAATGCTCCAATCAAAAGACACAGAGTGGCAGATAAGATAAAAAAGCAAAAACCTTCAATCTGCTGCCTACAAGAAACTCACCTTAGAGCAAAGGACACATACAGATTGAAAGTGAGGGGATGGGAAAAGATTTTTCATGCAAATGGACCAGACAGGAAAGCAGGAGTTGCAATACTCATATCAGACTAAATAGACTTTAAAACAAAGGCCATTAAGAAAGACAAATAAAGCCACTATTTAATGGTTAAAGGATCCATTCAAGAAGAGGATATTACAATTGTCAACTTATATGCCCCAAATATAGGAGCACCCATATACCTCCAACAAATACTAACAGACATAAAAGGAGAAATTGATGAGAATACAATTATAGTAGAATACTTTTAACACCCCACTGACATCAATGGATATGTCCTTTAGACAAAAAATCAATAAGGCAACAGAGATCCTAAAGGACACAATAGAAAAGTTAGACCTAATCAGCATTTTCAAGGACACTACATCCAAAAAAGTCAGAATATACATTCTTCTTAAGTGTACATGGAACATTCTCAAGAACTGATCACATACTGGGGCACAAAGCTAACCTCAACAAATTTAAAACTATAGAAATTATTTCAAGTATCTTCTCTGACCACAATGCCATGAAACTAGAAATGAACCACAGGAAAAAAAAATGGGAAAATACTTACTACATGGAGACTGAACAACATGCTACTAAAAAACCAATGGGTCAATGAGGAAGTCAAGAAGGAAATAAAAAATACCTTGAGGCAAATGATAATGAAGACACATCCACTCAAAATATATGGGATGCCACAAAAGCCATGCTCAGTAGGAAATTCATAGCAATGCAGGCCTTCCTCAAAAAAGAAGAAAAATCTCAAATCAATAACTTAACCCAACAACTAAATGAACTAGAAAATGAAGAACAAACAAAACCTAAAGTCAGCAGAAGGAAGGAAATCATAAAGATCAAAGAGGAAATGAAGGAGAGATTAAAGAAACAAGAAATCAATCAAACCAAGAGTTGGTTCTTTAAAAGGTAAACAAAATTGACAAACCTCTGGCTAGACTCACCAAGAAGAGGAGAGGAAAAAAACCCAAATAAACAAAATCAGAAATGAAAACTGAGAAGTCACAATGGATACTACAGAAGTACAAAAAAACATGAGAGAATACTATGAATAATTGTATGTCAACAAATTTGAGAACCTAGAAGAAATCAACAACTTTCTAGAGACTTACAGTCTGCCAAAACTGAATCAAAAAGAAATAGATCAACCAAACAGACCCATCACTAGAAATGAAATTGAATATGTCATATAAACACTCCCTACAAATAAAAGTCCATGACCAGATAGCTTCACAGGTGAATTTTACCAAACATACAAAGAGGAACTTATACCCATCCTCCTTAAATTTTTGCAAAAGGTTGAAGAAGGAGGAACACTCTCAAACACATTCCATGAAGCAACCATCACTGTAACTCCAAAACCAGACAAAGATACCACCAAAAAAGAAAACTATAGGCCAATGTCTTTGATGACGATAGACGCAAAAATTCTCAACCAAATTTTAGCCATCCAAATCCAACAACATATAAAACAGGTCATACACCTGAACGAGGTGGGATTCATCCCAGGTGCACAAGGATGGTTCCACATACACAAATCATTCAACATCATACACCACATTAACAAAAGAAAAGTCAAAAATCACATGATCATCTCAATAGATGCAGAAAAAGCATTTGACAAAGTCCAGCATCCATTCATGATCCAAACTCTTACCAAAGTGTGTACAGAGGGAACATTCCTGAACATAATCAAAGCCATTTATGACAAACCCATAGACAAACAAAAGAAATAAAAGGCATGCAAATAGAAAGGGAAGAGATAAAACTGTCACTGTATGCAGATGACATGATACTATACATAGGAAACACTAAGGACTCAACCCAAAAACTACATGAGCTGATCAACAAATTCAGCAAAGTAGCAGGATATAGGATCAACATTCAGAAATCAGTCGCATTTCTGCGTACTAAAAATGAAATATTAGAAAAGGAATACAAAAATACAATACATTTTAAAATTGCACCCCAAAAAATCAAATACCTGGGGATACACCTGACCAAGGAGGTAAAGGACCTATATGCCAAAAACTATAAAACATTACTCAAGGAAGTTAAAGAAAATGTCAAGAAATGGAAAGATATTCCATGTTCATGGATTGGAAAAATCAATATTGTAAAAATGGCCATACTACCCAAAGCAATCTACAGATTCAATGCAATCCCTATCAAATTACCCAGGACAGTTTTCACAGAATAGGAACAAACAATCCAAACACTTATATGGAACCACAAAAGACCCAGAATTGCCAAAGCAATTCTGAAGAACAAAAACCAAGCAGGAGGCATCACTCTCCCAGACTGCAGGCAATATTACAAAGCCAGAGTCATCAAGACAGTGTGGTACTGGTACCAAAACCGACAGACAGACCAATGGAACAGAATAGAGAACCCAGAAATAAACCCAGACACCTATGGCCAATTAATCTTTGACAAGGGAGGCAAGAACATAAAATGGGAAAAAGGCAGTCTTTTCAGCAAGCATTGCTGGGAAACCTGGACAGCTGCATGCAAAGCATTGAAACTAGAACACACCCTCACACCATGCACAAAAATAAACTCCAAATGGCTGAAAGACTTAAATATAAGACAGGACATCATCAAACTCCTAGAAGAGAACATAGGCAAAACACTCTCTGACATCAACCTTATGAACATTTTCTCAGGTCAGTCTCCCAAAGCAACAGAAATAAGAGCAAAAATAAAGCAATGGGACCTAATCAAACTGAAAAGCTTTTGCACAGCAAAGGAAACCCAAAAGAAAACAAAAAGACAACTTACAGCATGGGAGAAAGTAGTTTCCAATGATGCAACCGACAAGGGCTTAATCTCTAGAATATACCAGCAAGGTATACAACTCAACAGCAAAAACGCCAACCACCCAATGGAAAAATGGGCAAAAGACCTGAATAGACTGTTCTCCAAGGAAGATATACAGATGGCCAACAAGCATATGGAAAAAATGCTCAACATCGCTGATTATAAGAGAAATGCAAATCAAAACTACCATGAGATACCACCTCACACCAGTCAGAATGGCCATCATTAATTAATCCACAAATAACAAGTGCTGGAGGGGGTGTGGAGAAAAGGGAACCCTCCTGCACTGGTGGTGGGAATGTGAACTGGTACAGCCACTATGGAGAACAGTTTGGAGATACCTTAGAAATCTATACATAGAACTTTCATATGACCCCGCAATCCCACTCTTAGGCATATATCTGGACAAAACTCTACTTAAAAGAGACACATGCACCCGCATGTTCATTGCAGCACTATTCACAATAGCCAGGACATGGAAACAACCCTAATGTCCATCGACAGATGATTGGATTAGGAAGAGGTGGTATATATACACAATGGAATACTACTCAGCCATAAAAAAGAATGACATGATGCCATTTGCAGCAACATGGATGGAACTAGAGACTCTCATACTAAGTGAAATGAGTCAGAAAGACAAAGACTAATACCATGATATCATTTTTAACTGGAATCTAATATCCAGCACAAGTGAACATCTCCACAGAAAAGAAAATCTTGGACTTGGAGAATGGACTCTTGGCTGCCCGACAGGAGAGGGAGGTAGTTGGAGGGATCAGGAGCTTGGGGTTATCAGATACAACTTAGAATAGATTTACAAGGAGATCCTGCTGAGAAGCATTGAGAACTTTGTCTAGATACTCATATTGCAACAGAACAAAGGGTGGGGGAAAAATGTATACATGTAAGAATAACTTGATTCCCATGTTGTACAGTGGGAAAAAATAAATAAATAAGAGAAAAAAAATAAGTGATGCTGGAAAAACCAGACAGCTACATATAAGAGAATGAAAAAGAACATTCTCTAACACCATATACCCGAATGAGCTCAAAATTGATTAAATACTTAAATATAAGACTGCATAAAACTCTTAGAGGAAAACATAAGCAGAACACTCTTTGACATGAATTGTAGCCTCTTTTTTTTTGGATCTGCCTCCTACAATGAAGGAAACAAAAGCAAAAATAAGCAAATGGGACCTAATCAAACTTAAAAGCTTTTACAAAGCAAAGAAGATCATCAACAAAACCAAAATACAACCTATTGAATGGGAGAAAATATTTGCAAACAATATGACAATTAAGGAATCAATATCCAAAATATATAATCAGCTCATGCAACTCATCATCAAAACAATAAACAACTCAATTAAAAATGGGTAGAAGAGGAGTCCTTTTGTGGTTTGAGAGTCAAGATGGTAGAGTAAAGGTCTCAAGCTCACCTTCTTGCATGAAAAACCAAAATTACAACCAACTTCCAGACAACCATCAACAAAATAAACTGAAAATTATCAAAAAAAAATATATCCTACATCCAAAGACAAAAAGGAAGCCACGTTGAGATGGTGGAGGGTTTCTTTTACAATATAAGCAACCCATATTTTCCAGGTGGCTGACCTACAGACTGGAAAATAACTGTATCACAGAGGTTCTCCCACAGGAGTAGAGTTTGAAACAACACTTCAGGTTCCCCAGTCTGAGGGTCTGGCTTTGGAAGGAGGAATCCCTGGAGCATTTGGCTTGAAGGCCAGCAGGGCCTGTGTGCAAGAGCTCTACAGGACCAGGCAAAACAGAAACTCCTCTCTTGGAGGGTGCACACAGGGTTTCGTGTGCACTGGGTCCTAGGGCAAAGCAGGGATTCCATAAGAATCTGGGTCAGACTTACCTATGGAACTTGGAGGGTCTCCTGGGAAAGCAGGGGTGGCAGCTGTGGCTCACTGTAGGGTCAGGATATTTGGAAGCAGAGATTCTGGGAATAATCATCTTCATGAGCTCCCCTGGAGGCTGCTATTTTGGGCAAATCTAGTCCTACACACTAGGACTGAGAAGCCCTAGGCCAAACAACTAATAGAGTGGGAACACAGCCCCACTCATCAGCATACAGGCTGCCTAAAGTTTTTCAAGGCATACAACTACCTCTAATCACACCAGAGACAAAGCCCCATCCACAAAAGGGACAACAATCAGCTCAACTTATCAGTGGGCAGGCACCAGTCCCTCCCATCAAGAAGCCTGCCACAAGTCCCTATATCAACTTCACCCACAAGGAGGCAGACACTAGAAGCAAGGGAGGCTACAACCCTGTACCCTGCAAAAAGAAGACCATATAAAAGGCTATACAAAATAAAAAGGCAGAGAAATATGATCCAGATGAAGGAACAAGACAAACCTCCAGAAAAACAGCTAGGTTAACTAGAGATGAGTTCTCTTGTGGCACAGTGGGTTAAGAATCTGGTGTTGTCACTGCAGGGGCTTGGGTCACTGCTATGACCCAAGCCTGGGAACTTCCACACGACATGGGTGTGGCCAAAAAATGGGCAGAAGAACTGAATAGATATTTTCCCACAGGAAATGCAGATGGTCAACAGGCACATGTAAAGATTTTCAATATCACTAATCATCAGCAGAATGCAAATTAAAATCACATGCAACATCATCTCACTTTGGTCAGAATGTCTATCATCAAAAAGAACACAGGAGTTCCCATGATGGCTCAGTGGTTAATGAATCTGACTAGGAATTATGGGTTACAAGTTCAAACCCTGGCCTTGCTCAGTAGGATCCGGCATTGCCATGAGCTGTGGTGTAGGTCACAGACACAGCTCGGATCCTGCATTGCTGTGGCTCTGGTGTGGGCCAGCGGCTACAGCTCTGATTAGACCCCTAGCCTGGGAATCTCCATATGCCATGGAAACAGCCTAAGAAATGGCAAAAAGCCAAAAAGAAAAAGAACACAAATAACAAATGTTAGCAAGGATGTGTAGAAAAGGGAACCCACAAACACTTTTGGTAGGACAGTAAATTGGTGCAGCCACTGTGGAACAGTATGGAGGTTTCTCAGATAACTAAAAATAGTTATATGACCCAACATTCCACTCCTGGGTAAATATCTAAAATTTTCAAAAACATAAATTTGAAAAGATACATGCATCCCAGTGTTCTTGGCAGCACTGTTTACAATTGCCAAGTTATGAAGGCAATATCTGTGTCCATCAACTGATGAATGGATAAAAAAGATATATATGTATACATATATTTATATATTTATAGTCACAATACTACTCAGCCAAAAAGAGAATGAAATTTTGCCATTTGTAGTAATGTGGATCAACTTGGAGGGCATTATGCTAAGTGATAGAAGTCAGACAGAAAAAGACAAATATCGTATGATATCACTTATGTGTGGAATGTAAAAAAATACAAGGTAGTGAATGTAACATAAAAGATGCAGACTCACAGAGATAAAGAACAAACTAGCGGCTACCAGTGTGGAGAAGGAAGGGGGGCAATATAAGGGTAGGGGGAAAAAGTTATTATGAAATCATGTGTGTGAAACTTTTGAAAATTGTAAAACACTTTAGAATTTAAATAATCAAAAACAAAAACACTAGAATCTCATAGATCCAGAAAAGAAATTGGTGGTTTTCAGAGGCAGGAGGTGGGGAGGTAGACAGAATGAGTAAAGGGAGTCAAAAGCACACACTTATAGTTAAAGTCATTAAGATGTAATATAAAGCATGGTGACTATAGTTAATAATGCTGTATTACATGGTTGAAAGTTCCAAAGAGAGCAAATCTTAAAAGTTCTCATAAAAAAAGTATTGTAAGTATATATAGTGACAGATGTTAACCTAGACCTATTGAAGTGATGATTTTACAATATATGCATGTATAGAATCATATTATATATGTGAAACTAATACATGTCTATTATACATCATTTTTTTAAAAGCAGACTGAAGAAAATAAAATGAATGATGTGGTATAAAGAAAAGTGAAAAGCTTGCACTGTGAAAATATTTACTTAAATCCAAAACCTGAGAACTTGGTCTGTTTCTATTGATCAATTTTTTATTCTCTTTTTCTTATCTATTTGTATACCTGATAACTTCTACTGCCAGATATTTTGTATGAAAAACTTCATGTTGCCAGATGATAGAATCACTTCCAGAGAAAGAAAATCTTATTTTCTCATAGGTTGCCTAAAGAAGGAGGAGTACATTATCGCATTAGTCAGATCAGGGACAACCTGACTTGAGGTTGGGTTGTCAGTTTTTATGTCTTACTTGGCTTCTGTTCCACTCCATGGTGATCCTGCATGTCTTGTGTTAGCTTTTGTTCCAAACTACTTTCTCAAGGATATTTGTATAACAGCCTTGGAAGATAGATATTATTTCTCTCCAGGGTAAAAAGCAGAGATTTTTTTTTCTGTTTATGATAATATTGACAATATTTCCCTCAAGGGCAAAAATTAGGCAGATTTGCTAACAAGCCCCCTATGAAGCAGAGTTCTAAACTCAAGGTTTCTCGCTTGTGACACAAAGTCACCATGTGTACAGCATCCTCCTGGACCTAATTTTACATTGCCTCTATGGCACTTGTGCAATGAGAACCAGGGCAGATATGTTGCCTGCTGGGCTTTGAGTAATGATGTTCTTTGCCTCTGACCTAAGAGTCTCAGGTGTTCTGCCAGCATCTGTGAATTTGGAGCAGACTAACCTGTGAAGTAAAAGTTCATAACCCCCACAATTTTTGACATTCCTAAGATTAAGTCTTCATTGGCCCTAAGTGGGAATTTGGCATGTTTAGTAGAGTTCCTCCTCCTGAACTCCAATTTTTATCTTCTTAACAGTGTGAGATGGCAGAAAATGTAATTCTGTTTTCCATCGACTTTCTGTTTAACCTCTTAACCTCTGATCCTGAGCATTTTAAGAAATCAGCTAACACTTTGAGGGGAAAAACCTGCTGAGAAAGGCTTCCTCTCTTCTCTCTGGGTCTTGTCCCCTCCAGTCCTGTTAAGTGAAAATCTTTAAAATCCAAATTTTTATTCTGTCACTGTGAACTTAGAGAAAGCCCTCTTGGCTTTTCTGTCTTTAAAATGTAATTTTCTCTGTGCATTTTCTTACTTGTACCCTACCCCAAATTCAGCACAATCCCAGAGGAAAAAAAGTGACTTGTGAAATGTTGGTTCACATGTCTGTGTTTCCTTTTCTCCAGGCTCTAGGATCTCCCAAGTTCTGGTTGCCTTAGTAGCTATGAAGTACCACCAAAATAAGGTTTATTCCTTTTCTTCTCTTTCTTTCAGTTTTTCTTCTCTTTTCTTTGCTTCTCTTATTTCTCACCCCCTCTTGCCCTACATCACTCTTCTTTCTTCCTTATTGCTTTTCTTCTAAGTTATCACTAGGCATGTTTTTCTGCCACAAGCTTCTACAGCAGCTGACTAGCTGTATAACATGGATACATATTATAGATATTTTAATCAAAATATATTAAATGAGCATTTGAGGCACATAAATTGCCTCTGAAGATCTAATTTCCTGCATCTATAGCATAGGCAGAATTTAATATCAATGGACTGTTTCCACAACACAAATACTTCTTTGTTAAACGTGTGAAGCAGATATGATATTTCATAGACTATAATATCACCTATTGCACCTTACAATATGAACTTTTTTATAAAATTCTACTCAGCTCAGCAGCCCCATTTCTGAGGATTAAAAAATTTGAATTGTCAATTCAAGGTAATCAATCATTTCAACTATAAATGGATTTAGGAATGCCTAAAGGCTTAGTTAAATTGAGGTTTCTCCCCTTCAGTATTCTCCTAGTGTTCTCAAAGCTTTCATTGGTACTATGGACATCACTTAGCAGGGTGTCTACCACATGGACATAATGTGCTATTGATGACCACATCTCTTCTTTCATCATAGGCAACACATGTCGACAAATATGAGGAGTTGAAAGTTTCAGCCCTGCTGACTCAGCCTCCAGTCTTAACTCTTTTTGTCACTGCTGAGCTTTGAGTCACAGACTCAAAGTTTTTTGCCCATCTAAATTACATTCTCAGATCTAGGGTCTCCTTGCTTTTTGCTGCTACAGCTCCCCAGTAAGTACCTAGCCCTCAATTCTGAACAGTCTTTTATGCCCTGTTTGGACATGTATGGCTGTCCCATGTTTTCTACCTACCCTGTAGGAACTGAGTGAATATTTGAAGGTATGCATTGAAGGTGGTTTTATGATTCCCTCTATATACCTATGATAATAGTGTGATGACCCCATTTGAATGGGTAATCTAAAATTGCCTCCTGTCAGAAAATCAATCAGTAATGGGAATAAATTTCTCTGCCCTCACAGTTTCAGAATTATCTATAGGTTTGTGTTAATTTTCTCTGGTTTGTTTCCTAAAAAGAGGCCAGACAGAAGGGACCTATATCTGTTCTCCTTTTCCAATAATATTAAATCTCAAAATAGGTTCTTACTCTCTCATTGTACAATAGAAAAACTGTTTATGTCATTATATTTTTTATTTTAGTCTATGTTGTAAGATACAAGGTTTGTGCTGCAGTGCCCTCAAGGTTAGATTTGGATACATGAGGCTAAGTTTTTGACTTCTACGTCCCTTTTTCTCTCTCATGGTGTTGTATTCTAAAAATAAAAGTGCTTTTGATTTTAATCTACATTCTCTGAAATGAGTTTTAAAAATAATCTCAATATTTACTTAACTGCTTTCTTTTGGACTATATCTGTCCTCTTTGAAAACAGTAAATGCTACTCTGACTTGGCAGTGAGCTGTGGTGCACCAAAATGTGTGTGCCACCAGAGGGCCAAGAGAAAACACTGTTCACAAAACCCACTAGAACTTTTCTAGTGAGATGGACACTAGCATTACTGGGAAGATTGATGGTTTCTCTCTGCAGGTAAGGGCTCATGGTAGGTAAGGCTCTAAATATTGATGAGGTTGGAGAGGCTCCATATTAATAGTGGCGAAGTGGCATGCTTAACTCTCAGAAGTCAGGATATCATAATTTTCAAAACCAAATGGACAGCCAGGAGAGCTTGATCCACAGTAAGTTGTGGAGCTGGTTAATTGGGCATGGTGTCTTAGTGGCAAAAAAGTAGAGCAGTCAAGAGGATTCTGTGACAATAGTGGAAAAGGAAGCACCAGAAATTTGTCCCTCCACCTACACAACAATTTCTCTGGCAGAATCTGTCTGATGTAAGTGTTTTAGAACTCAGAAATTTACCCAGGGTTTGAGACTTCCAGGGGAAGGCTTGAGCAGCAAATTTCACTTAATTTCAATCAATTCAGCTACCCATCTCCCAACACCCAAATCCCTGGTAGGCAGCCTTGCATACATTCTGAGAAGAGCTTGTACTCTCTGCTTATAGGAGCCAGGATGGGCAGTAAGAATCCTGTTCTCCAAAAATCAGAGATCTGTGCTGTGTGATCAGGGATCACAAAGATGCAGACACAGAAGTAGACAACCAGAGTCCTAGATCCACACAGTGGTCATTTCCCTAATCTGTAATACATATTTGGAATTTATGTACTTGAAAGTTGGAGTAACATTCACATTAAGCCTCTAATCTTTTTGGGGTAGAGATATAGTGGAAAAGACCAGAGAATTCTCTAAAAAGCATCCCTTCACACACACACACACACAGAGCCAAAATATAAACCAGAAAATAATGTAATTACCTAGGAGAGAGTAGGCTTAAATAATAGCAACAATAGCAGTAGTGGTGGTGGTAATAATAAATGCTCAGATAATTAAGAAGCATTACTGGGAAGAGTTGTGGTCCTTATTACATCTGTTCTTAATTTACTAGAATGGTCCCTGCAGAAATAGAATGTGCCCTGTAGAATAACTGTATACACTGAATGCCTACACGTATAAGATACATGGGCTCCAGAAGATGGAAGATATTCTGACAAAGATTCAGGGACCTGACACAACGGTGAAATTTTTAGGGGTCCAATCTATGTAGGCAGGCCAGGATATTCCCTCAAAAAAAAAAAAAAATTTCTGCATCTTGAAATACCTACCACAAAATATGAAGCAGAGTAATTACAAAGCCTCTTTGTGTTCTGGGGACACCATATTCAACACCCAGTAACACTAATCTGATCCATAAACCAGGTGACACAAAAGGGTGCTCGCTTTAAGTAGGGGTGGAGAGGAAGGGGTTCTGCATCAAGTCCTGGCTATTTTCTTTTTTTTCTTTTTTTTTTTTTGTCTTTGCCATTTCTTGGGCCGCTCCTTTGGCATATGGGAGGTTCCCAGGTTAGGGGTCTATCGGAGCTGTAGCCACCGGCCTACGCCAGAGCCACAGCAACGCAGGATCCGAGCCGCGCCTGTGACCTACACCACAGCTCACAGCAACGCCGGATCCTTAACCCACTGAGCAAGGGCAGGGATCGAACCCGCAACGTCATGGTTCCTAGTCGGATTCGTTAACCACTGCACCACGACGGGAACTCCCAAGTCCTGGCTATTTTCTTAACAACTGTCTCCTTTTAGTTGCCCTCTTGGTTCTTTCACATATATTGCTCCAAAATGCACATGTGATCACTTGCTTTATATAGTATTTAAAATAAATATAAACCTTCCATGTCTCTTCAAGTCCTGGCTCTCATCTCTCTCTTCAGGATCATCTCTTATTATTCTCATTTCTTGCCCTGTACTTATGAACATACCACACTCACATATTCTACTATGACCAGCTACTCTTAGATTTCTCAATGTGACATACAGTTTGCAAGTGCTAGTTCTATTTGCAACTGATTTTAACTGACATTTTCATTCCCAGCTCTTCTGAAAAAGTCACTATATTGTATTCCCAGGCCACTTCCTTCTTAGTAAACTTTTCTAAATTCCCTTCTAATACTTCCCATATTCCTTAACTAAAAATTTAATTCAGCTAGCATATCTCAGCTCTTATTAAATATGCCTGAAGCATTTATCATGCAGTATTGTTATTTGGTTCTTTATATCTTTATCTCCTCTAGCTTATAAGATCCATTGAAGGTAAAGACGATGATTTACTCACCTTATATTACCAGCACTTCTTATGATGCTTGCTACCTGGGAGAAACACTGTACTTATTGCATGAATGAATGATTTGGTGAATAATGATACCCTAACTTCTCAAAATATTTTGTTGAAATTCTCCCTTTAGCAGCAAATTTCCTTCACCTTAACCTCTCTTCAAAACCTATCTTTCCATTTTAACTGAAATTGTACTTTACATCAAGGACACCACTCCCTTGATAGTCCCCTCGGTGAAGGACGCATTTTAACCACAAACCTTCCACATGCCACAAGACACTAACACATTCTAAACACTGATATTTTTTTCTAATTTTTAGATGAGAATTATTCTACCTATTGGCACACCTTTTCACCTCTGAATCTTAGAGAATACTGCTAAATAACCTCTAATCTTTGTTATGTTTTTACTGATTTTCTACGTTACAACCTCATATTCATCAAAGATAAATTTTCCTATAATTGCAAATATAACGGAAATTCTTTTTTTTTTTTTTAATTTTCCCACTGTACAGCAAGGGGATCAAGTTATCCTTACATGTATACATTACAATTACATTTTTTTTCCCCACCCTTTGTTCTGTTGCAACATGAGTATCTAGACAAAGTTCTCAATGCTACTCAGCAGGATCTCCTTGTAAATCTATTCTAAGTTGCGTTTGATAAGCCCAAGCTCCTGATCCCTCCCACTCCCTCCCCCTCCCAACAGGCAGCCACAAGTCTTTTCTCCAAGTCCATGATTTTCTTTTCTGAGGAGATGTTCATTTGTGCTGGATATTAGATTCCATATAATGGCAATTCTAATGTCCATACAAATGACAAATCAAAGAGCCCAACCTTATATTTCATGGACTCAATTCAAATGTCTTTTATTTGTATTTCATTTTAGCTATGTCATCTGACATCTATTTCACATAACCCAGATGTGTTCCATGTCATAAATATTAATTTAAAAGATCAGGATCTCTGATTTTAATCTCCTGTTCTTCCACTTCTCTCATACTTATACTTCCAGTAACCATACTCTTTGATCTTATTCTGGACTTCTTTTTCCTTTCCATTTGAACCTGGCAGATCAAAGTTCCTGTTAGATTCATTCCTTTTGATAACAAGTCTGAATTCATAATAAATAACTGCATTAGTTGTCATTTGAAATATTTGATATCAACAACAGATTATTTAAATCAAAACAGGGATTTATTGAATGATCTGTAACATCTGTAGGTAGCTCATGAAATTAGAACTAGAGATGGAGAGGTAAGTTCCATATGCTGTGCATCTGTGACCACTGCCAACATTATCCAGAAATATGCTCTACTGAAGACGTCTTTTGCAGCACTAAAAACTACCAGATGAATTGGATACCAAAAACCGAGCTTCACTGTACACTAGCTACCGCTAACGACATCTCTGTCATTATGTGCTATAATTAGATTCTTTTCCAATACTTTTGCCACCACAAAAGTTTTTCTATTGTTTCTAAGTAAATTTTGCTACTAAAATCAAAATCCAGGACAGGTACATCCAGTTGGAGGAGGGTTGCTGGACTTGTTTATGCCCTATTAAAAAGGGATTCTGGGATACTGAATAGTAACTGTTTTCACTTTGTATTGTCAGAGCCAGCTTTCATCTATCAACAAGACTCAAATTGCTCACTCAATAGAATACATTCAAAAAGGCCAAGTGCCAGTTTCAACGTCCACTTCAAAAGAATATCTTTTGTGTTCTCTGGTGAAACTATTTTGCCCTTGAGCTTATAACTTCTAAAGCATCAAAACCTCAGATATGGAGATAAGAAGAAATGTTTTATAAAATTGAAAATTTTGATGTAATCAAAATATGTATCCTTTCCTCTTTCCACTTGAATTTTTTGTCAGTGAATTTAGTCCACATTTTTAAGCCCCAATCCAAATATCTCTATAACTAATTTTCTAATCTTCTTTCCTCATATTTGAGTATCTTGTTAAACCATTTGATACCACCAGTGAATTATCATTGACCATGAGTATTAGTCAGGATAAGCTAGAATATTCTAAGGACAAAGCAATCTTATTGTCGCTGTTACTTAACAGAGCAAATGTTTCCTCTCATTCTTATTATAGGAAAAAACTTGATAAATAGAGCTCAGAAGGGGGCTCTACTGTAAAAATCACTTAGAACCACATATGATAGAGGGCTTCACTGTCTTGTAGTTGCACCATTGAACATGAATCTTGTTGCATTGCTACAGCAGAGAAAGATAAAGCTGAAGGGCAGTACTGGCATTCATTGCTTTCTCTCATTGTCCTTTTGCCAGATGTCATCATATCACATCATCCTAACTACCTAACTACAAAAGGGTTAAAAAATGTAGAACAGTAGATAAACGATTTAGAAAGCACCATCTATTGTAAGATTTATTCTCCTAGACAAAGAAAAGCACCTCTCGAAATTCAGCTACTGACAGAATTTCCCATTTCTATGATGCTTCGGGGAAAATCCACTTAAGGGTAAATGCCATAGCAGTTGTTTCTATTATAGCCAGCATATCTTGCAGAGTCATCTCTTTTTAAAGATTAGTTTCTGGAGTTCCCGTCGTGGCGCAGTGGTTAACGAATCCGACTAGGAACTATGAGGTTGCGGGTTCGGTCCCTGCCCTTGCTCAGTGGGTTAACGATCTGGCGTTGCCGTGAGCTGTGGTGTAGGTTGCAGACGCAGCTCGGATCCTGCCTGCTGTGGCTCTGGCGTAGGCCGGTGGCTACAGCTCCAATTCAACCCCTAGCCTGGGAACCTCCCATATGCTGCAGGAGCGGCCCAAGAAATATCAACAATAACAACAAAAAAGACAAAAAAAAATAAATTAAAAAAAAAAAAGATTAGTTTCTCTCTCCTGTGACAATTGGTGCAAGTACCAGTTCTGCTACACACTGTGTCAATTTCTCTGCTCTCCTTTAACCCACGTGTGCAATAGAGGATAATAATCTTACTTACTTGATATATATGCTATAATAAATAATCTATGTATAACACATAAAGCAGAGCTTGGAATATACAAAGAAATCAATAAAAAGAAATATTATCTGGAGTTCCTGTCATGGCTCAGTGGTTAACAAATCTGACTAGGAACCACATGTTTTCAGGTTCAATCCCTGGCTTTGCTCAGTGCGTTAAGGATCTGGCATTGCCCTGAGCTGTGGTGCGGCTCAGATCCCACGTTGCTGTGGCTCTGGTGTAGGCCAGCAGCTACAGCTCCGATTAGACCCCTAGCCTGGGAACTTCCATATGCCATGGGAGCAGCTCTAGAAAAGGCAAAAAGACAAAAATATATATATATATATTATCTAAAATTTATCTATCATAAATCACTATTGAGTCTATTATTTATGGAAACAACCAAACAAAATATTATAAAGACTTCAAATTGCCTAAGTTAGTTGATTTAGTAAACCCTAAGACAAAAGATGGATCCCCCATACACATCCAGAATTTACTGTGAACCTTAAGAGTAATGATGATACACAAGCACCAGGAGATTACTCACATAAACAGGCTCCCAAGCAGGTCCAGAAATGACTAAAGGGAGCAGAGTGGCAATTGGTTTGGGGTTTTATGGTGATTAGATGATGGGGTTATAAAGAGGGTTTCCTAACATGATTAGGGCTCATATGTTTTGAATAGCCTTACAATACTGAAGGAGGTAACACCTGGGCTTTCTTATCCCTTTTCCCAGATGCACTGCGAAAGTGAAACTGGAGAGGATAGGGCTTGAAATCTGTCTGTGGTCAAATATCAAAAACAAAGTAAGCCTCTTCATAACATTAGTACTATGAATTCAGGACTTTGTAAAAGTACACTTGCATCAATAAATTCTCAACAATATAAATATATGTTCTCTGAAACTTTTTCAATAAATATTATATACCATTTATTAAGTACCTATTTTGTCCCAGGCGTTATGCTTTTAGAGAAATTCAATAGAGTAGTCCATATAACAGACATGGAAACCAAGATTTAGAGAAATTTGCCTAAACAAATAATGTACTTAAAAAAATCAATGAAAAAAAATACAAAACAAAGTGGTCTAATTCCAAAGCAGGGAAAAAAAATTAAAAATTGTTGAAATTAGTACAGAGAACCAAAAGATAACACTTTTATTTGCATGCCGGTTTGAATGAAAATAATAATTATTAACTGAGTACTGGTAATAATAGTTATTACTTGGGTTGACCTACAGGGAATTTACATTTGAACTGTTTAATTGTTTAGTTAGAAATAGCTCTTACCACTGCCACAGAAAAACCCATGTGTATTTAATTCAAACCTTCAACATCAATTCTCTTATAGATGATACTTTTCAAATATTTAATTTAAGTATCACATACTTATTTAGGAATGTTACATTTTTTTCCTCTAGCAGAAGAATTATTTTTGTCAAGATTCAGTTCTCTGCACTCTATTTAAGAAATTTAATCTAAAGTAAAATATAGCAAATAAAAAATCATCCAAATGTATCTTATTTAAAGTGGTGTTCTTTTATTATAGGAAAAAAAAATCATAATCCCTAAATTGTCAAAAATTCTTCTAAAATTGTTTAAAATATTATAGTGGCAATGACATGCAACTAATAATAATAAAACTACATGAAGGGGATCTCTGAATTCATGAATTACACAGCAGAATCTATCATTTTCATAGGATTCTAGGAACAGTTTCTAAAGTAATTTCACAGTAAGATGCACAGTTTCTTACTAAGTTTGTGA
This sequence comes from Phacochoerus africanus, assembly GCF_016906955.1. NCBI lineage: Eukaryota > Metazoa > Chordata > Mammalia > Artiodactyla > Suidae > Phacochoerus > Phacochoerus africanus. Next base: position 183,906,428 of record NC_062544.1, on the reverse strand, counting down.
ACTTCATATAAGACAGTATAAGGAAGAAGGAAACATAAGCAGCTAAATCCTCTTTATACAGACTGAGAAAGTATTTTAGTCACAGCTTAATAACATAGGACTGTTGTTTAAAAGTGATAAAGGTGGGAATAACCCCAACTTTGGGGTCAACAGGGTGTGTGTGTGTGTGTGTGTGTGTGTGTGTGTAAATTTTAACCAACATGCTTTCTGTTCCTTTGTGTCACAAATACTTATTGTATTATTTTGTATTTAAAAATTTCAAGTATAAGTCTACAAGGATTTACCACTTCTTTTTGTGCAGAACATATGAAATAAGTTTTCATGCCTAAAAAACATATCTAAAGTAGTTTTGATTTAACCTTATCCACGTGTGACTTTAATCTGTTTTTCAGTCCACTTTAACATTTTAAACAAGAAAAAGACACTGGTTTATAGGTATTATTTCTTTTTATTTGTATAATAATGAACTATACTTACATGTTCAATTTAATTAACTATTTTAAACTCTCCAGAAATGTTATTTTATATGGAAGGTGAAATGCATAGGGAGTAGAACATTTATGTGCAATGCAAAATAGCATTTTTTTTCCTTCAAAACTGGATCCCCCTTGTTTTTTTTTTGGCCATGCCCACAGCCTGTGGATATTTCCTGGCCTTGGATCGAATCTGTGCCACAGCAGTAACTGGAGCCACAGCAGGCACAATGCCAGATCTTTAACCCACTGAGCCACCAAGGTACTCCCCAGAACTGGATTCCTGACATTACTTTTAAAATGAATAAAACAAAGGTCTATGTATCTTTTATAATTTGTATTTTATGAGACTTTATTACTATATTTAATAAACTCATTGTCAATTATAAGTTTGGCAAATATTATGTGAATAAGGATGGCAAAATAATAATATGAGTTTGCAGGGATACCCTGAAGTAATTAATTTGTTGGCTTAATAGTATGAATTAATCTGAAAGCAAAATTTTTGCCATTGATTTCTGCTAAGATATAAAGACAATTCCATGGAAAGAAATTGGGATATATATTCACTTATTTTGCCACTAAGACCTTTAAGCAGACTTGATCAGAGCAAATGATAAACTTCAATAATGTTTATTGATTTACTGCATAGAATTTTAAAGTTTTCACTCAAGAAACTTGGCTCATAGCAGATTAGATAGAGTAGTCTTAGATTTAGAAAATAATTTCCAGAGTTCTCATGGTGGCTCAGCAGGTTAAGAACCCAACATAGTGTGTGTGAGGATGCAGGTTCAGTCCCTGGCCTCACTCAGTGTGTTAGGAATCTGACATTGCCACAAGCTGTAGCATAAGCTTCAAATACAGCTCAGATCCCACGTTGCTGGGGCTGTAGCTACAGCTCCAATTCAACCCCTAGACCAAGAACTTCTGTATGCTGCAGGAATGGCCAAAAAAAAAAAAAAGGAAAATAAAATAATTTCTAACAAACGAGATTTAAGAAATGAAATAAATTGCTTCAGTTACTTCCTAAATGAACAATGATCTAAACTTAATGAGAGTTAGTACTAATAGATATAAAATTACCTAAATTTAGATTATAAGACTTTTATTTCAGTCTCGATTAAGTTTAAAATTTTTATTTTCGTTAGTTGTAAATGATAAATAAAAAGCAGGAGTAGGGGTTCCCGTTGTGGCTCAGCAGTTAACGAACCCAACTAGGATCCATGATGATGCCAGTTTGATCCATACCCTCACTCAGTGGGTCAAGATCCCACATTGCTGTGAGCTATAGTGTAGGTCAAAGACATGGCTTGGATCTGGCATTGCTGAGGCAGTGACATAGGCTGGCAGCTATAGCTCCCATTTGACCCCCAGCCTGGGAACATCCATACGCTGCAGATGGGACCCTAAAAAGCAATAAATAAATAAATAAATAAATAAATAAATAAATAAATAAGCAGGAATAAAGTAAAAAAAAAAGGTGTTGAGAAGATAAGGATTCCAGTTCTTTCTCTACACTAATAAGAATTTGACCAAGGCAAGTTATATGGCTTCTCTGGACCTCCTGATTCCATCTATAAACTTGGTTTATTGTGGTAAATAACATCTAACTTCATTGGGGGGGTTAATGTCCATAAATTTTCTGATTATGAATTTTACACAGTTTTACTAATGAGTTTTAAGGCTATTTCCTAAAGACCTAAACACATAGGATATATTTATTTAAAATGTTGGTCAAGACTACCTGAAGAAACAAAACAAATGAGACCCAAGCAAAACGTTTTGCTTCAAAATCGGTAACCAAGATTCAGCAAGCTTATTTTATTTTTTTAGGGCTGCACCTGTGGCATTTGGAAGTTCCCAGGCTAGGGGTCAAATCCAAACTGTAGCTGCCAGCCTACAACCCAGCCACAGAACTGCAGGATCTGAGTCATATCTGCAACCTACACCACAGCTCAAGGCCAGATCCATAACCCACTGAGCAAGGTAAGGGACTGAACCTGCATCCTCATGGATCTTAGCTGGGTTCATTATTGCTGAGCCATGATAGGAGCTCCCAGCAAGAAATATGGTCACAATGTCACTCTTGGGAATTTTTTTAAAGTAAGATTGCAGATTTTTCCCAATAGATGAGCTAAACTTCTTTCAGACATGGCTTAATATAATTTCAGGAAGAATTCTACTTCCTAACTTCAGGAACCTATAAATATATTATATTACACAGCAAAGATGAATTAAGGTTAAAGATAGAATTAAGATTGCCAGTCAGGTGACACAAAAGAGTCATATTATCTTGAGTTATCTGCGTAGGCTTGGTGTAATCAGGAAAGTCCTTACAAAGTGGGATCAGGAGGCAGAATGAGAGTCAGAGCCAGACTTGGCCAGCCATTGCTGGCTCTGAACATGGAAGGGGACTGTACCAAGGAATACAGATGGCCTCTAGAACTGTAAAAAGCAAAGTATGGATTTTCCCTGAGGGCCTTCAGAAGAAGCAAATCCCTGTTGCTTATTTTATTTTTGCCCAGTAAAACTTTGTTGAGATTACTTACTTCCAGGACTATAAGATAATGAATTCTGTTAGTTGTTTTTGGGTTTTGTTTGCCAGTGAATTCTTGGCAATTTAATACAGTATCCATAGAAAAATGATACTTATTTTGTTACCAGACATGGATTGCTACTATAACAGATACATGAAATATGAAAACAGCTTTGGAGTTAGGCAATGGGCAGATGATAGACAAATTTCAAAGATCACAAAAGAAAAGGCCATGTGTGTCATTTAGATTGTAGAGATATAGATGTCAAGGCCTTTCTAGTGAGGACACTGTAATAAGGAAGAACCTTTATATTCTACTATAAGTTAATCACTAAATTTGACCATAAGCTTAAATTGTACATAATGGCCCATCTCTGGGAATCCTGCCTCCAGGTAATGAGAATTAAGCTGAAATATCTTTGTTTAGCGTGCAGGAAACATCCTGACCAGGCTGTAGGAGGGAAGAAATGGACATATCCTCTTCAAAGGCTGGCTGGAACCAAGACTTTATCCATCCCACTTTTAGTGTAAATGAAACCTGAATTCTGACTCAGGGAAGATGGTTCTTTGGGACTCTAGTCCACCATCTTCTCTGTGTGCTGTCTTTGTGAATAAAGTTGCTATTCCTTGCCCCAACAGTTTATCTCCTGATTGATTGGCCTATCCTGTGGTGAGCAGTACAAGCTTGGACTTGCTAACAAATTTTAGTGGACTAGCCAGGAATTGCTGCTTGTGGCCAGCAGGCCCTGGCTGGAAAATGTTAGGCCTTGGTAGCCACCAGCATAACTTGTCCTGAGGATCTTCCTTAATAGTTCCCTGAAGTGGCACTGGCTGCTCTAGTTCTTGGCAGTTGGAGCAAGGAATCAGCATCTGGGAGTCAACAGGCTCAGTTCAGTTGGGTAAATTGCTCCGGTGTATAGCCAGAAATTCTTTTTCCTTCATTCGGGGCTTTTTTTCCCTGGAAAAAGCCAATTTGCTTTGTATTTTAGTGGGATAGCCTAATGGAGAGAAGAACTAGTTCCTAGACTTTTACCTGATTTGTGAACTGCTTTGTTTGCTTCCATTCTGTGTTTATTCATATTGGATTGTTTTTTTCATGTATGTGTGTGTGTGTGTGTGCATGATTTTGGTGTTAGAATTTGTTCCTTTTTTTGCTTTGTTGTTCTTGAACTGATAAATATGGGAAATAATCCATCTGTCCCTAAAGAAATCTCTTTAGGGTATAATCTTAAATAAATGATTAAGAAAGATATGACATTCTATTATAATAATGTGTGGCCCCAATATAGTCATCAGAAGATCAATGGCCATGGAGTAGCTTACTTAATGTCTATACTATCTTGCATTTGTAATTGTTCTGTGAAAGAATAGAGGAAAGGCATGAGATTCCATATGCACAAGCATATATGCTATTATCAGGAGAAAAATAAGTCAGATGACTACTACCTTATGGTGCAGCAGTCTGAATGGAAACCCAGGAGAAAATCTGTTCTACAAGAGAAAAGAGGGAGAAAATGAGAATAAGGACATGTTACTTCAAAACTTAACCCTCCATTCAGTCAATCTGGTTGTAACAGCAGCCTTTCCAACAACTTCTATGCTGCCAATATATTCACTCCCTCCATAACCTCCTGTTTCCCCTACTTATGAGGATCAATTAGAAATTTCTTTGTTAACCCCCAAGGCATAGGGACCTAGTTTGTTGTCACCATCTAAGACTTGACTTGTCCCTCAATTTAGACTGGGAGCCTCTTCCTAAGCATGGCAATTTAATGTAAATCACCAATCAGCAGGTTTCTATGGATGCCCAATAGTTTCTCAACTTCAGATTTGTTAAACTAGAAAAACCCCATCCACATACTTAACTTTTTACTTTTATCTTTGCCACTCACCATTCCTCTTGAGCAGACATTCACACTCTTATGAATATGCTGTTTACCAAAGATGAAAGGAGGATGGTCATTGATAATGCCAGGGAAGAAACATCCAACTCCACCTAAAAGACCAAACTTGGCAGTACCCACAGCTGAACCAAGCCCACTTGGCAGTACCCATAGCTGAACCAAGTTGGGACCACAGTAAGGGAAGAATGCCCTTATTAGAGTAGTATGGCAAGTTCATCTTGGCAGGACTTTGAACAGGGAAACCAAACCAGAGTTTCAACATAAGTCAAGAAATTCAGCAAAAAAGAAATGAAGATCCCTCTGAAATTTTGGAAAGGATTTATCAGGTCTACAGACATTATAGTGACACAGATGCCAGGGCCCCTGGAAATACTAGAATTTACCAATTTGACTTTCATGGACAAAGTATCTCAGATATCAGGAAAAAGTTACAAAAACTAGATGGTACTTTTAGAATAAACCCCTCTCAGTTCGTAGATGTCGCTTTTAAAGTGTTCAGCAACAGGGAACAACAAGAGAAGAAAGAAGACTCAAAATGAAACACCTCTTTTCTGGCAGTGGCATTGAATTCCCGGAAAGCAAGTAATCCAAAGGAAGCCACCATTAGGGGAGGAACAATGCACTTACTTAAAAAAGAAGAGCACTGGAAAAAAAGAGAGAGAGAGAGAGAAAGAGAGATTGCTCTAGGCTAAAACTTCAGAAGAAAAACAATAAAAGAAAAACAAGAGCCTCTTATATCATAAAGAAGAATACTCTGATGATGAATGAAGAGAGTCCCTTGGACTTCAGATGTCCAATTCTAATTTCTCTACAGGAGCCCCAGGTAAAAATTGACAGTAGAGAATAAGCTCATTAACTTTCTGATAGATCCAGGTTTGACATACTCTGTGGTAAACACCAAGATCGTACAGAAAACATCTCAATCCATCTCAATCAAGAGTGTCTCCAGAGAAGTAAAAAAATCATTTTTATAACTTCTAGCATACTAACTAGGAGACTTCACTCTGAAACATAGTTTCTTATATATGCTAGAGTGCTCAATTCCTCTTTTGAGCTGACATCTCCTTTGTAGAAAAGGACGTTGAAGGCCAAGAATGGGGTTTAACTCTTGATTACCTCTCACCCAGCTGGAAATGTAGTGCACAAGGAATTGTTTTGATTCCCGAGAAACTCTTGGATACCGTGCTGTAGTATATTCATAATAGTACGCATTACAGGAGAGACTGCCATCTTGCAATAGATTCAAAAGTGTATAATGGGATCTAACTTACAAAAGACCATCCAGTGAGTCATTCAGAACTGCATGATTTGTACTAAAAATAACCCAAAGACTGCTGTCAGACCTCCCCAATTGGGGACTCCACACAGAAGAACCCACCCTACTTAGGATTGGCAGATAAACTTACCCAAGTGCCTTGACCTGCAGGAAATTTCATAACCTGCTAGTGTTTGTGGTCACTCTTTCAGGATGGCTGGAGGCATATCCTACCCAAACAGAAAAAGTCCCTGAAGTGGTTAAGGTTCTTAAAGAAATGATTCCCTGATTTGCATTGCCTAACACCTTTCAAATTGTCAATGGGCTTGTATTGTCTCCACTGTAACCAAATAGGTACAATGTAGTTGGAAACTATATTCGTTCTGGAGACCAGAAAGAAAAACTGAGAAAATGAATTATACATTAAAAGGAGCATTGCTAAAATATGGCGAGACAAATTTAACCGTGCAGTGGGTCAGAAGTAGGTTTAAATTAAACCCCTTTGAAATAGTGTATGGTAGACCATTCCAGGTGTCTCACCAGGCTGGAAAACTCTATAAATGCTCTAACAGACCTTAGTAGTTGCCAGTTATATTAAAAACTTTGAGCACTGTACTACTAATTTCTGGTCAAGTTTGTCTCCAATAGATCTACCTGTCCAACTGAAGTAAACTTACATCCTTTCCAACCTATAGACCATCTGCCTTAAAACCTGGAAAAAATAAGGACCTGAACTTTAGCTGACTGCAAAATGAATAGGACCACACATGGTATTACCACACACTCATCTGTCAAATTAGCATGTGTAAGCCAGGGATTCATTACACTCAGATTAAAAGCTATCATCATAAAATGACCCAATAGCTCTTTAGAGGCCTGGAGAACAATGGGTTCGTGAACTTTAGAAGACATAAGGTTGCTTTTTTTTTTTTTTAAGTATCGAGATCATAATTTTGTTGTAGCTGGAGAAGGTTCAACCTACTTGTTTACTCTTGTTCAAGTGAATAGCATAGGAATCTAGTGTAATTATGACCCATTTGAAAAGTTAAAATTAATAAATCTGTATTGGGACCTGGAATCAAAATGCCAAGTTTAATTACAAATTAGATAACAAAGGGATAAGGGGGTTATGAGGTTCAAATAGATGTAAATTAAAAAGGAAAGAGGATTGTACTACTGACTAAAGATTCTAAGGAATATTTTCTGTGTATTCTATAATTGCCTCTTCCTCACCCTCATGCAGGAGGAAGTAGCCAGAGCAGTCTTCGTTTCTTTTCCCATAGGATTGTGGAGTGGATCACTGACAGTGGGGAGTTGTACTAGGGAAGAAATTTTGTATTCCATTACAGGTTAATCACTGAAGGAATGTTTTCTGTAAGCTTAAATTATATGTAATGGCCCACCTCTTGGAATCCAGTCTCCAAGGTAATGAGCATTAAGCTGAAATAACTTTGTTTAACTCACAAGAAATATCCTGGCCAGGCCCACCTGTGAATGACTACAGGAAGGAAGAAATTAACACATCCTCTCCAAAGCCAAGCTGAAGGAAAGACTTTTAGTACAGAAAAAGCCTGAATTCTAACTCCCAGAAGATGGTTCTTAGAGACACTAGCCATCTTCTTGATCTTTTGGCTTTCTGAATAAGGTTGCTCTTCCTTGCCCTGACAGCTTGACTCTTGATTGATTAGCATGTCTTTCAGTGAGCTGTACAAGATTGGGCTCAGTAACAACAGAATGAAGTGAGGAATATGGTAGAGAAGATACATATTGCCTTAGAAAGTGCTTAAATCATCATGAAAAGACTATTGGTTGAACTATGGACATTAAAGGTGCTGCTGATGAGAGATTAGGAGGAACTCAAGAACAGGGATTGGAGGGAAGGAGATCCTTGTCATAGAGGGACCTAATACATAGCAGAATTGTGTCCTGCTGTTATGTGGAAAGAAGAACTTATGAATGATGCAATTGAACATTTAACTGAGAAGGCTTCTGTGGGACTTCAAAGCCTTTCTAAGAAGATAAAACTCAAAAAGCCTCTGGCTGAGATAAAAAGTACCAGACACTTATCACCCCTTCTGTCCCTCTGCAGTTGTTACAGAGTTCTTAAGCCCCTCCTGAGCAACCTGGCCTATGCCTTCCTGCCCCCTACTAGGAAAGGTGCTTGGCCCACTCCTCACCTCATCCCTGTAGGGGCAATATATAACCCCAGCCAGGAGGTATAGCCTAAGACCTCTCCTCTCTCCTTTGTCCCTGGGCCATAAAAACAGACATGACCACATTCTCATTGTCAGCTCTCCCTGATTATCAGGAAGTCATCCTGCTGCACTAGCAGGATGTCTTATCTCAATATATTATTTTTTCTCTTCACCTTGCTATCCTGGAAAATTCTTTTTCCAACACATGCATACAGACCATGACATTTTAGTGGCCTGTATAGGGACTTACTGGGGGGTCTCTCCCCAACTTTCTCCCTTTTCTCTTCCCAGAACCCTCTGAGAACAGGCAAGTAGCTGTGGAAGCAACTGAGGAATTCTGGCCAGGGTTACACTCTGGTGTGTTCTGAGGGATCCACTGCTCACTGCACCTAAGTAACTGCCTCCCATATGGGTGAAGGTTCCTCTTTTCCATTTCCTCCTGGATGGGGACCAGGCCAACTAATATCATTTGGGCAACCAATGGCTATCAGGACAGCCTGTTGCTTGAAGACTCCCATTAGAAGATAAGAAAGTCATGGGAGTTCCCGTCATGGTGCAGTGGTTAACAAATCTGACTAGGAACCATGAGGTTGAGGGTTCAATCCCTGCCCTTGTTCTGTGGGTTAAGGATCCAACACTGCCATGAGCTGTGGTGTAGATCGCAGATGCATCTCAGATCCTGCGTTGTTGTGGTTCTGGCATAGGCTGGCAGCTACACCTCCCATTAGACCCCTAGCCTGGGAATATCCATATGCCGTGGGAGCGGCCCAAGAAAATGGCAAAAAGACAAAAAAAAAAAAAAAGATAAGAGAGTCATGGGAAGGACCAGGCTCTTAGAGTACATTGAGACAGCTTCTGTGCAATGAGAGGCACATAGTGGTTAAAGCAAAACACAGAACCTATCCTGTGGCCACTGCCTCCCCAGTAGGATTATAAGACTCTCCATCCTTCTCTTCCCATCACTCTTGCTTTATATTTCTGGGCCTGGATAGGCTATAAAGGACCCCACCACTCTTGAGAATGCCTTCCACATCCTGGAGGATCTCCTAATGGTGAGTTAATCCTACTGGTTCCCAGCAATTTCCCTCTTTGTGGAAGATTGCCCTAGCCACACAGATCTCCAGCTTTTTCTGTGGTCACCTCTTCCAGTCAGAAGCAACTGTGAAGACAGTGCTTTTGTGCCCTAGTCACATGGTTTCTCATATAGGTATATGCCATATAACAGGGGTACTGAGAGTCACTGACTGGCAAAAATCCATCTCTTTTTGTCTCAGTGATGAATTGGAAGGAATTTGACAAGGAAAGGACTCCCAAGATACATTACATCCAGGCCTTCATGGCCTTCAGCCAAAATCCAGGCATTAAGATTCTTACAGCAAGTGTCTCTCTATTGCTGCTCTACTGCCTCATCCCCCTCCTTCCCCTCCCCACCAGATATTCTGGATGACCCTTCCAGCCTCCTCCTCAACCCTCTGCTCCCCACCCTGTCACCTCCTTACCAGGAAAAACAAACAAACAAACAAACAAACAAACAAACAAACAAAAAATGCCTGAGAATCAGGTTTTACATAGTTGTACCTGATTCATAGCTGAAACTTTGGAATGGGAACTATGACGTCTCTCCATGTTTATACATATCTATATGTGTGTTGTGGCTGTATGTCATTGCCAAAATTAATTCATAAAAGAGCTCTACTTATTGGCTTAAAGGAAATTGAAGGCTTACATAAGTTCTCAAAAATATAGAAGGTAACTGGCCAGAATTAATTTTTGGCTCACATGAATTAGGAAATATTCATTATTAAATTAATACCTAGTATTAAAGTTTGTTGGTCCAATTAATATAGACATCTTTAGAGTTACCAACATTAAGTATAGTACATTTATTATACCTAGGTTATATTAGAGGTTAAATAAGATGTGTTGCAAATTTGCTAGCAAGAAAAATAACTTGGTATTATAAAATTTTTCGTAAATGTAAGTGAAATAAGAGCTTTTGGGGCAATTCTTCAGGAATAATTATTTTAGGAATATCTACTTAAGAATGATCTCTCCAGATATTTGGTAATATTAAAATGTATAGTTGTGCTAAATTAAATGATGGAAATTTTGTGGGAATTGGACACTGAGAAGAGTTTTGTGCATTGTCAGGATTAAGATTAGAATAAATTTAATTGAGTAGGTTAATTCTAATAATAAACAAGTTCAAAACTTGAATTTAGATTTGGTCTGTTAAGAGATTCTCTTGAAATTCTACTTTTGATAACAGATTATGTAAATGCCTTTGCCTTTTAAAGTTCTTCTGACCTCCAGATAACTTTGAGCAGGCCCCTGAGGCATCTCAGAAAAATTATTGAACCTACTAGGATTATTTGGTAAATTAACTTACAGGGGAAATGCTGTCAAATAAAATGTAAAAACAACAAAATCTGTAAAGATTATGGCACATATACAGTATATTCTTCTACCAAAAAAAAAAAAAAAAAACCCTCATTGTCATAATTTTGCCATTTGGGTGCCTTTGTGGCATGGGAACAGTCTACTCCTAAATCTGAGAAATTAAGGTAGGGAAACAATAGCTATGAATTAAATAGTCAGGACTATGGGATACAGTTCTTCCTGGCTTTCTGGCAAACCCAATAATGAAAAAGAAATGGTTAGAAAATATATTTTCCATTTGGGGTATACTTTCTACAATCTTAATTTGGCTATATTTGGGGGAAAATGAGGGTAATTGTAAAGAAAAATCACTTCATTAGATATTAAATTCCAGTTATGTTTATTGAGGTTAGTGTCTAAAACTCACCTCCCAAATAGTTCTTTGCTGCTGTTACATTATAGAAAGTTTAATTGATTTTTTAAGGAAATATTCTAAGCTTGTTTTTGAAGCTGGTTGCTTAATCTATGGGTGAAGATCAGATGCCCTATGATAACCCAGGGATTGTGCATACTGGAAAAAGTATCATTGAAAGAGCTCTCTCCAAATTAGGCAAAGAGTTTCTTGTCAGATATTCTTAACTGTCTCATGCACCAAGAAACTGAAGAAAATTATTTTAAATATTTCTCACTTAAGAATTGACTTAGGGAGTTCCCGTCGTGGCGCAGTGGTTAACGAATCCAACTAGGAGCCATGGGGTTGCGGGTTCGATCCCTTGCCCTTGCTCAGTGGGTTGACGATCCGGCGTTGCTGTGAGCTGTGGTGTAGGTTGCAGATGCGGCTCGGATCCCCCATTGCTGTGGCTCTGGCATAGGCAGGCGGCTACAGCTCTGATTCGACCCCTAGCCTGGGAGCTTCCATATGTCGCGGGAGCAGCCCAAGAGATAGCAAAAAGACAAAAAACAAAAAAAACAAAAAAAAGAATTGACGTAAATCCTTACTTTTGACTTTACAAATACTGCTAGCTATATTATCTTTTATTAACTATTTCACAAAACTATTTTCTACATTGCCAAATGTGTAACTGAGTCTCTGATAAAATGATATACAGTTCCATGTGAGATCAATGATCATAATACTATAACTCTAGAAATGGGAAAATGCAGTAAGAGAGAATATTTTCCTGGACTGTAAGAGACTAGTAAGACAGGTGGTCCAGAGACTTTTGGCTTCTGTTAACAAGGCCTAGTCTGGTAATAGCACATTGAGTAGCCTGTCATTGAAATCTTCACCAGACATGAGAATGAACATTCCTAATACCTTGGGAAAAAATGGACACAAAACGTCTCCCAAAACAAGGTCAAATTTATAACCATGAAGAGGCCATGCCAGCTGGAAATTGGAACTTTTGATCTGCCTCTACAAGGATTAAATCATGAGCCATTGCAGCTGATGAACTTTGATATTCCCTAAAAGGAGTTCAGGGTGGAAATCAGAAATAAGCCACTCTGTACTCTGGTAAAAACTGGCAAACAGGCATTCAGATAGATATTTTCAGGTAAGTCTTTTATAATCTCTAATTCTTTCATCTTTTCGTACTTAGAAAAGCACTAAAATCATTAACAGAGACATCTGTTTTGGTTATTAAGGGAAAATACTATTAAAAGTCACAATGAGGTAGCTGTGATTCAGACATCCAAGGTAATACTAGGTGACACTATGGACAGGATTTCACACAAGTCCTTGTGTTGTTGAAAACATAAGTTTAATGAGCTGTGTCAGACTTGATGCCACTAGCCATTCTCAGAGCAGCGGCATCTGGCAGCTAGAAGCTGCAACCTTAAGTTTTCAAGGTCTCCTCTTATAAATATTACCTTTTTAGACAATGAAATTGCTTTAGGTCATTAACAAAAAGAAGAGACATATATAATGACTAATAGATCCTGTTATTTATATGTTAATACTGCATTAAAGGTTAAAACCTACTTAGATAAAACTAGACAACTGACTAGCTGGATACAAATCTCCTTGAAGTGCCAGGTCCAGACTAGGTTTTGTGTTCATTCTAAAAAAGAAATCAGATCTATTTTGCCTATTAACACTTATGTTGTCACTTCTCCAATTACTTCTAACTGGGTCTATTACATATATGTTAAAATATATGACCATGCTAAATGGCTTTATTCCTTTGGGCAGGATAACCCAAGCCTTGACTCTACCTAAACTACAGTTTAAAATGTTACCAAACATAACCTGCTCTTACCCCTGCTTAGGCCCCTAGTTACAATAATTATTTTACTGATATTTGGCCTCAACTTTTTAATATGTTTGTTAAGTTTATTTCTTCCAGAATACAACAAATAAATCTCAAAATGTTAATGTGACAGGTATATCAACCAGTCAACACACAGATAACATTGGAATAAGCCACCATGTAATTCCATGGAGACACACCTTCCTCTTTAGGAATGCCCTGACAGCAGGCAGAGGGAACACAGGGCCCTACAATGCCCCCATTCAGCAGGAAGCAGCCAGAGCTGTCATTGCCACTTTCCCTTTATAACCTGGGTTCCTAAACACTGAAGAAAATTGGCAAGTAGTTAGACATGAGCAGGGTATTCAAAGGGGCCAGAGAATTGGCCCTCAAAAAAAAAAAAAAAAAGAAAAAGAAAAAATAGGGAATGTGGGACTTCAAGACCTCTCAAAGGAAATAAACTCCCATAAAACGGGTTTATGGGAGTTCCCGTTATGGCACAGTGGTTAACAAATCCAACTAGGAACCATGAAGCTGCGGGTTCAATCCCTGGCCTTGCTCAGTGGGTTAAGGATCCAGTGTTGCCGTGAGCTATGGTGTAGGTCGCAAACACAGCTCGGACCCCGCATTGCTATGGCTCTGGCATAGGCCAGTGGCTACAGCTCTGATTAGACCCCTAGCCTGGGAACCTCCAGATGCCATGAAAAGCAGCACTAGAAAAGGCAAAAAGCCAAAAAAAAAAAAAAGCCTCTGGTTTAGATAAAAATGTACCAGACCCTTATTGCCCCTTCTGTCTCAATGAAATTGTTACAGAGATCTCAAGCCCCTACTGAGCAACCTGGCCTACTCCTTCCTGCCACCTACTAGGAAAGGTATTTGGCATAGGGGCAATATACACTGCTATCCAGTAGGTGTATGCTAAGACCTCCTCTCTCTCCTTTGTCTCTGGATTATAAAAACATACACAACCACAGGCTCATCATCAGCTTTCCCTGATTACCAGGAAATCATCCCACTGCACTAGCAGTCTCTTATCTCGATAAACCCTTCTTTCTCCTCACCTCACACTGCTGGAAAAAAATTTTTTCAACCCATATACACAGACCACCAAAGCTTCCAAGCACACTATTGAATGTATGGCCTAGTTTCTCTTTCTGATCATTGTAAAATTTCAGTGGAAAGAGATAAGTTGAGAAAGAACAATTAAAAAAAAAAGGGGGGCTTGGTTATTTGGAAAATTGTCATCTAGATTTTAAAAGATATTAAAATTAAAATATTCACTGTCTGGAAAGCATATTCTTTAGAAAAGTTCATGTATTTGGCTAGGAAATGTTTTGCTAACATTTTAGAAAGACAAAAAATCAGAACATTCAGTCACAGAAAGTTCTCTTTGAAAATATTAAGCTTATGACTCAATGACCTTTCAACCATCTCAGTAATGGTTGGCATATAGATGGCATTATTTGGAGCATCATGTCTAATGGATTGAATTCCTGTGACAACATAGAAAACCAATGAGTCTCTTAAGAATGCAGTTTTAACTAAAAAGTACATATATGACATTAAAAGAAAGGCTGACACTCAAAATTCTACAGTCAAGAACATGCTGATAAAACTACTCAGTTGTAAACACATACAGCTCTTCATGAAAAAAAGTAGAATGACTTATAGGATGCAGCCTTTAGCTCAGAAGGTAGAGCCCCAAAGTACCAAGGTTCAGTTTTTTGTTTTAAAACTAAATGGAGGAATTCCCATTATGGCTCAGTTGGTTATAACATGACATAGACTCCATGAGGATGCAGGTTCAATCCCTGGCCTTGCTCAGTGGGTTAAGAATTCACCATTGCCACAAGCTACAGTATAGCTTACAGATTCAGCTCATATCTATTGTTGCTGTGGCTGCTGTTAGCAGCTGCAGCTCCACTTTGACTCCTAGGCTGGGAACTTCCATATGCTATAGGAGCAGTTTTGAAAAAAAGAGTAGGGTTTCCCTAGCTGAGTTTTAAAATTACTTGGGGACTGTTGACTCATTTTTCCTTCCCTTTTCTTATTTTTCTGAATGGGAATGTTTATAATTGGTTCCAATTCTCGTTCCACCATTGTATTATAGAAGTAGGCAGCTTGTTTTTTTAATTTTGTTCACAGATGGAGAGAAAATTTGCCCTTGATTTGTATGATAAGATTTGGGACTTTTGAGCTGATAATGTATTAGACTTTATATTTTAGACTTTGAATTGAGGCTATGATGGTAGGAGACCTATGGGAGTGTTGGAATGGGTTAAATATATTTTGCAAGTGGGAGAAAAATGAATATTTGGAGGCAAGAGGGCATACTGTGGAATACAGAATAATTCTCTCACAAAAATGTCCACACCCTATTCCCCCAAATCTGTGATATATGTTATTCCACATGGCAAAAGAGAACTAAGGTTGCATATGGAACAAAGTTTGGTGATTAGTTGACCTTAAGAGAGAAAAATTATTCTGAGCCAATGAATGCTTCCAGCCTGTAAAACCTGGAAAAGTCAAGGGAATACATTGTCCTCTAGACCATCCAGAAAGTAATGCAGCCCAATTTACATCTTTATTTTAGCTCAATGAGATATTTATTTCTGACTCAAGATTTGTATTATTTTAAAGTAGTAAGTTTGTGATAATTTGTTACAGCAACTGTAGAATACCATAATACAACATTTTACCCCAAACAAAATTCCTTCAGGAAGTCAAAAACTACATATTTCTTTACTGCTCCATTTTTTTCCTCTTTTCTTCAGTAACGTGTATATTACACCACTTGATATCTTCCCATAAATCATTGCTCAACACTAGCAGTGTACTTACTTGATAAGCTCTAAACTCAAACTCAGATTGAAAACTATTCTTCTGCTCAGATCTAGGCTCCCTCTTCCCAGAATTTAATAATTCAAGATAACTTTTGTCCACTTTTTTCTTATTAACTCTCCTGTCTTCCAGTATTCCATGACACTATCACTGCTGAAATTCATCAGTCTTCTTGATTCAAGAGCTATAGGTTGCTAACATTGCATAGAGGTCACACTTTGGGCAGAAAGGATTTGACTTAGAAGTAAATTTTACTTCCCTTGAGAGAGTTGATCTCTATTGTGCTCCTGAGGAACCTCCTACAGCCTGGAGCTTAGGTAGTTCAACTGGCAGAATGCTGTGGTGGTGAGTCAGTCCCCTTTTCCATCTCATTTTATGCTGCAAAAATAAGGGTTCGACCCAAGTTTTTGAGTCACAGCAGGCTGCTGTTCCCCAATCAGAATGCTGATTAGAAGGAAAGCATACTCGGAGGCCAAAGATCTGCTTGTTAACTGCTATAAATAACACCAGTAGAGGGGTGAATGCTTTCTGCACTATGCAATTTAAAAGCCCCAAAACTGGGGCCAGGATACCTTTTCTGAATTCTAATGCCTGGCCCTGCCAGATTGTTATGCACTGTCTGAGATAATGAAGCACTGAACTTACTTCTACTATCTGTGCTTTTGCCATAGTTAACTTTAGTCCAGCCAGCCATCTGTGTAGACTATTTGGTCACTCATTATTTCATTGAAAATAATTTTGGTTCTTACAGTAGAATGTTCTTTTGTTATTCTCAGAAAATTAAGGAAAATTACATTGAGTTTTCTCAACCCCCAGTGTGACATAATATTGATGGTACATCCTAAAATAGATGGCATTATAGCACAGAGAATGTCAAAATCATCTAACAACATTCACAGGGCATCTGTACACCAAGTGAATCCTCAAAGGAGCCCTGGCCATTATTAAAGATAAAGTGTTTTAAATATAATTGCTTTTTCTATGAAAACAATCATTTATGATACCTGGAAATATATGATAACCATTATATTTTCTACCATTGAGTATGATTTTATCACATTTTTAAAGATTATTTGTCCTGACCAGAGAACCAAATATTCTTCTTCCAATGACCAAAAGAGAATTACTGTTTTATATTCCTTTTGCATGCCATAATGCTTAATAGAAACTGAAGTGTCAAGAATATTACAAAACTGTCTTATACTTGCCTTAGCTCTACAGCGAGATAGTCATATAATTATGATTATATAATCATAAAATCTAATGTGTAGTAAGGTAGGCACCTTTTGCTCTTGCAGTACAAGTTTATTCTGTGTCTGTGGAAAAAACATGCAACCTACCTACACCAAGAAGTGTGATGTAATCAGCCGAATGGCATAGGCAGAGGCTCATTCTACTTTTACTGTGAAATGACTGTGCATGAAAAAATAAAGTTGTAGAAATGTGAGGTTTTTTTTTTTCTTATTTAAACATGTTTCTTTTCACTAGAAGATGTCAAAATGTAGTGGAGACATACAATGAAAACAAAGTATAAGCATGTAAAACTCTGATTAGTGAATTACAGGGCAAGTGAATGGGCTTTGCTAGTTAAAAATGAAACAATTGAATATATACCAAGTCAATAGATTCTGTATGAAAGTATTTTAATGTATAAGTATTTAGAAGGTGGAAGTAAAATTTAACATTTAAAGAAAAACATGTTTTGTGTATTTGCTGTCTTCATGTGAAATCAAAGTGACAGAATATAATTTTTTATGAACTTGGAAATAAATTTTTAAGCATACACTTTTAAGAATTTTTTTCAGTGAAACACCTAATTTATTTATATAAAACTCCATGCCAGTTGTCTTGAAAAGAGGACATGTATGTATTTATACTAGGATTATAGATGAATAACTATCCTTCTAATTTTTTTTAAACCATGTATGTATTTCCTTTTTTTTTTTTTTTTGTCTTTTTAGAGCTACATCCAAGGTATAGGGAGGTTCCCAGGCTATGGGTTGAATTGGAGTTGTAGCACTGGCCTAAGCCACAGCCACAGCAATACCAGATCTGAGCCGCATCTGTGACCCACACCTCAGCTCATGGAAACATTCTTTTCTAGAATCCAAGTTAAAGTTGCATGGTTTCCTTGCTTTGTAATTAGTGTTTAGCTGGTGTGCCATGATTTTAGAAACATTTCATGAGTAAATTATTGACATCTAACATATACTAAGAACTTGTTATATGCTAATCACTGTTTCAGGTCGATGGATTTCCATACCCAATTTATATCTCATAACCATCCTTAAAGTTATGCATCATTTATACAGATTTACTGATATAGAAACTGGCACTCAGGTTAAGTTAGTAGCTTACAGCAGGTAGACAATCAAGTTCCAATCAAGGTCTCTAAACCTCAGAAAATATAATGCAGGGAATAAGAGGAAGTAATGAGAGCTATTTTATTATATCCACTAACATCCAAATCTTCTTGTGTCTAGAACAGTAGAATTACTTGATCTAAGTTTAGCTATTTGTTGTTGGTATGT
This sequence comes from Phacochoerus africanus, assembly GCF_016906955.1. Classification (NCBI taxonomy): domain Eukaryota; kingdom Metazoa; phylum Chordata; class Mammalia; order Artiodactyla; family Suidae; genus Phacochoerus; species Phacochoerus africanus. The sequence continues at coordinate 183,888,062 of NC_062544.1, read as the reverse complement.
GACTAAATCCCAACAGTTCTCATTTTTCTTCTAACCCCCTTCCCAGTGTCTAAGAGGAACCATTGAAAAAGAGAAGCAAGGCCAATTATATGATAATTTGATTTGGACACTAACCCTCAGCAACTCTATATTCTATGACAGAAAAGTTCTAGTATTTTATTGGGGCAAGTTTTGAGCCTATTGCTTGTCCATCCCTCCATTATAAATTAGTCCAAATTATTTGAGTTAATTTTTTTTCTGCTGATATTTTCAGTGGGTTGATAAGTTTGTCATTTAGACTTATGTTCTAGCAGGCCTGAGGGCCATCTGTCTACCTCTATAGAGTCCTATATTGGTTTGCTTTTTTCACCCACCCCTCCACTCCCTATTACCCTATGATCATTTCGCAGTCTCCAGCAAGCCCCACTTCTGCAGGTTAGGCTGCAGTCACTCCTGCTTCAAAACAGCACTGATGTTTTATCATGTCCTTTATAAAACCATTTGGAGACACAACATTTTCTTTGAAGCAGAAGAAGAAAGAGCTGATCTAAAAAGTGTTATTAAAATTATAAGAATATAATAAAGGATCTAATAATAAATGGCACTATATCAACATCTCATAAGTGTGAACTCTTCCTAGATTTACAGCCTATTTTTTTTCTACAGATTTCAGTAAGGTTAGCTGTTTTAGGATGTATTATATGAAGATTGTGTATTCATCAAAATACTTAGACATCACAAACCACTTAGACTTTTAAAGTCACGTATTTGCCTCTCTCTAAACCAGAAAGCCCTTTGTCCTTATTTGTCTTCCCCGTAGCCCCAGGGCATTGATTTTAAATTAATGATGAATTATAATTTACTGCTCAGCTTTTATGATTCCCAAACTCTAAAACATATATACATATGACCAAAGGCTTTTTGATCTTGACCTTTCTGGAAATGAAGATGGTATTTAATTACAGACTAGGTCTAAAAGCCTATGGGTTAACTTGTACTATTTCCTTTTGTTCTGGTTTATAGATAATCTGATTTATAGGGTACATTTGCTTAAAGATTATTTAGATTTCATTTAGTTTTATTCATTAAATTTTTTTCAACTCTTTCTTAAATTACTAAAGAACCCAGTGGTGATATAGTCAGTAAAATAAATACTCCAATCCAGTGTATCTTTTGAATAGTTATAAATTCAAGCTCACACTTTTTTTTGTTTGCCATGCCTGCAGCATGTGAAGTTTCAGTCCAGGGCCAGGGATCAAACCCAGGCCACAGCAGCAACCCAAGCCACAGCAGTGACAATGCCAGATCCTTAACCTGCTGAACCAACAGGGAAATTGAACTCTTTTTTTAAAAATGAAAGGTACTTACAAAATATAATATGTTAGCTTAATGGTGATCTGTTGTTTTAATATGCAAAATATATAGATAAGATACAGTATTTTGAAACTTTTCAAAAATATCAAATATGTAAAACAAGAAGCTCAATCTAAAAGTCTCTTCCCTCTCCCATTTTTTACATTTCTATCATATTTACTTGCCTTTTTTGAAGAAAAAAAACACACCAATTTAGACATTTCTGTTGCTTTAAAACCAGTTTTGCCATTGATATACTAGAAAGATATATTAGCATGGATGCGGTGACTTTATTTACTGATATTACTTTACTTTTGTACATAATTTTTCTTTTTTTTAACAAAAAATCCACACCCTATTTTCTTTTTTCATAAGTCTCTTTACTAGTCCCCAAACATATAATACTTTTTCACTCCTTTATTTCTTTTTTTTGTGCTATCTTCCCTTCATGGAATGGACTCTCTTTTCCAATAGTCAAAATTTTACTTTATTAAAGATGGAATTGAAAAGTCACTTTTTTTGAAACATTTTATTTCTTATCTCTAAAATTATTTACTCTCTTCTATTCTCTTTGTCTAGATAATATGTATTATGTTATTATTTCCTATACACGCATTTATTCTTTTACCACACTTTTCTGGAAAATGTGACACTATAGCACTAGCATCTGAATCATTTGTTATGTAACAAATACAGATTTAGGAGTGTCACTCCAGAACTACCTAATCAAAAAGTGGTTGGGGAGTAATTGAATTGTAAATAATTACTCCAGGTGATGCTTATGTGCATTCAAAACTGAGACACATGAGATGTGAGCTGCTTAAGAACAGTGTAGTTGTTTAGTTCTTTATTTACTTTCAGTAATTTACCTCTACAGAGATAATAGGCTAGAGAAAATAATATATTTTATAGGAAAAATCTCACTCTTCTTCCTATGTGTCTCTTCTACTCTCACCCTACAACCATACTCACAACATTTCTTGACACCAGATGTATGTGAAGTTTCCCACACCAAGGAATTCTATAACACCAGTTGGGTACTTCACAATTTAACTCAACTCTAACAGTATCTTCCTGGAGATAGCTTCAGATCCCACGTGTTAAGGGGTCAGTCCCATGAGATTGCTCAACATCTCACTCAGATGCCAATCGCAAGTTCTGGTTGTCACCACTGATTCTGACAGATAGACTATAGGTAGGAGTTCCCCTGACCCCCAACATGGGTTAAATTAATTTTCTAGAGCCACTCATGGAACCCAGAAAAAGAATTTACCTATTGTTTACAGTTACTATAAAGGGATATAATATAGGATAGAAATGAAAATCCAGATGGAAGTAATGTGTTTGTTGGATAAGGTATGTGGGAAGGCCTTCCACCACCCTGTCAGCACCTCTACCTGTTCAGCAACCTAGAACCTCTCTGAACACTTTACTTTGGGGATTTTATGGAGGCTTCATCATGTAAGTATAATTGGTCATTAACTCCATTTCTGGCCCCTCTACCCTCTCTGAAGAATGGAGGGTGTGGGTGAAATTTATAAATTTTAACCATGGCTTAGTCTTTCTGGTGACCAGCCCCATATGGGAGCCCACCAAGAGTTGCCTATTTAGAGCAAAAGACAAGGATTTTAGGAGCTCTATCCCAGGAATTGGGAGCAGACTATGTATATAATAAATATTCTATGTATTAGATTATATAATAGAATATACTATTTTCTCACATATGTATAATAAACTCAATATGTCATTGCTAAGTGAGTAGGATCATAATATAATAATAATGTCACATAAACACTTTTCATGCTTTGCTATTAAAAGGCATTTGGCAGTAAACTAAGAATTTGTTTTTACTTATTGGTTATAGCATTCATCAGTGATCTTAAGATCTATCTGTGGTTGTGAAGGCCTTTGAATTTGAGGAGTAGGAGAGGTTAACTTGGCAAGGTCTCTCTTCCTACTATCCCACCATTGAAATCCTATAATATCTCAGAGCCCAGACAGAACACAGCACATAAATTCAAATATTAATTTAGAACTCTTGAACAGTAAAGATTTTAGTGAATCACCAAGCTTGTATAAAATTATTTTACTGACACATTTTATCTTGCAAAAACTGAGTAAAAATAAAATGAACAAAGATAGAAGGAAGCATGTTGTCTACTTCTGCCATAGTTAATCATTTCCTGAAGTTTATTGTTGGGTTGTTTTTTTGTTAGGTTGGTTGTGGTTTGTTGCTTTAAACAGCCACTTTTTAAAGACTATTACCTATACATGTTTATTTAAGTATATTTACACATAAATATAATCTAAATATAAGCAATAATTAATCCCAAATGAATTAATTATCTTTTTATATTCTTTTAAATTGTGGTTTATTATAAGATATTGAATATAATTCCCTGTGCTATACTTTGTATGATTTCATCATTTATCTATTTTATATATATGTTTTCTTCATTTTTTAGTTTCATTTAAGTATAGTTGATTAACAATGTTGTGATAATTTCTGCTGCACAACAAAGTGATTCAGTTATATGTATACACACATCCATTCTTTTTCAGATTCTTTTCCCATATAGATTATCACAGAATATTGGATAGAGTTCCCTGTGATATATATCAGATCCCCATTGTCCAGTCATTTCATATACCACAGTGTGCACATGCCCATCCCAAATCCACAGTCCATCCCTCCCCTCTCTTCCCGTCCCCTTTGGTAACTATAAATTTGTTTCAAAGTCTCTGAATCTTTTTATGTTATCCAAATAAGTTCATTTGTATCTTTTTTTTTAGATTGCACACATAAGTGATGATTCTTGGGCCAGAGATTAAACCCATGCCACAGCAGTGACCTGAGCCACAGCAGTGACAATGCTGGATTCTTAACCTGCTGAGCCACCAGGGAACTCCTGTAGTCATTTTTAACTTAAGGCACTTCTCTGACTGATAATTTATATTTTAGCTATAAGTTAGGAATACACACCATCTTTAGCATATTGATTTTGTGTTGCATCATGATTTTTTAAATTCAAAAATAAGCAATGTATTTTTTTAGATTTTTTTTTTCTTATGGACTCACCTAAGGCATATGAAAACTCCCAGATAAGGGACTGAATACAAGCCACAGCTACAACCTATGCTATAGCTGTGGCAAAGCCAGATCCTTAACCCACTGCACCAGGCTGGGATTGAACCCAGGCCTGCTCATTAACCCAAGCCACTGCAGTTGGATTTTAACCCACTGTACCACAGCAGGAACTCCCATTTTTAAGATTCTTGGATATGGATCCTAAGCCCTTAATCATTCAATATTGAGAACCATAAAGAATTAAGTATAAATTTGTAAACTATGTTACAGTTTTAAGTTAGATTTTCAGGAAATTGAATATTAAATCAGTAATTTCAAACTACTAATATAACTTTTGCATGAAAATGCTTAAACTCTTTTTTTTTTTTTACACACTGGTTTATTTTAGGAATGTATAATTCTGCTGTTCCTAAAGACCCTCCCAGCAGTTGTCTTGGGACATCTCCTTTTGGCCTCACATCTTTTTTTCCGCCCTAATATGCCACTTCTCAAAGTATGAAATTCAAGGCTGAAATTAGTCAAGGAAGTGTGTATAGAATTTTTATTGGATATTTACCTTAAAATATGTCTAAGAGTGGCTAAAATTAGAAAAATAAGTGGGGTGGATGGGCAATATTCCAAGCAAAAGACATCCCATCAAGGAAAAATCTTAGACATTAATGAGTAGAGTAAGATAAGGGGGCAGTGGTCTATTTTATTAATCAAAATAAGATTTATGTTAAAGTTTAGTGAAACAATATAAGGATATGCAAGATCAGGTTGATTTTGAAATAGAACTTTATGGTATGGAGGGGAAAATGTAGGCTCTAAAAGGAGGTGAAGGTTATTGTTTGATGAAAGGGCAAAAGTGAAAGCTGAGACTGAAAATGTTAAGTCATTTGTCTAAGGTTCTGTGATTGTCACTTCTGTGTTGTACATCCCTCTCCCATCCTATCTCATTGGGAAGAATAGGGATGTAATGAAGAAGGATCTGCTTTATTAAATGATCAAGATTTGTATATTTTTTTCCAATAATTAATTTTTTTTTTTAATTTTGGAAGGTCAGAATCTTGAGTCACAAAAATCAAATGAGTTTTTTCAGGGAAAAAAAAAGAACTATACCAAAAAAAAATCAGGAGTTCTTTGGTGGTGTAGTAGTTAAGGATTTGGTCTGTCATTGCTGTGGCTTGGGTTTGATACCTGGCCAGGGAACTTCAGTGCCTGCCATGGCCAAAATAAAATGATTATACTACCCATTTTATGATTATTTTGTGATTTAATTAATATTTGAAATTCCTTGTTCGAAAGATGAAAGAAAGGCCAACATAAACAAATCCAAAATGTTTAACAAAATGGCAGTAAGAAAATACATACCAGTTTTTACCTTAAATGTAAACAGAATAAATGCACCAACCAAAAGACATAGATTGGCTAAATGTATTAAAAAAAAAAGACCCATGCAAATGCTGTCTATAAGAAACCCACTTCAGATCTAGAGACACATATAAACTGAAAGGGGAATGGAAAAAGTTATTCTATGCAAATGAAAGTCAAAAGAAAGCTGAAGTAGCAATACACATGTCAGAAAAAAATGGACTTTAAAATAAAGACCATTACAAGAGACAAATAAGGACACTATACAATGATCAAGGGATCAATTCAAGAATAAGATATAACAATTGTAAATATATATATACACACCCAACATAGGAGCACCTTAATGTATAAAGCAAATGTCAAAAAACATAAAAGGAGAAGTTTACAGTAACACAATAATAGGAACTTTAACACTCCACTTAATTCAAGGACTAGATCATCCACACAGAAAATAAATAAGGAAATACAGGCCAATGACACATTAGATCAGATGGACTTAACATACATAGAGAGAGCATTCTATCTGAAAGCAGCAGAAAACATATCTTTTTCATGTGTACATGGAACATTCGCCAGGGTAGATCATATTCTTGGCCACAAAGTGAGGCTCAGTAAATTTAAGAAAACTGAAATCATATCAAGCATTTTTTCCAACCACAATGCTATGAGACTAGAAATCAAGTACAAGAAAAAAGTGAAAAAAACAAATGGAGATTAACAATATGCTACTAAACAACCAATGGATCACTGAAGAAGTCAAAGAAGAAATCAAAAAATCCATACACATATGAAAGCAAAAATACAGTGATATAAAACCTATGAGATGCATCAAAAGCCAATAAAATGGACAACCTAGAAGAAATGGACAAAGTCTTAGGTACAATCTCATAAGACTGAACCAGAAAGAAATAGAAAATATAAACAGGCCAATCACAAATACTAAAATTGAAACTATGATTAAAAATCTCTCAACAAACAAAAGGACAGGACAAGGTGGCTTCACAGGCAAATTCTATCAAATATTTAGAAATGAGTTAAAACCAAGGATTTCCTTTTGTGGTACAGTGGAAATGATTCTGACTAGGAACCATGAGGTTGCAGGTTCAATCCCTGGCCTCACTCAGTGGGTTAAGGATCTGGCATTGCCATGGGCTGTGGTATAGCCCTGCAGCTATAGCTCCGATTAGACCCCTAGTCTGGGAACCTCCATATGCCATGGGTGTGGCCCTAAGAAGACAAAAGACAAAAAAAAAGAGTTAAAATCTATACTTCTCAAACTATTCCAGAAAAGATATCACAATAAAACATAAAATTGCAGGCCAATATCATGAAGGAACATAGAATGCAAAAATCTTCATCAAAATACTAGCAAACACTACAGTAAAAGGATCACACGACATTATCAAGCTGGATTTACCCCAGGGATGCAACAATATTTCAATATCCATAAATCAAGCAGTGTGATACATGGAATTAACAAGTTGAAGAATTAAAACTCTATGATCATCTCAATAGATGCAGGAAAAGCTTTGATAAAATGTAACATCCATTTATGAAAAACTCTACAGAAAGTGGGCATAGAGGGAATTTATCTCAACATAATAAGGGTTCTATATGACAAGCCTGTAGCTAACATTATACTCAGCAGTAAAATGTTGTAAGCATTTCCTCTAAGATCAGGAACAAGACAAAGTTGCTCACTCTCAGCACTTTTTCTCAACATAGTTTTGAAACTATGTTACTTCTTTTCCAATGTGGATTTCTTTTATTCTCTGATTGCTGTGGCAATCAGAAAACTACTATAAAAAGACAACTACCAGAAAACTACTGGAAAAGAAAACTACCAGAAAACTGCTAGAGCTTATCAATGAATTTGGTAAGGTTGTGGGATACAAAACTAATACACAGAAATCTGTTGCATGTTTATACACTAACAACAAAAAATCAGGGAAATTATGGAAACATTCCTACTTACCACCGCATCAAAAAGAATAAAATACCTATGAATAAACCTACCTACATAGGCAAAATACTTATACTCTTGAAAACTATACAATGCTGATGAAAGAAATAAAATAACACAAATAAATGGAAAGATATACCATGTTCTTGGATTGGAAAAATCGATCTTATCAAAGCAACTACCATCCAAGGCAATGTACAGATTCCAAGCAATTCCTATCAAATTATCAATGGCATTTTTTACAGAATCAGAACAATTATTTTTTAAATTTTTGGCTATACCTGTGGCATATGGAAGTTCCCAGGCCAGAGATCAAACCAGTGCTACAGTTGTGACCTGTACCACACCTGCAGCAATGTCAGATCCTTAACCTCTGCACCAAATGGGAGCTTCACAAAAAGAAAGATTAAATATGTATGAAACACAAATGACCACATATTGGCAAAATGATCTTGAGAAAGAAAAATAGAGCTGGAGGAATCAGGCTCCCTTCAGACTATAGTACAAAGCTACAGACATCAAAAGAGCTATGCACTAACACAAAGGCAGAAATATAGATCAGTGGAATAGGATAGAAAGCCCAGCAATAAACCTATACACCTATGGTCAATTAATCTATAACAAATAAGGCAAGAATATACAATGGAGAAAAGATAGTCTCTTCAATCTTCAATCTGGTGCTGGGAAAATGAGATAGCTACATGGAAAAGAATGAAATTGGAACATTCTCTAACACCATACACAAAAATAAACTCAAATTGGATTAAAGACCTAAATTTGAGACCAGATACTATAAAATCCTAGAGGAAAACATAAGCAGAATACTCTTTGACATAAATCACAGCAATATCTTTTTGGATCTCTCTCCTAGAGCAATAGAAATAAAAACATGTATATGCAAGTGAACATAATTAAATTTAAAAGTTTTTGTACAGCAAAGGATACTATAAACAAAACAAAAATAATAGCTGCAGAATGGGACAAAATTTCTGCAAATGTTGCTGACAAGTGATTAATTTCCAAAATATACAAACAGCTCATAGAGTTTGATATCAAACAATGACCCAATCAAAAAATTAGGAGGAGATCTAAAAAGACAGTTTTCAAAAAAAAAATAATAAGACATAGAGATTGTGAAAAACCACATGTAAAGATGCTGAACATGGGATTGCAAATTGGTACCCACTAGGGAGTACAGTATGGGGGTTCCTTGTAAAACTAAAATAAACTAAAAATAGAGTTCCATATAATCTAGCAATCTCACTCCTGGGCATATATCCAGAGAAATACATGATTAAAACATAGCATGCACGATGATGTTCATAGCAGCACTATTTATAATAGCCAAGACATGGAAGCAACTTAAATGTCCATTGACAGATGAGAGCATAAAGATTATATATATATATATATATATATATATCATCCATTAAAAAAATAATGAAACAATGCATTTGAATTAGCATGGATGGACCTAGAGAGTATCATACTAAATCAAGTAAGCCAAACAGAGAAAGACAAGTATCATGTGATATTGCTTATACGAGGAGTCTAAAAAAGGATACAAATGAAGGACACAAATGAACATATACACAAAACAGAAATAGACTCACAGATGTGAAAACAAAGTTATGATTATCAAAGGAGCAGGGAGGAGAGGGATAGATTTGGAGATTGAGCTTAAAATATACACAATACTATATATGAAATAAGTATCCAACAAGGCACTATACTATACTCATTATCTTGTAATAAACTATAATGGAAGAGAACATAAAAAAGTGAATGTATAACTGAATCATTTTGCTGTACAGCTGAATATAACACAACATTGTAAGTCAAATATAGTTAAATTAAAATTTTAAAAATAAATTAAAATTCCTTGTTTAGAACTAGGTCTATAAATAGAATTCTGTGATGATAAATTATCTCCCCTCAGTGGTATTATACAAATGTTTATTATGTTATCCTGAATTTTATCTTAGACCATTACGTTTCTTACAAATTTATGTATATATGTATATATGTATGTACGTATGTATTATTTCAACATAAATAGATGAATTAATATATAATACATAGCATTTCATTTTAATAGGTTTCAGCAATAGGAACACTTGTGATAGTAAAAGAAGAAATAATTTATTGTAGTATGAGTGTTACTATAGATTATAAAATTTTATTTCTCCAATATGATATTGAAATTGGAAAACTTTAAAATCTGAATATTTTCAAGATAGAGTATATACTGTTTATTTTTGTATCTTTAAAATTTGGATTGGGAGCTTGGGGTTAATAGATGCAAACTATTTCTTTTGGAATGGATTATCAATGAGATCCTGTTGTGTAGCACTGAGAACTATGTCTAGTCACTTATGATGGAGCATGATAATGTGAGAAAAAAGAACATGTACATGTATGTGTACCTGGGTCACAATGCTGTATGCTAGAGGAAAAAATTGTATTGGGGCAATAACAACAAAAATTTTAAATAAAATTTACCATATATGTTGCTCAGTTAAAAAAATGATGAATGAATTAATGAGAAAATTATAGTTTGTTTATCTGCTCCGAATGGTTAGACTTAAAAGGTATAGATAAACCAGAGTAGGAAAGGAACACAGAAAGTTTATCATGACTAACCTTGATTTGCCTTACCTTCCTTTTTATATATTTTTAGATTAAATGAGCTTAATATCCTATCTTCATATTTGAATGTCTTTTACAAACATCTGATATTTAATTTGTTCAAAAGTGAGTTCTGGCTTCTAAATCCAACATTGTGTCTGTCCCACTATCCATATTTCACTTAACAGCAAATGGCTTGTCTATGCATATTGCTGTTTAAGCTAAATGCCTGGATGTTGACAAGAAAGGAGAGTTATCAGAGATGAATAACAGTTGACTACTAAGTTTTGTCAGTTTTATGTACAAAAATATATCTATCATTTGATTCGTTTCCATTTCATTTTCTCTACCTATTAAAAATCCCACCCCTCATCTGCCCCTTACCAGGGTTTTATTGCAAATATATCTACTCTCTACTTTGCCACACATCATCTGCAATTTATTTTTTAATACTGATATTTTCAAAAGTCAAATCTCATCATGACACTTTATTGTTTCAACTATTTCTTATTGAGGTGCTAGGATCCAAATCCTTAAGTAGATATTGAAGAAATAAGGAATAAAGAAGGAAGGGAGGATGAGTTGGGTAGAAGAAGGAAAGGAAGGAGGAAGGGAGGGAGGAAGAGAGAAGGAAAAAGAAAGGAAGGAAAGAAGAGAGGGAGACAAGGAATGGATTACATGGTTTTGACTCTCTACTCCCATCTTCTCTCCACATCACTTGGGCTCATTATATGTAAACTGCATTAATTATATCTAATTTCTTCTGGGTTTTCAATTGCATTCTGTTCCAAATTTGGAATGATGTTTATTACTCTTTTCTTAATTGGGTTACTTTCACATTCTCAGAATATTTAGCTTCCTTAGATAGGTCTACTTGCCTTCCAAAATCTTATCCCTTTAGATGATGTCAAAGCATCATATGTACTTTTCTTTCATAGCACTTATCACAATTGTATTTTAAATCAAGTGCATGGTTATTTGCTTATTTTTTTCCCCACACAAGACTGTATGAGGACAAGGAAACTATATGTGTCCATTATTTCCTCCAAATTTTTAGTGATGCCTTATGTATGAGACATAAGAGCCTTTGAATAAATGTGATTATTGTTTTCTTTAGTAAAGATACCAGTGAGTGGAATTGCAGAGTCTGGAAATGGTGAAAAACAGAACTAAACTGAAAAAAAAAATGGTGGTAGGTTGGAAAAGATGTCCAGACCCAAGCTTATTTTTATATCTATAAGTCAACAGGTAGATATCAAATGATGCTATCATTTACTGCACAGCAAAGTTCCTCAAACTGTTACTAGGGAATGATTTAACAAGGCACAGAAGTCTATACTCTAAAGACAGATGAAGCAGTGAATATTCCTAAAAACAAATCTGAGTACCAAAATATGTGCAGCATATTATAAGTTATTCTTAAATTGTGGTCTCTATACTATCTAAAGCAGGATCACCTACAGTTATTGCTAAAGTATAGATACCTATATCACACCACACACATACTTGATAGAAATTTCAAGGAGAGGAGAGAAACCTTTTTTTTTAGGGCTGTACCCGCAGCGTATGGAGGTTCCCAGGCCAGGAATCTAATTGGAGCTACAGCTACTGGCATACTCCACATCCACAGCAATGTGGGATCCAAGCTGCGTCTGTGACCTACGCCACAGCTCATGGCAATGCTGGATCCTTAACCCACCAAGTGAGGCCAGGGACCAAACCCGCAACCTCATGGTTCCTAGTCAGATTTGTTTCTGCTGCACCTTGATGGGAACACCAGAAAACACATTTTTTAAAGGCAGTATCACACATGATTCTTATGTTTGCAATGCTTGAGAAATGAGCTTTGTTTGTAGTTGCTGAGAATTGACCAGTTAGGAAGTGTCTGTGTAGCTAACACTCTATAATTATCTATTAGTTAATGAAAACTTAAATACCCAAACTCCTCACTAATTATCCCACAAAGGGATGGAGAAGACATAGACTGATAAAAAAAGAAAGAGAATGTCATCATGCCATAAGTGGGAGTATTGTGGTATAAAAGAGACAATAAAATATTGATGGACTATTGACCAGAGATGGCAGAGAAAGATAAAAGCAAATTATCTGAAAATACAAAGAAGCTGCTTGCATCCACATCATGGAAAAGAGCTTCGAAATTAACAACATTAATGAGTAACATTAACTAAAATGCCTTTTCCTTTTTACCATATTAGAATTATATTCATTTCAATTTCACAGAGATGAGACTTTTTTTTCCTTTCATAATTATATTTTCTAAAGAGTAAGATAAGTGAACTTTAGCAAAATGATTCTAAACATAGATTCTGTGATCACTAAAGGCCATAGTACTATGGCCACCTTTGTGAGAGAACACAACAGTTGAGCTTTTTGAGAGATCAGTCTGAATTCCAAACCATTAAAAATTTTTAGCTGCCCAAATGTTTTTCAGGAGAAAATGATGTTCAGAAAATGTAAGCATTTCCAAGCTAGGCTCCTGCACTTGGTAGCTGAGTCTTGCTAGGGAAAATTACAATGAAAATTGGTTACATGACAAATTTGTGGTTTCCAAGTTAACTTAGGATTCTAGAGTGCTCAGCAATCTTATTACCATTTTATTTCATACCACAAAAGAAGAAAAACAAATAAGATTATAAAAAATAAAAAAGATGTGTTCATATCCACAGTACTTCTCTTAATAAAAGTTGGTTTTCTGCTTCCCCAATGCAAACCATTTCACTTTTCCTTTCAAGATCAAGCTCAAATATTATGTGTTCAAGGAAATTTATTTTGATTCTAACCACTTTGCTCTCTTATTTTTAATCAGTTAATTTTTTTATGTGTTCATAAAATACTCTATGTATTTCTACTTATTCTTTAACTTGATATCTTTAATTGGGAGCATATAAATCTTTTTCACTAATCTTTGAGATTGCAAGGTCAGGAGCATTTTATGAGTTATGTTTCTGTCTCATGGCTTTATGTTGTAAAACTTAGAAGTTTCAGGTCTGGCTCAATATTGTGGTGAAAGAGGGATTTAGTAAATATTGATTTTAAGATACATGAAATATTCAATATAAGTACACCAAGACAAGTTAAGTAATGTTAACAATTGAAAATAAAATATAATTGGGTGAGATTAAAAATTATAGATACAGCCTGGTTACCTATGTTTACATCTTACTCTCCATCTGCTATAATTTTCTGATTTAAAACATTCTGGTATCTCATTTAATTTTTAATAAGAGTGCTAGATTTTGTTTTTTTTCAGGCAAATTTCTGGTGAATCTCTGAATTGAGTATTAACCCAATTGAAAATATGTTACTTGATAAGTAACTAGATCTTAAAGTTCATTTCATAAAATAGTCTAAGATGCTTGCCTAGAAAATGTAAGTCTTCTTAAAACTTCCTTACAATAGAATTTGATATAAAATTTATAAAGCAAATTGACATTTTAACCAAATTTGAACTGTGGTTTGTATAATGCTTCATTTAGAAGTTAATTTTGAAAATGCTGAAATTGTAAAAACTTGTATGAAAATCTCATTAGTAGAAAATAAAGGTCAAAGAGTTTATGGTAGGATGCCCAGTGTTTAAAGAATCAAAGTTTATGCTTTACTAATATGATAAAACAAATGTCATAACATTTACTTTTAAAGATAAAAGTCACTTTCTAGAGTTTTTGCTAGTTCTCACCTCTTAAAGTCACTTACAAGATCAGCAAAATAAAACACAGTTAAATGCCTGGACATACTATATTTGACTAATTTATATCAAACTAAATATGTTAAATACATACTTGTATACTTTTCCCTAAATTGTGACAGTTATATGATCTACACTTTAAAAGATATGTATGTTCATGAAATGCATACACACTGAGATAAACATATATATATATATGTGTATAGATTGACTCAACATTTTATAGTGTATATTATTAACCATCATGTAAATTCCTTAGCTCTTCATAAAAATGATCTCTTTTGCTTCATTTGCAAAAGTGTAGGGATTTTATTTTTACAAATATATGTTGGTTATATCCAGTCTTATCCTTCATTATTTTGGAACAAAGAATGCTAACTTCTGTATTTTAGATAATTTTCTTTGCTTTTATTTGGATTTTTCAAGACATTACTCATATTTAGTTTCAGTAGTATGCATTTTTATGCTGATAAAATCCAAATTCTAAGTTGAATCCCGAAATAGATAATTCTCTTGTCTACTATTTGAGTTGTCTCAGCTATAACATTGCAGATACAATGGTATTACCTACAGGTAGGTATTACAGAATGAAAGAATAATATTTTAGAGAAAAAAGTGGAAATATAAGGGAAAAGGTGTCTATGAGCAGGGGCACACCCAGTGTAGTCATAGCTGTCACTGGACAAAAGGAATAATTATTTTGATGTGCTTCATGGATAAAGAGAAGCCAGAGGAGAGTGCTATCATCACAATATTAGCAAGAAATAATTTGTGGGAGTGGTCAGGTCAAAGACAAGATGGCAGAGTAGAAGGGCTCAAAGGACTCAAGCTTACCTCCTCTCATAAAAACCCCAAAGTTACAATGAATTGCTGAACAACCATCCAAAAATAGACTGGAAGCTACTAAAAATATATATCCTACACACAAAGACAAAGAAGAAGCCACAGTGAGATGACAGGAGGGGCATATTTGCAATATAAACACTCCCATACCTGCCAGGTGGGTGACCCACAAACTGGAAAATACTATATTATAGGGACTCTCCCATAGGAATGAGAGTTTCTAACCCCATATTGGGGTTCCCTAGCCTGTGGGTCTGGCATTGGGAAGAAGCATCCCTAGAGAATTTGGCATTGAAGGCTGCAGAGCTTGGGAGTATGAGATGCACAGGATTGGGGGAAACAGAGACTCCATTCTTAGAGGGTACACACAGGCTTTCATATGCACTTAGAGCCAGTGCAGTGTAGGGGCTCCATAGGAAGTCATACCTATGGCTATAGGTCATACCCACCTGTGGGATCGTGTGGGATCTACTGGGAAAGCAAGGGGCAACTGTGGTAACTGGGTGGGGGAAGAGGCAGAATATTGGGTGGAAGAGGTCCCAGGGAATAATCATCAGCATAAGATTACCTGGAGACTGTTATTTTGGAAAGATATGGCCCCACCCATTGGGGCTGAGAAGTCCCAAGCAAAATAAAAAAGAGGGTGAGAACACAGCCCCATCCAAGAGTAAATGGGCTACTTAAATTCCCCCCAGGTACAAAGCCACCTCTAATCACATGGAGAGACAAAGCCCCACCCACCTGAGGGACAAGACTCAGCTCCACCTACCAGTGGGCAGGCACCAGTCCCTCCCATCAGGAAGCCTGCCATGAGCCCTGAATCAACTTCACCAACAAGAGAGCAGGCCACAGAAGCAAGAGGCTACAACTCTGCAGCCTGCAAAAAGGAAACCACACAGAAAGCTAGACAAAATTAAAAGGCAGAGAAATATGAGCTAGATGAAGGAAGAAGAAAAAAGCCCAGATGAACAGATAAGCAAAGTGGAGATAAGCAACCTATATGAAAAAGACTTTAGTGTAATGATAGTGAAGATGATCCAAGAGCTCAGGGAAAAAAAAAAAAACAAAAAACCAATAAAAACAAACCAAAACAAAACAAAACAAAAACTAGAGGCAAAGATCTATAAATTACAAAAATATTCAACAAAGAAATAGATTTAAGTTTAAACAAGCAGAGATCCAAAATTCAATAACCAAAATAAAATTTCACTAGGAGGAACCTACAGCAGAATACAGGAGGAAGAAGGATGAAATAGCAATGTGGATACAGATAGGTGGAAATCACTGATGCAGAAAAGAATAAAGAAAAAAGAGTGAAAAGGAATGAAGACAGTCTAAGAGAACACTGGGACAACCTTAAATGCACCAACATTTGCATTATGGGTGTGCCAGAAGGAGAAGATATATTGAGAGGACCAGAGAAAATATTTGAAGAGATAACCTATGAAAACATCCCTAACATGGTACAGGAATCACTCACTCAGGTCCATGAAGCACAATGAATACCATATAGAACAAACCCAAGGAAGAACACCATTAGACACATATCAATGAAGCGGACCAAAATTAAAGACAAAATATTGAAAGAAGCTAGGGAAAAGCAACAAATATCATACAAAGGAGTCTCAATAATTTTATCAGCTGATTTTTCAGAAACTCTGCAGGCCAGAAGGGAGTGGCATGATATACTTTAAGTGATGAAAGGAAAAAACCTCCAATCAAGAATACTCTGCTCAGCAATGCTCTCCTTCAGTTTTGAAGAAGAAGAAATCAAAAGATTTACATTGAAGTAAAAGCTAAGAGAATTCAGCACCACCAAACTAACTTTACAAAAACATTAAAGGAACTTCACTAAGCTGAAAAGAAAAGGCCACAAAAAGAAACAAGAAAATTGCAAATGAGAAAGTTCACTGGTAAAGGCAGACATTGTAAAGGTAGGAAATCATCCTCACACAATTATGATATCAAAACCAGTAGTCATGAGAGGAGGAAGGTACAAATGTAGGATTCTGGAGATGCATTTGCTATTAAGAGACTGGAAACTTAAAAAAAGAGTCTTGTATATGTATAGACTCCTATATCAAAACTTCACAGTAACTGCAAACCAAAAATCTATAATAGATACACACAAAAGACAAAAAAATCCAAAAATAATACTAAAGATAGTCATCAAGCTACAAGAGAAGAGAAAAAAAGAGAAGAAAAAAGATCAACAACAACAACAAAAATCCAAAACAATTAACAAAATGGCAATAAGAACATACATGTTGGAGTTTCTGTTGTGGTTCAGTGTGTTAAAAACCTGACATCATGTCCATGCAGATGCAGGCTCAATCCCTGGTCTCACTCAGTGGGTTAAAGTTCTAGTATTGCTGCAAGCTGCAGCATAGGTCATAGATGCAGCTAGGATCCAGTGTTGCTATGGCATGGCATAAGCTGGAAGCTGCAGCTCCAATTTAGCCCCTAGCCTGGAAACTTCCATATGCTGCAACATGTGGTCCTAAAAAGTGAAAAACAACCCAACTCCCCAAAAACAAACAAATCTATACATGTCAGTAATTACCTTAAATCTAAATGGACTAACTGATCCAATCAAAGGACCTAGACTGGCTGAATAGATACAAAAGTAAAACCCATACATATGCTGTCTAAAAGAGACCCACTTCATTTCTAGGGCACATACAAAAGTGCAAATCAGAGGATAGAAAATGCTATTCTATGCAAACAGAAATCAAAAGCAAGAATGTGTAGCAATACTCATATAAGACCAAAGTAGATTTTAAAATAAAGTTGGTCCAAAAAAAAAAAGATAAAAAAGTTGGTTATGAGACAAAAAAGGACATTACATAAAGATCAAAGGATCAATCTAAGAAGATATAACAATTGTAAATATATATACAGCCAACATAGGAGCACCACAACATATAAGGCAACTACTAGCTGCCATAAAAGAAGTTGAAAATAACACAATAATAGTGGGGGACTTTAACATCCTACTTACAGCAATGGACAGATCATCAAGACAGAAAATCAATAAGTAGACACAGTCTTTAACTGATTCATTAGACCATATGGACATAATAGATATTTATTGAACATTTCATGTGAAGGCATCAGAATACACATTCTTTTTAGGCACACATGGAACATTCTCTAGCATACATCATATTCTTGGCCACAAATGAAACCTCAGTAAAGTTTTAAAAAATTGAAATCATATCAAGCATATTTTCAGACCACAATTTATAAGACTAGAAATCTACTATAATAAAAAAAACTGCAAAAAAAACCAAAAAAACTAACACATGAAGACTAAATAACATGATACTAAACAATCAATGGATCATGGAAGAAATCAAAAAGAATATTAAAAATTCCTAGAGACAAATGACCAGGAAGACACAATTCAAGACATTTGGGACACAGCAAAAGCAGTTCTAAGAGAGACGTTTATATCAGCAAAAGCCTAACTAAGGAAACAAGAAAAAAATCTCAAATAAAAAACCTAACCTTACACCTAAATCAACTAGAGAAAAATCAAACAAAACCAAAAACTAGTAGAAGGAGAGAAATCAAGAAATCATAGAGATCATCTCCTCAGAAAAGAAAATCATGGACTTGGAGAAAAGACTTGTGGCTGCCTGATGGGAGGGGGAGGGAGTGGGAGGGATCGGGAGCTTGGGCTTATCAGACACAACTTAGAATAGATTTACAAGGAGATCCTGCTGAATAGCATTGAGAACTATGTCTAGATACTCATGTTGCAACAGAAGAAAGGGTGGGGGAAAAAATGTAATTGTAATGTATACATGTAAGGATAACTTGATCCCCTTGCTGTACAGTGGGAAAATAAAAAAAGTAAAAAAAAACAAGAAGATGATTCCAAAAAAAAAAAAAAAAGAAAAGAAATCATAGAGATCAGGGAAGAAATAAATGAAAAAGAAATGAAGAAAACAATAGCAAAGTTTGATGAAACTAAAAGCTGGTTCTTTGAAAAACTCAACAAAATTGATAAATCCTTAGCCAGGCTCATCAAGAAAAAAAGAGAGGGCTCAAATCAGTAAAATTTGAAATGAAAAAGAAGTTACAACTGACATTACAGAAATACAAAGGATCATAAGAGACTACTAATAGCAACTATATGCCAATAAAATGGATGACCTAGACGAAATGGACAAATTCTTGGAAAGGTACAATCTTTCAAGACTGAACCAGGAAGAAATAGAAAACATGAATAGAAAATAGAAATAGAAAACAGACCAACCACAAGTACTGAAATTGAAACTGTGATTTAAAAACTTCCAGGGGGAAAAATGTAATTATAATGTATACATGTAAGGATAACCTGACCCCCTTGCTGTACAGTGGGAAAAAAAAAAAAAAAAAACTTCCAATAAACAAACAAACAAACAAAAAGCCCAGACCTAGATGTCATCACGGGTGAATTCTATCAAACATTATTTAGAAAATGGTTAATCCCTATCCTTCTGAAACTATTCCAAAAAAATTGCAGTAGAAGGAACACTGCTAAATTCATTCTATAGGGCTACCATTACTCTGATACCAAAACCAGACAAAGAGACCACAAAAAATAAATTCTAAGCCAATATCACTGATTATCAGAGATGCAAAAATCCTTGACAAAATACTGGCAAACCAAATCTAACAATACATGAAAATGTTCATATACAATAATCAAATGGGATTTCTCCCAGGGATATAGGATTTATTGACAAATCAATCAGTATATCATCAACAAACTGAAGAATAAATACTGTATGATCATCTCAACAGATGCAGAAAAAGCATTCAGCAAAATCCAACACTCATTTCTAATAAAACCCTCCATAGAGTGGACGCGGATGGAATGTATCTCAACATAATAAAAGACATATGTGACAAACCCAAAGCTAACATTGTTCTTAACACTGAAAAGCTGAAAGAATTTCAGAAACAAGACAAGGATATCCACTCTTGCCACTTTTATTCAACATAGTATTGGAAGTACGAGCCATGGCAATCATAGTAGAAAAATAAATAAAATGCATCCAGATTATAAATGAAGAAGTAAAACTATCACTGTTTGCAGATGATATGATACTATACATAGAAAATTCTGAGGACACTACCAGAAAGCTGTTAGAGTTCATCAATTAATTTGGTAAAGTTGTAGGATACAAAATTAATATACAGAAATATTTGTGTTT
The DNA here is from genome assembly GCF_016906955.1 of Phacochoerus africanus. NCBI lineage: Eukaryota > Metazoa > Chordata > Mammalia > Artiodactyla > Suidae > Phacochoerus > Phacochoerus africanus. The sequence continues at coordinate 183,867,939 of NC_062544.1, read as the reverse complement.
TGATATAATGAAAGGTCAGAAAGAGAAATTAAGGAAACAATCCCATTTAACATCATATCCAAAAGAATAAAATACCTAGGAATAAACAGATCTAAAGAGACAAAAGACCTCTCTCTGAAAACTAAAAGATACTGATGAAGGAAATTAAAGATGACACAAAGAAATTAAAGATGGAAAGATATAACATGCTTTTGGATTAGAAGAATTTAATCAATACCATTAAATAATTATATTACCCAAGTCAATCTGCAGATTCAATGCCATCACTATCAAATTACCAAAGTCATTTTTCATAAAACAGAAACAAAATTTTTAAAATTTGTATGGAAATGCAAAAGACCCCTACTAGCCAAAGCAATTCTGAGAAAGAAAAATGGAGATGGAGGAATCAGACTCCTTGATTTCAGACTACAAAGATACAGTAATCAAAACAGTATAGTATTAAAACAGAAACAGAAATATAGATCAATGAAACAGGATAGAAAGCCCAGAAATTAACCCATGCACCTATGGTCAACTAATCTATGATAAAGGAAGCAACAATATACAGTGGAGAAAAGAAAGTATCTTCAATAAGTGGTACTTGGAAAAGTGTACAGCTACATGTGAAAGAATAAAATAAGAATATTCTGCTACATCATACACAAAAATAAACTCAAACTGGATTAAAGACCCAAATATAAGACTGGATACTATAAAGGTCTTAGATGTAAACATAGGGCAGAGAACACTCTCAGACATAAACCACAGCAGTATCTTTTTAGATATACCTTCTAGAGTAATGAAAATAAAAATAAAAACAAACAAAGTTCACCCAATTAAACAAAAATTTTTGCAGAGCAAAGCAAACCATAAAAAAATGAAAAGAAAATCCAAAAAATGTGAGAAAATATTTGCAAATGAAGTGGCTGACAAGGGATTAGTCTCCAAAATATACAAACAGCTCATGCAGCTCAATATCAAAAAAAGAAATAGCCCAATCAAAAAATGGGTAGAAGATCTAAATAGGTATTTCTCCAAAGAAGACATACAGAGGGCCAAAGACACATGAAAAGATGCTCTACATCACTAATTATTAGAGAAATGCAGATCAAGGTTGCTATGAGATATCACCTTACATCAGCCAGAATGGTCATCATCAAAGAATCTACAAACAATAAATGCTGAAGAAGGAGCAGAGAAAAGGGAACCCTCTTCCATTCTTGTTGGGAATGTAAATTTGTACAACCACTACAGAAAACAGAATGGAGCATCCTTAAAAAGCTAAAAAAAAGAACTACCATATGATCCAGCAATCCCACTCCTAAGTATCTATTCAGAGAAAACCATAATTTGAAAGACACAAGCACCCCAATGTTCATTGCAGCACTGTTTACAATAGCCAAGACATGGAAGCAACCTACATGTCTTCTGACAGAGTAATGGGTAAAAAAGTGGTACATATATACAATGGAATAATACTCAGCCATAAAAAAAAACATTAAATAATGCCATTTGCAGCAATATGGATGGACTTTGAAATTATCATACTAAGTGAAGTAAGTCAGATTTGAAAAGACTAACATCATATGACATTACATTTTTTAATGTTTGTTTTGTTTATTTAGGGCCACACCTGTGGCATATGGAAGTTCCTGAGCAAGGGGTCCAATTGGAGCTGCAGCTGCTGGCCTATGCCACAGTCACAGCAATGCTGGGTCCAAGCTATGTCTGCAACCTACACCACAGCTCATGGCAACATCAGATCCTTAACACACTGAGCAAGGCCAGGGATCAAACTGGCATCCTCATGATTACTAGTTGGGTTACCACTGAGCCACAATGCGTACTCCCATGTGACATCACTTATATGTGGGATCAAAAAAAAGGGGGGGATGCAAATGAACTTATTTGTAGAACAGAAACAGACCCACAGATTTGAAAACAAACTCATGTTTACCAAAGTGTACAGGTGTTGGGGAGAGATGTACTGGGGGTTTGTTATTGGCACACTGTGGTGTATGGGATAATTGGCCAATGTGGACCTGTGGTATAGTACAGGGAACTTTACTCAATATTCTGTGATAATATATATGGGAAAAGATCTGAAAAAGAATGGATTTGTGTATATGTATAACTGAATCACTGTGTTGTACAGCAGAAATTATCACACATGGTAAATCATCTATACTTCAATAAAAGTTTTAAATGGGGAAAAAAAAAAGAAATAGCTTTGGAAGTCCTCTTCAGCCAACTTATTCACAGAGGGACCAGGTAATGGGATTTGTATTCTTGAGGAAAAATTGATCAAGGTCTAGATTACTTTGTATAATGGAAGAAAAATACCAATTAGCTAGACTTTAATTAGGGAATAGAGTACATATATATAAAAAAACAACACATTTCTTTGCCCTGGCACTATGCAAGTCATTGTACAATTCTGCATCTATGCTCAGTTGGAGGATTAGAGAAATATTGGTATAGATCTTTGGACATAATGGAGGAGTATGGCAAATGTGAATGTGCTTGGAAGGGAGAGATATTATGGAAGAACATGCTTGTGAAGTTATACTGAAGGAATTTTGGACATATTGATATATATAAAAAATTGTTAAACTACTCTAGGCAATTTTTAGGCTCTATTTATTTTCTACACCTCAAGTAGAGAGCAAAATACATTTTTACTCTTTTCTCAGTTTCTGCTTCCCCATGTGACCTTTGTCATTTTCCCCATATCTATTCTCATTATTGAGATATTTGAATTACCAATATCATTCAAGCCTATTAGAAGCTCTTTTAATATAGTAGATGCTTTATAAATACTGTTGACTACGTAAAATGATTTAGCAGTAAATTTTATATCAGAATTATATCTGGCCAAATATACAGTATTTCTTGTGTTTTGTCACTAAAAAAAAATCTTTACTATTACTTGAACCCATTATAAAAGTTATTCTAAAGTACATCTTAGTCAATGAAACAAAGGAGTCAATGAAAGACAATTCAATTGTCTCTTAAATATATGTATTTTCTCATAATAATATATATTATTTTATTTCACGAGTAGTTAATCTTTAAGCAAAGCACCCTCAGACTACTAGCTGCATTACCTCGTGTATACCCTAATGCACATTCCAATTTAAAGAAGTCATCCAAATGTCTGGATCTCCCAGGTGGTTGCCTCCTTCGGGGAAGAAGATGACCGTGAAAGACACGAATGTCCACAATAGCCAAGGAAATCATCACAAGCAACCAAGGAAAATAAGCACACTGTTTATAAAATAGTAAGAGACTCTCAAAAATCATTAGCTATACTAGAAAACAAAGTGGAAGAAATTAATGTCAGAGTAAAAAAGGTAATTCAGAAAAAAAACTCTAAAAATTAAATTTGCCATGTGAAACTTTCATTTCTAGAGTAGGTAACGGGATAGAACATAGTGTACTTCAATTTGATTTTCCCTTTGGTGATATATTTTCTGGTTCTTATAGTTCTCTGATGTACTGGGTTGGTTGGATCCTCTAGATACCATTTTTAATATTTATTAGAAATAATGATACTTTATAGATTTTACTCAATAGATTTCACCCTTGTATATTTAAGTAATTAGATTTTTTTTTTACTTCGAAGAACTCTGTTCTCTGTTTTTTTTTTTCACATTTTTCATCTAGTTTTGTGCTTAGTTTATGCATGAGCTATTTGTGTTGTTTCTACTCTGAAAATTTCTTAGACTTTATAAAAATTTTCCTCAAATTGATTTTTTTACTTGTAAATCAACTATAATAGAAAAAAAATAAAAAATAAAAAACCTAAAATTGATATTTCTTTTAGCATTATTTTTAAAACTTGTCTTTTATTTAGCTTGCTTTTATTTAGTTCTCATGTGTCTGATGATCTTTGGTGGCCTCTTAATATTTTATATGAAGGGAATACATGGAGTTTCCTTGGTAGTTCATCTACTGTGAGTTTCCACATTTCCTATGACTATTGGTATAGTTGTGAATTATCCTGTCATTTGAAGAGGAAATTTGAAAGATTTGTATGCTCAGGAGAACTGTATTAACTGGTAGGGTTTGGTTTAATATTGTTAAGAGGTAAGGTGGCTATTAGACTAAGGGATTCTTATCTGAGAAGGGACATTTGTACCACTCTATCTTATGTAAGGGACTTGAGCATTTGTGGATTTTGGTATCCATGAGGGTTCTGGACCAAGGGGAAAGACTGCATTTTCTAGTTCCAGAAACTCCTTTCAACTCAGCAACTCCCATCAACTACAGCTCTGCCCCAATAACTCAAATTCACTTTCTCTGGAATTTAGCCTATCTCTCTATGGTCAAGAATATGAATGGTGCAGCTAATGCACAGAAAAATACTATAATAAACCATCTGACTCTGAGCTTCCAATACAGACCTCAATCTTAGATTCTCTTCAAGGTTATACCTGTCACATTATTCACCTCTTCAGCTGTAAAATCCACATGTTTAATCTCAAAATGTGTTTCTATTGCTTTTCCATCTTATACAATGCAGTAAACTCACATGTGCTTTGAAACCCCACTATTTTTCTGGCCATAGTTTTGCAGTTTTTAAAAAATATTTTTTGTGGCAATTTCAATAAGATGATAGAGGAAAGAAGGAACAAACCCATGTTCTTGGTTCACCATCATTAGGAGGACTTAGATGATAGAGGAAAGAAGGAACAAGCCCATGTTCTTGGTTCACCATCATAAGAATCCCTTAGGTATACACGAGGATTATTCCTTTTAGCAGCAGTTTTAAAAGATTGAATAATACATGAGAATATGAAAACTTTAAAAAATCTATTAATAAATGTTCAGATACAAGGAAAAAAAGGTCAGGGAAGTGTATATGGGCAAGAACATTACAAAATTTAATCATATAGCAGAATTAGGACAACCAAACAATAAGAAAAATATAAAACAGATATTATGGTCTAACCAAAGCTGCAGAGTTTTCCCTTAGAAAAGAAAATATAGGGACTTCCTATTGTGGTTCGGTGGTTAACAAACCCAACTAGTAACCATGAGGTTGTGGCTTCGATCCCTGGCCTCACTCAGTGGGTTAAGGATCCAACATTGCCATGAGCTGTGATATAGGTGGAAGACATGGCTCGGATCCCGCATTGCTGTGTCTGTGGTGTCTGCTGGTGGCTACAGCTCTGATTAGACTCCTAGCCTGGGGACCTCCATATCCTGTGGGTGAAGCCCTAAAATAAATTAAATAAATAAATGAATAAATTTAAAAATATATTAGGCTTTCATTGGATATCAATTTAGGTTTAGTATATATCAATTTATGTTTAAGATTTGACTTGAATTTTAATTTCTCTCATTCTAAATTTTTAGTTCATTCTGTTTGTAAGTAAATCTTTTGATATCTTTGCCAGGACTTGAGTTAACTTAAAGACTAGATTTAGATAGACCATATGGATTGTGTGATTCTTTTCAGAGCCTTAAAGATTTTTACTCCTAGTTTGGAAACAGGTAAGAAGTATTCCTTCTAGAATGATATCTAAACAAAGATTAGTTCTATCTTGGTAAGCGGCATTTTACAGAAAACTCTTGCAAAATTTCTTGTAAAGATTTAGGATGGAGTTATCCATTATTAATCAATTATTCCATTCATTCATTTTTAATAAGTGGGTAATAGTTAAGAAAATAAAATTCACCTAAACATATAATAGAAACACAAATAATATTTAATATTTATCAATTTATTTACTAGGTTAATAAGTAAAACTAATGCTGTACAACAGAAAGTTGACAGAACACTGTAAACCAGCTATAATGGAAAAAAATTAAAATTATTATACAAACTAAAAATATTTAAAAATTAAAAAGGAATTTACTATTATATGAAGATTACGTTATATTTCATGTTACTTTAAAAGAGATTTATTAGAGTTGAAGTATTCAATATTGAATAATAAGCATCAATGCATTAAGAAATTGATTTAGCAATCAAAAATGAGTTTAGTAAGAAATCATAGGGATAAATATAATTCTACTTGAAAAGTTATAAAAATGATGCTAATGTAAAAATGTAAGCAAAAGTAAAAAGCCATGAATAACATGCAATGATTGGGATTGGCAAATAATTTGGTATGGTAAGTGTATAGAATACATAAATATTTAAAATGCTTTATAAGTTATTATTGAATTACCAAAATTGGAAATGAATCTATTTTGAGACTATTTTATTGCCTGTCAGGAAATGTCCATATTCATCTTTGAGGTTATTTCCTATGATTCAGTCATAGTCAACAAATTTAAATAATTATATATTTATTAATCATCTATTATATACAATAGAACAAAAGAATGTGATGCTAACAGTAAATTTAGAGTCTAATATTTCATACGGAAATGAATCATAAATTTTTTGCACAACATATAATTCCTCAAAATGAGGAAGTCCAGGGTATTAGATATCCTAGACTCAAATATCTTCTCAGACTCAGAGCTACTCTGAAGTTGCCTTCAGAGAACAGATAATACCTAAGGTGATTCTTAAGTAGTGAGTAGATGTCACAGGGTTTAGGATGCATTTGGTGGGGGCAGAAAATAGGTGGCAAGAGGTAGAGATATAAGTGAAAAATGAAAAAATTAGATGCATTTCATGCAGGAGCATAAAATGTTTCTGAGATTGTGATGGCAGTGAGAGGAAGAGGGAAAATCTAAAAGCTGAGCCTAGAGAGTTAAGGAAGAAAAAGAGGTTATAGGATTTTGTATGCTGTATCAATTTTATAGCAGTTCAACATAGTAGTCTGTCTTAAAGGCGGTTGAGAGCCCATTACATAATTTTTTAAAATATAATAACCATATTTAAATAATCTTTAAAAAGAAAATGTAGGTATACTATAAATACACTTGGAGAGAAACTATACTTAAAGAACTACCACTTATGAGATTCTTACCACAAACCAAGTGAGAGATAATATCAGAAAGAACAAAGATAGTAGCAGTAAGATGGGAAAAACAAACAAAAAGACAGATGAGAAATATCAAAGAAGAAAAATCAGTAGGCCCTAATGGTTGATCCAGTTTATGGTGAAAGTAGAGGAGGTAATGGGAATTGGATAAGAAATAAGGAAATGTCAGAAATATCTGCACTGGTGAAATTGTTCATCAAGTCAAATAGGAGGGGGAAAAGTTCAGTTTGAATGGTTGAAATGGAAATGCCTCTTGGGCATCAAATTTGAGAATTCTCCTAAGCATCATTTAATTATATGTATCTGGAACTTGAGAGTGAACAGGGCTATAAATAAAGAAGTGGAGGATAGCAACAGATAAATGTTTTTTGAACATATGGGAATTTATGGTCTTGCCCTGAGAGAATGAATAAGAGCAAAAATGAAAGAATTCTGAAGTACACCAGTCTTTGTGAGAAGAATGTAGGTTTTAAAAGGAGGCTGAACAGAGGTGGACAGGTAGATAGGAGAGAATTTTAGAGAATGCCTTTCACAGAAGCCACCCTCTGTGAGAGTGGTAAACAAACAAAGTTATTAGAGGTCACCTAAGTAATTATAATAACTATAAATGGTCCATGCAAATCAGAGAATCATTATAACTTTGGGATTAAGTACTCCTAATAAGATGGTAAGAAGAGAACTCACAGTTAAATATGTGGCAGAAGGAATAGGGAAAGAGGGCTAGAGAGGGCCAGCTTAATCATCTCTCTTAAGTTATCACCATGCTTTACTTTGGGTTTGCCATGCAATCTATTTACCTAACAGAATAAGGCTGAAGTAATTGTGCACAAGAATTAAGCCTGGACTTTAATGGGCTTTGTCCCTTTCCCCATGTGTCTTATGCTCCTGCCATTGTTATCAGATCAACATACTTGAACTAAACATTGCTCCCAAGTCAAGCAGGAAAGTTACAGAACAAAAGCTGCAGTAGACTAGCCATATTTATATTATCTTCTCTAAATGAATGTGATCTAAATAAATACTAATTGTTATGTGCTGCTGAGGTTTGTTGCAATTTGTTATACAGAGGTAATAACTCATAGAAATGTTTGGGAGATATTTTTTCCATATTAAAAAAAAGAGGCTACATAAAAATAGCAGTTTATTTATTTTTTTTTTAGGTTTATCTCACCGAAATAAAATAGAAGATATTCCCTCACATATAGCATCTTTCAAAGTCCATTTTTTGATGACATATTGTCTATATTTAGTACCTTTGTCTCACTGTCCTTTTATGTAGAAAATTTAAAAGTTTTCCTTTGTAAGTATTCTTAATCCTAACAAGCTCAATATTCCTGCCACATACTCATTTGTGACGGTTACAGGTCAAGATTATCACTGAGTGAATCATGTGAAAGAGAAAATCTTCCCACACAGTAAGATGCTTGAACTTCCAGTATCTATGCAACAGTATAAGTGAAGAATATTTAACTAAATCACAAAGATCTTTTCCTCCAAGTCACATGAATAAGCATATATACCTTGTGGAGTCACTTGGAACAGGGTACCTTGAGAACTGTTCTGCAAAGTGACAGAGACTGATTTTTACAAGAGGAGCAATTAAGAAAAATAAAAGTCTAAATTTAAATCATAATGTTACTTTCCTTTTTCCTCATGAAAACACAGGATATATATGATATATACTGATATGGATTCAGGTACCCAGTACTTGCCAATAAATAAGCACTGCATATTTCATAATTTAATACCAAAAAAGAAGATAAGAAAAGTCCTATCAAGGATAAAATTTGCTAAAAATATTACATTAAACCAAAATTAGTAATGAAAAAAATAGAGATGTCAAGATAAAAGTGAGAAGTACCCTTATTATAGGTTTAGTTTATTGTAGGGAGCAAATGTGTTTTAAATGCTTCATAATATATAATTGGAACTGGAGTAGTTATGTAATTAAGATAGCTTGCTGCTTTCTATTATAATCCCCACCCACTAGAGAGATGACAGATGGGTAATTTCAAGCTTTTAGCTGCAAAGAGGGAATGGGCTTATTGCTTCATCTGTCAGGTAAGCCACTTTGCAGTCATCTTCAACTTCATTAAAGCTTTCCCATCTTAGAAGAAACACATTTCAATATGGAAAATAGGTTGTTTGGGGATATTTATGCTTCACTTCTCTCATTGCTTCAGCTGTCCTATGTCAGATTTGTACTCAGAACTCTTCTGCGAAGTCAATGATAAATTTGGCAATATTCCTGCAACCCTCAGAAACAAAATAATTAAGGCTGGAACTTCAATTAACTCTCCATATCCAAACATTTTCTTTTCTTCTAGGTTGACCATAAACAAAGTCCAAATTAATGTTTTAACCCTCTTCCTCCTTTCATTAACTGACAATTAGCCTTCCCTTCTCTAGGATTATAGTCCATATTGGTTGATTGTGCTAGGACTAGCACACTAGGCACTGAATATGTTTATAATATTGTCATTCTATTTTTTAGAAAATGCTAATTTACTCAAATTAAATATAAGGCATAATTAACTATAAGGCACCACATTTTATTTTTAATATCCTTCACACTGGAAATTGCTAAGAAAATAAACAATTTTAATACTTTAAAAACGTTGAGTCATATCATATGGGTAAGGCAATGATAAATGGAGAAAAATATTTACGTGAAACTAGAGGAAAGAAACTCCTGCAACTATCATATGCCAACAAATCCATTTATCATGTGGCAAATTGAATAAATTACACGAAAAGCCCTGTGATAATTTGTTTCTTTGTTTAAAAGGAATTAGTTATGGGCTTTGCTTATAGTCACCAGTTGTAAATAAAGCAGTCTAGTCATATGAGAAAATCTCAGCAAGAACATTTTTACGTATTTCTAAATAAGGCAAGTAATTATGTAAAATCTGTCAGCAAATAACTTTTATGAGAAGACTTCAGATGTGTTTTCTATTTAATGTACCACAATTTAAAAATTTACCAAATGGTTTTAAAATGTTCTAGAGCTTATCTCTTAAATTATTAATATGCAATAGCGGAGTTCCCGTTTTGGCTCAGTGGTTAACAAATATGACTAGGAACCATGAGGTTGTAGGTTCAATTCCTGCCCTTGCTCAGTGGGTTAAGGATCCCGCCTTGCCATGAGCTATGGTGTAGGTCACAGATGTGGCTCAGATCCCATGTTGTTGTGGCTCTGGCATAGGCCTGTGGCTGCAGCTCCAATTAGACCCCTAGCCTGGGAACTTCCATATGCCATGGGAGTGGCCCTAGAAAAGGCAAAAGGACAAAAAAAATGCAAATATCAAGGAAACCCTAAGTTTTAGTAAGATATAGTAGGCTTAAGATGATCATGAAAGCAAGAACACACCCACTTATCCAAGAATTGTCCCATAAACTTTTAAAGACTGACCAACAAAAATGATAAAAAATATTTCTCAATTTTACAAATCAAGTAATTTCTTGAAAATATATGAGCTATTTAATTGATCAAAATCAATTGTGTGCACATAGACTGTATGTGTGTCTAAAATTTCATCCAAAAACTTTGCATTTCCAGCATTCAGAGCTTAGGCTATATAATAGCCAATTGCTTTCTTTCCCTCAGCTAAAACAACACATTTCCATTTAACTAAAGTCTCAAAAATTGCTTGACTTAATGTGATGTTTGCTAAGTGAATAAATGGACTTGCTGGCATTGAATGTTACAATATATTGTGGACTGGGTTTGCTGTGGGCAAAAATCCCTGGAGTTTCAAGACCTTCATTCATACATTTAAATGTAAAAGCGATAATTTAAATAAAAGAGTGAAAACAAAATGGACCACAGTGACTTTCCATCTTTTATTTCATTTAAATAAGAAATGACATAAAATTCCTAGTTTCACTTGCCAGTAGAGCATCTTTAAAGACAAAACAACCTAGACCAATACAAAATCAAGCTGAAGTTTTTACATCTTATAACAATGATATCAAAACTATATTTTCAGTTTTCAGAGTTTTTAATCTGAACTTTGTACTACAACCGTTATATTTGAATAGATGTGTACCAGAAATGTAATATTCTCACTAAAAATTATTTATATGTTCATTTTCTATTCTATTCACTTTTGTAGGCTATTTTTCAATTTATGTTATAATGTGAGTCTGGCAAGTCTAACTTTTTTTTTTCTTTTTTAGCCTCACCAACAGAATATGTAAGTTCACAGGCCAAGGATCAAATTTAAACCACAGCTGTGACCTATGGCATAGCTGCAGCAATGCCAGATCCTTAACCCAAGCACTTGGCCAGGGATCAAACCCCAGCCATCTCAGAGACAATGCTGGCTCTTTAATCCACTGCACCAGAATGCGGACCCCATGTCTAATATTTTTGAAAGAGAGCAAACTCTTTGGCTAATTATTAATAAAGGAAATAAAAAGCAGTGAGCAACAAATTTAACCAAAATCCAAGGAAATTGATGCTTCTTTTAAATTAACTGGAAAATAAATGTGAAACCAGGGACTTGATATTATTTTCCTGATTTTAATTTGATAAAGTTTAATTTTGGTAATAATTGAAGAACTTTGTATTAATTCTCGATTTAAAGAGGTAAGATACCTAAATGGAGACTCTCCTAATTATGTAATTTATCTTTGGCCCATTATATTAAAGAAAATATTAAATTTTAATATATTTATTAGTTATAAAATACAAATTTTATTGATTATACAGCAAAATTATTGTATCATATTTGCTATTTTATTCTTAGTGTATATCATAGCACCTGGTAATGAAATAGAATTTTAACAAAGTTTATGTTTTAAAATTTTTAAAAGTATATGTCTTAAAATTATTCTATGATCCTTCACATCAAAAGTAAAAAGGATCAAAACAAAACTTTTCGGGTGCTTAAACTAGGAAAGGACTCACCAAATTCCACAGCATAAAAAGGTAAGAATTAAATGCAGTGTGGTTTGGAACATCCCTCTATTGATGATAGGGAGTTGAGGTCACTCATATTAGGTTTCTCTGCTGCGTTTAAAGTAAGGTATGATAAAGAATGAAGGGGGTAATTTCAAAAGATCAAGACTTTCATTAATTTTGGAGGAAGAGTACAGGACGCATAGTCAGAATGTAAATGAAAGCAGAAGAAAATTATAAACCATTTTATCTACCAACAATCCAAGTTTCAAAAGTAGCAGTGGTTTAATGTAGATTTTAAAAAAAGGAAAATAAAAAGTACATATACATATATTTACACATATAAATATATTAAAAGTTTAGAGTATTTTTTACAGTATGTGTGTGTGTGTGTCTTTTTGCCTTTTCTAGGGCCGCTCCTGTGGCAGATGAGGGTTCCCAGTCTAGGGGTCTAATTGGAGCTGTAGCTGCTGGCCTATGCCAGAGCCACAGCAATGCAAGATCTGAGACGCATCTACAACCTACACCACAGCTCACAGCAAGGCCAGATCCTTAGCCCACTGAGCAAGGCCAGGGATTGAACCCGCAACCTCATGGTTCCTAGTCAGATTCATTAACCACTGAGCCACCACAGGAACTCCTACAGTATATATTTTATATATTTATACAAAAATGTAGAGTATATATATATATATATATATATATATATATATATATATACCTACTATGTATGTATTAGTATATGTATATGTGTGTAATTACACACACAAACACACACACACACTGTTTTTTCTAACTTGGCATCCTCATTCAGAAAAACAGATATATGAGACTACTGAGGTTAAGAAAAAAAGATATAAAAATATATTTTAAACCAAAGCAAAAATCGTAGATATTAGTCTAACTATCAATGATGTTCAAATTCATCTAGAAAAATTGTACAGTCTCAAAAACAAGGTCTTTTTCCAATACAGAAGGCCATATCTTTACAATCTAGAGAACAATTAGTAGGACATGAATTCAAACAGAAAAAGTTTGGAAAACACTTCCAAAATTAGGTACCCACAGTTGTTAAACTATATCTATTTTCCTTTGAGAACTAAAAAGACTAATAGAAAATGTTCTTCCATAATTTTTTAAAGGGACTACTAAGTACATCCTATGAAAACAGGGAAATAATTCCACTTAAAGATTTTTGTGTTTGTTTTTTATTTTTTTAATCTGATAGGCACAGATTGGCCATATAAAATAAGCAGTAATTGCCTCAGATCCAGGAAAAAATTCAAAATAACCAATATTACTTACATAGTCCTACTGAAAAAATATGTAAGGACATAGAGGAAAAGGAACTTATTTTAAAAAATATAAATTCATATAAAATCAGGAAATGTGAAAAAAAATATTATATAAGAAAAATAAATGAAACACATAATCTGGTGAACTATGAGGTAGAAGTTAAAAATTAGCTAAATTGAAGGAAGAAGAGTTGAAAAATAAACCAAAAAAAAATGTCAATGTAGAGTTTAAAACCAAAAAAACTGACAGAAAATATCAGACTTCAATTTTTCTTATTTCAAATAATTATGGAAGAAGTTTCAAAAAATTATGGTTCATTAAAGCAACAATACAACTAGCCAGTAGAAATGCTCCAAAAATTTCCTTGCAGGGCATTTGGTCCTGTCAAAAACACCCATAATATATTTGGTCCTATACCAAAGGGACCTTGAAATTTAGTCCTATCCAAAACACCCATGAGTATATTTGATCCATGACAAGAGATTTTGGACAAGACCAAATATCAGGGACTTTTTGGCATGAATCAAATATCTCCCTGGATGTTTTGGATAATAAAAAATATAACCAAATACCGAGGACATTTTGGCATGGATCAAATATCTTGGAGACATTTTGAAGATAACCAAAGAGCAAAGACCTCTTGCGTGTGAACCAAATGTCTTGCAGATGTTTTGCACAGGACCAAATGTCTGTTAACCCACAAAATTCAGTCTGGCTATGACAGAGGATATTATTTGGGATGAACTTTTCCTACTGAAAATGACTATGAAATCTGTGTAATATTTAGGAATGCCTGTTTAAAGGAAGTTCAGAGACATCAACAGAGGAAACACATGGGAGATTGTGATTGCAGAGAGAATGAAATCACCACTAAGTGAATATCACCTTATCATAGCATTTTTCTCAAGCTCCCTTATCAACTCCTATAGATCTTGGCAGAACACTGCAGTCGCAATGGACGGAGAAAACAGAATTTGAATATTGGATTACTAAAAGTGGCTGGAAATGGGAAAGAAAGTCTGAAGAAAAGAGAAAATCATGGGCGTAACCACAAAAATCTACAGGTAATCTTCCTTTGAAGTGATTATCTGCTACTAACTTCATCACATACAGGATAAGACTCTAATCTAGCATAGATAT